>NC_069687.1:29683010-30317677 GCF_023699985.2 Odocoileus virginianus
ACCCAGATAGGTCATTAAAAAAAAAAACCAATCTTTTTAAATAGCTCTATTGAGGTGTGAATTACAGACCATAAAATTCACCAGCTGTAAGTGTACAGCTTAGACATTTTTATTATAGAGCTATGCAACCATCTTATAATCCATTTATAAAACACTGAAATATCTCTCCATTTATTGAAATTCTCTGTAATTTCTCTTAGTTGAGCTCTATGCCTTTTATTGTTCAGATATATTGCACTGCTTTTGTTAAATGCATTGCTAGGTATTTTATTATTGTAACTGAAATTGATTTCTTTTTTTTTTCCATTTATTTTTATTAGTTGGAGGCTAATTACTTTACATCATTGCAGTGGTTTTTGTCATACATTGAAATGAATTAGCCATGGATTTACATGTATTCCCCATCCCGGTCCCCGCTCCCACCTCCCTCTCCACCTGATCCCTCTGGGTCTTCCCAGTGCACCAGACCCGAGCACTTGTCTCATGCACCCAACCTGGGCTGGTGATCTGTGAAACTGATTTCTTAATATCATTTTTGGGTTACTTATTGCTTGTACACAGAAATGCAACAAATAATTGCATAACAAGCTGTTTATCTTGCAATGTTGTAAATTTCATTAATCCATAATTAAAGAAAGTTTTAAGGAAAAAAAAGGAATATAACTTCACAATCCAGGAACATTGCTCTGAAGTCGAGGTATTTGGTCACTAAGGAATCTGCCCTTCTTCTGCTCCACTTCCAGCCTCTGGACATGGAATCAAGCCAGGGCTGTCCTTACATGACTCCACAGCAGTCACTGGGGACAACGGGCTAGCTATCTCTAAGCCAGGGTCTGTCATTTTTATGTCCACATACTCATCACCACTATCTTGCTTCATAACTAAATTAAGTCCCAGTCACTTCCTCTGCCCCCTGGCCCACCTCTTCACTGGGTTCTCTTCCGTATCTCATCTGCCCTTTAGTTAGAGTCATTGGCCATAGGGAATAATATACAAAGATACTGGCCTTGGAATCAGTTCCTTGAACACGAATGAACAAGCCTTGGCCCTTCCACTTCTAGCACCATGACCTTCTTCTCTAAGCTCCAATCTCATCTCCACAAACAATAAATTTGGTGCTAATAGCATTGCTCTGCCACTTCATAGGGTAAAACCAAACTGAATAACAGGATGCAAATGCACTCTGAAAGCAGGACAGTCAAAACTAGAGCTTCCCAAACTTTGCATGTGTGCTAAGTTACTTCAGTTGTGACCAACTCTTTGCAACCCCATGGACTGTAGCCCACCAGGCTCCTCTGTACATGGATTCTCCAGGCAAGAATACTGGAGTGGGTTTCCATGCCCTCCTCCAGGGGATCTTCCCTACCCAGTGATCAAACCTGCATTTTCTGTGGCTCCTGCATCACAGGTGGATTCTTTATTGCTGAGCCACCAGGGAAGCCCTTCCCAAACTATAAATTGCTACAAAATTTCCTGGGAGTCTGTATGAAGAGCAAAGACAATATGCAAAATAAATAAGTAGAATATATAGTTTGTCAGAAGATAAGAAGAAGTACAAAAGTAAAATTCAAAGTATGGCAGGGGAATATAAGGGAAAGGTATTTTAACCAGGCTGGTTAGAGTAAGTCTCATGAGAAGGTGATGTCTGAAAAGACTTACAGAGGTGACAGCCACGCAGTTTTCTGGGGGGAAATGTGATCAGGAAAAGGAGATGGGAAGGACCATGGCCATATGGGAAGGTGCACAGGCCGTGTTCAAGGAACAACAAGAAGACCAGACTGGTTGACAGTGAAAGGATGTAAGAAGAACAGTGAGGAAATGGGGCCAGGCCCCATAAACCATAAACCAGACCCCATAAACCAAGTTAAGAACTTTGGCTTTTACTCTGTGTGAGATGGGAGCAAGAAGTGACTTAGGCTTTGAGTGGATGTCTGGCTGTAGTTCTAAGAGAAGCAAGCAGCAAGGGGCAGGGGGGAAGCTGAGAGACCAGTGAGGAGGTCATAATGGACCAAAGTGTCAGTTCCACTGGAGGAAGACAAAGTGGCTGGAAGCTAGACCTACGCTGAACAACCAACAGGAATTACAGAAGACTTTGGCATGTGAGAGGAAGAGAGAGTGAGGTTGGAGGTGACCCAAAGGATACGGGAGCCGTTAGCTCAGATGGGAAGATCTGAGTAGTGCAGGTTTAGGCAGGAGGAAGAGAAGTTCCATTTTAGACAAGTTACTACCTTTAGCTCAAGCAAACATACAGGAAAACGTGCACATCTTAATCGGACAGCCCAATGAATTTGTATGCAAAGAACATACCAGGGTGCTCACTACCAAGATCAAAAAGTAGACTATTTTTACCAACACAGAAGCTTTTATTATATACCCCTGCTTATCACCATTCACCCCAAAGGTAACTGTTATTCTGACATCAATTACCATAGATTAGTTTTGCTTGTTTATTGAACTCCACATTTGTTGTTTGTTTAGTCACTAAGATGCATCTGACTCTTTGTGCCCTCATGGACTGCAGCATGCGAGGCCCCTCTGTCCCCCACTAACTCCTGGAGTTTGCTCAAATTCATGTCCATTGAGTTGGTGATGCTATCTAGCCATCTCATTCTCTGCTGCCACCTTTTCCTTTCTCCCTCAGTCTTACCCAGCATCAGGGTCTTCTCCAATGAGTCAGCTCTTCATATCACATGGCCAAAGTATTGGAGCTTCAGCTTCAGCAACAATCCTTTCAATGAATATCAAAAATAGGGAGAAACATCAACAACCTCAGATATGCAGATGATATTACTCTAATGGAAGAAAGTGAAGAAGAACTAAGGAGCCTCTTGATGAGGATGAAAGAGGAGAATGAAAAAGCTGACTTCAAATTCAACATTTAAAAAACAAAGATTATGGCATCCCGTCTCATCATGCGTGCATGTTAAGTCACTTCAGTTGTGTCCAACTCTATGGGACCCTATGGACTGTAGCCCACCAGGCTTCTCTGTCCATGGGATTCTCCAGGCAAGAATACTGGAGTGGGTTGCCATGCCCTCCTCCAGGGGATCTTCCCCAACCAGGGATCAAACTCACATCTCTTATGTCTCCTGCATTGGCAGGTGGGTTCTTTACCACTAACACCACCTAGAAAGCCATCACTTCATGGTGGATAAAAGGGGAAAAAGTGGAAGCAGCAAAAGATTTTATTTTCTTGGGCTCCAAAATCACTGCAGATGGTGACTGCAGCCATGAAATTAAAAGATGCTTGCTCCTTGGAAGGAAAGCTATAACAAACCTAGATAGCATATTAAAAACCAGAGATGTCACTTTGCCCACAAAAGTCTGTGTAGTCAAAGCTATGGCTTTTTTCAGTACTCATGTACGTATGTGAGAATTGGATCATAAAGAAGGCTGAGTGCTGCAAAAATGACGCTTTCAAAGTTTGATGCAATTCTCAAGAGAAGACTCTTGAGAGTCCCTTGGACTGCAAGGAGATCAAACCAGTCAATCTTAAAGGAAAGTAACCCTGAACTCCATATAAAAGAAATCAAAGAATAAGAACTCTTGTGCTTGGCTTTTTCCATTCAATATTAATTTTGTCAGAAGCATTCACATTGTTAAGTACAGCATGAATAAAATAGTTCATCTATTTTATTATTGTATATTATTCCATTGCTTGAATACACCACAGTTTATATATATGCATTTGTTGTTGATAGATATTAGGTTTGTCTCTAGATTGATACTATTACTAATACAACTATCATGAACAGTGTTGCACCATGTATCTTTTGTTGCACAAATATATGCATTTCTTTTGGGTCCACATCCATATGTACACACGTGCTGCTTCCTCTAACTTAGAACCCAGCCACCATGCTATAAGCAAGCCTAAGAAGCTGCATAGAAAGACTCACATGAAGAAGAATTGATACCTAATCAATAACCCCAGCTGAACTCTCAAGGGACAGCCAGCACCAACTTGCAGGCCATATGAGTGGTATACAGATCATGCCAAACAAATTCCTAAAGCTACGTATTAATTTAAGCTCCCACCAGCAATATTGAAGAGTTCATATTACTCCACATTCTCACCAATGACTATACTGCCAAGTGTGTGTGTGTGTTTATTCATTTGAGCCATCCTGGTTGATATATAGTGGTATCTTGCAACTTTAACTTGTATTGTCTCATAAGGAATCAGAGAGATTATTGAGCACATTTTCATGCCTATTGGTAATGCTAATATCCCTTTTATGCAAAGCACTTGTTCAAGTCTTTTGCCAATCTTTTAACTGGATCTTTTAGTGGATTAAAGATGGCTAAAATTTGTTGTAACCACCCACCTCCCCCCTGCCCCACAGACACACAGACACAACGAGAGATGGAACATACTTCTCTATCCCCTTGAATCTTCCCTGGGTCATCAACAACTCTGATCAGTAGAATATAGTGGAAGTGATGCAATGGCAGTTCTGGGCCTACCCTTGAAAAGGGCTGACGGCTACTGTGTCCTCTCACTTGGAACCTAGCTACCACGATGTAAGGAAGCTCAAGGAGCCATGAAGAAAGGTCCACATGGAGGAGAATTAAAGCTACTGGCAAACAGCCCCTGCTGAATTCCCATGTGGCATCCAGCACCACTTAGAAGAGATCTATTTTGCAAGTGTAAACATGTAACTTTTTCTCCACCTTCTTCTCTCATTTAATGTTATATCATGCAAATTATTCCTTAGTACTATACAGAGATATTTAAGTAAGCTTTTTAGTATAATAAAACATGAGGCTTTTTCTTATGAAAAGAAAACAGGGATTTACTTGTCCTAGAGATAGATACTACACTCGGAAGAATCTGAGAGACCCAAATACTTCCTGCATGAAGCATCAAGGGGCCGTCCCACAATGGTGTCATCAGTGACATACTTCCTATTCTTGATCTGGATGAGCAGAGCAGAAGGGCAGAAAAGAGAACAGGACAGAGTACAGACAGAGAGAGGTACTCACACAGGGCTCAAAGTTGACCAGCTGGGAAGGGAAAAGAAAGAGTCACCATTTTCCGTCTGCCATTTTGTACCTGTGATTATCGAGCAGTAATTCCACTTCCTTTCTGTTAATGAATTATATATGCAGACTCTTCAAGATATAGTGTGCCACAGGAGGCTAACATTTACTTGGGCATGTGTGGCATTGACTGTGACCTTGGGAAAATCCTTTCATTTCTCTGGGTCTTTCAACTGTACCATCTACAAATTTTGAGATTTTTCAAATGCTAACATTCTTTGTTTTCTTTCAAAAAATTGAAATTGCCAGGACTATTGATAATATTTATAAAATAAAAAATTCTGGGCTTCACCCTGCAGGGGGAATTTCATTCTTTGACACCAAGAGCAGTAGATTTAAATTAAATGTAGAGCGCACTGCTAACAACAATCTAGCTATTATCACATTAAAAGAGGTTGAAAGAGCCACATGGATTGTTCGCTTCTAATAACGCTGTATGTGTGGCCCATCTGGGAACTCTTAGAGAACAGCTTTACACATACAACCTTTAAAAATGTGTTCAGTAGATCATGTTTGGCATTTGCACACAATCTTAAGACAACTGGAAAATAATTAATGGGTAGAGGAGATAATAAACCGCTCTGTAGTCAACAGAACTAAAGCTAGTATCAGCTAAGAGAGGAAATTTCAGTTTCTGGGGTTGGGTTTTTTAAATTACTGAACTATAATTTTTTATTGCTAAGTATAAAGAAAGTTTGGAAAATATAGCTCAGGAAAGTAATATCAGGTAATATTATAATACCTGATGACATTCCTGTAGCTTTAGTAATATCTATGGTCTTCGTAATTTAAAATTTTGACTCATATCATGTTGTTTCTCACATTTAACAATATTATGAATTCTTTTCTTCATCATCAAATTATCACCCAAGGTACTAGAATGGCTTCTTAATTTTCTATTGCATGAAGAAAGTCTGATTGTTTGAACATTTCCCTATTGCTGGGCATTTGGTTTGTTTTCTATTTATGTCTTTTTGTTATTATGATAAGTGCTTTTGTAAATATTCTGGTAGCTGAATTTTAGAATATATACTGGATATAAAATCCTAGAAATGGAATCATCAGGTCATAAATCATACAAATTTTTATTTTGATCTGTATTAAAACACATCCCTCTGAACACTTGTACCATAATACATTCCAAGCAGCAGGACATGAGTGTGCCCCCTTCCCTAACACTGCCAATACCCATTAATTTTAAAGCAACTGAAATCTGATAGGCAGCAAATACATTTTACTTAAAATTCTAAAAAAAAAAACAAAAAACAAAAAAACACACCTCATTCCTGAGTCTTAGCTTACTCCAAGCCATATTTTAATCCAATTCATCAACATGCTTCCTTCCTTTCTCTGCTCTGAACTTGCTTGGCAGATCCTAATTATCCAAATTCATTTCTTCAAAAGGTTTATTGAAGAGTTTTCAATATAGTAATGGATCTCTGCCAACGAAGTCACTGATACTAAATTCCAGCTCTGCATTTAGAATTGTTGAATTTGTGATTTGCCAAAACTGTCTACTCTGTCTAGACTAAGATAGTAACATTTGTTATTCCAAATGTGTTTGATTAAGATTTAGGAGTTCTCAAGTCATGTTTCATTTTGTTTTTATAACTGCTTCTCTATGGTATTACTTCTAAATAACTATTTTTTCTTTTTCATCCCTCGTCCCCTCTCTGTTCTTGGAATCTACACTTCATGGAATATTCCATCTTCCACAGTTACAGACCTCCTATACTCTGGGGAAATGCCTAAACCTTGATTACCTTCATTTTAATGCCTGGAAAATAAAAAGTCACATAATGCTCTATGTAGTCTCTCACCCTTGTCTTTAAATGGCAAACCTCATCCTAAGGATTCACCCCTCTGAGCACAGAAGCACTGCGCTGGGATGTAGATTTGAGCCCTGGTTTTGACTGTGTGATGTTATTCACTATTTCTCTGGGCCTCGGTTTCCTCGTCTGAAAATAAGGGAACTGGCTTATACTCCATTTAGGACCTCTTTCGTCTCTATGGTCTTCTCCAAAAGTCCCAACTTCCCAATGAAAAGGGAATTTCTAGACTTTACTAACTGCACGATGTCACTAAAACACAAAGCCCTCCTCCAGACTGCCTATCATATTTACCACCCAATATATTTTGCCACTTAATTATATTTAGTTAATATCTTTTTCTCCCCAGGTAGCCAGCTCAATTGCCTTCAGGGACCAAACTGGTAATATAAAATGTGTGAAGCATGCTGGCTTTTCCTCTTTCAAAATTGGCATGTGCTTTATACTTAGATACGGGAATGGCCTTCACGCTCACAAAAAATTAGGCTTTCTCCCACTTTCTTGATACATTTAACACCACTTATTTATCTTTTGTTTCTCTCTCTTTTTTGTACAGTTATGTATGAGAAAAATAATATCACTCAAAAGTTAGAAAACAATTACTCAGCCATTAAAAAGAATAAAATAATGCCATTTGCAACAACATGAATGGACCTAGAAATTATCCTGAATAAAATCAGACAGAGAAGGAGAAATATTGTATGACATCCTTTATATGCAGAATCTAAAAAGAAATGATACACATGGACTTATTTACAAAACAGAAACAGGCTCACAGACTTGGAGAAAGAACTCATGGTTGCCAGGTGGGAGAGGAGGGTGGAAGGGACAGTTATGGAGTTGGGGATCGACATGTACACTCTGTTTTATTTTAAATGGATAACCAACATGGTCCTACTGTATAGCACAGGGACCTCTGCTCACTGTTATCCTGGATAGAAGGGAAGTTTGGAGGAGAATGGATACAATGTATATGTGTGGCCCCGTTTCTTTGCTGTCCACCTCAAACGATCACATCATTGTTAATCGGCTATATTCCAATATAAAATAAAAAATTTTAAAAATCAGAAAACAAAAATACAAAAACACTCCACCTCAGCCTTAGTATCAGATGAAATACAGGAAGCGGTGGGGGCTGCAGTGAATTAGACAGCTGTCACCTAACCATGGGGGCTTGCCTGTGGCTTAGATGGTAAAGAGTCCGCCTGCAATGCAGCAGACCCGAGCTCGAACCGTGGGTTGGGAAGATCCCCTGGAGAAGGAAACGGCAACCCACTCCAGTATTCTTGTCTCGAAAACCCCATGGATGGAGGAGACTGGCAGGCGACAGTCCACAGGGTCTCAAAGAGTCGGACACGACTGAGTATCTTCACTTTCACTTTCACCCAACCACGGGGTGAAAGAACACTCAGCCCCTATGGACTGACTCTGACCTTACTGCCATGTGGGCCTACTGTTGTAAGATCTTCTGGTTTTTCTAGAAACAGGAACTTCACATCTTCAGATAGAAACACTTGATATTTTACCTGCTATCTCTGGTTGATTTACAGTACTAGGCAAGCCAAATAAAATATGTTATATGTCTTTGTGCAGTAAGTCTGGGACATACCTTGTTGAAAAAAGTTAGAAGGAACCATCAGATGAGATAAAGATGTCATTTTACCATCAAAAAAATGAGAGTGAATTGAGGTAGAAAGGGAGAGGCATGAAGAAAACCAACCTCTAAAGTTTCAACTTATTAAAGATCCCAAAGTAGACTGTGGTCAGGAGCAAACTCACCCACTGAAGAGGCAACAATGGCAAGAACTAAGATATAAAAGGAACTGTATTCCAGATATTATGCTAAGTTTTAAATGGTTACGTTCACTTAAATTTCAAGTTCAAATAGTTTCAAGTGCCTGACCCAGGACTTAAACCCAAGGCTATGCACTTAACTTCTACGCTCTACCTCATGAAGCCCACTGCCAGAGGAAAGGAACAAAGTGTGATTATGTGTGGTTTGTACCAGCCCCACTGGAGAGCTGTGGGTCTCAGGAGCCCTGGAAGGCAGCCTCCTTTCTCCAGTAAGACCATCTGCCTGTTCATTTTAATAGAGAAATGGCCCTGAAGTTTACATTTTTTCAAGCTTCAGTTAGGCAATTTAGTCCACATAGAAATAAAAAACAATATGAATAAGAACATAAACACACCTGAAAAAAGTAGATTTCCTCATTCTAAGTCACCCGGTTTTTATCCAGCGCAGGGGTGAAGCAGAAGAGTGCCCTGCTGGTTGCCTGAGGAGAGGAGCCCATCAGCTAACTCTTGTTACGGCAACTAAACAAGGAAGTCATCCCGAGCGAGCCCCAGTGCCATGGTGGTCCACGTAAGCAACCCAAAACTCGAGCCTGTAAAACGCCTCAAGGTTGTGACATTGAAACGTAAGGATAGCCAACACCAGTTAGCCAACTAGGCTCAAAGCTGTGCTGTGCTGTGCTAAATTGCTGCAGCCATGTTGGACTCTTTGCAGCCCTATGGCTCATGGCCTGCCATGCTCCTCTATCCACGGGAGATGCGGGTTTGATCCCTGGGAAGGGAATGGCAATCCATTCTAGTATTCTTGCCTGGAAAATCCCATGGATGGGGTATCCCTGGCAGGTTATAGTCCATGGGGGAGGGGGGGACCACAAAAGAGTTGGACACAACTTAGTGACTAAAAAACAACATTGTTGATATAAAATACTATGTTAGTTTCAAGTGTATTACATAATGATTTGACTTTTGCATACACTATGTAATGATCACCTTGATAAGTCTAATAACCATCCATCCCCTCACAGTTATTACAATATTATTGGCGATATTCCTTAGGATGTATATTACATCTTGATGACATTTATTATGTAACTGGAGGTCTGTACCTCTTAAACCCCTTCACCTATTTCCCTCACCCCCCCACCCCCCTCTCTTCTGGCAATCACCCATTTGTTCTCTGATTCTATGAGTCTGTTTTGTTTTATTTTAAACTCTTCTACATTTTAATCTGCCTCAGTTTATCTTTTAGCATTCCAAAGAATAGCTGTCTAGGAATAGGCCATCAATTCAGGAACACAAATGCGGGAGAAAGGTCCTGCAATGGTATTAGCAGCTGAGCCTGCCCGTCTGTTCACCAATCCCAATCCTTCTTTCTGTCCACACAAAACAGCCTCACTTCCCAGCATGCCTTGCTCTGAAAAGTTATGCAGTCATGGCTAGAATGACACTTCCCGATCTGGCCCCTAAAATCACCCAGGAGATCCTCAGTTCACACCTTGATAGCTTTTCAGCAGGTGGGAAGTAAAGGACTCCAACATGGGAAAGCCACATGATGAATGAGGCTATACTTCTGAGTCATCACTGGAAGGGGCACCATTTCTTGGAGGAAAATCATCTGGAAGAGATGCTGACTCTATTGGGCAATGATGTGAATGAGAAACGATATTTATTGTGACTGGTCATTAAGATTTGGGAGCTATGTGTTAGAAGCAGCTGGCAAGCACATTGTAACAGTTCACAAGAAAACTAGAGGGATTTCATCTATGCCTAATCAAAGGTCCATACAGTCAAAGTTATCATTTTTCCAGTAGTCATGTATGAATGTGACAATTGGACCATAAAGAAGGCTGAGCACCGAAGAATTGATTCTTTTGAACTGTGGTGTTGGAGAAGACTCTTTTGAGTCCCTTGGACTGCAACGAAATCAAATCAGTCAATCCTAAAGGAAATCAACCCTGAATATTCACTGGAAGGACTCATGCTGAAACTGAAACTCTAATACTTTGGCCACCTGATGCAAAGAACCAACTCATTGGAAAAGATCTTGATGCTGGGAAAGATTGAAGGCAAGAGGAGGAAGGGACGACAGAGGCTGAGCTGGTTGGAAGGCATCATTGACTCGGTGGACATGAGTTGGAGAAAACCCCGCAAGATAGTGAAGGACAGGGGAGCCTGGTGTGCTGTAGTCCCTGAGGTCGCAGTCAGATATGACTGAGCAACTGAACAACAATCAAGGATAAAGTTTGCACAAGCTTCTCTGTCCTTCAAACAATCAAAGAGTTACACATGAGGAGGTCTTTAGAACCCTCATGTGTAACCCCACAAAACCTGCTTAAAATACCCTTATCTCTATAAAGAGTCAAATCACCTACTGAAATTCTGAACAGCCCTCCTAGCCAAGTATAAGAACACAGAGCACCCAAAAGAAATCAGTTAGTGATCAGGAATCTAGGGATACCTCAGGACTCACTGTGGACCCACATTTTTCAAGGAGGAAAATTAGGCTTGGTATGTCACTTCACTGGACAGGAGTTTGAGCCAGTGGCAAACTCTGATGACTTTCAATGACAGAGCAATGAAGGTGGCAGTGAAGGCAATGAAACTGCCTAAAGGCAAGTTTGTACATCCAGGATTGGGGCTTCAAATGCCACATAAAACCATAAGCTTCTTAACTAGTGATGCAAATGTAGTATTTGGAAACTTACACGTAAACAAAAGTGTTTTTTTATTTTGGCAAAAAACAGATCAGATAATTTCCAGTGGATAGCTCTAAATAGATTGGGTTTTACTCAGCAAATTATGATTAAGAAAGAAGTGATAATTTATTATATGAAAATTCTTTGGAAGTGAGATAGTTGGACCAAACTGCAAACAACTCTTCTCCATACAAGCCTCTGCTGGACTTATAGTTCTATACAGAAATTACTGGAAGCGCTTCTGTGATTCGTGTCCTCAATTATGTAAGCTGATGAGCATCCGCCTTACTAGAATCAGACTTGTTCTAGAGAATGAGGCTGAGCCAGGTCACGTCTGCAAATTGGATTTAGAAAAATGCCATACTGGAACAGATCCTTCCCTAGCCACAGATGAATAGGTTATACATATCATTTGACCCAGCTGTTTGACTGCAGTTAGGGAAGGGGGAGATGCTACGGAAAGCTCCCTCCTGAAAAGAAGGAAGATGAAAATATATGTATTTTCACCTGTATATTGCTAGATGCTCTGCTGGTGATAAGAAAGACATTTCCAAGGGAAGTAAAAAAATATATTGGTTTTCTACTTCTCTTCTAAAGTTTTTATTCAATGTGTGCCTCTTGGTAAGGTCCGCAATAGTGTGCTCAGAAAAGAAGAGTTCTCTTCCTAATCCATGGAACCGAAACTTTTTTTTAATGGAAGTCTACTTAGCGGAGGTAAAGGATTCACTGCTCACCTAACTTTCCCATTTTTTAAATTTTTAACGGGAATGATGATGATGAAAAACGATGGTATGAACAACCGCGTGTGGGGTCATTCAATTTGTACCTCAACATATACATGCATATACATTTATGTACATATATATGTATATATATGTGTACACATATGTAAGTCCAACTGCTTGAAAATGTGTCAAAAACATTCATGATGAAATGTGCACCACTACACATTATTTAATTAATTATATAACAGATAAGAAACTAAACTTAAGTGCAATTTATAATTAAAAATCAAGAATAATAGTAAGGGATTTCCCTGGTGATCCAGTGGCTAAGACTCCATGCTCCTAATACAAGCGGTCTGGGTTCAATCCCTGGTCAGGGAATTAGATCCCATATGCCAAAACTAAGAGTTTGCATGCTGAAACTAAAGATTCTGCATGCCACAACTAAGATCCGGTGCAGCCAAATAAATAAATGCATAAATAAATAGATACATTTTTAAAAAGAAGAGTAGCAAATATGGGGCTTCACTGGTGGCTCAATAGTAAAGAATCCACATACAATGCAGGAACCACAGGAGACACAGTTTGGATCTCTGAGTCGAGAAGAACCCCTGGAGGAAGCCATGGCAACGCCCTCCCAGTATTCTTGTCTGGAGAATGCCATGGACAGAGGAGGCTGGTGGGCCACAGTCCTCAGGGTTGCAAAGAGTCAGACACGACAAGTGACTCAGCACGCAGCACACATGCAGTAGCGAATACAAAAAGCTAAGTACCATTCTGATGGTAACTGGTTAGAAGCTTCTTTTCCAAAACTGCAGAAGTGCAGCCAGCCACGTTTGGAGGGCAGTGTGTCCCCTGCTACACTGTCAAGCATTACAGGGCCACCAGATTTCTTCATAAAATACTGAATTAGAGTCTAAAATAAGCTCCAACAATGCACTAATTTGAGTTTATGAATACTGAAGCTTAATGACCCTTAGTAACACACAGGAATGGTTGCTATTAAATAGCTCTCCGTCATCCACTTAGCAACTAAACCAGACTAAACCAGTCATCCACAAAAATTAAAACTGAGAGAACTGCAAGCATCACTCCCTTCGTAAAGACCTGGCCCAACAGAAGGCTGTTCAAGGCTAACAAGTAGACCTGAAACAGTGCTTTCAAGATCAGCCTCAGCATGTTCCTTGTGCTCAGTCATGTCTCACTTCTCACTCTTTATGACCCCCATGAGCTACAGCCCACTAAGCTCCTATGTTGATGAGATTTGCCAAGCAAGAATACTGGAGTGGGTGGCCATTTCCTTCTCCAGGGGATCTTCCCCACCCAGGGATCGAGCCCACATCTCCTGTGTCTCCTGCATTGCAGGCAGATTCCTTACCCTCTGAGCCATTGGAAAAGCCCTTGTTCAAGATCAACCCTGATGAAACCCCCCACACCCCCACTTTTGAGCACCTTTAACCAGGACCAGATCACATAGTGGGGCAGAACCAGGGGAAGGCCAGTCTTACTTATATCGAAGAAACCGATGAAAAGTTAGTTAGAACTTTGTACTTGTAACTCAGGAAAACTGTATCTCCTAGTCAATCAACAATAATAAAACATAAGACCCAAATGTTTGTTTACTTAGTTCTTTAGTGGTAGTCAGGAGTAGTTTATAGCTCAAAGACAAGAGCTGAGTTCTGAAGTCACAGTGGAAAATCAAATCCTGGCTTTTCTAATTTTTAGTGTGAAATTAGACAAATTAGCTAACTATTCTAGGCTTTGGTGTCCTCATCCATAAAGTAGAAATAATAATAGTCTCTACATATAGGGTTCTTATAAGAATTAAAGGATATAATTCAAGGGCTGGCAAACTCTGGTCCATAAGCCAAACCCAGGCCACTTGTTTTTGTAAATGAAGTTTTATTGGAACACAGTCACATTCATTCATGTATGAATTGTCTATGGCCACTTTCACATTGCAAGAAGAGAGCTGAGGAGCTGCGACAGAGACCGTGTGGCTCCCAAAGACTGAAAAATTTGCTATCTAACCTTTCACCCAAAAAATGTGCTCTCCTCTGACAGAATCCACCTACATCATTTTGCACTACTACTGACATGTAAACATTTAGCTATTGTTTCATACTTAGGCTTTTGCATTCTGTTACTTATAAAAACTAACTTGCGAATTATCAGGAGATATGAAGCAGAGGTATATGCATTGGCAGGCATATTTTTACCACTGTGCCACCTGAGAAACCTATATTATATATATATATAGGCATTAAAGTGAAAGTGAGGTCGCTCAGTCATGTCTGACTCTTTGCGACCCCATGGACTATAGTCTACCACTCTCCCCCGTCCATGGGATCTTCCAGGCAAGAGTACTGGAGTGGGTTCCCATTTCCTTCTCCAGAGGATCTTCCAACCCAGGGATCGAACCCAGGTTTCCTGCATTGTAGGCAGATGGTTTACCATTAGTTTTACACATAATGATTTAGTTTTACATATATATATATGTAAATCACTTTGCTATACAGCATAAATTAACACAACATTGTAAATCAACTATACTTCAAATTAAAAATTTTTTTAATTGAGAAAACAGTTACTTTGATTGGAGCCATGGTGGGAGGGCTGGAAAAATACCATTATCATATACACATAATTATATAGGTGTTCCTTAGAACCAATAAAAATTAATTGAAAACGTGAAGTTCAAAGTCTAAATGCCAGAGGGCTTTTTCTTTGATTCTCATGTGCATTTTTATGCTCATCTACTACTCTAGAAAGGCACAAAAGCTATGACTAGCAATAGCATAAGGTAAGTACATCCCTAATATCCCTCCTAGAACAAATGGAGATAAATCAATGGGTTCTTAAGTCACTCTGGCGCATAAAGTCTCTTCCTTACCTCATATTTTCTACTCTATGCATTGCCAGAGGGACCACTTTGCAAAAAAAGAAGATGGGCAGATGTTCCACTTGCTTGACAACTTTCAAGTGTGGACTCAGGAGGAAACCTTGACATCTCAGGCAGAATGTTTCTTCTGCACAGTCAGGAAGCTGAATTGCTTATATCAAGCAAACAAACACTAGATGATAATGATGCAGAAGAAGGCTGAGTACCCAGAAGGCCAAGAAAACAGCCCCAGGCTAAGAGCACCTGGAAAATGTAGCTGAAAAGGTATTCTTCAAAGCCAGTGGCAAACAACATTCAGCCCCTTCTTTGGGGAATGCACCTGCTGTACTTGGCAAGCCATAGGGAACAGATGAGGCAGGCTGACAAAGTCAAGTCACTCACAAGAACATGGTGTTTTGTAACGTTCAGAACATGGACTTCAGCCTGATATGCCTAAACTGGCTCCCTGTAAAGCTGGACTGCATCCAGCTCATTATATTCAAGGTATGATCAAGTTCCACATGGCACAGTCTATGATATATTTACTTCCAGATCAAGTCAAGATTTAAGATGAGGATGAGGTCTTTGCTGGTTAAAAATGTCAAATGGACAAACTAATGAACAACAACTGTGAAACTCTCTCCAGGAGATCAAGGACACGGAAACAAAACTTATCTGATAGTCCCAGGCCACTTCAGACGTTCAGATCATCTCCCAGTTATTCAATGGAACATTAACCTAGCTGCTGCTGTAAAGGAATTTTGATGACATCATTAAGGTCGCAAATCAGTTGACCTTAAAATATGGAGATTATCAGAGTAGCCATGATACAATCACATTTGCCCTTTGACATCAGAGTTTGTTCTGACTTGTCACAGGGGAAGAAACAAGAGGTGGGAAGCATGAAAGAATTTGATGCGTCATTGCTAGTTTGAAGACAAGAGGGTGGCCATGTGGCCAGGAATGCAGGTGGATTCCAGGAGCCAGTAGTCTCTGACTTACAGAGAGAAAGTACCACAGTCCTACAACCACAATGAACTAAGCTTAGAGACAAACTTTTCCCCAGAGTCTATAGACAAAAACTCAGCCAGGAAAGCACCTTGATTTCAGGCATGTGTTACTCTCAATAGAGAACCCTGCCATGTTCTGCCAGATTTCTCACCTACAGAACTCTGAGTTAATAAAGAGGTGTTGTTTCAAAGCCACTAAGTTTGTGATAATTTGTTTTAGCAATAGAAAACTAAGTCTCAGCAAATTTCCACTTGAGACCCACTTGCCTTCACTCATATGCATACTCTGTGATTAACATGTACATTTGAACTTGTATAGCTTCCTTAAAAAAATAGATAGATAGATCCTTATTCTGAATATGTTGTTGAATTTGTTGCTGTTGTTTAGTTGCTAAGTCGTGTCCAACTCCTTGCAACCCCATGGATTGCAGCCCACCAGGCTCCTCTGTCTGTGAAATTTCCCAGGCAAGAATATTGGAATGGGTTGCTATTTCCTTCTTGAGGGGATCTTCCTGACACAGGGATCAAACCCAGGTCTCCTGCACTGGCAAGTAGATTCTTTACCAATGCCATGTATTCCACACTATTTATTAATTTTTTTACATCTATACTGTTAAGATCTATACATGTTACTATGGTGATATTTAGCGAGTTTATTCTGTTACAAAGTATGTATTCTGTAGTATCAACTACATTTTTATTAATGCATTCTTCTAAGTTAGCCTTCAATTCTCTGGTACCAAAACCAGTACTATAATAAGCATTCCTTGTAGATGTCTCCAAATGATCTTCTCTTAGAATACCCCCAGAGTCACAGACTATATGATAGTTATCAAATCACTCTCTCAAATGTTATACCAATATACTTGCTAGATAGTGCAAGGATTCCTATTTTGTATTTCTTTTAAGATTTGACACTACCAAGTTTGTAATCTTTGTCAGTCTCCCAGGTATAAAGTGTTATCTAGTTCTTCTAATTTGCATTTCTCTATATCAATAATTTTGAGTGTTACTTCATATATGTTATATGTATTAACAATAATGTGTATTAACAATTTGGATTTCCCTTTTTGTGAATTTCCTGCTTGTATGCTTTTCCAATTATTTTTATGTTTCCCATCTTTTTCTAGATTTGATTAGCTGTAGGTTCTAGAAAATGATTTCTAGAAAGTTCTTATATCTTTTGGAGATCAGACTTTTCTGGTATCTCCCAATGTAATATTTTCCTGTTAACTTGGAAATCCTCAATTTTATATAGCCACATTCATCAATGTTTTGCTTTATAGCTTGTGCTTTACTGGAATATTTATTAAGAAATGTTTCCCAGGATGAAGTCACTGAAATAGTATTCAGTACTTCTCCAGACTTCATATTTTTACCTTTTTCATTCAGTCCTTAATCCACCTAAAGTCCAGATCTGTATGAGACTATAGTTTTACTTTTTTCCATATTGTAAGCCAGTTTTCTTAGCACCATCTGCTCAACAATCCACCCTGGGTAGAAGCAAGATGAGAAATATGGATGTGGGTGGGGCTGGAAAGCCAAAGTCATCCCACCATGCTCTGGAGGAGGGCATGATGCAGTGACTCAGATGTTGGTGGTGGAAGAGGTAAAGGGAAGGGTCCATCCCAGGAGATACTGCCCTGAACATCCTCTCTGGCCCATGTGCTATCATTACTAACCTTTCAATTGTCTGCTTCTATTGAAAACAATAGTTCTTTTCCACTTAGGGGGTGTGGTAGAGAGGGTCATGCTGACATATGGTTACGCATGTGCTTATGTAACCACGTAAGCCTTGGTTACATCAGCAGCTGGTGTTACCCACACTGAAGCACTGAATGTGTTCCAATTCATCTTCAAATTTTTTTCATCACAAAACTGATGAGGTTTCAATAAAATTAAAAAATGGCATAGCTCCTTAGGCCAGTGATGGGTGAAGAATCCATTAAAAAGACCACACTAATGAGCTGCAGCTCCCCAAGCTGGCCTTCCCTGAACAAAACAAGAGGGAAGACCCTTGGGCCTTCCCTCAAGGAAGGACTGTAGGACTCAGTTTCAGAGACTAGGCATCCTGAATACCCTGGTTAAAAAGGCCTTCATCTTTCATGGTATACTTTAATCTCACTGCTCTTTTTTAAAGTTTTGGGGGAAAGCTTTCCATTCCTCTTCTCACTCAGCCAGGCCCTTCCCTCCTCATCTTTTCAAAGAGCACACAACCGACTTTCTGCTCTATCTTTTCAGACCCTGAACTTCTAATTAAGCCTAGAAGCTCAGAAGTGATTTCCCAGGAACTGCATGGAAAGAGGATCTGACCCCTGGCCTTTGAGCTGCCCCTGCCTTCTTTAACCCCCACGGACTTTAATAATTTGGTCCTCCCGAGGCCTCTCTGTTCCCTGAACTCATTGCCTGGAAACAGTTCCCTTCCACAGCTGTGGGCAGATTCCACTGAGCCAACCAACCACGGTCAGCAAGCACAAAGCCGCCTATGGAAGCCCTGCTAATGTCAACCAGCTCTCCTCAGTTCTCATGGAATTCAGCCTCACTTTACTGAGGAATCCATTTGGCACCCATGATGGAAAGTCCAGAACCTTCCCAGGACAGTCAACAGTCTCAAGGCTCCTCTGTGGTACTCAGAGAGTCTCTCCATGTCCTCTTGGTCAGCCTCTACCTCTGACCCCATAAAACGTTAGTGTCCTAAACCCTGACCTTACGAAGGAAGGCAGGCAAGACATTCCAGACTAGAAAGAGACCAGGGTCACTGGATAAAAATCACAGCCAGGGAAAGGATGTGGCAGCCATTTCTGGTCACCCTATGGGAATAGGGATTTCATGGATTAGAGGAGAAGAAAGCATGGGACAACAGTGGGGCAGAGGGGAGGGACTATGAGGAAACAGACTTGAGTGAAACTGCCCAAATAGAGGGGTAGAGGGAGGAGAGGTAGGAAGAGATGAGTAGCAAAAAGGGGTTAGGACAACTGGAATGCAAATCTGATCTACAGAGCAATTGACTTAAGGCCAGTCTGGTTACATGAGGATATTTATTTTCGAAAGAGAAGATAATCACAAAATGGTCAGCCCACCAAGAAAGCAGCTGATTGATATAGAACAAAGAAAGGCCTAGGGGCAGAGCATTGTAACAACTTAAAAGTCACTTATGAAAGAATTCTGCCTTCTCCTCAACTCCTGCAAAAAAAGAAAAAAGGCCACACTGTAACTGTTGACAGTTGCTGGCTTCATGCCTCTGGTTCCTGATTTAATTCCATATTCAAAATGATTTCCATCATAATATATTACAGACTCTTGCCTTATGAAGTATGCACACATGTACACACACATAACTCAGAACAGACCCAGAATACAAATGGAAAAAAATAATGGCAATAATAATGAGAGAACAATAGATAATATTTATGACATTCAAGAGACTCTTTTAAGCACATGTCATATGTTAACTCACTGAATATACACCCCATAAAATAGCTACTGTTTCTATTCCCATATATTGACTATCTCATCTAAGATCATACAGTGAGAAGGGAACAGAACTGGAATTCCATCCATGCCCTCTGGCTCCACAATCCATCACTAAAACCACTCTATTCCACGGCCTCTTAGATAATGGTGATTCATATGTTCAGCAAAAATAAACAATGACCTTAAGTCAAGTTCCTTGTGAAAGATTCCTCACTAAATAGCCCATACAGTAGTCTAGCTGCTAAAGGCAAATATTTTCCTTGACTTATTGTAACTCAAGTAACTAATATGAAGAGGCACATCATTGATTCCAATTGAAGTGTCCTCTTTTCATCTTGTATCTAGCTGGTCCTCAACCTGGATGACTTCTCACCCCTCAGACCACACGGGAATCAGCACTACCAAGCCAAGAGCTTGCCTCCAACTGAATCTCCTGTATAGCTTAATTATTGACAGAATGAGAAGTGCAAATTAATCTGGCCCCCCATCATCTCTTTATTTGGCTGGTTTCCCAATTACCAGCCCACATACTTTCATAGGAAACAAATACGGCAAATGAACAGGCCCCAAGATGAAAACTCCAGGTGACAGAGACAGTGATGAAAAGCCTACCCCAAAACCAAGGTGACTTTGGGAGCTCGAAGTAGGCAGGTCCTCTCAAATATCTCCAGACACCGAGGGAGAGTCCTGCCAGGAACAATAAGGAGAAAGGGGATCACAGGACCCTTGAAGGGGAGCAGTACCAAACATAGTTCCTCCCCTTCTGAAGAATACAGAGATTTCCATGGGTTTCAGGTTCTCACCAAGACCACCATTCATGACCTCTTGCTAAAATCACCTGGAAAGTTTCATGTGGAAGAAGGAGAAAGAGTATCTGCCATTTACTTTCTAAAGGCAAAATCTGGAAGTCTGTGCAAAGACCAATGGTTAGAGTAATTAAATAGGAAATGGGATCTTTTATTCATTTCTAAGTTGTACCACGGACTCTTGTGAGCTTCATCAAAATCTGGAAGCTTCCCATGCCTCCGTTTCCTCATTGGCACCATACAAAGAGAGGATGTGTTTTGCAAAGAGAGTGATCTAACAAATAAATGATCATTTTTGAGGGAAAAAAAAACCTACAGGCATGGGCACCATATACCTATTTAAAGTTACGGCCTGAAAACCAAAAATAATCAATGTAGTTGGAATTTTCACAAGCACAAAATGGAATTTCCTTTTCTTGTTTCAATTGAGTTCCATTAAACTGACATGCAGGCAAATGTGTTGTACATCAAAAACTTTACAACACGTAATGTGAACAAGTTCTCCCATTTGGTCGGCATATGTGCAAGAAGAAAATTTCCACTCAGCACTGAAGAGGTGGTGGTGTCTTCCCTTGATATGTTTGGATTTGGGAACAATGATTCAATGTCTGCTTATTTGGAATAACTGTTTACGAAAGAGCTGAATTTCCCCTTCTTTAAATAGAACCCATACTTTGCCTCACTTAAATCAATATAAATATATGGCTCACTCCGTCTGACTCTCACCCATGCGTCAGAGACAACCGTGGGGGGCAGAGATCAGACTGAAAACTGACCTGCATCAAAAAGTGAAGGAGAATAAGGCCATTTGCTTATTTGTTCACATTTTGGAGCAACTTTTTTTCTTCCTTTTTTGCTTGTCTTCAAGTCTATACCGGCCTCTTATTAGCACAGATTTCAGGAACACACTTGTTTCTCTCTATAAGAGCTATTCCAGGAGTACAACAGCAGTGAATAAGTCACTGTGAATAAAAGTAAAAGATGTGAGTCATTGCCCCCTCATTTTATAAAGGCACACAGGAAATCAGTGTGAAATGATAAGGATGAATAATGAAGATAGAAGCGTGATGGGGAAGGAGAGGAAATGTAATTTCTGTTTGAAAAAAAAAAAAAAAACTCTGCTCTGAAAAGTTCCAAGTCTGCCTCAGGGCACAGAGCAGTACTTGGTTTTTTAGTTCTTAAGTCATTAGACAAATTGGCTTTTTTTTTTTGGACTTAAGTTCAAAAGGGGCAGAATGAGAGGGGGATTTCACTTTTCTCTTTAGTATTTTTATGAATGTGGCGGACATTCTATTAAATAAGATGTGCTACTTTTATATTTAGAAAAAACAATGAAGGTTATTTTTAAAACAAGTTCTTCACATTCTTGAGAATGGAACGGTTTTCTTGCAAAGGCGCCTCCTTAACACTGAGCTGCCTGCCAGGTATGTGTCAGGGAGGGACCGAGCCCGCACTCGGGAACCCATGACCAGCTCTGAACCAGGGGCTCGCATTCCAGAGGGCTGGGGCCTGCCCTTCTCCACACAATTCCACTTCAGGAGTCAGGAGGGCAAGGCCCACCTGCCAAGGTCAGATCAACCCCTCCTAACCACACACACACCCCACACCCACACACACACATTTCACCCAAGTTCCCTGAGCAGACAGGAATTTAAGACAGATGTCACCAGATCCTTGGAGGACGAGGACACAGTGTTCCAAGTGTGAGACACACACGCTGGCCAAGAATGCAGCTTTCAAATGCCTGCCTAAAACACGTATTTAGGTCACAAGTACAAGGAGGTGGCCTTCCTGATACAGAGGAGGACCAGACTGATTCCACTCACCTAAAATTTTTGGGAATAATCAAGACCAAAGTAGTATTCAGGGGCAAGAAAACAAGAAGCAGAAAAGTCATCAACCCCTGTGGCAATATGAGCCACAGTAACATCAGCAGAACAGAAATATCAACCACCATCTCTCTGTCACTCTGTAACCCAGGAATGGTATGAAACAGTTTTCGAATTCAGGACAAATGCTTTCTGACTCATTGGAAAAGACCTGACGCTCAGAAAGATTGAGGGCAGGAGGAGAAGGGGATGACAGAGGACATGATGGTTTGAATGGCATCACTAACTCAATGGATGTGAGTCTGAGCAAACTCCAAGAGATGGTGAAGGACAGAAAAACCTGGTGTGCTTCAGTCCATGAGGTCTCAAAGGGTTGGACACGACTTAGTGACTGAACAGCAACAATTTTACAAACAAGGAAAATGAGACTCAGAGAAGTTACTTTCCCAAGACTGCACAGTTAAAAAGCAGCTGAGCCAGGTTTGAAAACCTAGGCTAATTCCAGGGCCCCTGTCATTTGCACTCAGGACCATAAGCTCCACAAAGTCAGGTCTGCAGTGGGGTCCATGATCAGCATACTGAAAGATGAAAAAACAAATAGCCTGCCCCTTCCCCAAATCAGCATCATTTACTGAGAACCTACACTGCCAGATAAGGATCTGGCAAGGATTAGCTCTAGTTCTTAAACTAATTTTGCAAAATCAGTCTTATTATTCCCATTTTAGAATTGAGATAACAGAGGATTAGAGAAAATCTGTGCAACAGTCTCAGGATTGGAAAATAGAGAACAGCATGAGACTTTCCCCCTGCCTGTAGAGAATTTACGATCAGATTGAGGAAAATACCATTTACCTATCTATCTATCACCTACCTATCATCCATCATCCATCTATCTACCGTCTAGCTAGGCCATTTATATTAAGCCTCAAATGCAAGGTATGTGCTTCAGAAGCTCAGTACAGATACAAATATTCCTGATTCTGTTTATATTTTCTTGAAAATTCACTTGTAGCAATGCATTCCTCCAACAGAGAAAGCCCAGCAAATGTGAGCACCAAATCTGGAAACCACTGGGCCATGACTGCTGTGGCTTGATTGGGTGGAGGGAGAAGGCTGTTCACCAGCCACAAGACCGTGCCCTCAGACTGGAGAAGCAGGTGGTATCAGTCTAAAATGGCTTGAAATCAGTAACATCTTCTTGCCTTTTCATACTGTTCATGGGATTCTCAAGGCAAGAATCCTGAAGTAGTTTGCCATTCCCTTCTCCAGTGGGCAAGAATACACAGAAGAACTATCCAAGAAAGATTATCATGACCCAGATAATCACGATGGTGTGATCACTCACCTAGAGCCAGATATCCTGGAATGTGAAGTCAAGTGGGTCTTAGGAAGCATCACTACAAACAAAGCTAGTGGAGGTGATGGAATTCCAGTTGAGCTATTTCAAATCCTAAAAGATGATGCTGTGAAAGTGCTGCACTCAATATACCAACAAATTTGGAAAACTAGGCAGTGGCCACAGGACTGGAAAAGGTCAGTTTTCATTCCAGTCCCAAAGAAAGGCAATGCCAAAGAATGTTCAAACTACCACACAACTGCACTCATCTCACATGCTAGTAAAATAATGCTCAAAATTCTCCAAACCAGGCTTCAACAGTACATGAACCGTGAATTTCCAGATGTTCAAGCTGGATTTAGAAAAGGCAGAGGAACCAAAGATCAAATTGCCAACATCCCTCGGATAGTCAAAAAAGCGAGAGTTCCAGAAGAACATCTACTTCTACTTCATTGACTACACCAAAGCCTTTGACGTAGCCTTTGTTGTGTGGATCACAACAAACTGTGGAAAATTCTTAAAGAGATAGGAATACCAGACCACCTGACCTGCCTCCTGAGAAATCTGTATGCAGGTCAAGAAGCATCAGTTAGAACTGGACATGAAACAACAGATTGGTTCCAAATCAGGAAAGGAGTATGTCAAGGTTGTATATTGTCACCCTGCTTATTTAAATTATATGCAGGGTACACCATGCAAAATGCCAGGCTGGATGAAGCACAAGCTGGAATCAAGATGGCCAGGAGGTAGTATCACTAACCTCAGATATGCAGATGACACCACCGTTATGGTAGAAAGTGAAGAACTTAGGAGCCTCTTAATGAAAATGAAAGAGGAGACTCAAAAACCTGTCTTAAAACTCAAATTTCAGAAAATGAAGATCATGGCACCTGGTCCCATCATTTCGTGGCAAATTGATGGGGAAACAATGGAAACAGTGACAGACTTTATTTTGGGGGGGGCTCCAAAATCACTGCAGATGGTGACTGCAGCTATGATATTAAAAGACACTTGCTCCTTACAAGAAAAGCTATCACCAACCTAGATAGCATATTAAAAACCAGAGACATTACTTTGCCAACAAAGGTCTATCTAGTCAAAGCTATGATTTTTCCAGCAGTCATGTATGGATGTGAGAGTTGTACTATAAAGAAAGCTGAGTGCCGAAGAATTGATGCTGTTGAACTGTGGTGTTGGAGAAGACTCTTGAGAGTCCCTTGGACTGCAAGGAGATCAAACCAGTCAATCCTAAAGAAAATCAGTGCTGAATATTCATTGGAAGGACTGATGCTGAAGCTGAAACTCCAATACTTCAGCCACCTGATGCAAAGAACTAATTCACTGGAAAAGACCTTGATGCTAGGAAGATTGAAGACAGGAGGAGAAGGGGATGACAGAGGATGAGATGGTTGGATGGCATCACCAACTCGATGGACATGAGTTTGAGCATGCTCCAAGTGTTGGTGATGGACAGGGAAGCCAGATGTGCTGCAGTCCATGGCATTGCAAAAAGTTGGACACGACTGAGCAACTGAACTTAACTGAAAACATATAGGTAGCTCCTCCAACCCCTAGAAAATGTCCCTCCCTTAAACCGAGACATTCTCCAATGGGTGATTCACCTCCTGCATTGGTGTCAGCCTTCCTCAAATAATCTCTGTTAAAATGCAAATCCCCATCTGGGTGGCACATTAAATTTCTGGGAGAGGAAGATGAAAGTCAGGACAACCAGCAAGGCTGGAAACAAATTCATCCATTCAGCGAATCTTTATTATTCACTAGATATGAACATGTAACAGTGAACACATGTGAATAAGACAAGACAAGGATTCCTCTGGTTTGGGGGGAACTTCCATTCTAGTTGGGGTGGTGGGGGAGACAGACAATAGTTTTCAGGCAATGAAGAAACAAAAATTAAGTTCTCTGCTGGGAAAGAAAGCAATGCTGAAATGGGGTGGTAACATGGCGAGCCAGTGCTCAGCTGACTCTCAAAGGAGGTGATAAGTGAGCAAGTGAAGAACTGAAGGGCCAGAAGGAACCAGATGCAGGTAAAGAATATTCTGGCCAAAGACAGCAGCACACACAAAGAGCTTGAGGTATCCCCAAAACATCAAAGGCAGGCAGGAAGGCTGGAGACCTGAGGAGTGGTACGCAAAATGAGCGGACAAAACCCTCAAGGGAGGTCATGTCAGCCTCTGCAGCAGGTGGGGGATTTTAGCCTATCAGTGGGGAACCATAGGAGGGGCTGAAGTGCACTAGAGAAAAACCCAGTTTATGTATTTAAAAGGTGGCTCCAGCTGTTCTGTGTAGAATAAACCATACAAAGGTAATGGGACCAGGTGGGGCTGGGGCAGGGGGGACTGGACTAGAGTGAGAGGGGACACAGGAAGGAAGGAAGGACTTGAACTATACTTTGGAGCCAGAATCAATGGGGCTAATGATGGCCCGGCTGCGGTGGTGAACAGTAGGACAGGGGTGGGATCCCAGTCTCCATGCAGTAAGCCAAATATGTATTAATAATAAAATGTAATAATAATATTATAAGAAAGTCATCATAAGAGCTTTGATCACCACATTCACACAAATAAATTCCTTTGACAATGGACCACCTGGGTCCACCAGGAAATTCTTGAATATCATACATTTCTTATAGGAATCTGACACCATAGAGCAGGGAATGCCTTTGTTTCAGGGAATGCCTTTGTTTCTAGATGAATGGGATTCCTGGGCTCAGGTATGAGTATTTCCTCTACGTCTCCCAGCATCTGCAGATGGTTTTCTGCTTGGTGCTCCGTGGAGGATATTATTATCTTGTAAAAGTTTTAAAGAATGAGTGGAGTGTGACACAACACAGCCAAGGAGACAGATCCCGGACAGTGACTCTCTGGATTCAATCACGGAGTTGTCAGCACACACTTCCTACAACTAGAACACTGCTGAGAAGGAATTACTGGAAGAAACCACACTTACAGTTTTTAACCAAAGAAGCAGATTTTCTATTGAGCAAGGCCTGCCTTTCAGAAAACTCATGTTTAAAAAGTTTAAAAGTTGTATACAGTCGTATGATTAAAAAGTGTTAAGTCATTTCAGTCATATCTGACTCTTTTTGACCCCATGGACTGTGGCCCACCAGGTTCCTCTGCCCATGAGGTTCTCCAGGGAAGAATACTGGGGTGTGTAAACATTCCCTTCTCCAGGGGATCTTCCCGATTCAGGGATTGAACCCAGGTCTCCTACATTGGAGGCAGATTCTTTACCGTCCAAGCCACCAGGGAAGCCCATGATTAAAAAGAAAACAAAAAACAAAAAACCACTATCATTTACTAAGAACATTAAAATGTCACAATTAAATCAAAATTTACAGTTCAGCTTAACATCTCTCTCATTTTCTTAAAGTAAGAATCATCATGACTGCATTTTAGTTAGTCTCTACAACATCACCACAGAAATGCTTACATAGAAATTCCCACATTGACTCTGGTGGACTCATATAAGTGTCTAGACTGCCATGATGAGCAAAGACTACACCAATTTAGAAAATATGAAGCAGTGGGGTCATCTTTCAAGAGTCTAAAGAACTAAAGAGGTTCAATCAGAAGAACAGTATCAATTAGATCAGCCAGACTCAACTGAGTCAAAGGATAAAAAAAAAAACACCTTAAAACAGAAAATGATAGCATCAGAGGAGAAGGCAGGAAAAGGGAGGCAGACAAAGAGAATTGTGGAGAACAAAGGTATTAGAAGGGGAGAAGAGACTGGGGAGAGGAGAAAGAAGAAAGGAAGACGCAGAAGCAGGAGAAAGATGACGAGGGAGAGGAGGACTGTGGAGGGGATGAGGGGACAGAAGTACGTAGGAGGAAAAAGGAGAGAAGAGGGGCTCACCACAGAATACAGAGAAGCTGTGTCCCTCAGCCAGACAATTGACTGAAACAGTTGGGAAGGATAGCATGGTTAAAGTAACTTCCTCTTGTTCTGACTGGAAAACAATGGACTCAGGATGTACCAACTGATGTTAACCTGAGATGCTACCCCAGTTCTGGGTCCAGCCTCCCTCAACCACAGTTCCCTCACCTATAAAATGAAGCAGGTTCTTTTCAAACTTGACTCTTCTCTCATTAAAAAAAAAAAAAAAAAAAAAAATCACAACAGTGTTGAGATTAAAACCACAGTAACAGGAGGTCAGCTGTTTCAATCTCCTTGATGTGTGTCCTTTAAAAAGTCACTAAACTCATTTGTGCCTCAGTTTTCTTGCCTAGAAATGGCAGGTGGTAATAATATTTATCTTATAGGTTTCTAGTAAAGATTAAGTTAGATTGAAGCCTGGTCAGGAGGGTGAGCTATTTGTTAGCAGAGATCTTTTATTTTAAATTTCAAGTATCTACTAACCCATATGTGGGTGGTGTAGGCTGACCATGATTTAGATCAGAATTTTGCTGCCTGCTCCCATTAAATGTTTGACAGTTGAACTAATGGGCACATGCCCCTCCCAAGCCATCCCTGGTGGCTCAGATGATAAAGAATCTGCCTGTAATACAGGAGATCTGGTTCAGTCCCTGGGTCAGGAAGATCCCCTGGAGAAGGGAAAGGCAACCCACTCCATTATTCTTGCCTGGAGAATCCCATGGACAGCAGAGCCTGGTGGGTTACAGTTTGTGGGGTTGCAAAGAGTTGGACACAACTGAGCGACTTACACTTCCCAAGTTTACACATTACTGAATCACACTGAGACAAAGTGCAGTCCTTTCTTTAGAGAATCCCAAGACAGCCTCCGTGATGTGTGGCTGGCACTCCTGGCTCCAACCCTGGGAGGGATCAAGAGAACAGAGGTCTGCACTCCACGCTGAAGGAAGCTGACTGGACAGGGGCATCCTTGCTTGGTTCCCACTGAGGTCAAGCTTCTCACCTCCTAGGTTTGTCTTCCTGGCATTTCAAAAACCCTGCTAATACTGTGCTCCCTTGCCCTTATTTCCACCATCTTGATCATGGAAAAAAAGTTGTATGGAGTTCTTCACTGAAACACAAGCAGTAAAAGCATAATAACTTAGCCCTGCTCCCCCGCTTTTGTCCATCCTTTTATGTTCACTATAAATACACCACAGGGTTTTGCTTGGTACTTTCATGAAATGGGAAGAAGAAAATTTTCTGTGTTTCAATAGGGTCGAATAAAGTGACTACCTGTGGGGGAGAAAGATGCTACAAAACAAAGAAGGCTTAGGCATCAAAAAAGTCAAAGCTATTTTTCTAAATGTATTTTGATGAAAAGATTATTCTCTAAGCTACCCCCAAGTTCCCCATTCACTGACATTCCTGGATAGATCCTAAGTGTGTACTATTTGCAGAAAGAGGCTAAACTTGGATGAAGGAGTAAATGCCCGAGGAAGGTGTTCACTTAATTCATTTTCTCTAAAGCTTTATAAAAGCAGCGTGACACAGTCCGGAACTCAAAAGATTAGCACAGCCTATTTTATTCTTTTTCTTTCTTTACCTCCATCTTTATAATAGCTTAATTTAAGACATAACAATGCTCAGACTCTAGGGCACCCTGCAGTGTTCAGATTCCTCTTCCCTCACTAGCTGTGAACTGGCAGCCTTCCTACCCACTCCCCTGCCTCCGTTTCTTCACCCTACCTGTGAACTGACCATGGTTCACATGGCATTTTAAGAGCTCAGAATCAGAAACCCAACAACCTCAGTTCACTCAGTTGCTTACTAGATGCAAAAACTCAACTTCCTTAACTTTTCTTTGTCTCAATTTTTCCTTCTGTCAAGTGGAGAATACTGTAGCACCGCCTCATAGATTTGTGGGTGTGTGGCAACTGTGTCCCCATGGACTATAGCCCGCCAGGCTCCTCTGTCCATGGGATTCTCCAGGCAACTGTAGTTGAAGTTAAATTAAATAAAGCCATAAAGCATCTAGAGTAGGGTTCATTCTGGCAATGTTACAGGGAAGAGTCAATTTTGACTCTTTCATGCTAGATATGTTTCTTTAACTTTAATCCTTGTTTGCTTTTTTTTTTTTTTTGCCACTTTTATAATCATACATAATGGCCTGCCTCAGAGAATCCTGCCCCTCTGCCTATTAAGCTAAAGTGCCTTTATTCATAACCAGATCCATCTGTAGATTACAGGAAGAAAATTAACACATACCCCTGTCTGAGGCTTGCCATTCTAGGAGATAGCTGCAAGAATTAAATGGTCTTCTCACTGTTTTCCTCACCTCCCCCCAATTTTAATCCATAAAAGAATCTGGCATCCAGACATCGACAGAATGGTTATTTTGAGAAATCAGTCTGCTATCTTCTCCGTCAGCTGACTTTCAAAAGAAAGTTGTATTCCTTGCCTCAACACCTTGTCTCCTGGATTCATTGGCTCCTTCTGCAGCAATCAGATCGAGCTTGGACTAGGTAACAGTAACTGTCATAGCAATCACAGTATCAGGTCTCTGCTCAAGACCTTAGGAATGCAGCAGCCTTCCTCCAGTCTTGGTCCTCTGCCACACTGAGACCCTATATCCCTAAGGCAAACCAACAGGGGTAGGAATGATCTTCAGCCCACAGATGCCGCCTCTGTCCCGTTTCTGATCTAGCCTGTGTATCAGCCTCAGGCCCCCAGCTACCAAGGCCTGTGGTTTAACACAAAATTCAGGAGGCTAGAAACTCCCATGTCTTCTAAGCTGAGCTGCCTGCATGCCCAGTCCTGGCACGTTCACCCAATCTCTGCGACCAGCCTTCAGCACAATCTCTCGGCTCTTACATCAGTCCTGGATTGTGAAGGGGAACTCTAGACTACTCAAGCAGGTCCTGAAATCCACAGCCCTGATTTCACAGGGTTCAGAGGCTCAGGACACTGCTGGAGCTCCCTTTTCTTCCTGAACCCTAACCTCACACTTCTCTGCACCTTCATCCTCATCCTCCTTGTGTTAGCAGAACGGATCTGACGCTGGTGTCCAGCATCTCCCCATCCATCCCAAGCAAGCCCTTGTCCTGAATATGCTCTGCCTGCCCGTGGACACGCTTGCACCTTAGCCGTGCCCCATGAATAGGGAGCGGTACAGAGCCTTCGAGAAGCAGCATCTGGTCAACCTCGTGGGCTTCACGCCAGCCTCCGGACTAACCTGCCGCCAGGAGTGCACGCGCAGGGAACGCGGAGTAGGGCACCCCGCCAACTTCCTGGGCTCCCCACTCACAAACCCCCACCTACCAGGCCATGCAGCTCTTTGCCCTAAAGATCGAAATGAAGGTGCAGCAGCAGAAGGACTCGGTTCAGGCTAGAACAGGCCCCAGACGTGTGTCAGGAGTCCAGGATCTGCGGGAACCGGCGCTGCGGACAGAAGGGCGCAGCCTCCCACCCTGCGCAGCCGCTGGAGCGCACCCTGAAGAGGCCAGCCCTGGAGGAGCCAGCCGAGATGGACTTCTGCCCTCCTCAGGAAAAGCAGCAGGCGGAGTGCAGAGCACGAAGCCCCAAGACCAACGCAGCCATGTACTCACGAGCTCTGCGGAAGTTAGGAGGGTTCAGCTTCAAGGGGGGCGTCTCCGAGGCTGTGGGGGTGCAGCCTGCTGCTACCTGGGCGCAGGCCACGTGCCCGAGATCCACGCCAACACCCCCCTCCACGCCCGAGGCCCGGGCATTGCTCTCTCTCAGCTAGAAATGTACAAAAGCACAGACACCCTCAAAAAGTCGTTTAAAAAAAAAAAAAACCTTTAAAATGTGGGGGGTGGGGAACTTATAAATAAAAAATTCCCATCCAAGGCAAAGTCATCTTCTCACTGCGCTCCAAGTCCTGGACCCCCTTGCTCCTCAGGGTCCCTGTCTCATCAGTGGTCCTCTTCTGTGTAGTGAGAGGCTCCCAGGGCCTTCTCTCAAGCCCCTCCCAACTTCCAAAAAGAGAGTCAGCTCACCCATAACCCTTGCTTCCTCTCCATCCAATGACCTGTATTCTTTTTCTTCAACAAGAATTGCCCACATCTGAAGCTTAATTTCCTCCCATTCACTCTTCCTCGAATGGATTTCTGCCCTCCCCACATCACTGTTATGCATACCATAAGATTTTTAGGCCCTGACGCCTCTTCATTTTCCTTTTAAACCCACACCCTTCCTGACCCCGCGATCTCACACACCTGGATGACTAGGTGAACAGAATTAACAACATCCGTGCATCAGGTAACCCTGTCACACACCCTTTCAACCATCTCTCAGCAGTACTTCTCCATCACCAGAACAAAAGGATTATGATTTTGCGTTGTTAGGGCATCTAGGGATATAGGGTCAATAGATAATTGGATAGATTCATCTGGAAATCACAACAGAGAGAAAATCCTGTGTAATGAGCAGAGAAGTGAAATGTGTTTTTCACATGCCCTTTCAACCTCAATCTCCTTTTACTGATTCCCATTCTTCCTTTTTAATGTTTATATAAATTTAGGGTGCTATGCTTAGGGGTATATTTCAAGTTATACAGCTGAGTTGAAGGTCAAATAGAATTCACTGTGAGGATGGCTCCCCTATAAGTAAACTAGGTTTGCATCTAGCCTCAAAGGGAGGGTTAACAAAGCTTTTTAGAGCAAAAGCAGTTTAAAACAGGAGTTGTCCACACTGTGATTTTAAACAGATCTTCACACTAAATATGTAATAATATTATTAAATTTTATTAATTTAATAATATTATTAAATACTACAATTTTGGTTAATTTATTAAAATTAATGTTAATAAAATTAAAAGTTACTTTATATCCACAATGCTTCATAAAGAACTATTGAGAAAACTCCAGGGGTGGCTGGAAAAACACAGGGAAATAGGAAGCAGGCATGATTCCAGACACTGGGGGAACTTAGTCATATAACAGTTGGTGGAGACACCCTGCAGATGACTCATATAAGGACAGAAGACCCCAAGATACCAGGATGGTGGGTGTTAACACCAATAACCAGTACAACAGTGAGATGTGAATGCTAAGGATGGAAACAAAGGCCAGGACAGCTACCAAGGGCAGAGCCACACTTGGCAGGCACACAAGAAATACCAGGGAAGAACTGGGAATTTGTCACCAACCCAGCACGGGGTCACAGAATATCTGAATTGGAAAGGCACTTGGTGGCCACTGGGACAAACGTGGTCAAATTACAGACAAAGTGCCCTTCCCTCTCTCTAGTCTCTCTATTCCTCTCTTCCTAAACAACTCAGTTTGCTAGCTCTTAAGTAGGGTAAAGTGAAGTAAGCAACTGCAAGACTAGGGTCAGGAGACTGAAGGTATGAGACGAGCGGAGGTGGGAACAGTGCAGAGTGAAAAGGTAACAGGCCCAGGAGGGATGTGTGATGCAGGGCAACAGAACCTGGAAGCCAGACAAAGGGGAACAGGCATCCATGTTGACGGCTCTGGCTGGGTGTCAGAGCCGAAACAAGGAAAAGTGACAACCCCAGAGGCAGACAGTCTGGCTAGGGAATCAAAGCCCACTGGGCTGGCCCGAGACTTGGAGCCCAGGTAGGGTGAGAGGGCACTCACAAGAGGCATCTGGGTGGGTCATCAGCATGGAATAGAGGAGCCCAGTTCAGTCAACGAGGGCATCTACACAAGAAAGGAGGTGGCTGTAGCCGTACCAGCAGTGGAATATTGGTTATAAATAGGGGGACTGATCAAATGACTAAATATACTAAGAATAATGGGAACTAGTTTTGTCACTGTCAGAGAAGACAGTTTACAAATTTGGAATGAGACAAAACAAGAATAAGTCCTAAGTTATTGGACTGGAATTGAATTTATTACTATAAATTCATAATCTTCTAAATGTACAGATAAATATACTCATAACTACAGGTGTGACTGTGTTTTGATTTACATGTGTGTATATATGCGGACACACATATTCCATTGAGTCGACCTGGAAGAGTAACATCCAATAGCAGTGAGCACATCTAATGTCCAGCTCTTTGCTTCTTTGTACCATTTTCAGGAAAGGGAGAAAAAGTTCCCTGAAGTAATGGCTGATTCTAGAGCTAGGAAAGTATAAGATAAGTCTAGAATATCTTACTGTACCTGAAAACAACAGAGTGCTCAAATAGTGATGGATCAAGTCAAAAGGACACAGATGCCAGGCTGAAGGACTTTCCCTGACCGAGTTGAGACACATAAGCAACACAATAAATAATGATGTATTAGGATGCAAGTTCATACTAACAACAATAAATGAATGTCTATGAGAAAGAGAATGTTTACATATTTTCAAAGTCCTTTCCCCCTAAATATTTATCAATTAGAGAGAGTAGACTTTCTGCTTTACACTGCTTTCTTGTAGTTCCTCCAAGGCGCTTCCTTTGCTATTTCCCACTCCATGACTTGTTCACATGTTCCAGAAATGCCCTCTTCCTTTTATCACATTTGTCCTTCAAACTCAGATCAAAAATGATCTTCTCCAAAAAGCCTTCTCCCAAATCCCAGACCTTATTGGGTCCCTATTTTATATGCTCCTGTAGCATTCATAGCACTTACCAACATCCCAATTATGTTTGCAATTAGTTATCTAATATCTAATACCAACAGCTAGGCACACCAACATCCTTCTTATATTATGGACATTTATTAGTGGTAGCAGTAAATGCTGATATTCGCACTTCTCCATGTAAGCATTCCCCGTGGAATGTTCCCAAGGTAGACACTGACAAAATGCACAGGGAACTTAGAGAAAATCGTCAATGGATGCCTTATTGCACAGTCCCTGAAGCAAGCTATAGTCACAGGCTTAAAATGCAGATCTTCCAGCGCCAAGTTCAGAGCTATGCCACAAGGCTCCAGCTCTGTTCTGGAAATTCCACAGTGCCCAATTTACATACAACTTCTGTCCTCCACAGAGACACTGAGCCTTTAAAAGTCTATAGTAAGAATTCCCTTCCTTCTTAAGGCTGACTGATAGCTTATATTATTTAACTTTTAAAGGAAGACTACGAATAGCCAAAGGGTATATGAGAAGATGTTCAACATCAATAATCATCAGGGAAATGCAAATCAAAACCTCAGTGAGGTATCAACTCACACCTGTCAGAATGGCTAATATCATAAAAAAAAAAAAAAAAAAAAGCTAGGACTTCCCTGGTGGACCAGTGGTTGAGAATCCACCTCGCAATGCAGGGCATGTGATTGCAATCCCCAGTCCAGGAACTAAGATCCTGTGTGCCTCAAGACCCAGCACAGCCAAATAAATTTTTTAAAAAAGACTGTATTGTATAACATGGGGAGTAAAAAAGAAGCTGACAAGGTTGAGGAGGATGTGGAGAAACTGAACCCTTATCCACTGTGGGTAGGAATGTGAAACAGTGCCACTGCTTTGGAAAATAGTATGGATATTTCACAAAACTTAAAAGGAGAACTACCATACGATCCAACAACGCCACTTCTGGATAGGTATTCAGAAGAATTGAAATCAGGATGACAACGAGCTATCTGCACTCCCACATTCATCACAGCATTATTCAAAAAAGCAAAAACATGAAAATAACCCAAATGTTTATCAACAGATAACAAAGAAAATATGAAATACACACACATACCACCATGGAATAGTATTCGGTCTTTAAAAAGAAGGAAATCTTACCATTTCAGACACCATGGATGAACCTTTGGTACCATTTGGTACCAAATTGTTACCTTTGGTAAACAATGGTACATTAATGATGGTAAGTACCTTGGCCATAGACTGGGCACAGTGTCTGAGGTGAATTCCATGAGACCTTGGAAATTGTTCAGCCTTCATTTCACAGACAAGGAAGCTTGGACTGTGATGTATTTAGGGACTTGCCTCAGAGCTCCTGAGAACTAGGAGCAGTAAGGCATAAAGTGAAGGTTTCTCAACTCCAAGTCCAATGCTTTTGATAAATAAAAAAATAATATTCTCCAAAAACCTAAATCACAATGGGCTGGGCTAGAGACTGAATTAAAAGGGAAGAACAGTCCACTTATCATACTTGTATCTCTTTATTAAAACAGTTGAATGGAAACAGAATTAACTAGTTAAAAAAACTGAATCCTTTCCAGAAAAGGAATGTAAAGCATTTATCAGTAGATCTCAAATCCTTTCCTGTTCACTGGACAAGGCAAATGCCATCACAATCTTCCAGAGAGAAAGAGAAGGGAAACTGGATGAGTGCCTTCCATCCATCCTCCAAGTTCAGACATGCTCCCTGCTCTAATGCCATTTCAAACAAATGATCAAGGATCTTTTACATCGTCACCTATAGTTGTCACTGTGATTTCATCCATAATCTGAACCAGAGCTTTAGATACAAATCCATTTCTGTGGACATCTTGTCAACAAACTGTGGGAAATTCTTCAAGATATGGGAATACCAGACCACCTTACCTGCCTCCTGAGAAATCTGTAGGCAGGTCAAGAAACAGCAGTTAGAACTGGACATGGAACAACTGACTGGTTCAAGATTGGGAAGGGAGTAGAACAAGGCTGTATATTGTCACTCTGCTTATTTAACTTAAATGCAGAGTACATCATGCGAAATGCCAGGCTGGATGAAGCACAAGATGGAATCCAGGCTTCCAGGAGAAATATCAACAACCTCAGATATGCAGATGATATCACTCTAATGGTAGAAAGTGAAGGGGAAGTAGAGCCTCTTGATATAGATGAAAGGGGAGAGTGAAAAAGCTGGTTTGAAACTTAACATTAAAGAAAATTAAGATCACGGCATTTGGTCCCATCACTTCATGTCAAATAGAAGGGGGAAATGTGGAAGCAGGGACAGTTTTTATTTTATTGGGCTCCAAAATCACTGCAGACAGTGACTGCAACTGTGAAATTAAAAGATGCTTGCTCCTTGGAAGGAAAGCTATGACAAACCTAGATCAGTTCAGTTCAGTAGCTCAGTCGTGTCCGACTCTTTACGACCCCACGGACTGCAGCATGCCCAGCTTCCCTATCCATCACCAACTCCCGGAGCTTACACAAACTCATGTCCATCAAGTCAGTGATGCCATCCAACCGTCTCAGCCTCTGTCGTCCCCTTCTCCCCCTGCCTTCAATCTTTCCCAGCATCAGGGGCTTTTTCACTGAGTCAGTTATTTGCATCAGGTAGCCAAAGTATTGGAGCTTCAGCTTCAGCATCAGTCCTTCCAAGGAACACCCAGGACTGATCTCCTTTAGAATGGACTGGTTGGATCTCCTTGCAGTCCAAGGGACTCTCAAGAGTCTTCTCCAACACCACAGTTCAAAAGCATCAATTCTTTGGTGCTCAGCTTTCTTTACAGTCCAACTCTCACATCCATACATGACTATTGGAAACACAATAGCTTTGACTAGATGGATCTTTGTTGGCAAAGTAATGTCTCTACTTTTTAATTTGCTGTCTAAGTTGGTCATAGCTTTTCTTCCAAGGAGCAAGCGACTTTTAATTTCATGGCTGCAGACACCATCTGCAGTGATTTTGGAGCCCCCCGCCCCCCAAAAAAAAAGTCTGTCACTGTTTCCATCATTTCTCCATCTATTTACCGTGAAGTGATGGGACCAGAGCCATGATCTTAGTTTTTTGAATGTTGAGTTTTAAGGCATCTTTTTCACTCTCCTCTCACTTTCATTAAGAGACTCTTTTTTTTTTCCATTTATTTTTATTAGTTGGAGGCTAATTACTTTACATCATTGCAGTGGTTTTTGTCATACATTGAAATGAATTAGCCATGGATTTACATGTATTCCCCATCCCGGTCCCCCCTCCCACCTCCCTCTCCACCGATCCCTCTGGGTCTTCCCAGTGCACCAGGCCCGAGCACTTGTAAGAGACTCTTTAGTTCCTCTTCAGTTTCTGCCATAAGGGTGTTGTCATCTGCATATCTGAGGTTACTGATATTTCTCCCAGCAATCTTGATTCCAGCTTGTGCTTCATCCAGCCTGGTATTTAGCATGTTGTACTCTGCATATAAGTAAAATAAGCAGGGTGACAATATACAACCTTGTGGTACTCCTTTTCCTATTTGGATCCAATCTGTTATTCCAGGTCCAGTTCTAACTGTTGCTTCTTGACCTGCATATAGATTTCTCAGGAGGCAGGTAAGGTGGTCTGGTATCCCCATCTCTTTCAGAATTTTCCAGTTTTCTGTGATTGACACAGTCAAAGGCTTTGGTATAATCAATAACACAGAAGTAGATGTTTTTCTAGAACTCTTGTGCTTTTTCAATGATCCAAAGGGTGTTGGAAATTTGGTCTCTGGTTCCTCTGTCTTTTCTAAATCCAGCTTGAACATCTGGAAGTTCATGGTTCACGTACTGTTGAAGCCTGGCTTGGAGAATTTTGAGCATTAGTTTGCTGGCATGTGAGATGAGTGCAGTAGTGCGGTAGTTTGAACATTCTTTGGCATTGTCTTTATTTTGGACTGGAATGAAAACTGAACTTTTCCAGTCCTGTGGCCACTGTTGAGTTTTCCAGATTTGCTGGCATATTGAGTGGAGCACTTTCATAGCATCATCTTTTAAAATTTGAAATAGCTCAACTGGAATTCCATCACCTCCACTAGCTTTGTTCATAGTGATGTTTCCTAAGGCCTACTTGACTTTACATTCTAGGATGTCTGGCTCTAGGTGAGTGCTCACACCATCGTGATTATCTGGATCCTGAAGATATTTTTTGTACAGTTCTTCTGTGTATTCTTGCCACCTCTTCTTAATATCTTCTGCTTCTGTTAGGTCCATACCATTTCTGTCCTTTATTGAGCCAATTTGTGCATGAAATATTTCCTTGGTATCTCTAATTTTCTTGAAGAGATCTCTAGTCTTTCCCATTCTGTTGTTCTCCTCTATTTCTTTGCACTGATCACTGAGGAAGGCTTTCTTATCTCTCCTTGCTATTCTTTGGAACTCTGCATTCAAATGGGTGTATCTTTCCTTTTCTCCTTTGCCTTTCACTTCTCTTCTTTTATCAGCTATTTGTAAGGCTTCCTCAGACAACCATTTTGCCTTTTTTGCATTTCTTTTTCTTGGGGATGGTCCTCATCACTGTCTCCTGTACGCTTCTCCTACTGGAGAAGGGAATGGCAAACCACTTCAATATTCTTGCCTTGAGAACCCCATGAACGGTATGAAAAGGCAAAAAGATATAACACTGAAAGACGAACTTCCCAGGTTGGTAGGTGCCCAATATGCTACTGGAGAAGACAAATCTAGATACTGTATTGAAAAATAGAGACATCATTTTGCTGAGAAAGGTCCGGATAGTCAAGTCTATGGTTTTTCCAGTAGTCATGTATGGATGTGAGAGTTGGACTATAAAAGAAGGCTGAGTGCCAAAGAATTGATACTTTCAAATTGTGGTGCAGGAGAAGGCTTTGGAGAGGCCCTTGGACTGCAAGGAGATCCAACCAGTCCATCCTAAAGGAGATCAGTCCTGAATATTCATTGGAAGGACTGATGCTGAAGCTGAAACTCCAATACTTTGACCACCTGATGTGAAGAGCTGACTCATTGGAAAAGACCCTGATGCTGGGATAGATTGAAGGCAAAATGAGAAAGGAGCAGCAGAGGATGAGATGGTTAGACAGCATTACTGACTCAATGGACATGAATTTGAGCAAACTCCAGGAGACAGTGTAAGATAGAAGAGACTGGTGTGGTGCAATCCATGGGGTCTCAAAGAGTCAGATACAACTTTGTGACTGAACAACAACTCCCTGCCCCACTCCTAAGACACACACACACACAGTCTGCTCCTATATCTGCAATAAACACCAATTTGTCTGGAAACTCTATGAGCAGCTCATTTTCAGCGTTCTTTCCCTATCAAGCTACACAGAGGTAGAAAAGAGGTAAGAAATTCATATAAATAAGTTCAATAACTTGTTATATAAGTTAAGAGTTGTGTATATTTAAAATTAGATATAGTGTCAACATATATTTGAAATATATAAATTATTTTCAAAGTTCTATATACACATGTCTCCTAAGTTAAATAAGCCTTACTGAACAAACAGCTCAAACTTGTGTGTTTGTTCTGTGTGTTTGTGTTTTTAAAAATTGTAAAAATAAAAATAGTAAGAAAAAGGAAAGCCAAAGAGAGAGCCCAGAAAACCCACAACTGGGGGAGAAAATTGGTCCTTAGAGATAAGCCAAGAATGTTGGAGGATAGCAAAGAGAGAAGTTTAGTTGTAAACTTAAAAAAAAAAAAAACTTACTAGGAGAAAGGAAGCCTGCTTGGAAGAAAAGTAGTGCTATCTGATGACCTAGTCAGAGGCTGGAAGCTGTGCCTTTTTAAATTTTGTGACTCATTCCTTGGGGCCAAAGCAGAAAGTAAGTGAGGAAAATATTTCCAGAGAAAAATCTGTCTGTAAACAGGGTGGCGGGTGGTCAGGGCCTGGTGAAGGGGTGAGTCAATGATATGAAATGGAACTGCTTAGTATGAACTTTTGCAACTGATAAATCGGTTTCTCAGAATAGCTCCCTGTCCTCCCAGCCAGTTTCACTGCAGAGCCATGAAGGGATTGCAGTGAGGATGTGTGGTCTGGAAGTCAAAGAAGCTGGGTCTGGAAGGAGGCACTGGTGTAGGAAAGTCACTCTCAATGAACTCCAGGCTTATCTCAAGCAGGGAAATCAGCAAATCCAACAACACACACTACTGGGAAATCTCAGAGGTTTTTTTTTAATGTGTTTGTTTAGTGGAAGATTTTCAGTGCTAAACGATTTGAAAAGCCTTAAAAGCAGATAACCAGGTATAATCCATGAAGAAGGCAAACAGGACATCTTGGTACTATCAAATGGTTATGGACAAGTGGAAAAAGAAACATATGTGCACTTTCTCTAAGGCCCCAGTGTATTTAGTCAAAGATTAGAACTTAATGAAAGTAAGGTGGCCCAGCCCAGAAGCAGAGGTCATGTCTCCCATCCCCGTGGTCTGAGGGGGCAGGGGCACTATTATAAGCAGTCCTGTTTGCATGCACAGTGTCCTCCCAGAGCTGAGAAAGGAGCCCCATTCTTGCTTTGCCTTTTATACCTAGATTTCATGAACATTCTGGAAAATGCCACACTTATAATCTTATAAGGGAACATTTATAAACATCAAGATCTTCTCATTCTGAACCCAAATGTAGCATCAACAAGTCTCCATCTCTTTGGGAAGGGGATGAAAGTCAGAACAGTGTTGGTTGTTATTATTTCCCTCAGGTTTCCAAGGCCCGGAAAGCTTTTCTCTTCTCAACAGCCTAGGTGAAATATGGAAGCAAGAGATTGCTACTTAGCACACACACCAGAGAGATGAGAACGAAAGAGCCTGAGAACCACAGGAAGCTGTCCGTGGACTCTAACATAACAAAAGACTGCAGAGGACGGAGGAGCAGCAAAGGATGACAGTGGGTACATCTGACCACAATAACCCATCCTACTTGGCGTCCAAGGGTCCATGTACCTTTTCCATCTTTTTCTGTTATATCACAGTATCTAAGACTCCTCTTATATGCTTTCAGTCATCAACACTGATTAGAATAGCAGCTTCCCCCAGCCCCGACTACATCTATGCATCATTGGGCATCTGAGCAAACAATTTGCCAGAAGGATGTAATTTGTAAAAGACTGAACTCAAATAGAATTAAGGTCTCTGGGTTTGACAGGCCAGTGCTTGTCAAATTTTAATGCACATGCAAATTCCATGAGACTCCTATTAAAATTTATGTTCTGTTTCAGCAGATGAGGGGTAGGAGCTGAGAATCTGCTTTTTAACAAGCTCCCAGATGGTGCTCACTCTGCTGTCCATAGGCCACAGTTGACTCAAACAAGAGACCCAAAGAGGCAAAGGATCCCATCTAAGGTCACATGGTTAATAAGCATGGTTCTCAGTTCCTCCGACTCTCAAATCAGTAAGATTGCTCCATATGAAAAATATGCCATCACCCCCAACCTGGCTGTGTCTCTCTGACATGAGTTATCTGGTGGTTAAAAATTAATCAGTCCTCTCACACTGAAAGACCATCTCCAAAAATCAAGTGAAACATTTTTTCAATTACAAAGCCTAAAACCCAGGCCTCCTGCTTTCTCATTTCTCAAAATTCTTATTAATATCTGTCAATCAATGGAGATACTTTTGAAGGGAACCAGATCTTTCTGAAAGCTAATATTTAAGCTCCATGGACCTATGAGTCATGCTGGATTTAAAAAAAAAGGGAGATAAATATTAATATGTAAACACCTAGTGAGAAACTCTGGACACCCAATCTTCAGTTTCTGTAATGAAAACAGAAATGAGATTCAAAGTCAAGTCTCCAGAGAAGAGGGGGGTAACGGCTCTATGCGGCATTTGTGTGGACCATGAGCCAAGTAATTGACCTGATAATAAACAGAACAGCCGGGCACTCATCTCCCATCACAGCTACGGTCATTTCTCTCCTGCACAATGCCAGAACTATAGGGAAGAAGTGATTCATGATCACTGCTTCTTGAACTACTGATTCTTCAGGTCTCTCTCCCACTTTCAGTCTATCAAGTTGGGGACTCACAAAATGAGCCTGATGAACTGAAAAGTAAGCAGAAAGACAAAAAGGGAGAGAAGGGAGAGAAAGAAATGCTCATGTTTATGAGCCTGTAACACAAAGCATTAATAGTGATGAAAGGACTCTCCCACCAGCCAGGGGCCCCATTTCAAAGTCTCATGTCTGAGTAAGCATGGGTCTTACCAGGCAACCCCCAAAGGTCAGGGGTCATGGAGAAGTCCTCAGCCTGGGAGCAAAGTCAGGAGATACACAGAGCATTTCTCTCCCTCCCCCCTGGCAAGGAACAACAAACTCTGACACACAGGCATCCTGCAACTCAAATGCGTGCTTTCTGCAAATAAACCACCAAGTTCCGCATGGTGAAGCAGGCAAGAAGCCATGCTGAGGAAGTTTTCCCACACAGCTCTGCCAACGGGTGTCATTCCTCAGCTCCAGCACCCCAGGCTTCAGCCTCAGTCCAAGAACACGAGGGCAGGAACAGTTACATTTTTTGCTTGTAGGGCAAAGAAAACCACTAGGACTTTTCATCTAGGCCAAGAACTCAATGGCACTCAAGGGAGTCAGTGATGTAGTATAAAGCACATCTTCTCAGTAGACACACCATCATAAAGCAGAGATTCTTAAACACTACTAACCTCATTTGTAGCATTCATATAGCAAAATGCAAGGAACACTTAATTCTCACATTTTTGAACATTCACACAGTTCAGTCACCCAGTCACATCCAACTCTTTGCAACCCCATGGACTGCAGCACACCAGGCCTCCCTGTCCGTCACCAATTCCTGGAGCTTACTCAACTCACGTCCATTAAGTCAGTGATGCCATCCAACCATCTCATCCTCTGTTGTCCCCTTCTCCTCTTGCTTTCAATCTTTCCCAGCTTTCCCAGGGTCTTTTCAAATGAGTCAGTTCTTCCCATCAGGTGGCCAAAGTATTGGAGTTTCAGCTTCAGCATCAGTCCTTCCAATAAACACCCAGGACTGATCTCCTTTAGGATGGACTGGTTGGATCTCCTTGCAGTCCAAGTGACTCTCAATAGTCTTCTCCAACACCATGGTTCAAAAGCATCAATTCTTTGGCGCTCAGCTTTCTTTATAGTCAAACTCTCACATCCATACATGACTACTAGAAAAACCATAGCTTTGACTAGATGGAACTTTGTTGGCAAAGTAATGTCTTTGAACATTAGAACGTAACAAAATTTAAATTGTTAAAATTATTGTAACAGCACTTCCTAGCAAAAAAGCTGATACTTGGCTGGTTAGAAGCTGGAAAACAATTCCAAAGTTTCATACTGTCCTGCATCCAAAGATTGAATTTCTTTTCAGAGTATCTTTTCCATTTGTTCTGGGGACAAAGATTAAAATTCTTTCACTTCAGTGTGAAGATGGCTAAACAAAGAATGAAAAGGATGCCTTCAAATGCAGCTCATGGGTTATTTATTTCAGCAGAAATATTTCACTGTTTTGGGTGTCTTTACAGAGCCATGTTTTTTCTCTACATATATTGACAGGAACTGACCCTTCATGGAATTGTTTCTTCATGTTTCTTCATTGTTTCTTCAACAGCTCAAGCTGTTGTTCACTGGAGGTTAGAAGCAAAGACTCCAGAGTTTCAGGCAATAGGACAGACTTGTTCTTCACCTTGAATCAAAGGGGAAACTGGGAAAGGCACTCAGTCAGGACTGACTGTAACTCAGTTGAAAAGGATCTGTTTCTAATGCACACAGCCCCCACCTCTCCACACTGTTATTTGAAACTGAACACTCAGGCTTTGGGAAACATGCTGAAGATGAATAGTTGTGTTCTCCTGTGATTGTCACCTGGGGTCCACAGAGTCAAGTCCTATGGGAAGAGGGCTCTGGGACTACTGCAGAGCACATGTTTGTGCAAATTGCAAGAGAGGGCGATTGCAAGAGAGGCAGATGAAATGTTAGCAGATGCCCCCTCCAGACAAATGAATTTAAAAGTCACCCCATCTAAAGCTAAGTACAAAAAGATGTTCTTCTTTGACCCCTCTTCCTCCTAGAGCCAGGACATGCTTTAGCTGGAAAAGCCTGAGCTGGGTTCCAGCCCCGAGTCCCCCAGATGGGGTACCTTTGTAGGATTTGTAACACACAAACTGCCTGATGGGACCCTAACGCACCTTTAGGTTGGGAATTTCCCTGAAGGCACTAGATATTCTTTGAAACAGAATATCTATTCTCTTCTTCTCTATTCTTTGAAAGAAACTTCTAGAAAGAACAACTAGAAACAAAGACGGGGAAAATGTCCCCCTTTCTCAGAGGCCTCATGATTGGGCCCAGGCTTCAGAAGAAAACTATGTTTCAGTGCATCCCTTGCCCTGGGGACTGGTGTTGGGTGATTCTTGTGTGTGTGTGTGTGTGTGTGTGTGTGTGTGTGTGTGTGTGTTCGTCACTCAGTCGTGTCCAACTCTCTGCAACCCCATGGGCCAGAGCCTGCCTGGCTCCTCTGTCTCTGGGATTCTCCAGGCAAGAATACTGGAGTGGATAGCCACTCCCTTCTCCAGGACATCTTCCCAAGCCAGGGACTGAACCCAATTCTCCCACACTGCAGGCAGATTCTTTACTGTCTTGGCCACCAGGGAAGTCCAGGGCAATTCTCGCTAGACAGCAAAAGGCCAAGGGCTTGATTAGAGATTCTCATGAAGCTCAGCCTAGGCTCAAAGCACAGTGAGCAGAAGTTTTAGGTTATTATTTGTTTTGTACTTTCCTTCCTTTTACAGGCAAACCTTTAAAGAAATCTTGCTGAAAGGTCTGTAAAGATTCCACATGCCGAGGAGCAACTAAGCCCATGTGCCAAAACTACTGAGCCCATATCTAGAGTCCAAGAACAGAAACTACTGAACCCATGTGTCGAGAGCCTAGGCTTCCCAACAAGAGAAGCCATTGCAATGGCTGCAGTGGCTTCAAGCCCGCCCACCACAATGAGGAATAACCCCTGCTCAATGCAACTAGAGAAAATCTGCACAGTGAAGCAATGATGACCCAGCACAGCCAATAAATAAATTAATTAAAATTATAGTATGGACTCTGATGTGTTTTGCAGAACTATGGAGAGGCCTGAATGAGAATAGCGAAGTTGACTGCAGTGTCCACTTGCCAAAGTCGACATGATGGTGGCAGTCACCATGCCACCATCACTTGTAGAGTGATGGACCCAGGAGGGCCTTGTAGCAGAGGCAGCATCACCTTGCCATGATGGGGAGCCAGGGCCCTGGGAACCCACCAGAAGCGGCGCGGGGACCATTTAAGCAGATTGAATGCTGGAATTCAACAGATGGCATTCAAACCATTGCTTGGGTAGTTAAGGATCTATAATCTCATTGTGAAGCCACAGGCTGGAAAGGCCTACAGAAACTTGGAGCAGTATAAAGATGAAATAATGAAATGAACATTTTCATTCATTCAACTACTATTTACTGAGTGCTTATTATGAAACATAGCTTAACATGTGTACAAGACAGGGCGAGGAAAAGGAAAGTTAAGCAAAAAAGAGAAGAAAATATCAGGTACTGTAGGTGACCTACATTACCTGGGTTACCTAGGCAATGTGATAGAATACTGGAGGAGTGCAGTCAGGGAAGACCACAAGCTGGTATCTGAAAGATAAGAAGGAGCAGCTATGTAGAAAACTGAGAGAGGAGTGTTCTATGGAGAGAGGAAACTGTCCATGCAAAGACGATAAGGCCAGAGAGGGCATGACACTTTGAAAAAGAGAGAGAAGGTAAGGAAGGTGGGGGGAGAAGAAGAGGAAAGAAAGAGGAAGGGAGGGAGTGAGGGAAGGAAGAAAAGAAAGAAAATTAGCCTTTAACTAAGTCTCACACTTTATACAAAAATTGACTCAAAATGGGTCATGAATTTAAATATAAAATGTAAACACTGGGGGGCTTCCCTAGTGGCTCAGCCAGTAAAGAATCTGCCTGCAATACAGAAGACCCAGGTTCAATCCTTGGGTCAGGAAGATGCCCTGGAAAAATTCTTGCCTGGAGAATTCCATGGACAAAGGAGCCTGGAGGGCTACAGTCCATGGGGTGGCAAAGAGTCAGACACGACTGAGCAATGAACAGTTTTATTTTCACTTTTCAAAACCTAAGGAGAAAAAAAAAAACCTAAGGAGAGGATGGGGGCAGGAAGGAAATAAGTGTGTCTGAAAGAGCAGCGTGAGTGATAGTTGTGATGGTAATCTTGGGCATCTTGACTTGCCAATCCTGCCTGTGCTATTGCATAGTAATTTTGCAAGATGTTACCATTGGTGGTGGGCGGCAGCAGGGGAGTGGGGAAAGGGTACATGGGACTTCTCTGTCAGTTCAGTTCAGTTCAGTCACTCAGTCGTGTCCGACTCTTTGAGACCCCATGGACCACAGTGCGCCAGGCCTTCCTGTCCATCACGAACTCCCGGAGTTTACCCAAACTCATGTCCATTGAGTTGGTGATACCATCCAACCATCTCTTCCTCTGTTGTCCCCTTCTCCTCCTGCCCCCAATCTTTCCCAGCATCAGGGTCTTCTCAGGTGAGTCAGTTCTTCGCATCAGGTGACCCGAGTATTGGAGTTTCAGCTTCAACATCAGCCCTTCCAATGAATACTCAGGACTGATCCCCTTTAAGATGGACTGGTTGGATCTCCTTGCAGTCCAAGGGACTCTCAAGAGTGTTCTCCAACACCGCAGTTCAAAAGCGTCAATTCTTCAGCACTCAGCTTTGTTTATAGTCCAACTCTCATATCCGTACATGACTACTGGAAAAACCATAGCCTTGACTAGACAGACCTTTGTTGGCAAAGTAATGTCTCTGCTTTTTAATATTCTCTGTAGTGGTTCTTATAACAGCAAATGGATCTACAACTATCTCAAGATAAAAAGCTTAACTTTAAAAAAAACTAAAAATAATACCTTTTCATAATTTTAATTCATAGTTGAGCTCAAAACAAGAAAGGAAGTCTCAATATGCCCAAAGGGAAAAGGAAAAAGAGTTAACTGGGAGGTGAAGCTAAATAACCCTATTCAGATTAAGAGTCAGCATTTAACTGTCTAGCAGGGGCTGGAATTGAGGCTAGGGTTTAGGATGGAGCCAAGAACTGTTTTCACCTTAACAAAGAACTGAGAAATACTGTGCCTGATTGTGAATAAAAATCAAAAGTATTTGTTTACTGACTCTAGTATGCAGTCCAGATAATGGTGCCTAGCTCAAGCCCTTGATGGAAGTGGGATACCCAATGAAGAGACAGAATCCCAATCCTGTATCATGCATAAGTGTGGAGTCTAACACTCTGTGCTGTCCTCCCAGTCCAGAAAACTAAACTGAAAGACGAACAACAAAGTAGCCTGCAACAAATCCTATAGGGCCCTTGCAAAGTTGCAAAGTGAAGTCGCTCAGTGGTATCCGACTCTTTGTGACCTCATAAACTATAGCCTGGCAGGCTCCTCCATCCATGGATTCTCCAGGCAAGAATACTGGTTGGGTTGCCATTGCCTTCTCCAGGGGATCTTCCCGATGGAAGGATCAAATCCAGGTCACCGGAATTGAAGGGAGACTCTTTACCGTCTGAACTACCCTTGGCAACTGCAAATCCAAAACCACCCCAGGGTTCTCACAGGTAACACCTCCCACTGAGGATGAATTCCAAATCTAACTGATTAAAGAATACAGTTTCTCCATCAAAGAATACAGAATCAACTGAACTGTTCAAATGAAACAAGTTCCATAACTTCAAAGTTATGCAAGCGTTGAGGGCAAATGGAGGATCAAAATGGGGAAGCTGACAGAGGGAAAGTCGCCGAGTCAGGATGTGGGCTGACCTGGTCTGCAAGCAGCCTCCGAGAGGATGGGCACCATGTTCATGTGAGAGGATACTAACTGCAGGAAGGAGGTCATCTCCATCTTGTCATGGGTGAACTTTCTCGGGTCTTCAGTTTGCAACCAGCTGAGTCTTCTCTAAGGGAGACTAAAGGAACCTCAAATTATAGACAACTCCAAGGGAACACAGCCCCTAACATTAGTATTACCACATCTGAAGCATAGAACAAGCCAGCCCTGAGCCATAAGAATGAGAAGCAGATGTCCTGCTCCATAAAAGAGGGTTTCCTGCATCAGAAAGTCTTCCCAAATGCCACCTCTGTCCTCAGGAGTGCGGGGAGGCTTAGAGCTGGCATATTCTAAGCCTGTCATCCTGTGAATCTGAGTGTGAGGTCAACCCTAGGTGAAAGGGAAGAGAAATATCCTGGAGATCAGCTCCCAGACAAGTGGTCAAAGAAATCAGACACAAGTCCAACCACCAACTTTTGACTAGAACCACTGTAGGTGAGCATTGTTGAAGGATGGTACATGAGCAAGTGAACCTGAAGCCAGCCAGCTTGTATGCTCACCAAAGAAACTTTTGGCTTTGGTGCCTTTTTTTTTATAGCCATCCACTAATTGTCCAATTAATTATGTGTCAAAAGCTCTAGAACAAGCCCAGTGAATTGGTTCTTCTGGAAAACTCATTCAATGATTTGAATCTCAAATTTCCCATCACCTTAGCCACCACATAAGTCTTTGAGTTCACATTTGCTTCTTTGTGCTCCTGTGTTTTAAATGAATCTGAATCTGAAAAGACCCACATGGTGGTTCTCATAGCTCCCTGGGGCCATTAGAAATTGCTAAGCTCCCATTCTATTCCCAAACCTGGAAAAATTCTAAACAATATACAATTTCCTTTAGAGAAAACAAGGCGAAATTAGGGAGCAGTTGAGGGCAATGGTCCTCAATCCTGGCTGCGCACTAGAATCCTGGGGAGAGCAGCTACTTTACAGCAATATTGGCTAATCCTGCTAATTAACACCCATTCACACTAATTCAGTGGTTGGCAACACCTAAGGTACATCAGACTCTCCTAAAGAGTTTTTAAAAACACTGATTCTGGGCCCCACTCCCCTCTGACCAGTCAAATCAGAGCATCTGGGAGATGGGGTTGGGCATAGGTAATTTTTTAAAGCTTCTTAATTATTTACTATATAGCACAGAGAACTATATTCACCACCTTGTAAGAATCTAAACAAAAAATAATCTGAAAAATATACACATATAAAATAGAATCATTCTGCCGGACACCTGAAACTAACACAGTATTGTAAATCAATTACACTTCAATTAAAAAAAAAAAGCAGCTCCTTAATTGATCCTAATGATCAGCCTGGTTTAAGAATGACTGCCCTAGTCCAGGGCTTCTCATACTTCAGTGAGCATCAGAGTCTCCTAAAAAGTTCATTAAATCAAAATTCCAGGCACTTCACTGGTGGTCCAGTGATTAAGAATCCACCTTCCAATGCAGATCCCTGGTGGGAAAACTGAGGTCCCACAAGCTGCCAGGCAAGTAAGCCTACGCACGGCAACTAAAGAACCCCACAAGCTGCAACAAAGACCCAGCACAGCCAAATAAATAAATTATTTAATAAAGCAGATAACAGAGATCAAAAGTAGATCCATGGTTCCCGAGGAGGAGCGGAGATGGGAGGATTGGAGAATGACTGCTAACAGTTTCTTTGGGGGCCAATGAGAATGTTCTAAGATTGTGGTGATGGGTGCACAACCCTGTGAATATATTTAAAGTCATTGGATTGTACGCATTAAGTGGTAAATTCTACATATGTGAATTACATCTCAATAAAGCTTCAAGGGCTTCCCCAGGGACTAAGTGGTAAAGAATCCACCTGCCAATGCAGGATCCCTGCATTGGTCGGGAAGCTCCCCTGGAGGAAAAGGCAACTCACTCCAGTATTCTTGCCTGAAAAGTCCCATGGACAGAGGAGACTGGTGGGCTACAGTCCATGGGGTCACAAAATAGTGGCCCAAACTGAGCAAATGAGCACACACACAGAGTTGTTAAAACACACTCATATAGGTTTCTGTCCACCCCCAGAGATTCTGATGCTGTGGGCGTGAAGTGGAGAAATTTGAGGTGATATTTATTCTGTGAGGTCATAGACCAAACGGCTCTAGGCCACAGAAAGGCAATGGTGTTTAAGCTTTCTAAAATTTTATGAGCACAATAATGGCTTATGAATGGTTAATGACTATATGTAGGTCCCCACATGAGTATCCCCTGGAGCAGTGTGGCCTTTGCATGTTTCTCTTGTGGATCACTTCACTCTTATGTGCCTGTCCTAGAACAAAGGCTCTTTATTCTGCTACTCTGGGAAGATCAGGTGACACTGATGCTTCCAGGGTTGTGTCATAGAAATGAGAGCAGGGATTGCACAGGGAAAACATCTATGAACCCAGAGAAAACTCAGAGGATGAGGACCATGAAGCCAGGAGATATCCCTCAGTTCAACCAAGCAGTGAATGAGGCCTAGGGAGACAAAGAGGGTATAATTTATTGTGCTGTTTATGATCCAATTAAGGGGAAATGATACACGGCTATATATGAAAATCTAGATATACCAAATAAAGGGCAAAGCAAGACTTTCCACTTACTGTACAAAACAATTCACCCACAGAGGTCCTTCAGAAAGTTGAACCTTCTCAAGACATTTACAATGATGTACAGTGTTTCATGGGGCTTCCCAGGTAGTTCAGTGGTAAAGAATACACCTGCCAACGCAGGAGATGCAGTTTCAATCTCCGGGTCCAGAAGATCCCCTGGTGAAGGAAATGGTAACCCACTCCAGTATTCTTACCTGGGAAATCCCGTGCACAGAGGAACCTGGTGGACTACAGTCCATGGGGTCCCAAAAGAGTTGGGCATGACTTAATGACTAAACAACAACAATGTTTTATGTTAATCTTCCCACAGTTTTCTAGCAAAGCCAACTCAAACAGATACAGGATAAACAAACTCAAACTATGAAGAACAGGATTCTCAAGAAACAGGAAGTAAGGATGGAAAACTTGAAATGAGCGCCTCCTATAGGAATGCGAATGCCACCCAGGAGTTTATCCAAAAAACCTGCTCTGGCACAGTGCCAAGGCGGATGCCCTAGGCTCTGCCAACAACTGCCTCCAAGACTCCAGCACCTCTCCCCCTGCAGTCGGGCCCTAAGCACACTTGATTGGTACTGACCCCTGACTCCGACTCCAGTGTGACAAAAACCTCAACATCATTCTCAGGCACTGTTTGCCAGGCAGCTGCCAGAGGGGCAGTCGCTGCTGTCACACTAGAAGTCCAGGGGAACAAAGGGGCCACTTTTTTTTTTAAGTTTAAATTTTGAAAAAACAAACTTGGTCACATTTTGAGATGTAGCACCTGAAAGACATGGGCTGAAATTAATAACAGCACAGTAAAGATGTTCAACATATCCAAACTTCATCATCTGTTAAAACATAACCAAAATGGTGGTGAGGTGGGTAATGTTGTAGAGAGGACAATGAGCATAAACCACATAATAAACCACACATTCAGGTGCCTGGTATATTAGAAACATAAATAATAATAGCAGCCAATATTCATTATGTCCTTTAATTACCAGATACTCTTCTAAGATTTATATATATATTATATATAATGTATATATATAATATATATATATATATATACACAAATGCATTTATTACTCACATTTCTGTATTACAGAGATTAAGATACTTCTCTTGCAAAGCACAGACAGCAAATATTTGGGGCCTCATAGTCCCACACAGTCCCTATCCTGACCACTCAGATCTGCTGTTGTAAGTCAAAAGCATGGGCATATCTGTGTTTCAATAAAACTTTATTTATAAAAACAAAAGGTGACCCAGGTTTGGCCCAAGAGCTGTAGTTTACCAACCCCTGCTTTGTGAGTTGGGGACTATTATTATCTCCATTCCACAGAGGAGAAAACAGAGGCACAAAGGGATCAACTGACAGCCCCAGGGTCCATGTGCAGTCTGATTATAAACTCGCCAGAACTGATGCTTCTGAACTGTGGTGTTGGAGAAGACTCTTCAGAGTCCCTTGGACAGCAAGGAGATCCAACCAGTCCATCCTAAAGGAAGTAAGTCCTGAATATTCATTGGAAGCACTGATGCTGAAGCTGAAACTCCAATACTTTGGCCACCTGATGCAAAGAACTGACTCACTAGAAAAGACCCTGATGCTGGGAAAGATTAAAGGCGGGAGAAGGGGATGACAGAGGATGAGATGGTTGGATGGCATCACCAACTCAATGGACATGAGTTAGAGTAAACTCCAGGAGCTGGTAAAGGACAGGGAGAACTGGCGTGCTGCAGTCCATGGGTTCACAAAGAGTCGGACATGGCTGAGCGACTGAACTGAACTGAGAAGCAACAATGAGCTCATAGCAACTACTGGCTAGCACTATCTTTTTTTTTTTTTTTTTTTTCTGGCTCTGCCAAGAGACAGACAAGATCTTAGTTCCCTGAGCAGGGATCAAATCCAACCCCCCTGCACTGGGAGCTTGAAATCTTAACCACTGGATCACCAGGGAAGTCCCTCACCATCCTTACTATATGCCTCACACCCAGTCCAGGTCCAGATTTTCCTAATTTCAAGGGGCTAGCCAGCCAACCAGTCACCAATACCCTCAGAGTTGTCTCAGAGGTTGAAGACTCAACTCTGATCCCCTCCCTCCACTTCCTGCTGTGATATCCTTGGTTGAACTTCTCCCTGGACCCTCAATGCCCTTATTCTCTCCATTCCATCCAGATGGACTTGACTTTTAACTTTATGCACTTTTTCCCCAGGCTGTTTGGGAGCCTGGATCATGTATATCACAAGTGCTCAATTCATATGTGTTGAATTTGTGTGTGAACCTGTTTCCAGTGGGTGTCCAGGCCGTGACAGCCAGGGACTGAGGGCAGAGAAGGAAGAGGACTCACCAGTCCATGGCAGGCGCTGAGAGCTGCAGTGCCGACCCCGGTGCCCTGCTGCAGAACTGTGCCCCTGAGATGGCAGGGGGGCCCCGAGGAAGCCTCCATCTTCACATGGGAGAGGTTCCCGCATCTCCGCTCCACGATGTAGCTTTTGGAAAGTAATCCCCGATTGACCGTCAAGTTAAAGAACAAGTCCTTCTCCTCGTGTGAAATTCTATAGTACACCCGGTCCTCTAGGCCATGCAGATCTCTCTTTCTCCTGCTGCTGGAGGCAGAATGGTGCAAGACATAAGAGAGAAAATGCCCGCTCGCATCGACTCGGACAGGAGCCACCACGTGGTATTCCGGCAGGGCCTTGATAAAATGCTCTGGGGAAGAAAAAAGGAAACACAGAATAAGACTAAGAGATCCTTCCGACATGAACACACTGCTATCTTTAAAATGGATAAACAAAAAGGTCCGACTGTGTATCACTGGGAACTCACCTCAGTGTTATGTGGCAGCCTGGAAGGGAGAGGTGTTTGGGGAAGAATGGATACACATATATGTATGACTGAGTCCCCTTACTGTCCACCTGAAACTATCATAACACTATTAATCGACCTCCTCCAATATAAAATAAAAAGTTGGAAGAAAAAAAAAGACTAAGAGATCCCGCTGAATATATGGTTAAGACAAATATACTCCTGTTTGAACTTGGATTTTAGCTTGCTGATTTCAAAATCCTACTGTTGACCTGAAGTTTAGAGATCGTTTCCATGGTATGAACTCCATCCACATCAAGCTCCCTAAACAACTCAAATCGACCCAGGGCTCTCTCACAGATGACAGGCGACTGTCTAAGCTGACATCAAAACATAGCTCTGGATGTCAGTTGTTTCACCTGAGACAGACTAAGATGAGAATTAATGCATGAGGAATATGGTTAGGAAAGTGGCGAGATCAGTATGGCCAACAGGAACATTTTAGGTCTAGAGTTCATTCATACAAATCACAGAACTTCACCGTTTATCATAAGGAATGTAAATGCCTCTAAAATTTTCAGCTAAGTCATGTTGAAGGAAAAATGCAAAAGCACAGTACATCCACCAAGCAGACCCTGAAAAACCTTGCATAGTTACAGCATAAGTGTTCTGTAATGTAGCAATGGGTACATAAAAGAACTTGAATGTCTCTTTTTTATTTTTATAAAATATACAAAATAAAATGATAGGCGAACATATTAGATTCAGAGGCATGGGGTCAAAATATAAAAATTTCCACTTTTTTCTTGTAGCACCGTTGCTTTCCAATGCTGTGTTAATTTCTGCTCTACAGGAAAGTGAATCAGCTGTATGCATAGATATGATGTGGTACTTGTATATACAATGGAATATTACTCAGCCATAAGAAGGAACGAAACTGTGCCATTTGCAGAGATGTGGATGGATCTAAAGAAGTAAATCAAAAAGAGAAAAATAAATAGTGTTTATTAACGCATATATGTGGAAGCTAGAAAACTGCCACTTTAAAAATACAAGTCATGAACACTTCTTCCTTTCTTCCACACATCAGAATGAACACATCTTTTGAGTTCCTTAGGTTGAAATCCCTACCACTGCCTCTTCACTTTCCTATTTGATAAAAACAAGAAATCTATTATATCTAGTGGAGAGTAGGCAGCAGGTTCCACATTACAGACTACCTACTAAAGCAAGCCATTAACCACTTAAGCTGATAAACTAATCTTTTGCTTCAGGTCAAAAAAGGTGGGGGGGGGGGGGGGAGGAAAGAAAAAAACAAAGAAGGGAGGGAGAGGGACTAGGAAAGACAAGGGGGAAAATCTGCTTTTCTACTTCTACCTCCCAGCTGTCCCCCTGCACTTTGTAACTTGTATTACTTTGTTCAACTTATTTTCCCCAGCTACAATGTCTTTTGCACTATCAAAATCTTATGTTTAACATCATCTTATGCTTTTTTAGCTTTCCTGGTGGCTCAGTGGTAAAGAACCCACCTGCAATGCACAAGATGCAGATTCAATCCCTGGGTGGGGAAGATTCCCTGGAGAAGGAAATGGCAACCCACTCCAGTATCCTTGCCTGGGAAATTCCATGGACAGAGGAACCTGGCAGACTACAGTCCACCGGGTCACAAAAGAATCAGATACAACTGAGCAACTAAACAACAACAACATGGTTTTTTAAAAAAAAATTTTTTTTGCCTCACCCCTTGGCATGTGGGAACTTAGTTCCCTGACTAGGGATTGAACCCATGTCCCCTGCATTGGAAAGCAGAGTCTTAACCACTGGACCACCAAGGAAGTCCCATCTTATGCTTATTTTTCAAAATTTCAACTCAAATCCTCCCTCTTCTTTCTCCTAACGTCCTTAAAGTTCTCTCTCTGTTCTGAACCACCATGTCCTCACTTTCTGTAGCTCCCAGAATAGCCTGATTTTACAGAGCCTTTTGTTTATTATATTACTGATTCCCAAACCCTTTAGAGGTCAGAATCTTGCATATCACAAGTGCCCAATTCATTTGCGTGCATGTAACACTGAACTATAGCTGACTACTCAAAGAACTGGACTTAATGGGGTACAACTAGAAAAGAGCGCTTTTCTTTTTGCAGAAAACTCTCTTCAAACATACTTGTAGTTCATCTGTGCCTTGGATAAGTGAAAGAAGAGAAAGATAAATACCATATGATCTTACTTATATATGGAACCTAAAAAACAAAGCAAATGAGCAAACATAACAAAACAGAACAGACACAGATACAGAGACCAAACAGGTGGTTGCCAGAGGGGAAGAGGGAAGGGGATGAGTGAAATAGGTGAGGGAGATTAAGAGGTACAAGCTTCCAGTTACCAAATGAGTCATGGGGATGAAATACACAGTGTGGGGAATATAGTCAATAATACTGTCATATCTTTGTACAGTGACAGATCACTGTACACCAGTGATCATTTTGAAATGTACAGAAATATTACTGAATCAATATGTTATGTACCTGAAACTAACAGAGGTCAATTACACTTCAAAAAAAAAAAAACAAGGAAAGAAAGAAAGAAGGAAACATGAGACAGAGAACAGCTTTCACTCCTAGGTACTAACAAAGTCTCAGTTTTTAAGAGTAACAAGTCCAGACTCCTTCTTGCTTCTGACTGCAGTGACAGAGCGCAGAGCAACCGAACAAACCTTAAAAACAATCCTCAGTGAAAAGTAAGAATCAAAACAACTTAATACAGAGCCATTTACATTCAGGGAAAATTCATGCATAAACAGTAATACAAAGTTTCCCAGGCCAGGACATACACAAACAAACAAACAAACAAACAAAATACATATGGAACTCATTATAACAGTTTTCTATGCGGAGGGCTGAGTGGAGAATGGGGACCAAAATGCATAAACAAACAAAACAAGAAAAGCATTTTGCACAAATTAATAATGAGAATGTACCATGAACTAGGAGTCAGATTGACTCAGGCCTCTGTACTGCCCATCTCCAAGGAATATCTGGACCTCGTGAGAATCAGAGCTTCACTGCCCTTTCACGTTCAGACCTCAGGAAAAGAATGGCCAGGTTGGCTGAGGTTGGATGTGGTCAGCTTCTCTAGTATTTCCCTCCTGTTGCTCTCTTCTTCTATGACTCAGAGTGATATCTCTGGTCCCCCCAGGGTTGGAGCAGTGGAGAGCAGAATGGGATAGAAAAAGTCTTATTCAACTTGGTACAACCATCAACTTGCAACGGTACCCCTGTATGCTGATTCCTCTCAAGAGAAGCTTATGTATCTTCAAGGACCTGTCTCTAAAGATACATCCAAAGAATTAAACATGACAGGTATAAAATAAAAGATTAACTTGCCTGAACCCCAGCACCTACTGCCCAAAGAATAGAAAAGCAAATACATTTACAGTTTTTGACCTACTTGCTTTTGATCTACTGGGTTTTTTAAGAGAGTCAGCATAAGCTGGCTGTGTAATAATATAATGATTACAATTATGGTAACCATTTAATGAACACTTGCTATAATTGTGCATGCAAGCATGTTCAGTTGTGTACGATTCTTTGAGACTCCATGCATTGTAGCCCACCAGGCTCCTCTGTCCCTGGGATTTTCCAGGCAAGAATACTGGAGTGGGTTGCCGTTTCATCCTCCAGGGGATCTTCCTGACCCAGGGATCGAACCCACATCTCCTGCATTGCAAGCAGGCGCTTTACCACTGAGCCAGTAGGGAAGCACTTGCCACAATGGTGCTCATTTATTCCACACAAGACTCTGTGTCACAGATTCAGTCACTATCCTCATTTCATAGAAAAAGGAACAGAATCGAAGAGCGGTCACAGAGCCAATATACAACATACTTAGATTAAAATCTTGAGATTCCTATTTCAAAATCATGTTCTCAGCCTACACACTTCATGTACATAGCAGTTGCACTTGGCAGTGGGTACAGCAGAGTAGAGGCGAGAACATTGCCCCTGGGGACAATGATCTGGCAAGAAAAGAACTGGCTGGCTTCCTTGAGAGGCCTCAAGTCACTCCGCAGTAAATGGAAAAAATAACTGCCTCTTTATCTGGTGAAGTAAGGGGAGATAAAATCACCTTCACCCTTGATTTTACTGCAAAGGAGGTGGCTAAGTCACAGCAGCCAATAGGTATGGATGGAATTAGGAGGCTACTTAATGGAGTGTGTTTTATGGGGGCAGTCCAACTGCACTAGCCTCATCTACACAATGGGCATAAAAATAATAGTATCTTAGGGTGGTTGTGGGCCTTCCCTGGTGGCTCAGAGGGTAAAGAATCCACCTGCAATGGGGAAGACCTGGGTTTGATCCCTGGGTTGGGAAGATCCCCTGGAGAAGGAAATGGCAACCCACTCCAGTAGTCTTGCCTGGAGAATCCTATGGACAGAGAAGCCTGGTGGGCTACAGTCCACGGGGTCACAAAGAGTCAGACACAACTGGGTGACTAAGCACAGCACACAGGGTGGTTGCGACGATTCAATGTATTAAAATATATGTAATAGAAAAAAATAAATAAAATAAAATACATAATAGATTTAGAACAGTGCTTGACAGATAATGCTCACTATCTAAACACTAGCTACTCACTCTTGGTATTAACGATAGAGACTTGGCTACTAGGGACCCCTGAGGCCTTAAATATATGTAAGCTCCAAGCAGAGATGGGGAGAGGCCCAAGCTCATCTTGGCTCCCTCTCAGTGGGCGTTTAGTTTGGAGGAGTAGTTAGCTATTGTCCTGGCCGATAGAAAGCAGAGCTCAGAAGGCATATGACAAGGGTGGGGAAACAAGATGTCAAGGAATAAGAATAACTCCTACTTTTTTTTTTTTTACCAATTCTATTACCAAACGTGGCATTTAGAGTATACCAACTTGGTTTCATCTAATCCTCACAATTGTCTGGGATATTACTAACAGTGTTCCTTGTCTGAGCCTTCATTCCCACCTCTGAAAAAAGACAATAAAGAGGAGTGAGGATGCAGGCTGGGGCAACCTGACCCCAGAGCACATCCTCCTACCTTCTGCCCTCATTACTTCTCAAAGGTCTACCACTGAGAGCCAGACGTCAAGGGGGTGGGGGGCATCAACAAGGCTGTGGATGGGACTGACACACGCCATAATCACAGCACAGTTTGCACTAGGATTGATGGGTGTAAAACACAAGTCACAAATACTTTGATTTGCCTTGTTTAAGATTAGATTTGAAACAAGTTTAGGTGATACTTCATGAGAAATTTTGGGGAAAGCCCATTGTTATATGCACTTTTGAAAATACAAACCACCAACTGACCTTTTACCCTCTCTCAGAAAGGAGAGAGATGAGAAATTATTGACCTGCCAGATTTTGTAAACTTTAAGTTAAATCTATACTTAGTCTTTATATTTATTTCTCCATGAGAGAACAACTGAATTTCTAAGACTCCTTCCTACAAAGGGCAATGATATTACTTCCTGTAATAGTACAAAGCTTATTTTCATAATTCTCTTCCACGTGTTCTTATAATCTTTCAATTGCATTTTTATTATGGAAAACTACATACATGGAAAGGTTGTGGAGAATCATATTTATTCAAAACTTTGACTCAAAGTTGTAAAATACACCACAAGAAATTGAGTTTGCTCCCCAGCCTTATGTTAACTAACCCACAGACAGTAAATGCTGATGAGAATGAAGACAAATGCCATATCAAAACTGTGAGGGCTCTTCTTACGTTAAGATCTGAAATAATTTCCTCTTTGCAGAAGTTATCTTTTGCAAATGGCATAAGCATATGATCATGACATTGGTCTTGAAACCCACTGTAGCTCTCTCTTGGTTTTGCACAAGCCCATGCAAGGGATGGGCTTCATGGAGTTGTCAGCAGCAAAAGGGATCATGGAAGGACCAGTGACCTGTAAACAGTACAAGGTGTACGAAACTGAGGGGAGATTGCCAGCTGCAGAAGAGAGGCAGTGTGTTGTGTGCAAGATTAATATTTCCTATGGTTCTGATGTTGAAGCTGAAACTCCAATACTTTGGCCACCTGATGTGAAGAGCTGACTCATTGGAAAAGACCCTGATGCTGGGAAAGATTGAGGGCAGGAGGAGAAGGGGACGACAGAGGAAGAGATGGTTGGATGGTATTACCGACTCAATGGACGTGGGTTTGGGTGGACTCTGGGAGTTGGTGATGGACAGGGAGGCCTGGCATGCTGCGGTTCATGAGGTTGCAAAGAGTCAGACACAACTGAGTGACTGAACTGAACTGAATGGTTCTGATACTAGGTTGGGAGCCTTGTGGAGGTCATCACACACTCGTGTATAAACCCACTGAGCACTGCGGGACGAATATTAGGCAGAGATTGTCCAATCTACCTGTTTGTAGTCCTAGAAAGTACTGGATTCAACTCCATGGTCCATTCTACTTCCCTTGTGGTACCATAGACAGGAAACTGCCTGCTAATGCAGAGGACACAGGAAGATCCCACTAAGCCCATATGCCACAACTATTGGTCCTGTGCTCTGGAGCCTGCGGGCCACCACTACTGAAGCTCCGGTGCCCTAGAGCTTGTGCTTCTCAACAAGAGAAGCGACCGTAAGGAGAAGCCCATGCACGTCAACAAAGAGTAGTACCCGCTTGCAGCAAGTAGAGAAAGCCCAGGCAGTAAGAGAGTCCCGGTGCAGCCAAAAATAAACAAATAAATAAAATTATTTAAAAAACAATAAAATGTTGACTCTCCTGCCCTGCCCCTGAGAACTAGAAGGAACTTTATAGTCATCAAGGTTCTGAGTCCGCCTCCCACTGTGGGACTTGTGAGACTCCCCTCAACCTGCTGCTGGAGTGGCAGTTAGCAGGTGCTTAATAAATGCATGTTGACTGACTGACCAACCAGACCTCCCATTCCTCGTCTGCAGAAATAAAAAGGATGGCAGACATGATATCTGAAGTAATTTCCAAGTTTAAAAGTTCAGAACTTGGGTGCAATCGAAAAATGTTGTCAGAGTGGAAACGGAACTCTTTAGAGATGGAGTAATTATGAAGCAGCAGGCAATAAGGCAAAGCCCTAGTCTTCTTATTCCCAGAAAGCTTTAAAGATTTCCTTTTCAATGCAAATCAAACTTACAATGAGGTATCACCTCACACGGGTTGGAATAGTCATCATTAAAATATACAAATAATAATTGCTGGAGAGGACATGGAGAAAAAAGAACCTTCCTACACTGTTGCTGCGAATGTAAATTGGTGCAGCAATTTACAATTTTCCACTAAGAAAAACAGTATGGAGGTTCCTCAAAAAACTAAAAATAGAGTTGCCATATGATCCAGTAATGCCACTCCTGGGGATATATCCAGACAAAACTCTAATTTGAAAAGATACATGCACCCCTATGTTCGTAGCAGCATTACTCACAAGACACGGAAACAACCTACATGTCCATAGACACATGAATGGATAAAGAAGTTGCGGGACACATATACAATGTCATAATGCATGCATGTGTGCTTAGTAGCTCGGTCGCAACCGACTCTTTGTGACCCCATGGACTGTAGCCCTCCAGGCTCCTCTGTCCATGGGATTTTCCAAGAAAGAATACTGGAGTGGGTTGCTATTTCCTCCTCTAGGGTGTCTTCCTGACCCAGGGATCAAACCCAAATCTCCTGGGTCTCCTGCATCACAGACAGATTCTTTACCACTGAGCCATGGAGAAGCCCACATATATACAATGGAATATTACTCAGCTATAAAAAAAGAATGAACTAATACCATTTGCAGCAACATGAATGGACCTAGAACATATCATACTAAGTGAAGTAAGTCAGAAAACAAATATCATCTGGAAGCACTTATAGGTGGAATCTGGGCTTCCCATGTGGTTCAGTAGTAAAGAATCCACCCACCAATGTGGGAGACAAGGGTTGGATCCCTGGGTCAGGAAGACACCCTGGAAGAGGAAAGGGCAACTCACTCCAGTATTCTTGCCTGTATACTGCCATATATAGAGTAGCCTGGCAGTCTAAAGTCCATGGGGTCACAAAGAGCTGGACACAACTGAGCAACTCACGTACATATGTGGAATCTAAAATGTGACACAAATGAATCTATCTATGAAGCAGAAACAGACTCACAGACATAGAGAACAGACCCCAAAGAGGAATGGAGGGTGGATGGATTGGGAGTTTGGGAGTAGCAGATGTAAATTATTATATATAGAATGAATAAACAACAAGGTCTTACTGTATAGGACAGTGAGCTGTATTCAATATCCTGTGATAAATCATAATGGAAAAGAATGTTTACATATGTGGAACTGAATCACTTATCTATACAGCAGAAATTAACACAACATGCAAATCAACTATACTTCAATTAAATAAATTTTTTAAAAAAGAATTTCCTTTTCTATCTAGTTTACCTTCATTCTTATTCTCTCACTTATCTCCCTCTTTCTCTCTCTCTAAGTTCTAAATGGAAATCTTCTCAACAATGTCTCCTTTGCACCAAATGGGGATTACTTGTAAATCCACCAGTGAGTTGATTGAGAACAAATATTTTGGTGAAAAGACTTAAAAATCTGAATTTTTTTCCTGGTTTTATTTTATTTATTTTAAGCTATTACAAAATAATGGTTATATTCCCCTGTGCTGTACAATATACGCTTGTAGTTTATTTATTTTATACATAGTAGTTTGTATCTCTTAACTCCCTACCCTTATCTTGCCCTACCCTCTTCTCTCTCCCCATTGGTAACCACTAATTCATACTCTATATTTGTGAGTCTGTTTCTGTTTTGTTATATTCGATCATTTTATTTTTTAGATTCCACATATAAGTGATATCATATGATGTTTTTCTATGCCTGATTTATTTCACTAAGCAAAATGTCCTCTAGGTCCCTCCACATTGTTGCAAATGGCAAAATTTCATTCTTTTTATGGCTGAGTGGTATTCCATTGTATATATGTACCACGTCTTTATCCATTCAACTACTGATGGACCCTTAGGTTTCTTACATATCTCGGCTGTTATAAACAGTATTGCTATGAACATTGGGATACATGTATCTTTTTGAGTTAGTGTTTTCATTTTCTTCCAATATTTTCCCAGGAGTGGAATTCCTAGATCATATGGTAGTTTTATTTATTTATTTTTTTTGAGAAATCTCCATACTGTTTTCCACAGTGGCTGTACCAATTTATGTTACTTCTAACAGTATACAAGGATTCCCTTTTCTCCACATCCTCACCAACATTTATGACTTGCTGACTTTATGATGATAGCTGTTCCAAAAGGTGTGAGGTGATGTCTCATCGCAGTTTTGGTGTGCATTCCTCTGATGATCTGGGATGTTGAGCATATTTTTACATGCCTGTTGGCCATCTACATCTTTCTTAGAAAAAACATATATCCAAGCCTTCTGCCCATTTTTTGGTTGTTTGGTTTTTTTTATATTGAGTAATATTTATATGTATATATATTTGGATTTTAACCCCTTATCAGTTATAGCATTTGCAAATATTTTCTCTCATTCAGTCAATTGTCTTTCATTTTGTTGATGCCTTCCTTTGCTGTGCAAAAGCTTTTAAGTTTAATCAGGTCTCATTTGTTTTCTTTTGCTTTTGTTTCTTTTGCCTTAGGAGACATATCTGAAAAAAATATTTCTATGACTTATGTCAAAGAGTGTTCTGCCTATGTTCTCTTCTAGAAGTTGAATGATTTCAAATCTGACATTTAGGTCTTCAACTAAAATCGAAATAGGTTTTGGAAATTATTTTTAAAATCTAAATATCTATGCATCACCAATAAGCTCAGAGTACTGTACAGCTCTTTTTTGGTATCAACCCCTCTCAGCACATAACCCTAAAGGTGACTTATCTCTCGAATTCCAGAGAGGAGAAAGCAAGTCCCAGTGGAGTCTGCTCCACGCTGAGCTGAATTCACTTACAAAGAAGATGTGGCGCAAGCAGAGCTGAAAACCAGCCCAGGAGAATGTGTGTTTTTGAACCAAACCATCTCCAAATGCCCTGGGAAGTGCTTTCAAGCTTTGTTTGTGCTGCCGGCAAAAGAGACTTTTCACAAAAGGGCTGTTTTTCAAAGAACAACAAACGCTGCTATTTTAAACTTGGGGGTGGGAGATCTATCTGGACCTGGACAGTTTACACAAGCGAGTGCTGGCTGACTGACATCTCACCCCAGTGTCTGCAGCTCCGGCTTCCAAGGAAAGCAAAGGGTCCCGCTTCTGATGGCTCTGGGAGTCAGCATATGAGCTCTCCAGCTGTAGTTGAACTCTGCAACGTAGGCAGAAATCCTCAACAAGGTCAGGCTGGTGATGCTTACCACCCAAGTGGTCTTGGGGATTAAAGGGGGCCAGGAAGCTATGGAAGACTTGAGCACAGTCAGCAGACACAGGACTTAATGGACACTAACTCCCATGCTCTGCGTGTGTGTGTGTGTGTGTGTGTGTGTGCGTGTGTGTGTGTGTGTTGTCCCTATTATTGCTCTAGGACAATGCTGCTTGACTGTAAGAAGCCAGCCGCTGGAGTCAGGCTACCTGGGTTTACAGCCTCACTCCACCATAGCTAAGCCCATAAACTCCCAGGTTTCAGCATCCTTGTATGTAAAGTAGAGGTGGTAACCATTGCCTGCACCCAGGAGGCTGTTGTCAGCAGTCAAGAGGCTGACACACCAGAGCACTCCCACATCCAACCACACTGGCCATGGCTGCTGCCAGGACTCTTGGCTCTCAGAAGCCCAACAAACTGCCCACCAAACAGGAATGTGTGTCTGGCCCTTGCAAAGTCAATGAAAAGGCAGAGACGGCAACACCATCCTGCTCACGGTGTTAGATTTTAAAAACATGTAATAATCATAATAATGACAAGGAGTATAATCACCAATTTCCATCACAACTCCAGTGCTTTTTCTCACATTATAGAGATTCATGAAATTCTGGAAGAGAAGCAGCCAGCGGCGATCAGCAAGACAGAACAGGGAAAGGTGAGCCCCTACGGTAGGAAAATTTCTCTAAAAGGGCTGTTATTTTTACAACACAGCCCTAAATCTTTCCAGGAAAGGAAAACACAGCCAAGCTCACTCAGCAAGGGGCGGAATCGCATTTCCCCTTCTCTCACCGGAAGTTTCAAACTAACTAGAAACGTGACAATGACTGCCAGTGGCCGGCAGGTTGGAAATTTTATTTTTTTTAAAAATCATTTTCCGTGTTCAGAGTCTGAAAAATAGGGATTGAAACAGTGCAGCGTTCAGAGGAGAAAAGGGCAGTGAGGGGTTACTAGCTAACTCTATAGAGTTTTCGCAGCAGCATCCTTAGTGTACAAGAGACCCGACCTTCAGTTTCGTAAGAAGTAAGGACTGGACACGTTAAGCAATGAATTCCGAGATGCCCAGAGTTACCCAGCTCCCAGCCCAGATTTCTTTGCAACTCAGCCAAACGGCTTTGCGGAGTTCAGCTGAGTGGGGGAAGGGGAAAAAAAGAGCAACCAACTTTACACGCGTCTTACCCTGCGGTTTTCGAAGGAAATAAGGAAAAGACACTAACCTTGCCTCTTGTCTGGGAAGAGCACCGGGCCCGGCTGAGGTTGTCGCCCATAGCAAAGGGCCCCCAGGTTCAGGAGCTGAGCCACCACGGAGAGCTTTGCAAGCCAGCTCCTCTGGGCACATGGCATGATTCAGTCGTTGGGGAGAAGAAAAATCAACAAGTTTTAGCTCTCAGCTCAAGAAATCAAGTCCTCGCCCGTGGCCGAGCAAGAAGATGCAGGGGTGCATGGTCCAGGAGTGGGGAGAGGGAGGCTGCAAGGCTGCCCGCGATCTCCCTTTGCTTTTTTTTTTTTTTTAAGCAGAAAGGGGCTAGTTACCTTTCCGTCCCCTCCCTCCTCCAGAAAGGGGAGTGATTGAGCTGACAGCGTCTGCTTTCCGCGGGCTGTGGAATGGGTCGGAGCGGGAGCGCGCAGCCCACCCCCGATCCCCACCCCTCTGCCTGGGGCGCCCGGCCTCCTCCAAGCCTGCCCCGCGCATCTTCCTCCGGGACTCCCACCCCCGCGCTCCGCCGCCCCGCCCAGAGCCCGGCCGAGCCGGCCAAATAGGGGAGCTCAGAGAGAGTCACCCTGGGCGGGACCGCGAGTGAGAGGCCCCCAGGCCAGTCCCTCATACACGAGGAAAACATTGAGGGCAGAGATGGGGTAGAGGGGACCCCACTCCCCGACCCTCCTCAGCTCAGTGCTGCCCCCTCTCAACCCGTTCTCCTCCCCGTCCTGAACTTTTCCTACCTCTACCAAGCCGCCTCTGCCGGCTCTCTGTCTCCAAGATTCTCTTCCAGGGCCGGCTAGGGCTTCTCTTTCAAAAGAGTAACAAGCAGTTTTTCCCTTTGCCAGGTCACACGAAGGCAAATGGTGTGTTCACATGCCAGTGAGACCCTGGACAAGGCTCTGTGCCATGAGGTGATGGGACCAAAGGACCATGAACAGCTCTGAGGCTGCAGGTCTCTGTGGGGCTTTTCTAATCTTCCTAAGCCCACCTCCACTCACCCAGAAGGAAACCGGAAGAGTAGAGGAAGTCAGCCCCAGAAGGTGTCAAGGTGTTTCTCCAATTTACCTGCACGGGCCACCCATGGAAGGCGAAACCATCCAGAGGCTCAAGCTTTACATCAGTGAGACTGCTGCAAACTAGGGTGCTTGCCAGGCATCCTGAGAATTTCCTGGGATAATCCACTCAAGATTTTGCACCTCAGCGCTGAAACAGGCCTCTTTAGTCCATTCAGGAGGAATTTGGCCCTATAGTGGTTCTCCATGGCTTCTTGCCAACCCATATGTGTTCTGTGAGTGGAGTGGGTACCAACTCATCTAGCCTTGCCCAGGGCCAAGCAGTGAGCCAAACACAAGGTGATGCTCACAGACCTGGAGCAGGTAGTTTGAAGGACTTCCAACTGGATTCATACATACCACATGTCAAGGCATAGGTGTGAGATTCCTGTTACTGCCACTACAAATGCCCATAAGTTTGGCAACTTGAAACAATACAAATTTAGTGTCTTACAAATCTGGAGGTCAGAAGTCTGAGATGGGTCTTGCTGGGCCAAATCAAGGTTAACACAGCGGCATTCCTCACTGAAGGCTGTTTCCTTGCCTTTTCCGGGTTCTAGAGGCTGCCCGCATTCCTTGGCTTATGGCCGTCTTCCCCCATTTTCAAAGACAGTAGAGCCATTTGGCTCTCTTAAGTTGCATCCTCCTGACACTTCCTCTTTTTCCTCCCTTTTCCATGTATAAGGACCTTGTGATTGCATTCTGGAGCCACCCAGCTCATCCAGGTTCATCTTTTTATGATAAAGTCAGCTGATTGTTGCCATTGTTCAGTCACTAAGTCATGTCTGACTCTTTGTGACCCCATGGACTGTACACCAGGCTCCTCTGTCCACCATCTCCGGAAGTTTGCTCAAATTCATGTCCATTGAGTCGTGATGCTATCTAACTGTCTCATCCTCTGCCTCTGCCTTCTTATTTCGCCTGTAATCTTTTCCAGTGATTTGGCTCTTTGCACCAGGTGGCCAAATGGAAGAACTTCGCATCAGTCCTTCTGATGAATATTCAGGATTGATTTCATTTAGGACTGACTGGCTTGATCTCCTTACAGCCCAAGTGACTCTCAAGAGAGTCAGCTGATTAGCAACTTTAATTCCATCTGCAACTTTTATCCTCCTTGCCATACAACATTACATGCTATGTTGTGCTATCAGATCAGTCATAGAACTGCTCTGAGCCTCTGTTCCTTTTATATAAATATTAGTTAAGAAGAGCATAACTTTAGTCCAAAGGAGATTCAGATAAGACATGCATGTCTAGTGAAATGTCATGAAGACCCAACAGAAAGGCAATTGCAAGGGTGTTGAAGAACCACTTTGGGCTAGAACTCTTTCTTTCCCTTTTGTCCTCTTCCCCTTCCCCTTGTCCTTCCCCTCCTCCTCTTCTTCCTCCTTCTGATTCTTCTTCTTTTAATAGCAAGCAGAGTCTCACCTGGAGGGTGAGAAAAAGAGTTTCCTACTGGCATTTAAAGACCAGAGATGCTGCTAAACTGCCTGCAACACAAAGACTTCTCATCACAACAAAGACTATGCCCATAGTGCTGAGGCTGAAATAACTTTTTCTAGATGCATGTACAGCACTCAGAGTTCTTTTATACTCTTTGCCATTAAAAGAATCTTTGTCCTGGAGTAATCACTTACTGGATTTCACTTCCGAAGTTCACTTACAATGCTGTGCCAGTCTCGGGTGTGTAGCAGAGTGTTTCAGTTATACATACACCTATATTTGTTATTTTTCAGTGTCTTTCCTATTTTTCTTTTTTCCTTCTTTTTCCCCAAGTGCTGTTGAAGAGACTTACATAATTGCAGCTAGTGGTAACGACCAGTTCATCTCTCCAACTAGTTGGAGAGATACTATATTTTATATAATATCTCAGCACAGATATGCATCCTGCTGCTGTTCTAAGACCAAGTTCCTTTTACTGTCTCCAGAATTTACGAAATTCCTCCAAAGCCTGCTGTTACCTCAGAGCAGAGGGAAGAATTAATCCTCCTCTTGTCAATGGTAAAAGGAAACACATCCTTTTGGTGACCAAGGCTGTAGCAGCAAACGAGCCCACAGTCTTTCCTGATGTGTCCTCTATAAAGAGAGCACAGCTGTGGAGCAGTTCATCGCCTCCTAAACATCCCATGACTGATGCAAATATGCTCCCACTGAAGAAAAACTACAAACACATACAAAATGCCAGTGTTATATAAGAGGTTGGGACAGCAAATACAATATTTATGACACGCTATCTACTGGGCATTGTCCTGTATCTGTATTACTTTATTTAACCTTCACAAAACCCCATTAGTTAGACAAGTACTATTATTATCCTTGATTTGTGGATGAGAAAACAGACACTGAAAGGTTACATAACTTGCCTAGGATCACATCACTATGAAGTGGAAAATCAGGGTGAAGCAGTGAATGAAAAGACTTAGCCAAGATGCTAAGTAGAACCAAATATAGATCTATCTTACTTGCTCGCAGTGTCTTCATCCACAAGGAGTGGAGGGACTAATACTGACATTCAAACATCATCACTGTATGTCAGGTGGTGGCTCAGTTTGTAAGCAAAGTATTTTCCATATAAAAATACAAATTGAGGCAAAAGATTAAAATGCCTCACAAAGAGGTCCCTCTGTTACATAGGCAAACAACAAAGTTCATACTTCCCTTGAAGAGGCATAACAAAGTTCATACTTTCCTTTAAAACCTGTAGAAGAACAAGGGATGGCTGAAATTCAAGGAACATTAGCTCAAGGCATTTTTCACAGCTCTTATTAGCACTGGAAAGACAAAAGAAACTGACATAGACCAAGAAGACCAACTCTGACTTGGCCCCAAGAATCACAAAATAATACCACAGAAAGAGAATTAACATCTGTTAACCCTACCTCAATACCATCATCACCACCACTTCATAATGACAATCATGGTATCATGCTTTATAGTTTACAAGGTTCCTTTAGTAAGCCACGTGAGAGAATGAAAGGGAGAAAAGTCTTCCTCTGAACTTTTCAAGCATAGTTAGACCTTAACTCTGCTTGGAAGTCAAAAAACAATGTCTTCAAAAATCATACATTTTAATATTGCTGTCACATGTACTATTTTCTTTTAAACCTCTCTGCAGTCCTTGAAAGAAGATGGGAATGGTATTTGAAACCCTGGGGATTCTCAGCTCACTTCTATTTTTCCACCTTCTTGTAGTCAATGTATAATTGTATCAATAATCAGCACTGCCCATTCCCATCACCAAGAGAGCTTGTCTTCCTCACTCAGTTTGAAGCTCCTGAAAGCTACTTGGCTTTGTATTAAATGAATGCCATTGAACCATTCTTCAGACATTGTAATTAATCCATTTGACTAAAGAAACAATGTCATGTCAACGCCTCTTTTAAAGCTATGGCTGAAAAGGCTATGGATCCCTGATTAATGAAACATATTATTGGCTGAAAGAAAACAGCACTTCTGAGAAAAAAATTGTGTAGCACTTGAATCAAAATGCTGCAGCCAATTGAATCTAAAGTTAGTTTGGAATCATCTTAAGCCTAGTCAAAATGAAACATCACAAGGGTTTACTATGGTTGATGGAAGGAGATCCACATAGGTCGTCGGCCAGAGGGAGCCCAGGTGAGGTGAGGGGGATATGGAGTAGCCTAGTGAAAGATATCAGAACCTCAGCAGTGTAAAAAGAGTATCCGTGTAGGATAGCTGGCCAGTGCATGTATCAGAACCATGGCAGATGGAGAAGGACACCCACCTAAGAGCTGATGACCCAGCAGAGTGTTGAAATACTGGCAGGGTAGTGGGATGATGGTGGCAGCTGAGGCAGTGACTGGAGGTTATTTAGATGCAGGGGGACTGATCAAATATGTTAACAAAACAAGGATAGTGGAAGTCAAGTTTCTCAGTGCCAGTGAAGAAAAGTAACTGTAAGAGGAAAGAGAAGAGCAGAATGAACCCAGGAATGCTGTTTTGTAACTGAATCTATAGTTGGAAACCATACTTGTTGATGTCTGTATAAATGTATGCAGAAATAAAGATATGAATGTGTGAAAGTGTTATGTATATGTGTGTATGCATATATATATATTCCCTAGGCCTGTCCATTTGAATATGTTGGAGCAACAACACCCCGAAAGCAATGAGTGCATCTGATTGCTGCTGCTGCTGCTAAGTCGCTTCGGTCGTGTCTGACTCTGTGCGACCCCATAGACGGCAGCCCACCAGGCTCCGCCGGCCCTGGGATTCTCCAGGCAAGAACACTGGAGTGGGGTGCCATTTCCTTCTCCAATGCATGAAAGTGAAAAGTGAAAGTGAAGTGGCTCAGTCGTGTCCAACTCGTTGCAACCCCATGGACTGCAGTCCACCAGGCTCCTCTGCCCGTGGGATTTTCCAGGCAAGAGTAGTGGAGTGGGGTGCCATTGCCTTCTCTGAGTGCATCTGACACTCAGGTCTTAAATTCTAAAAATACCATTTTCCTCTAAAAGAACTAAGACTCCTTAAAGAAATGACTGATTTCAAAACTAAGACTTGGAAAAAACAGAAGATCGTCCTGAATTGTTCCCCCCAAAAAATTGATTGTTAAAGAACAAATAGAAACAGCCAACAACAAGGAAAGACTCAAAGAAAGATGACGGCACATCAAAAGGAGAGAGAAGCTAGCATGAAACAGTGTCCACTAGCCAAATCTAAGAAAGTTTAAGCAGAAATACACAATAGTAATAAATTATTAGACATATAATAAAATAAGAACCTTGAATCCATTCCGATACAAATAGATAAATGAATAGAAAGAAAGGTAGATGAGGAATGAAAACTTCATATAATTTTATGTTACCTCCTCCCAAATATTTGTTATGAAATACTCAAAGAGTGGACTGCAAAAGCCTAGCAGGTATCACCTTAATTGAGTTAACAAAGTAAGCAGAATCAGCAATGTGGAAAATCAAAGCTGTGTACAATCTGATAGGCTTCAGTGAGAACATGACTTCTGTGAAATCTCTGCCAGAGATACATAGCCTGAATATAACAAGAAGGAAACATCCGACAAACCAAAACTGAGGGACATTCTACAAAACAGCTGGCTTTTTATCTTCAAAAGGCCATGAAAGTCAAAGGAAAACTGGAAAACTCTTCTAGATTGAAGGAGATCAAAGAGATTTAACAACTAAATTCAACACAGGAGTCTGAATAGGATCATTTGCTTACAAAAGACATTGTTGGATCAATTAGTGAAACTTGAAAAAGGACAGAGGATTGGATGGTAGTATTGTTTCATTTAATTTTCTGAATGTGATGTGGTTTTGTAGAAAAGCTTCCTTGTTTTTTAGAGGTATACCTTAAAGTATATGAAAGTGATGGGGCATCTAACTGACAACTTCGTCACCAATAATTTAGAACACAAATTTTTTTAACTGTCAACTTTTCTGTAAATTTGAGAATGACTCTAAATAAAAACATCAAATGTAACAGTCTATTCTCATTCTTTATAATAATTTAACACTTGGTGAACATGCTATAGAATTGGAAATTAGAGAAGCCTAACAATGAGAAGTTAGATGACACCACCCTCTTGGCAGAAAGTGAAGAGGAACTAAAGAGCCTCTTGATGAAGGTGAAAGAGGAGAGTGAAAAAGCTGGCTTAAAACTCAACATTCAAAAAACTGAGATCATGGCATCCAGTCTCATCACTTCACAGCTAATAGATGGGGGAAAAATGAAAATATTGACAGACTACTTTCTTGGGCCCCAAAATCACTATGGATAGTGACTGCAACCATGAAATTAAAAGATGCTTGCTCCTTGAAAGAAAAGCTATGACAAATCTAGACAGCATATTAAAAAAACAGAGACATCACTTTGCCAACAAAGGTCCATCTAGTTAAAGTTATGGTTTTTCCAGTAGTCATGTATGGATGTGAGAGTTGGACTATAAAGAAGGCTGGGGAAAAAAAATGAAGGCTGAGCACTGAATAATTGAAATAATTGATGCTTTCAAACTGTGGTGCTGGAGAAGACTCTTGAGAGTCCCTTGGACATCAAGGAGATCAAATCAACCAATCCTAAAGGAAATCAACCCTGAATTTTCATTGGAAGGACTGATGCTGAAGCTGAAGTGCCAATATTTTGGCCACCTAATGAGAAAAGTGTACTCCATTGGAAAAGACCCTGATGCTGGGAAACATTGAGGGCATGAGGAGAAGGGGATGACAGAGGATGAGATGGTTGGATGGCATCACAGATTCAGTGGATATGAGTTTGAGCAAACTCTTGGAGAGAGTGAAGGACAGGGAAGCCTGGCATGCTGCAGTCCATGGAGTCACCAAGAATCAGACACGACTGAGTGCCTGAAAAACAAGCAAAAAAGTAGTTGATTAAGTGCCCATGTATGATGGTCTCTGAGCACCCATGCAGACAGCTGTGAATATTACTATTATCAGACAGGTATGTGTTGGTCCTGAGCCACACAGGCTCCAGTCCCGTTTGTCACTCTGCCTTAAAGATTAAGTCTAAATTAAAGAAGAGTGTGCTTATTGTTCCCAAGGAGAGGAAGAAATTAGGGATTGAATGTATCAGGGAACCTTTGAATACTACTACCTTAGCAAGAAGAGAATACCTCATTTATTCATTCAACAAATATTTATTGACTGCCTACCATATCCAGGCATTGAAAATACAGCAGTGAAGGAAACAGAGACTCTTTCTTCATGCTGAAGTTAAGTTCTAGTTTGGGAATGTGTGAATCAGGGAGAAAGGAAATAAATAAACAGTTAAATATATAGTATGTAAGATAGTGGTAGGAGCAATGGAGAGCAATAAGCAGGCTAAGGAAGACAGGGAGTGATTGAGAGGGGTGTATATCTGTTTTATATAAGGGAACCAAGAATGGCCTCTCTACCAAGATGATATTTAAAAAACTTGAAAAAATTAGCTATCTGGCAGAAGAATATTCCAGGCCAAGGAAACAGTAACAGCAAAGATCCTCAATTGGGGAGACATAGGCTTGGAGGACATGGAAAATTGAGGCATGGGTGGTGTGGCTGGAGTGTGTGGGCAAGGGGAGGGTGATGGGAGAGGGAGAGAAGGGAAGACTTGAATGTCCCTAGTAGAGACTTTGAATTTTACCCTGAGCAAATTAAGAAGCCACTGCCAGTTTTGGATAGAAAAGTGATTTAGAATTTACAAGGATCTCTTTGGTTGCAGGGTTGAGAGTAGCTATAAGGAGGGAAAGGCAGGAGCGTGGAGAGCAATTAGATTACTGAATTAACTCTGGTAAAAGATAAAGGTGGATTGCCTCAGGTGGTAGCAAAAGACATGGTGGGAATTACTCAGATGCTGAATTTATTTTAAAGGTAGAGCCAACAAGACTTTCTAATGAACTGGACGTATGGGACAAGAGAAAGAAAGAACTCAAGGATGACTCCAAGGCTCAGAATTGCCAATAACTGAGATGAGGAAGATAGAAGTTAGAATAGATTTGGTAGGGGGTGGGGAAGTCAGAAGTTCAGTTGGAGACTTGTTAAGATGTCTCTTGAGACCTTTGATATGAAATGTCAACAAGGGCACTGGATATACAAGTCTGGAGTTCAGAGACATTCAGATTGGGTGTACATATGGACATCATATGTATATGCATATTACTGACCGCCATGAAGTAGAATGTGTGAATGTAGCAGAGAAGAAAAGAGGCATGAGGACTGTACCTTGGGTGCTGCTGTTGTTGTGTGTTAGTCACTCAAGCATGTCTTTGTGACTCCATGGACTATAGCCCGCTATATTCTGTCCATGGAATTCTCTAGGCAAGAATACTGGAGTAGGTTACCATTCCCTTCTCTAGGGGATCTTCCTGACCCAGGGATTGAGCCCTGGTCTCCTGCAGTAAAGGCAGATTCTTTACAGTCTGGGCCACAGAGAAGCTCTGGGTGCTGTAGACTAAATATTTGTGTCTCCTCAAAATTCATATGGTGAAATTCTAACCCCCAACGTGATGGCATTTGGAGGTAAGGTCTTTGGGAGGTGATTTAGGTCATGAGTGTGGATCCCTCTTGAATAGGATTAGTGTCCTTATAAAAGAGCTCCCAGAGAGCCCCTCACCCATCTACAATGTGAAAACCCAGCAAGAGGTGACTGTTTGTGAACCATCACACATGTCTCACCAGACACCAAATGTTCCATTGCCTTGATCTTGGACTTCCCAAGCTCTAGAACTGTGAGAAATAAATATCTCTTATTTATAAGCTACCCAGTCTATGGTATTTTTGCTATAGCAGCCCTAATGGACTAAGACATTGATGTGGAAGGGGTGGTACTCCAACATTTAGAGTTCTAGGAAATAAAGAGGAATCAGCAAAGAAGAGTGGGGGATGACCAATATGATAAGAAGAAAATCAAGAAAGTGTGATATCTTTAAAACCAAGATACCACAGTGATCCACTAGCTCAGACTGGAGGTAGGGACAGAAGAGGAGTCCTAGATCTGTAAATTCACCTGCATGGAAGAAAAAGTGAAAGAAAGAGACCAAAGATTGCATTTGTTCAGTTGAGAAACAATAACTCCATCTAATAATAAATGCAGCCCAATTGATGTCTTTGAAATCTGACCAGATTAGAAATTTTGTCATGAAGAGTGGTGTCAGGAAGGGATGGGAGCACCAAGGAATGTCCACAACCCTAGCTCACCTCATTATTTATATTCTTTTAACACATTGAGCCCAACCAGATCCTATGAGTGTCCTGGACTGAGGTCCTCATCAGAGGAGACCAGCTCAGTGTCCGTATCACTGTTCTTCGATCTCTTCCTGTAGCCTCCAAGAGCAGACCATCAGCTGTGCCTAGAAACTCTGAAGTGAGTAAATGAGATTAGTTCAGGTAGCAATAGGATATATCATAATAGTACCTACTCTTTTGTTACCCCTTGTTGAGGTATAAATGACATACAATGAACTGAACATGTTTAAAGTGTACAGTTTTATGTGTTTGCATATATATATGTATATAAATACACACCTGTGAAACCATCACCACAATAAATTTTGACATATATGCATGTGTGTGTGCAAGTGTGTGTATGGACATGTATGTGTGCATCTGTCAAACCAGAAGTTTCCTTTTGCTCCTTTGTACTCCCTTCCTCTGATACCTACTTGCATCACCCCCTGCCACAGAAAGTCAGTGTCCTGTTTTCCATCACTGGAGATTAGCATTTTCTAAAATTTGTATCCCCTTTTAAAAATATTTATTTATTTGGCTGCACCAGGTCTTATTTGTTGTACACAGGATCTTTAGCTGCAACATGTAAACTCTTCGTTGCGGCATATGGGATCTAATTCCCTGACCAGGGATCGACCCCAAGCCCTCTGCATTGGGAGCTTGGAGTCTTAGCCAATGGACCACCAGGAAAGTGCCTACACTCACTTTTATCCGTCTTCATTCACTCAGCATAATTATGTGTTTTGTGTGCCAATACTCTTTCTTTTTACTTCTGCACAGTATTCTATCATATGGATCTACCATAACTGGTCTGTTCATTCATCTTGTTACCGATTTCTCTGATAACCACTGAGGAAATGATGGCAAGAAAGCTTAGTTCCGAGCACTTAGTCTAAAATCAGGCAGATACATGCGTAACATTAGTTTATGTTAGAGGTCTTTCCTCACCATTTATGAAGTAAGGGCCCTAATTTCCATGGGCAGTATACATTTCTCCTCAGGATGAAGTGCCTTTAAAAGATGCACATCCAAATAATGAAAGCTCATCTTTGAAGTCGACCCTGGATTAAGTCAGAGAAGGAAATGACAACCTACTCCACTAGTATTCTTGCCTGGAAAATTTCATGGACAGAGGAGCCCGGTGTGCCCCAGTCCATGGGGTTGCAGAGTCAGACACAAGTGAGTGACTGATGGACTTCTGTGAGTGCTCACACAAGTGAGCACACTGGATTAAGATGAAAGATCTCTCAATGGTGTGATAGAGGGTTTCAACATAGTTTGCCCATACTGCCAGATCCAGGGGGAGGTTACTTCCACAGCCACGGGATAATAAGTTTTTGCAACCTTTTGATTTTCCATAGCACAGAGTCAGACTCTCTGCTCTTGCAGAGCCCAGGGGATGGCTGGCTGAGGGCAAGATGCCCTGCTAATATCTTTATCCACTTTGGCTCTCCAAATGATGTTGCCAGGGTGTTCTCCTTGGCAACAAGAAGGCTCTTGGTTCAGAGTCCCTCTGAGTGTTGCTGGTAACACAGACTCACACTGTTAGTTACTTGTTTTGCTGTCCTGCTAAATCTGTACCAAGTACCCTGTGAAAACCCCAAGAGCAAAGAGTTGTATTGATTGTCATTGTTTCCTGTGTAAAGCAGTGGCCATGATCACATGAAGGTGCTGTGATTCATCTTTTGAAGGGGAGAGAGGTGATCTGTCTATGGTTAGACAGATGGAGCCTTTGAAACCCAGGGTGAGAAAATTTGGTACACAGTTTAATGAATACATGGGTTAGTGTGTAAAGTGGGCTTCCCAGGTGGCACTAGTGGTAAGGAACCTGCCTTTCAATGCAAGAGACTCAGGTTTGATCCTTTGATCAGGAAGATCCCCTGGAGGAGGGCACGGCAACCCACTCCAGTACTCTTGCCTGAAGAATTCCCATGGACAGAGTAGCCTGGCAGGCCGCAGTCCATGGGGTTGCAAAGAGTTGGACACAACTGAAGCAACTTAGTGCACACACACACATGCACACAGAGAGTGTAAGACAAGCAAGCACTTGTGAAAGACTTTCAGAAAGAACTGATGTTATCACATGATAAATTAGAAAGTGGCAACCAAGCTGCATTTCACACAGTGAGATTCAAGTTAATGAATCTTACGATTTGTTGTGATTGATTTTCCACTTGATTAAAAGCTGTAGGTACAGAGATGATGTTTTATTTATTTCTGCATTTCCCTCAAAGATAAAAATGGTAAATGAATATCTGATCAGAGGATGGATGTGTGGGTGGGTGACTAAGTGGAGAATATTCTGATGAATGATCTGCCTTGAGGCTCATGGAAATACTCCTCTATTAAGAGCAGGTGATTGGGACTGACATATATACACTATTGATACTATGTATAAAATAGATAACTAATGAGAACCTACTGCATAGCACAGCAAACTCTACTCAATGTTCTGTGGAGACCTAAATGGGAAGGAAATCTAAAAAAGAGTGGATATATGTATATGATTATTTAACTGATTAACTTTGCTAAACAGCAGAAACTAACAACATTGTAAAGCAAGTACACGCCAATAAAAATTAATTCAAATTATAATTCAACTCAATAAAAATTAATTCAATTAAAAAAGAAAAAAGAGTTGGCTTCCTGGGACTTCTCTGGCCATCTGCTAGTTAAAACTCTGTGCTTCCAATGTAGAGGGTATGGGCTTGATCGTTCCTGGTCTGGGAACTAAGCTCCAGCAAGCCACAGGGCACGACCCGAAAAAAGACTTGACTTCCTCTCCCTAACCCCACCTTACTTTCGGAAATAGATTCTGGTCTGAGTCTTAGACTATCCGCTCCTCTCTCTGCCCTCAGGAATAAATACTCTCTGTGTGTCTCCTAAAAGCAAAAGTAACTATTGAAATCACCAGTCACTGAAGCAAAGAGAGGTTTATTAATGTTGACACTTGTTCTGACAGCAAAAGCACTAGGTGTGCCTCAGCAGAAGGTGGGGTGTCGGCCACTTTTAACAGGACTGTGGCATAGTAAGCACTGGACCCCCAGGGATGTCCCACTGTTAGGTAATGTTTAACCAAAAGTTCACAGGACAGGTCAGCATTTAAAAGTATTTCCGCTACCTTCATCTCTGACAAAGGTCAGATTTTTTTAAACTAGAATTTTTTTTAACAACTTTTTTTTTAACTAGAAAGATATGTGGCTTGAGAAAGATATTGTAGAAACACTACTACCAAACTTATACAAACAGGATATAATATCAAGCAAAAGTGATTTCCAGTTTCAGCCTTGATGGAGCAACAGAAATGCGATTTCCCTTTCAGTGTAAATGACTAAATATATAATGGGCAAAATATCTGAAACAATCGTTTCAGACACTGCAACAAGCAGTACAAGGCAACAATCCCTGAAGGCAGGCAAACAAGTGATGTGAGCTCTGCAATTACCCAAATGACAGTCTAGAGGGAATTTCCAGGCTGCAGTTCAGGGAGGGACCCCAAACAGCTTAAAGGTCTCTCTGAATTGAGGAAACAGTTCAGGACTCTTATGCCAAAGCAGCTAAGAGTTTACTGGTCATACAGACAGGTGAGAGCTGCACATAGAGAGTTTGAGAATTGTGCAGCAAATTCCCTGCAAGGCTTTAGCTGAATACTTCTCAGCCCCTGCATGAGAACAAACTATGTGAAGCAGGAGGAAAATTAAAAACAAAAACAAAAAAACGCTGAGAAGATTCAGGTAGAACAACTCAAATGATTACACAGGGCTAGGAATAGTTTGCTTTGCCATCAGTCAAACTGGAAAAAAAAAAACTTAAAGTACACAGGGCATCAGACAAATGTTGCCTCAATAGTGAGGCAAAATTAGACCTGGAATAAATGTTGTCCTGGTCTCACTTAATAAAACTTAAAAGTGAGCCTTCATGGGATTAACATATACACACTACTATATATAAAATAGATAACCAACAAGGACCTACTATATAGCACAGGGAACTATACTCAATATTTTGTAATAACCTATAATGGAAAATAATCTGAAATAAAATAGAAGTACATGCATACATATACATATATTCATATACATACATATGCATATATATATAAAATCATTTCAGTAAATGGTGCTAGAAGAATTGGGTAACTGTCTGAAAAAAGTAACTTTGATCCTGAACTCACACCATATTCAAAAATTAACTTGAAAGCGTTCATATTTTTCTTTCAAGTGAAATTTATGAGCTAAATAAATAGAACTTTATAAGAAAACATGGAAGAAATTCTTAGTAAACTTGGGTTTGGCAAAGATCTCTTAACTAACAACCCCAAAGCACAGACTCTAAAAGAAAATAAATCAATTAATTGGCCTTCATCAAAATTAAAAATTCTAATCTTCAAAAGACACTGAGAAAATATTTGTAAAACATATATCTGAAAAACAGCATGTTCTCTTGAATACATCTCTTATAACTCAGTAAGAAAAAGACAAACAACCAATAAAAATGGCAAAATATTTGAATGGGCACATGCACAGTAGCACATAAAAGATAGCTAATAAACACATGGAAATATTATTAATACCATTTGTATACAATTAGGGAATTGCAAATTAAAACTAAGATATTATTAAATAGTGGAATGGTTAAAATTTAAAAGTCTGATTATACTGATATTGGCATGGCCCTATGGAGGAGCTTAAACTCTCACATACTGCTGGTGGGACTGTAAAATTGTATATCTACTTTGGAAAACAGCTTGCTAGTTTCTTAAAAAAATTAACTAAACAACCTAAATGTCCATCTACAGATGAACAGATAAAGAAAATGTCATACACATATACAATGGAATACTACTCAGCCATAAAAGAGTGAAATAATGCCATTTGCAGCAACAGAGATGGAATTAGAGATTATCATACGAAGTGAAGTAAGTCATAAAGAAAAATACCATGTGATATCATTTATATGTGGAATCTAAATATGACACAAATGAACTTATATGTAGTGGCGCTAGTGGTAAAGAAACCGCCTGCCAATGCAGGGGACTAAGAGACAGAGTTTGATCCCTGAGTTGGGGAGTTCCCCTGGAGAAGGGCATGCAATCCTTTCCAGTATTCTTCCCTAGAGAATCCTATGGACGGAGGAGTCTGGGGGGGCTACAATCCATGGGGTCACAGAGAGTTGGACACAACTGAAGCGACTTAGCACATTCCTGAAAGAGAAACACACACAGACACAGAGGACAGACTTCTGGTTTCCAAGGTGAGGACTGGGAGAGGGAGGGATTAGGAGTTTGCCCACAGACTCCAGCCACACCACATCACTTTGCTGCACAGCTGAAATTAACACAACATTGTACATCAGCTATCCTTCATTTTTTAAAAAAAGTTAACTGTACACTCACCAGATGATCCAGCTGTCCCATTATGGTATTTATCCACAGAAAATGAAACTATATGTCCACATAATATTTATAGATGAATGTTCATAGCAGTTTCATTTGTAATAGCTGAAAACTGGCAACAATCTAAATCTATCAACATTTTGAAAGGATTTAAAAATTGTGGTATATCCATACTGTGGAACAATAGTGATAAAAAGGAGCAAACTACAGTCAGCAACATGGATAAATCTCAAAATACTTAGGCTGAGGGAAACAAAAGCAGACTAAACAAATAAACATAGATACATACTGTATGGTTTATATAAAATCCTATAAAGGCAAATCATCTGTAGTGACAGAAAGCCAATCGGAATGAGTGACTATGAAAGAAGGATAGATTATGATATTCGAGAGGAAATTTTGGGCATGATAGAATAAAATTTTATATTTTGAGTATATACAGTTTATTATATGTCAGTTATATCACAAATATCACATTTCAAACATGTTTTGATATTAGAAAATAGTCCATCTTTATAAATGACATCACTGCCCTGATAGATGAATAGATTTACCTCTGGTCTCTGATGATTATTCATTTGATTCACAAAAGAGTCAGACACAACTGAGCGACTAAACAACATCATCCTCTACTCATTAGCCATATCCTGCATTTTCCTCAGGTGAACACTTTACCCTACATGCTGGCTGGATGCACTGGGCCTACAAAAAGGGTTGCATGCCTTTGCTTTACAAATAAATGTGTGTGGTGCAGTGTGGACTGAGATAAGCTTCTTTGACATCTGGTAAAGAGGTGGCGGGGCGGAGACCACAATCACCCCTTACTCACCTCTAACCCTAGGTGAATATTGATTTTGAGCAAAAGAAACCAAGAAGCTATGCAGGAAAAGTCAGCTGAAGTTCATTTGTGATGCCGGGAGTGAGAAAAGCGTAGGGGCTGATATTCAAAAGCATTCCTCACTGATGTTGTCATTGTTAGACCTATATGTGAATGCCAAAAGCAAGAAAAAGAACAGAATTGTCCACGCTTGACAGAATAGGAGGCAACTGGGAGAACCTAGGATTGAAGGTTTCCATTCCATTCCAAATTGAGTTACAAGCAAGCCTAGAAGATAATAGATAGTTAAAATACCTGTGTCATCCTTAAACAAACAATAGGGCTTCCAGGACACTGATTTTCAGCCTTGCCTGCACAGGAGAATAACCTGGGAAACTTTGCAGAAATAACATCCGGATCTCACTCTAGACCTATTTAATCAGAATTCCTAACGGGAGGAACCCAGGGATTGGAATGTTTCTAAGCTCCTCAAGAGAGTCTAAGACAACTCAAGAAACAGACATCAATAGGTCATTCTGCCACAGAAATTTTGTTGTGTTTAATTTTTCCCTCTGAGTGGCTTTCATATCCTTAGAAGGGAAAGATAGTCAGTCCCCATACTGTCCCTCCTTCCCTCCTATCACATCCTTGTCTTGTTATCAGGTTTCTTTAGGGAAAGAGGGGTTAACAGCCCTTTTTTAAAATGAGCTTCAGAGTAGGAGTTGGGGAAAAGCTACTTCCTTGTTTTAGAATTTGGTTCTCAAATCTTAGCACATCAAAATTACCTGGAGGGCTTGCAGACCCCTGATAGCTGGACCCCATCCCCATGGCTTCTGATTCAGTAGGTATCAGATGGGGGCCTGACAATTTGATGCTGATGCTGCTGGCTGGAATCTCGTTTGAAGAACTACTATTTCAAAGGTCACAGGGTGATTAGATTGAGTGTTTTCTCAACTGTGAAAGAAATGGAGTTTCAACAAACTACCAAAGGAAGTGCTCAACCTAGAAGATAGCAAACCTTAGAAACTGGGATAGAAGGAAGGTTGGAGATTTCAGAAGTGTTCAGAACCTGCCTCAGTGCAGCATCCCAGAGCAAAGATGACTATAGTGGATGGCTCATGGCTTTAGGGTCATAACTTTGAGACATCCAACACAGGGCCCACTTTAAAAATAGTCACAATCTAAAAGTTGAGAGTTAATATTTTACTCAGTGGGAATTTTTAGGACTTCAAGCCTGGGAGATAGAATCTCAAGTAACCCTGAGAGAACTGCTCAGAGGAGCGGAGGGGAGGAGCCAGATTATATAGAAGTTTTACAACAAAGGGCAGGTAATCTTAATATCAAAAGATTATCGTTAATTAAAGAAAACCACACTTCCCAAGTGAAGGAATTTAGTGCTGTTCTTTGTATGGAAAGATGCAAAGAGTCTGGGCCCACTGAAATCATTCCTTTCATATGCATCTCTGCTATTTGAAGCCAGCATCCTGTGTTTTTCACATCCTGAACTCCCTTGGGGCTTACCGTAGGGAGAGTTGCAGTTCTGACGGCTGCCAGTATTGTTCCTGACTGCCCTTGTTGTTCAGTCATGTCCAGCTCTTTGGGACCCCACGGACTGCAGCACTCCAGGTTTCTCTGTCCTTCACCATCTCCCAGAGCTTGCCCAAACTCAGGTCCATTGAGTCAGTGACGCCATCTAACCATCTTGTTCTCTGTCGTCCCCTTTTCCTCCTGCCTTCAATCTTCCCCAGCATCAGGGTCTTTTCTATTGAGTCAGTTCTTCACATCAGGTGACCAAAGTATTGGAGCTTCAGCTTCAGCATCAGTCCTTCCAGTGAATAATAAAGGGTTGATTTCCTTTAAGAAACTGCCCTTACGGCTCAGGAATTCCTGTAGGAGGGCTGCACGTGCTGATGACTGTGACTTCCCTGTTTACTGATATGGTAGGAAATACTCCAGGGTTTCCCTGGTGGCTCAGATGCTAAAGATGCCTGCAATGCAGAAGACCTGGGTTCAATCCCCAGGAAGGGAAGATCCCCTGGAGAAGGGAATGACTACCCACTCCTGTATTCTTGCCTGGAAAATCCCATGGACAGAGGAGCCAGGAGGGCTACTCACTCACTCCATTTCTCAAGAGGAATACTCTTGAGAAATGAGTAATAACCTATATGAGGAAAGACCCTGAAGAAGAATAGATATGGATATGTATAACTGAATCACTCTGCTATACACCTGGAACTAACACAACATTGTAAATCAACTATACTCCAATGTGTTTATATGTGTATAAAGTTCTTTCAATGGCAAAGAGTATAAAAGGACTGAGTATCAGAAGCTTAGCTCTGTGTACTTTCCTTGTGGTCCAGGGCAGGGGGCCTGGGTTTGATCCCTGATCAGGGAACAAGATCCCACATTCCACAACTAAGAGTTTGAATGTTGCAACTAAAGATACTACGTGCCACAACTGAGACCTGCTGCAACCAAATAAGTAAATAAATAAAGATAAATATTTTTTAAAGAAGCCTAGCTCTGATTACTATACATGTATCTAGAAAAAGTTATCTCAACCTCAGCACTGTCAGCATATTCTTTGCTGTGGAGAGGTCTAGGCATTGTAGACTGGTTACCAGCATCGCTGGGCTTTACTCATTAAATGCCACAAGAAACTCTTCCCCCTGAAACATAACAGCCAAAAGTGTTAAATATTCCCTAGAGGGCAAAATCACTTCCTTGTCAAGAACTGATCAATTCATACCTACTTGGTGTTGTGTCAATAGCTTAGTCGTATCGACTCTTTGTGACCCTGTGGACTGCAGCCCTCCAGGCTCCTCTGTCCATGAAATTCTCCAGGCAAGAATACTGGAGTGGGTAGCCACTTTCTTCTCCAGGGCATCTTCCTGACCTAGGGATCAAACCTGAGTATCCTGCATTGCAGGCTAATTCTTTACCATCTGAGCCACCAGGGAAGCTCCCTACTTGGGATGGCTATAATTTTTTTAAAAAGAAAATGCCAAATGTTGGCAAGGATGTGAAGAAATTGGAACTCTCATGCATTACTGGTGAGAATGTGAAATAGTGTAGCCATGGTGAGAACAGTTTGACAGTTTCTCAAAAATTTAAATATAGAACAACTATGTGCTCTAGCAATTCTACTTTTAGGTAGGTATCCAAAAGAATTCAAAGCAATGACTCAAATATCAGTACACAATGTTCCAGAAATATGATTCACAATAGCCAGAGTGCAAACAACGTATATGCCCATCAACAGATGAGTAAACAAAATGTGATATATACATATATGGAGTGGGTTGCCACTTCCTTCTCCAGGGGATCTTCCTGATCCAGGAATCGAACCACGGTTGAACCCAGGCAGATCCTTTACCCCTAGCATCACCTGGGAAAACTTCCAGTGCAGCTGTCCCCAGATGTTAGGCCCCTTCTGGACAGGCCACCACGGCATGTGTGTTGGCATGGCCTAAAGACCAGGATTCCCCTTTCTTCTCCAGACAGCATGAACCCTGTGATAGAACCCCCATCAAGAGCAAGAAGTCCCTAAATTTGACCTGTCTTGATTTCCCTCCAATTTAGTCAGGGGGGAAGCTTAAGCCAGGTTTAAGTTGATTCAGAAAAATAATGAAATGTGACATTGTTTGCCTGCAGAATGCTGTGAAGGGATCCAGCTTTGTTTTAACATCTTCTGAAAAAACAAGTCCCCACTAACCATTTGACTAAGAGCTGTATTGAGATTAGTGGATGTAAACTGTTACATACAGGATGGATAAACAACAAGGTACTACTGTATGGCACAGGGAACTATATTCAATATCCTATAATAAACCATAAGGGAAAAGAATTTTTTAGAAAGAATGTCTATACGTGTGTAACTGGATCACTTTATTGCACAGCAGGGATTGGCACAACATTGTAAATCAACTGCACTTCAATTTTTAAAAATGGAAAAAAAAAAAGAATGGCATTGTTTCCCTGATTTGAGAGGTCCCTGAGAGCAAAGATTAGGGGAAACATCATTTTCTATGCATTGAGAATGGCAATTGCCAAGTTGTGAATATGCGGAATGTGGTGAGAAAGACTGAAGAAGCCTTTGCCATGGACTTTACAGATTGGATACTCCAACTAGGAGTTGCCTTTTTATTGTTGAATGAATCTTTGTGATCAGTAAAGAAATGGGATTAATGACTCATCCATTGGTTCAAACTGCATGCGTTTTTCTAGGCACTATGGTACAAAGATGGATTAGATATGGGCTATAGTTCTCAAGAGGCTTTCAGTTTAGAGGAGGGCTAGTTTATTTTGTGTCTGAGACAGTAATAAGCACTAAAATCAATGTTTATACAAAGTCATAGGAGAGCACAGAAAGAGTGACTAATTCTCTCTAGGAAATACTGGGAATAGTAAAATCCTTCAAAGAGGAAATGTGTGAGTTGAACCTTGAAGAACAATTAGTAGGTCAACAGTAAGGCAACAGAGATAAGAGAGAAATGTCCCTTTAGGCAAAGAGAGCTCTGTGGGCAAAGAAATGGAATAGGAGGTTGCCTACTAAAATATGGGGAGTGGCCTGTGGGGTAGTATCAGTGCAAATCAGCAAGCGTTGGGGACATGGTAGCTCATGGGGAAAAGCTGACAAGAAAATAGGAGGTCAAATAGGAGGTGGGGCCATAATGAGAAAACATCATATTCAAGTGGTATGAGCAAATATGAAGTTACTGCTTTATTACTATTATTTTATTATTACTTGGTTATGCCAGGCCTTAGTTGAAGAATCCAGGATCTAGTTCCTGGACCAGGGATCAAACCTAGGCCGCCTGAATGGGAAGGGGTGGAGTCTTAACCACTGGCCCACCAAGGAAGTTTCGACAATAATGGTTTTTAAGAATGTTTATATTCTTTCACTGTTGTTGTCGTTCACTTGCTAATTCATGTCTGACTCTTTGTGAGCCCGTGGACCACAGTCTGCCAGGTTTCTATGTCTGTGAGATTTCTGAGACAAGAATACTGGAGTGGGTTGCTGTTTCCTTTCCAGGGGATCTTCCCAGATCAGGGATCGAAGCCCTGTCTCCTGCACTGGCAGGCAGATTCTTTACCACTGAGCCACCAGGAAAGCCCATATACTTCCATATCTAATGCTTCACTTCTGCCCCAAGCCCCTGAGTAACCCTACCTGGGGCTGCTCTGGTCCTCTTTTGAGACCCCCTCCACTCATCTCTCTAGGATCCAATAACTAGAAGGTTAATCCCTGACATACCAGGGGCTTGAGTGTATCTCTGCTCTTATCTTTAACATTTCCATATACTTCTTTCTTTGGATTTATTTTTTTACATCTAGTATCTTGAGTTAAAAGCTTAGATCATTGATGCTTTTGAACTGTGGTGTTGGAGAAGACTCTTAAGAATCCCTTTGACTGCAAGGAGATCCAACCAGTCCATCCTAAAGGAGATCAGTCCTGGGTGTTCATTGGAAGGACTGATGCTGAAGCTGAAACTCCAATACTTTGGCTACCTGATGTGAAGAGCTGACTCATTGGAAAAGACCCTGATGCTGGGAAAGATTGAGGGCAGGAGGAGAAGAGGACAACAGAGGATGAGATGGTTGGATGGCATCACTGACTAGATGGACATGGGTTTGGGTGGACTCCGGGAGTTGGTGATGTACAGGGAAGCCTGGCGTGCTGCGGTTCACGGGGTCGCAAAAAGTCAGACACAACTGAGCGACTGAACTGAACTGAACTGAACTGGGCCCCTTTCCAACTCCAATTCCAATTCGGAGAATCAAAATCTCTGTGACTACACAGGGCTGGGAGGAGAGCTGCAACTTATATTTTAGGAAGCTCCTCCCCCCGCCCCCTCCCCTCTCCCCGACTCAGATGTCACCTGCTCAGTACTTATCCTCAGAATATTTGAAAACCACAATTTCTCTCATGTACACAGGAGGAAACCGAGGCAAAGGGCTTTCAGGGTATACCCTAGGGTTCCTTGTTTTTCAACAGCACCCTGAAATATTTTCAAACTTTTTCAACTAAAGGAGAAATAAAAATTTGATGGAGAAAGAGCTAGTAAAAATTGGAGTGAGAACTGAGCTTTAAGAAGAGGCTACTTATGCAGGGATAAGAGGTGGACACAGAAGCAGCTGTGTGTCATATTGGTTCAGAGAAGGGCTGAGCTTCGGCAGATCACAACTTCTCAAAGGACGTGGTTTGGTTTGGTTTAAAATGTTTTCCCTGATGGCTCAGTGGGAAAGAATCCAGCTGCAACGTAGGAGATGCAAGAGATGCAGGATCGATCCCTGGTTCGAAAAGATCCCCTGGAGAATGGAATGGCAACCCACCCCAGTGTTTTTGCCTGGGAAATCCGCTGGACAGAGGAGCCTGGCGGGCTACAGTCCATGGAGTTGCAGAGTCCGACACAACCGAGCGACTAACACTTGTTTTTATTAAAACTCTTGCGCCCCCTAGCGGGTAAAAGGAGCAATCCAGAGACTATAGTGAAGGTGTTCTCTGGAACTGTGTTCCGGTTTTGGAATCAAGATGTTACCTTTTCTCTTCTTTTGTTTTGCATGAAGTGAAGTGCAAGTCCTTCAGTCGTGTTCGACTCTTTGCGACCTCACGGACTATACAATCCATGGACTTCTCCAGGCCAGAATACTGGAGTGGGTAGCCTTTCCCTTCTCCAGGGTATCTTCCTGACTCAGGAATCGAACCGGGGTCTTCTGCATTGCTGGCAGATCCTTTACCAACTGAGCTATACCGTGTTTCTTTTTCAGTAGGCTTTTCTATCTCCTCTGCTTTAAAAGTCACAACTTTTTTATCTCTGTAAGTATTGACTTTACTTACTCTGCAAGAGTGAGGACAATTACTTTTAATATACTTTTGTTTCAGTTTAGTCCAGCACAATGAGGAAAACATTTCTAATTTCTTAAGTGTTTCCTAAGAAGCGAACATTTTACACCAGAGCAGTTGATCTGGCACTTAAATAAACTGCAATATAAGAAGTGACTCAAATGGTTTATATTGATTCCCTTTGCCCAAAGGAACTTAGAAGAGTCCTTAAAATTTACTTCCATTGGTCTGAAGCAAACAAACAAGCAAACAACACTTGGTTAAGAGTTCTGATTATATTAGTAGTATGGGTACTGGTGCCAAAAAACAGCTCTATGAAATCCTCTTTTCCAACTGCATCGGAGTAAAGAGAGTGTGGTTGAATGTGAGTAAACAATCTGTTGGAGAGCTCTGGGCTGAGAGCTAAGCATCTAATGCCTGTGCAGTCAGCGCACCAATTACATGCTCTGCTTAGCTTCAGTTCTCAGAATATACCAAAGCAGATAGCAACATCCGAACCCAGAGTCTGCTACCTGAAGACGCTTTGAAAATCCTGACAACCACAGACGCCAATTAAAGTGGTCAGCGATTAGTAAGGGGAAGTGGAGCTGGCGTTTGTATATTCAGTAAGAGCCCACCACCTGATTTAATGTATGGGCATGAAGAGAGACATCTACCGTTGCTTTTAAAAGAGAAAAATTGGCAGAAGATTGTGCATTTGGAAGTGAGAAAGAAAAAAAATCTCATAATTATGTTGGGGGATGAGGAAGGAAAAGCGATCGCAAATCAAAGCCGACTTTCTCCAGCAACAGAGGGAAATAAAGGGCTTTATGACTTTTGAATCTGAAAGGGGAGACTGGCCCCGCGGGGCTCAGCGTGCGGCGCAGCCCATCTCCCTCCCCTCGCGGCGCGTGCGAAGAAGTTCAGCACCTCGGAAAGCGCCCCCTCTCCGGGTGCTGGGGTTACGCATGCTCTTCGGGAACCCGCAGCCTCTGCTGTGCCGGTGGAGATACAACTCGCGGCGACGCGGCTGGCAACTCACTGCGAGTCGACAGCAGCGGAGAGACGCAGATGCGAGGCAGCAAGGCCGGCGTCGAAAGCCCTCCAGAGAGTCTCAGCGAGGTAGACAGAACTCTCTTCAGGAACCTCGTCGGAGCAGCTGCGGAGGAAACCCGCAAAGGTATTTGAAAGAGAAAAGAGCGGGCCCCCAGGAGCGGTCTGGAGCGGCAGGGAGGGAACACGCTAGTGCCCAAGTGACAGCGGGAAACGCCGGGGGCAAAAGTCTGAGTCTTTACAGTAGAGACCCCGCGGACGCCAGCCTTGGCCAGACAACATTTAGGCGCCGATCGCTCGCCTTGGGGGCTGTACGTCTCTACCCTCGAATTCCCCTCCAGAACCGCGCTCGGCACCCATTCTCACGCCCACGGCCAAGCTCGGCGCTCCGAGGACGCGCCTGGCGCCCGGTTCCTAGGCGCTCTCTTGCACAGCTACTTTTCAAGCCCCCGCGCGCGCCGGCACCCCGGGAGAGCCGGACTCCCCTTAGGAGTTTATCTCCCGAAACATGACCTAGAGGCCCCAGCGCGGGCAGGTGTCCGCGGCACCAGCCCCAGCCACCATGAATAAGGCGGCTGGCGGGGACGAGCTCACAGAACTCTTCGGTCCGATCCCGGACCTTATGCAGGCGGCCAACTCCAGCGGCAACGTGTCGCTGCAGCTCCAGGACCTGTGGTGGGAGCTGGGGCTGGAGTTGCCGGACGGCGCGGCGCCTGGGCACCCCCCGAGCGCCGGCGGGGCGGAGAGCGCGGACCCCGAGGCCCGGGTACGCATCCTCGTTAGCGTGGTGTACTGGGTGGTTTGCGCGCTGGGGCTGACCGGCAACCTGCTGGTGCTCTACCTGATGAAGAGCAAGCAGGGCTGGCGCAAGTCCTCCATCAACCTCTTCGTCACCAACCTGGCGCTGACGGACTTCCAGTTCGTGCTCACCCTGCCCTTCTGGGCCGTGGAAAACGCCCTTGACTTCAAATGGCCCTTCGGCAAGGCCATGTGTAAGATCGTATCCGTAGTGACGTCCATGAACATGTATGCCAGCGTCTTCTTCCTCACCTCCATGAGCGTGGCTCGCTACCACTCGGTGGCCTCGGCTCTTAAGAGCCACCGGACCCGAGGGTACGGCCGGGGCGACTGCTGCGGCCGGAGCCTGGGGGACAGCTGCTGCTTCTCGGTCAAAGCACTGTGCGCGGTGATCTGGGCCTCCGCCGCGCTGGCCTCCCTGCCCAACGCCATCTTCTCCACCACGGTCAAGGTGATGGGGGAGGAGCTGTGCCTGGTGCGCTTCCCCGACAGGTTGCTGGGCCGCGACAGGCAGTTCTGGCTGGGCCTCTACCACTTGCAGAAGGTGCTGTTGGGCTTCGTGCTGCCGCTAGGCATCATCAGCCTGTGCTACCTGCTGCTGATACGCTTCATCTCCGACCACCGCGTGGCTGGGACCGAAGGAGGAGCCTCAGCGGCCGGGGGAGGCCTGGCCGGAGCCAGCGCTCGGAGACGCTCCAAGGTCACCAAATCAGTGACCATCGTGGTCCTGTCCTTCTTCCTGTGTTGGCTGCCCAACCAGGCGCTCACCACCTGGAGCATCCTCATCAAGTTCAACGTGGTGCCCTTCAGCCAAGAGTACTTCCTGGGCCAGGTGTACGCGTTCCCCGTGAGCGTGTGCCTGGCCCACTCCAACAGCTGTCTCAATCCCATCCTCTACTGCCTGGTACGCCGCGAGTTCCGCAAAGCGCTCAAGAACCTCCTGTGGCGCATCGCGTCGCCTTCTCTCACCAGCATGCGCCCTTTCACCGCCACCACCAAGCCCGAACCCGAGGACCAGGGGCTGCAGGCCCTGGCGCCTCTCCACCAAGCCGCGGAGCCTGACCTGCTCTACTACCCGCCCGGCGTGGTGGTCTCCAGCGGCGGGCGCTACGACCTGCTGCCCAGCAGCTCCGTCTACTGACGCGAGCCGAAGCCCAGGGCGCGCGCCAACTGCAAAGCGGTTTTTCCTGGGCGGAAAAGAGTGAAGGGATGCTAGGGGGACCTCCGGATCGAGAGTTTAGGGGAGAGGGGATGGAGCGGAGCACAAAGGAGCAGCCTAAGAAGAGGTCGGGGACCTTCTCCGGAGAGGGGAGGCTTCGAACCCAGGCGGAGAGAGGAAGCTGGCAATGGGGCCGAGCTCAGCCTTACAGGCCCAAGCCGTCAGCCTCCGTTCCCCTTCTCTCTACACGCACCATCTTCCTCTTCTTAGGCTATCAACGCTGGGCTGGGTAGGGCGCCCAGAAGAAGGAGAGGGCATCCGGAATGTAGAGCAATTCGGGGGCAAGGAAGTGGCCTCAGCCAAATGGTGCGCAGACAGCTGAGCGCATGTATTACAGAAAAAAAATTTTTGGGGGGGCAGCTCTTGAAAAAGTCCTCAAGGTGCACGCAGCCAGGGGAGCCACCCTCAAAACCTTTGCGCCCTGGTCTGGGACAGCCAGGGCGCGAAGGTCTGATCTGCTGCTTGGCTGCGGTCAGGCCTAAAGTATGGGACCCGGAAACTTTTTCGGAGTTGAAAGAAAGAAGTGACAATCTTGTTGCGCCCGCAGGAGAAATGCACCGAGAGAGAGCCACCTCCCGTGAGGCGTATGCTTTATCTTTTGGGTCGGGGAGAGTGCGCAGACTCGGAGCCGGACTGGGACTCTGCACTGCCTTCGCGCTCAAGGGTAGCGGGAACCAAAACGCTCCCATGTACTAGAGCTTTTTTCTCCCGGGAGTGGCTTCCCTGAGAGAGCGAGCGGACTCAATGAGGTTACAGAGGCGGACGAGAGAGACTTCTTCAGGCTGACGGCCCCTAAGGAGAAGGGGGGCCCACGTGCTCTCTTGGTACCCCAGCAGCAAGTGAGTGCGCCCTGCGCTGGAAGCTGGGCGTCTGGGTTCCCTTGAGAGCCCTGCCGAGTGCCTGGAGACGCTGTGTGCGCTCGGGTCCGTGCACTGCAGGTGAGCTGTGCCCAGGAGCAGCCTGAACAGGTCTGAGGAGACACACCACTGGGGGTGGAGACTTTTCTGCAGCCTCTCCCTCTCACTCTTTGGGAATCAGAAAGCGTGTTTGATTGAGGCTCTAGACCAGCAAGTAGAGGAATGACTAGGCCGCGTTTTTTGTAGGCTTAGATAGAAGATCAAGAGATGCTGTAGAAACGTGGTTCCTGAACACCAAATTCCCGGAAGCCGGAGGCTGATCGTTCCAGAGGAGTTGTGGGGTGGGACGGGGAATGGGAGACTCAAGTAAACTCTGTGCTGAAGGGGAAAGAGTATGGAGAGTCTGTTCTGGGTGACGTACCAGGATTTCAGGTGTGGGGTTTCTTATTGCTCATAACACTGAGGAGAGAAGGCAAGAATCAGAATTCCCATAGGACTCCACCTTAATCAAGTTCCATTCATTCTAAAGAGTGCTCAGCGCATTGACACACATGATGAATTCTTCCGTAACCCCCAGTCTATGGGACCTTCTGAAGGGTGACACATTTCTCATGACGATTCTGTTCTGGTCACAGCAGTATAGTCCTTTCTTGAGGCTGCTCAGAGGGCAGGATGGAGTGATCTACCCATCCAGCTGCCAGTTTTGACAGAGGTGCTACTGTTTTTCTCTTTGGCGACCTAGTTTGCGATCACAAACAGGCAATGTGGGCACCTACTGGTGTGCTTATTTTCATACCATAAATAATCACTATACAAGCATGTCTGCTATTATAGCCTCTTGAACCATAAATTACTTTGTGATTTTGTTGGAAATTCCCAGGACTGTCAGAGATTTAAGGCTCAAAATGTGAACTCCATAGCTACAGCGTTCCTGTCCCACTTTCTGTAACACACACTGCAAAAATTAAGACCCTGCCACAAACAAAAAAGCTGCTTGACCTCCTAAATCCTGAGCAGCCTTAAAGAAGGTAGCTTTTTCAGAAAACAGAATAATGCTTTTGTTTTAAAGTAGTCAAATTAGCCTCTCTTTGCTGTTTAGGATGAAAATTTATTGATACTGATATTGAGAACCAATGGGCTAATAAACATTGAACTTTAAACACAAGTCTCCAAAATATAAAGTAAATGAACAAGTAAACATCTACAAATAGTAGCATGATAGTGTAGCTCTGTGTTACACTGACATTAAACACTTACTGAGATATTCTCTTTATTAAGCAACTTGCTGTTTTGAATTTGACAATAAACAATGTGTGGATTGCCCAAGGTTTTTAGGAAAATATGTTGAAGTGTGTACTTCTGATATGATGGGCACTAGAAAAAGAGAAGGGGTGGGGGCAAGGACTTCATGAAAGAACTCTATGAAAAGAGTCACCTTGTCCCCACCCACACCTGTGGACTTCTAAGAACAGGGCTAGAGGGAGCCAAGACCAAAACTTCTATCTACACAAGGACAAAAGCATCAACAAGGAAATGGTCAAATCCAGTTGAGATCATCAAATTATTATTATTTTTTTTTTGAATGCTTGTTGTGTGCCTAGCTCTGTGTGGAGTGTTGGGGTCACATTCCTGACATTTAGAAGGGGACAGTACCATGTACATGAGGCAAGTGAGTCATGGGATAGTGAGTTGAATGTCATGTTGTTGTTCAGTCACTAAGTTGTGTCGGACTCTTTTTGATCCCATGAACTGCAGCACTCTAGGCCTCTGTGTCCTTCACTATCTCCCTGAGTTGCTCAAACTTATGTCCATTGAATCGGTGACACCATCCAACCATTTCATCCTCTGTCACCCCCTTCTCCTCCTGCCCTCAATCTTTCCTAGCATCAGAGTCGTTTCCAGTGAGTCAGCTCTTTACATCAGATGGCCAAAGTATTGGAGCTTCAGCATCAGTCCTTACTATGAATATGCAAGTTTGATTTCCTTTAGGATTGATTGGTTTGATCTCCTTGCTTTTGAATATCATAGTAAGGGCCAAAAGGAAATGCTATTTATAGGAATACAGGGATGAAAACTTGATTCTGTTGGGGAATCAGAGACTTCCTGGCCAAAGCAGTATGTGAGATGGACCTACGAATATGGGCTTCTCTTGTGGCTCAGCTGGTAAAGAATCTGCCTGCAGTGTGGGAAACCTGGGTTTGATCCCTGGGTTGGGAAGATCCCCTGGAGAAGGGAAAGGCTACCCACTCTAGTATTCTGGCCTGGAGAATTCCATGGACTTTATATAGTCCATGGGGTTGCAAAAAGTTGGACATGACTGAGCGACTTTCACTTTCACTTCACTTTCTTAGGAATATGAATACAATTTAGATGGGCAATCTGGCAATTGAGACAGAGAGTAGGTGCATAGCTAGGGCATTTGAAGCTGGGGAAATTCAGTGATCAAAGGCTTTGAGGTTGGAGTGCCAGGTGCATGGTGGGGGAGGGAGAAGCAAAGCAATGTGGCTTCCCTTTCTTCTACAGGATTTACTGGGATTTCTAGGAAGAATGTAAATGTCCCTGCACTTGCTTTATTTGTCTGGGAACAGGACAGTTTTGTCCCAGAGAGGATATGTCATTGGTATACTAAGAACAAGTACTTAAGTTCCTAAAGGTGGTTAAGAGAGGGTGAAAGTCACTCACTTGTGTCCGACTCTGCAACCCCATGGACTATACAGTCCATGAAATGCTCCAGGCCAGAATACTGGAGTGAGAACCTTTCCCTTCTCCAGGAGATTTCCCAACCCAGGGATCGAGCCCACGTCTCTCACATTGCAGGTGGATTCTTCACCGACTGAGCCACAAGGGAAGTCCAAGAATACTGGAGTGGGTAGCCTATCCCTTCTCCAGCAGATCTTCCTGACCCAGGAATCGAACCACGGTCTCCTGCATTGCAGGCAGATTCTTTACCAGCTGAGCTACCGGGGAAGCCCTGGTAGATTAAAAGACTTTAAAAGCCTTAAAAAGCCTTTACGGTGGTTAAAGACTTTTAAAATTGGATTCTATCTGCTCATTCAAATCTCAATAAGTTGAGTTCAAGGAGTAAAGTATTACTTAAGTGTGAGTGTGAGTGTGTGTGTATGTGTGAGAGAGAGAGAGAATCTGTGTGCTCTAGCTCCCTTTTCCATCCCATAGCCCGCCTAGTGTTCCATCTGAAAAGAGCTTCACTTGTAATGAAGACCATGCCCTGTGGTTGGCCACAGATGACTATTCTTGACTTCTTGGGGGTCCAGGGAAGACAGTTTTCAGTTGCAGTTCACCCTCCCAGCCCACCCAGTCATTCATGTCAAAATCTTTAATCAACAGAGCGGTCCTTGGAAAAATGACCAGAAGATACGTGTTGAACTCAGCAAATAATTCCATTTCCAAATGTTGCAGAGGTCAAGAATAGGTAGGTGAGGCAGGAGAGGTGGCTGGATGCCTGTTTCTTTCTTAAGGCTGTGTGCTGTGCCATGTAGAAAAGCTTCCCTGCTGGCTCAGACGGTAAAGCATCTGCCTGCAATGTGGGAGACCCAGGTTTGATCCCTGGGTCGGGAAGATCCCCTGGAGAAGGAAATGGCAACCCACTCCAGTACTCTTGCCTGGAGAATCCCCTGGACAGAGGAGCCTGGTGGGCTACAGTCCGTGGGGTCTCAAAGAGTCGGGCACGACTGAGTGACTTCACTTTCCTTTCCTGTGTCACGTGGGGCCCTGAGAGCACTGGCTCATTCTCATCCTAGGCCCAGGGCAGCGGTCTTGTGTGGGATTGGGAGCAGGTGTCCTCCCTGGGCACTCTTCTAAGTCAGTCATGACCTTGCTGCTCTTGGATGGATAACGTGAAGGGGAGAAGGAGGAAGGAAGACAGGGGAAGATGGAATCTTTTTGCTGGTGAATGTAATAATTTCATTTGTGAGTGTATATTCCAATAGTGGGCTTTCCTGGTGGCTCAGATAGTAAAGAATCTGCCTGCAGTGCTTGAGACCAGGGTTCGATCCTTGAGTCGGGACGATTCCCCTGGGGAAGGAAATGGCAACCAACTCCAGTATTCTTGCCTGGAAAATCCCATGGGTGGAGGAGTCTGGCAAGCTATAGTCCATGGGGTCGGAAAGACTCTGACAGGACTGAGCGACTTCACTTTCACTTTTCTTTTCACTTTCATTCCAATAGGTGGCGCTAGTGGCAAAGAATCCGCCTGCCAATGTGGGAGACGCAAAAGGCATGGGGTTCGATCCCTGGGTGGGGAATATCCCCTGGAGGAACGCATGGCAACCACTCCGGTACCCTTGCCTAGAGAATCCCATGGACAGAGGAGTCTGGCAGGCTACAGTCCAAGGAGTCACAAAGAGTTGGGTACCACTGAAGCAACAGAACACACACACACACACACACACACACACACACACACACACACACTGATAGAAGGCAGCGGGCCTGGATTGGACAGAAAATAAGGGGCACTGTGCCCAGGAGGGGGGCAAGGCTCAGACGTTGATCAGTGGAGCCACAGCACACTGAGGTCTGAGAAGAAAGCTCAGTCTGGAAAATATTAATCTGGAGAAAATGGGATAAACTGCGGGAACCCGGAGAACCTGGTGCTGGATAAAGAAGCTGTGTGTGTTCTGCAGGTGGCAAGTGTGGGTGGGGAAAGGAAGGAATGACCACTTTGGTGTAAGGCTTGCCCTCCTTCCCCTCCTGCCCCACCCTACACAAACTAGAAGATCCCAGATCCATAGGGGTATCCCAGAAATACCACCCCACACCCTAGCACTGCCCCAGCCACAACCCAAGAGCAGCAGAGATCAGGCTCTTAAAAGGGAAACAACACAGAGAACTGCAGCCTGGAGCCATCAGACCTGGGCAGCCAGGACCCCCACCCCAGGTCCGATACTAGAGAGCGCTGCTCAACCCCCCACTCCCACCTGTACCCCTTCCCACATAGCAAGGAATCCATGGAGCTGTCTGGAGCCTGAGCCCCGCACCTCCACCGCATAGACTATGCTTCAGTATGCAAGACGTCAAATTCCCCTTCTAAATGGCTCCGAGTCTCTTAAGGGCTTCGTGGGTCCTTTTCTCTTGAAGGTGGAAGACACCGCTGTGAGTCTGTGCACCCTTAGGTGTGAGGGGAGGCTAAGGGTGACTGTTTGCAGGTGTGGTAAACAGTAGGGGGTGGGAAGGCTGTGGACGTGCAGATGTCAAGGTGCTTACAGAGGCCCTCACAGTGCTGGACGGGCTAAGGGTGGGAGAAGAGATGGGCCTTCATCAGCGGTCTCTACCTCAGGCCCTGCAAATGCAAACGTTAGGAATGGACCTGCACCCCTCATTTCCCCAGCGGTTTTGTGAAAGGGATCCCAAAGAACCCCCGAGCACAGTTCTCCTTTGCAGTACCCCTTCCCCAAATGAGCCTACACTGCAGGCTCCTGGCCACACTACCGAACCATCCATTCTGCTAGGCACCAGGAAGCCAGAAAAGAGCCTGAATCCCCGTGTCCTTGTTCTCAAAGCAGCGGTTTCGTGTCTCCAAATTCCCTTCCAGCACGGGAAGTCTCCGTAATCTAGAAATTCACCTGAGGCAGCGATTACACCACCAGACTCTAAGATAAGGCAGGAGAAGGAACCACATGACATGTTTTATTTACTTATTTATTTTTCACATAACATGTTTTAACTTGGAGAAACATGTGGGCAAGTCATTCTGCACCACTCAGGCACATCTGGAATTACATAGAAAACACTTATGAAGTACAGGTGATAGGGAGATCTAGGCCTGAGGAAGCAGGATGACGAGCCTTTAAAAAATAATGACAATGACTATCATGTATCAAGTGCAGACCAGCAGCCAGCCTCCAGCCCGAGTGCTGCTCTTATAGGAAACAGCAGAACTCAAGTGCCTGGGTTCAAAGCCCAGCTCTGCCACTTTGGAGCTGTGTAGCGTCAGAGGAGAACTATAAACCTCTCTGCCTCTGTTTCCTCATCTAGAAAATGGAGATCAGCAGCAGCAGCCTCTCCCAAGATTGCTGTGTTAACATGGGTAAAATGCTGAGAATGGTGGTAAGCACTCCATAAGGCTTAGATATTACAAATGGTCACCACTCTCTGGGGTAGGAAGTATTGGGTGGGTCATAAAGTTCCCTCAGGTTTTTCCATAAGATGTTACAGAAATCTCAAATGAACTTTTTGGCTAACTCAATATTACCCCAAATGTACAGATGAACAAGTGCAGCTTTTGAGGTTCTGTAGTTTGCTGGGGAGCAGCAGAGCCAGGATCCCAAACCAGCCCAGCTTTAAACTTTACAATCTTTCTGTTAAATCATGTTGCCATCATGAACTTCAAGGGGTATGGCTGAGAAATGCTGCTTCATTTGGAGAAAAGAGGATTACAGGAGAAACGGGAGGCAGCTCTTTGAAAGGCTTCCAGTGAGACCCCAGGGGCTTGAACAAATGTGCAGGCTAGAGAGAAAGATTTTTACTATTTCAATAAGATGGGCTATTTCAAAGTGGGAAATCCTCTAGGATGAGATGTTCAAGCAGACTTGTAGGGATAGTATAAATTAACATGAATTAATTATGAGTGAGTTAAGTATGAATTGAATATGAATGAATTAATATCTCAAATCACCAGCCTTATTTTGCATAAGGATGCATTGGATGAAAAATGTAACATTCCAGACTATATATGGATCCCTAGTTAAAATATAAAAATAAAAAAAATCACATCACAGGATAAATTACAGCATCACAAGTGTGTGTTAGTCGGCGTCTCTGGTTTCATCGAGGCCTAAAATGCCCTATGGAAAACAGACCATGTCTCCCCATTCCACTGCAGTGACTTAGGGAGGTTGCAGGGAGGTGCTGTCATCCACACTTGCCCTTTGCCACCAGTGACTGGTGGCATGGCCCAGTTTCTCCTAAAACAAGTCATGCTTGAAATACTGAGACTGATGTGAACAGGGCTGGCTGGGAATAAGGGGCAGTTACTGCAGTTGAAGTCATAACACGTGGCATCCAAAGGGCAGATATAAAAAAACACAAAGCATCTGAACATTGTTCACAAGACTTAAGGCCCACTCCTGCAGACTGATACGAACCTCAGGAGGTAGCTGATCCTGACATCCTGGTTTCCGGAGAGCCCTGGCACAGCCCACATTGCCACAGTGCTGCTAAAATCCCATCTCTGGCCAGCACCCACCTGCACCCGAATCTTTTCAACATTAGCACTTAAAGCTGAAGCCCTCAGCCTCCTCAGAGAGGAGGCAGCCGATCCATCATGTGGTGATGACGCTGGACAGACAGGCCTTCGAAATGCTGCCCTGCAGGGCAGACCCACCTGCTTCCGCCACGAAGAGCCAACTCAGTGAGGCTGGCTTTTCTCAACTCCCTTTCCCTGTTCGTATGTTTGGGTTCAGCTCCCCCGGCAGATGCGACCCGAGGATGCCGTTTCTCGTTATCTGGGGGGGACACAAACCAGGAGTCCCTTCTGTTCCATCACTTTGACAAGTGGGAAGTAGCTCTTCCAGCTGTTCCAGGAAAGAATTCCTTAAGTTGGGTAGTTAGGGCTTGCCAGAGGCGATCCCAGCGCAGCTGTGGGAGCCCCGCTGACTCCCCTGTGGTGTCTGCAGCCCTCCAGCTGGTCTCGTCCCCCGCCACACCCCCGTTGCCACCCTCCCCACAGCCGCCAGCAGTTTTAGACACAGTTGTGGGCCCCCTCCTAGGCCTGTACTTGCACAGGGGGGACTTGTTCTGATTAGCCTTTCCTCCTGCATGTTGAATCTCCTTCAGCTTTAAGAGGAAGAGTGGAGTAAACACTCTGAAGTGATTTCATGCACTTTTACTTGTATAGAACATTCTGTGCTACAGTACATAGAGCCCTTTATATGAGCCTCGGATCTTGATCTCACCCTCCATGTTGTAAATAGGGATTGTTATCTAAAACTGCTGTAGAAAATTCATTTGTGGTGCAATACACTTTTGATTAAAGCCCTTCAATCCAGAAAAAAAAAAAACCACAAAGCTATAGATTGATTTCATGCCATGTGCTCCACTGTGTCTGAGGTTAGGGACCATGTCTCTTTATTGACCTAATCCATATATCTAACAAAGAGAGCCACAAAGCAACAGCCAATCAGTGCCACCGCAGAGGCCGTGATCACCACGACGACGACGCTGCCGGCCGTGTTGACCAGAAGGCCCAGGCCACCTCCAACAAGGATCTGAGCCAGCTGCACCATGCATGTGAGGGCAGCACAGTCCAGGCCCTGCCCTCTGCCGCTGCTGTCCGGGCCCCCGCCCAGGGCCCGTTGCTTCTGCAAGGCAAGAACAGGGACAGCATTTGATCTATGCCAACTGTTCTGTAGGGCAGAGTCAGCAAGCAAACGTGTTCTTTAGAAAGCCAGATGACAGATACTTGCAGCTGTGGTTACAAACACATGACTCGGCCGTTGCAGTTCCAAAGTAGTCACGGCACACAAACAAGTTCCAACACAGCCTTAGGACGCTGCTATTTGATTCAAGCTCCACCCCCTGCCTTTCCCCCCTCCCTGCCACAAAATCTTGAATATTAACTATGGGAGTTAGATGATTAAGAACACAAAATTCTCTCTTCCTAAGCATTCAATAAATACAATGGATTAGAAATAATAAATATCCCTTTTCATCCCTTCCTTAGAGTTGAAAGTTCAAACACTTTTAGGAGGATGTTGAATCACAGATATATGTTAGGAGAGGCAACATAAAAAAGCAATTCAACCTTTTCAAATAGGGTTGTTGTTTGGTTAGTAGATTAATGTTTGATTACTATTTGACATTTGGTCTGAACTGGCTGATAGCATTGTCATTTATCCAGTATCATATATGTGCTAGGACTTGGGCAAGGCTCTTTCACTTACGTTGTTTCATTCATGAAATGAATGAAACTTACCACCTTTCCAGAGGCACATGGTGCCACCAGGGAAGCCCCAAAGCGTTAGTCCCTCAATTATGTCCGGTTCTTTGTGACCCCATGAACTGCAGCCGGCCAGGCTCCTTTGTCCATGAGGATTCTCCAGGCAAGAACACTGGAGTGGGTAGCCATTCCCTTCCCCAGGGGATCTTCCTGACTCAGGGATTGAACCCCAGTAATCTGCATTGCAGGCAGACTTTTTTTCTTTTTTTAACCATCTGAGCCATCAGGGAGGCCCATATTATCATTAACCTCATGATAACAATACTACTACCACCTACCATTTTTTGAGTCTTTGCAAGGTGCCAGGTAGGCATTATGCTAAGCAGATTACCTATACTATCTCGTTTAATTTTCCAACAATTCTATAAGGTGGGTATGTCATTCCCATTTGATTAGAAAACTAAGGCTCTATGAGTCTGAATGACAATTCCTACACTATTAAATTTTAAAAAATCATTGTGCAGGAAAATGCATAGTATCCTTTGAATAAGAAAAGGAAAATGAGAAAATGCAATTCATAATTGATAGATTTTCATTTAAAAATACTAGAAAGTTAGACAAAAATCTGAAGAAACTGGCTACATGTAGGAGCCTGGGGTAGGAGGTAGGGGAAATAGGGAAAAAAAGTGGAGGGAGAGGTAGGCAGGTGCCACTGGATTCACGCTTGCATATCATTGTGCTTGCTGAACCATGTCATTGTATTTCCCATCTAAAAATGAACTCATTTTGAGTGACACTTAGTAAATAAATGGACAAGATCTCTGGGCTTCCCTGGTGACGAAGACAGTAAAGAATCCGCCTATAATGCAAAAGACCCAGGTTCGATCCCTGAGTCAGAAAGATCCACTGGAAAAGGGAATGGCAACCCACTCCAGTATTCCTGCCTGGAGAATTCCATGGACAGAGAAGCCTGGCGGGCTACAGTTCATGGGGTCACAAAGAATTGGATATGACTGAGTAATTATTTTTTTGCTTTATGACTCCCCAGTGTCCCATAGCTGCCAAATGGGGGAGGCACGATTTGAATCCAGGTTCTTCTGAGTCCATAGCCTCTGTATATGGGACCTAGTATCATCCAACTCTGTCTTGGAGGGGCGGTTCTCAACGACAGCTGTATCTCTAGCACCTAAGTGCCTGCCATGCATTGAAACATTAGTGACGATGTCTGCCAGGGGTAAGGACAGCTACAACTCGTGTTTAAAGGTCTTAACGGCTAGTGCAACCTCACCGCACTGCACTTGCCAGATCAAATGATGAAAAAGAAGACCAGTGTTCTAGTCACATGGACATGTGTTCAGCATTTTTGCAGTTTCCTGCTGGGATGGATTAAGCTAATAGTTCTCTTTAGCTTTTACAGTTGAGGAAATGTAAGCCTATTTTCAGGGGGAAAGTTGCATATTTTGAAAGAAAAGGTGGTCATTTTAGAGCAGAAGTCCCCGACCTAATGCTTTTTTAGGGCCACGTGGAGTCTTGCCCTCTGGCTTGAATTCCCAGATGGAAATGGAGATGAGGCGGGCCTCCCTTGAGGCAGCTAGAAAGTTAACCATCTGCCACCAGCTTTCGTCCCTGCACACTGGGCCTGACTTACTAAAACCCCATTTCCAAGGAAAATATTGCTCAACCAGTAACTCCCAGAAATGGCACTGGACCTCTGTAGCAGTTGACGGCCGGGGCCCTCGCTGTAGCACGCAGAAATGGCTGCAGGTGCATGGCACGTGCCATGAGCCCAGAGTTTCCCCAACTTTGTCTCTGTGTGACTGTGGGCTGGCTTCTCAGCATTACCAACCCTCCCTTTTCCAATCTCACAAATGGGAGTAATGGAGCCTGTCCAACTGCTCCCAAGTGCACTGGGCTTCAGAGTAAGGAGGAGGGGGTGGGCTGGGAACGTGGTCATGCCTTGGCCAGGCCATCATAGCATCTGGCTGGACATTTTAGTGCTGCAGTTTCAAGAACCCCTATTTTCCAGCTCTGCTCTACACTTTCCCAAGTCCCCCCGCCTTCAAGTGGCTCCAGATGTCACTCAGCACTGAGGTTCGACCACGCACCTGCTCCTCGTGGTGATACACAGCGATGAGGTTAAAGGGTACCGTGTACAGGGTGCTGGACATCACTCCAAACAAAGTGCACATGACCAGGGTGGAGTAGACATTTGGGAAGAGCCCGATGAATCCTGTTCCCAGGCCAAACAGCAAATACCCCATAAAGTAAAGACCCTTTAATCCAATGCAGGGAACCAAAGCTTTCTGAAAGTCTGTGGGGAGAAGAGAGGGAGAAATTATAGCTGGCAGTGCCTCACACCATCTCATAATTTCAGACAACCTTTTGCTTTTGAAGATTCACTTTTGTTTTTTTAAATCTTTACTTTGATATTGAGTCAGGAACAAAAGAACCTCCTTATCTGTGCTTAAAAACAGCCAGCTTTGGGAATCAGTTTTGAATCCTTTGCATAAAGGAGAGTTGGAGATTGCCTTCCTGGGTTGATTTTCTTTTCTGCACGGAAGGACCAGGTACTATGTAGTGGGCAGCTGTATATATAAGAAGATGTAGAAGAGATGATTGAAAAGCCCACAACTATGGGACCCTGGGGTGGCAGGACATGCATTAACGTGCAGGTCTTTCTAATTCACAGGGATCTATCCCAGCAGGACCAAAATGACAATCCAGGTCTAGCTTGACCCAAAGTCAGGTTGGAGGAAATGAACATAACCAGAGTTTATGGAATAAGCTGAGTCATTCGGTCTTTCCGCCCCACCCGAATGCTGTCTTCACAACCTGAGAAGGAAGTAAAGAAGGTGCATCGCCTGCAGACACTGGCCCTGATGTGCCAGCCCTTCCCAGTCCGGTCAGGGGACAACGCTATGCCAGGCACCTCCCCATCGCTGGCACCCTCACACTCTGGACAAATTCTACAACTTCTCCAAAACCTCAGCTTCTTGATCAGAATAATGGAACTAGTAAAATCCTTGCTGGCGGTTGTTACTAGGATCAAATGAAGTAAGATAGCTGTGAAATCCCCCAGCCGAATGCCAAGCACAGAGAAGACATCAAGTTAACATTGGTTATCTATCATAATTCCAAAAACACAGACTTTGCTGAATATGGTTGCCTTTTCACTGGGGTCTCCTCGAAGCAGGTACACTTGGCTTGCTCATAAAAGACTCATGGTAGAGCTCATTCTTTAAAAATTGAAAATTTTGCTTTAAAATATTTTCCTATATTTTCCACCACAGTAGGGAAAATCCCTAAGAATGTTTTATCTTCCTTTTTTAATCATTTATTTTAATCCATAATTTTCTTATCTTTCCTCTGCCCCATGCTGCTAGAACAAATGAACCCAGGAGATAGATAAATGATAGAAACTAGAAATGTGCCTACTTAAGAGTGAAATTTCCCATATCTATTCAAATAATTATTGGATTTACATTGCACAGACAAGAAACCTCATCTGTATCCCATTTGTATTATTATTATATCAATTATGCACTAAATTTGTGAAGAGAAAGTTGCCCAGTCGTGTCTGACTCTTTACTACCCCAAGGACTTTATAGTCCATGGAATTCTCCAGGCCAGAATATTAGAGTGGGTGGCGTTTCCTTTCTCCAGGGGATCTTCCCCATCCAGGAATCAAGCCCAGGTCTCCCTCATTGCAGGTGGATTCTTTACCAGCTGAGCCACAAGGGCCACCCAAGAACACTGGAGTGGTGGGATCCCTTCTCCAGTGAATTTTCCCAACCTAAGAATTGAACCAGGGTCTCCTGCATTGCAGGCAAATTAAATTTGTATCCATTATGTATTACATTGTTATCCATTTGGAATTCCAAAAATGTTAAAGGAACAACACTGCTTCCTCTGTTAAATTCATGCCATGCTTGGAGGGGTGTTGTCAAGGCTGAGAATAAAAGCAGTATAAATTTAGTGTACTTAATGATAACATTTATGCAGAAAATGGAATATAAGTTGTCTCAGTACCTGAAAGATAACATCAGTATTCATTAGGTAAATGCTCTCACCAAGTAGATGGGCCAACCAGGAAGAAGGCAAAAGGTGATAAAAAGATATTTGGAAACATAACTAACTTCATTACAAAGACTGAAAATCTGGCAAAGAATGCTTTATTTATGAAGAGAACTCAGTCACTGTCAGGGCCAAGCTGGCTTGCCCTCTGCTGTGTCTGATACTAAATAACGTTGTGCCTCTCCTTAGGGTTGGAGAGAAATGACTGGTTTAGGCCCCAGCTTTGAATAGTAGTCTATGCTATGAACAACTGGCTATATTTCAGTACTCAGAGTGGCTATACTCATTGATCTAAGTGTACCTATTGTATAAAAGGAGCTTGAAAACAGTCCTTTATCACCATCCCCCATCTCTTAACCCAGCAGCCAGATTGCCCTACCAAAGTCCCTGGATAGAAATTCTGGCTGGTCAACCTGGTGTTATGTGAGGAGTCCAAAATACAGGGTTATCCAGTGTACTCTGGAATTGCGGCAAATGATGTATTCTGCCCAGAGTGGGTTGGAGTGCAGAGGGAAAGACTTAAGAGATGGCCCAAGCAGGGGCATACTGCAGTTGGGTCTGGGTAGGTGGGGAGGAAGAGCAGCTCAGGCAGAAGAAACCAAAAACAAATACAGAGACATGAGACCATCTGGGAAGTGAGTCACTGGGGGGGTTCCTGCTTGGGAGTGACTGAGGTCCAAGGATGAGCCAGGCCAGATGGTGAGTCCTGGAGCACCAAGGTCAGGATCTTCACTCCATTTTATTGGAGCCCTGGTAGGGGCTTTAGGCAGGGCTGCCTGGTATTTTATAAAGAATATTTTAGTTCTAACTCACCATCTTAGGAATATCACAGGTCTATACACTAATATAACTTTCAAAAACTATTAAAATAGGAGGAATTCTTGTACAAAGAGATTTTAAGTAGAAAGGTCCTTAAAAATAACATGCTCTTGAGTTTTCAAGAGCCATGAAATTCATGTAAGAACTCAACCTAGATAATGGAAGCGTCCCTGGGAGGGATTCTTTGAGGAAAACAAGTTAAAATTGACATAAAATTAAAAGGCTAACCACTTTTAGAAAAATATTTTCCTCTTCAAAGAATGAGGATGGTAGTAAATAGTTGCCCCACTTCTTGAAAGCACAGAATGGGATGGATGTTATTAAATCCTTTCAGTCTAATGCTCCCTGATTCTAGGTATTTGAAATTGTCCTCCTGCAAGTTTTTTTTTTTTCTTCTTCTTCTTAATTTGTACACTCTCGATCCAAGGATCAAACCGGTGTCTCTTACTTCTCCTGCACTTGCAGGCGACTTTGTTACCATTAGCACCATCTGGGAAGCCCAAGGTGGGTAAAGGCATTCCCTAGCTGCTCAGCGGTAAAGAACCTGCCTGACAATGCAGGAGATGCAGGGTCAGGTTCAATCACTGGGTTGGGAAGATCCCCTGGAGAAGGAAATGGCAACCCACTCCAGTTTTCTTGGCCTGGCAAATCCCAAGGGCAGAGGAACCTGGCTGCAGTCCAAGGAGTTGCAGAGTCAGACATAGCTCAGCAAGTAAACAACAAGGGGGAAAAAGGGTTTTGCTAAGGAAATGTAAGCTTCAAGCTACCAGTATTTTGTTACCATAAATTTTAAAATAATGAATTTTATGGTTTTATGATTATGGGGTTCATGGATATGATTATATTAGGTCTCCTTTCCCCAGTTGTGCTATACTTTAAAGAGATTTTCTTGATCTCAAAACAGGTTTTCAGCTGTGTTATGGCTGGGCAAAAGGTTAAATGCCAGGCTAGGGGACACTATACATTTACTTTCCTCCTCAACAAGAAGCACATTTCAGTGACAGAATGATGTCCCTGGGAATGGTACCAGGGATTGTTCTCCATTGCCTCCCCCTCTCCCACCTGGACCATAACCCTGCTGTCCCCTGGGCCTGTTCAAAGCCTGGACCTCTGCCCTGGGGATTAGCTATTTTTCCCACAATACTGAAGAAGCTTCCAAATTTCCACTCCAAATGAGGGACCTGCATACATTTTACAGGTCTGAGTTTTCATTTAACTCAATCTCACTTAGAGATTTCCATACAAATTATCAAGCACAAAATGAGCCTGTGTGATGCCCTAAAGTTAGAGGACATCCATTTGGACATAGTTAAACTCTATCCCAGAAATCCGTTTGAAATGGTAGCTCAGACGGTAAAGCGTCTGCCTACAATGCAGGAAACCCAGGTTCAATCCCTAGGTTGGGAAGATCCTCTGGAGAAGGAAATGGCAACCCACTCCAGTACTCTTGCCTGAAAAATCCCATGGACTGAGGACCCTGGTAGGCTACAGTCCATGGGGTTGCAAAGAGTCGGACATGACTGAGTGACTTCTCTTCACTTCACTTCAAACCCAATCCAAGAAATCCCTTTGAATACAGTGTCCCCATAGATAAATTTAGCCAAGGTTGGGGTTGGGGGGTGAAATTAATAGACCCCATGGAAAGCTGATGCCTGAGAAGAAAAGCTGTCCTTCTCAATCTGGAACAGGGCTCCTATAACATATCACCCTACCAATCGGAGCTGAAGTTTTTTTATATGTTACTTTTGTGACCTATCATATTAACCATCCCTCCTATTTTCTGTCAAGATTGATAAGTGTACCTATGAAACCCCATGGTGATCTCACTGCAGCAGAACCCAGACCTGCTTTTAATCAACCATCTTGCTGGGACGATCCCTCATGCGTCCAATACTTTACCATGTTGTTTCCAAGATTTCCTCTTATTTCCCAAAGTATCTTGATCAGGAGCCCCCTGATTCCAAGTACATAGTAACTGCTGTGGAGAATGGCACCCAGGATTCACTAGGAAAAGGCTACTTGATGTGGTCTCTTCTAAGGGAAAAGGTTTTTCCTGATCTCCATATATTTATCAAAAATAAAATCCAAGATTCTGCTAGACCAGAGCCCTTAGGAAGACCCTCAAGAGGAGGAGGCTTACTTACAAGAATAAAGCGAGGAGAACATAGAGTTGATGCACAAGCCCCAGCATCCAACCTCCACCCCTCTTTGGTAGATGAGGAACTCTGTGGAGTTGTGGGCACCGTAGGGATCCCCGTGGTACACGATCTGCAAGAGAGATTTGGGGCCGCTGAGTTCCCAGTGTGGGTTGGTAAGGATCCCTTCTCATGTTCTCTGTGTCTCTCTTCCCCCATGACTGCATCGCCCTTTCATCCTTTTCACGCCTTTCACATCCTTTCGCTCAAGGACCCTCAGGAGGACTTAACGACTATTGCATCCAATCTAAACAACATCCTTCAAATGTTGAACATCCCTCCTTCTGTCTAACATCTGACTCCACCTGACTCGGCAACCTTGTCACCCCTATTCTGATACAACCAACAGGCTTCAGACTCATCTCCACACATGCCAGTCCTATCTCCAATTGGAATGTTTCCTTCCCATCCCCTCCATCTCCAATTCCTATTCAGCCTTCAAGACCCAAATCACACTGCCCCTCTTTTATTAAGCCTGCTGTGACCACTACAGCTCACCTCAAATTTTCCTTATTTGCTGTATTTGATTGAGTACTGGTCCCATAGTGTCCTCTAACTGTGCAGGGTGTAGAAACTTCCCTCTGTAACTTGTCTATAAGCCAGCTCCCTGACGGTACTCTCTCTTCAGCTCTTACTGTGCCCATCCTAGAGGCACTCAGAAGCTCCACAGGTGCTGATGGAGCGATTGGTGTGTGAGACAAAGCGCGAGTGCAGACATGTCTGTTACCTGGCCCATGAAGTCTGTGAAGAAGAGCATGTTGGATAGGAAGGCAGTCCATCCAATGAGGTGGCTGATGCAAAGGCAGCGGTAATGAGGGGGCATGCTCCTCAAGGCCCTCAACAGTGACCTCAAGGTCATTGTCCTCTGAGTCTGGAATAAAACACCAAACAGGTGTGACATTCAGTGTAGACACACAGCTCACTGTGGGAGCCAGCATGCAGCCACGGTATGTACCTGTTAGTAGTCTATCACACAAGGTCACACCATCTGGGCGCAGCACCATGGTTTCCCTGGAGTGTTCTCACAGGAGGTGTTCTGTTATGTACGTGCAGACACTTCACAGTTTTAGGCCAACATCAGAGCTTTGAGGACATAAGGGCGAAGGGGCTAGAAATAGACTTGCTTTGAGCCAAGATGTAAGAGCTATCAAACTTCCTATCTTTGAATGACAGAACCACTGTACAAGGATGAAGCTCATGGATTTAAGTAGTCCCTAGATGGTTATAATTCTTCTATTTCTTGATTCTTAAAATCTGGTCATCCAAATTCCAAGATGGCCTCTATACTCTCTCTCTTCATGATTCTGTTCTATTCTATGGCAAAAGGATTCTGCAGAACTAACTAAGGTTACTAATCAGTTGGCTTCAAGTTAATGAACAGGGAGATTATCTGGGTGACCTTAATGAAATCACATCAACCCTTTAAAAAGCATAGACTTTTCTCTGGCTGGAAGCAGAAGGGGAAGCCAGAAAGTCTCAAAGCACAAGAATTGCTGGGGTTTGAAGGTGAAGCAGGCCACAGGGAAGAACTTGAGTGTGACCTCCAGGAAATGACTGACCCCTGGCCATCAATTAGCAAGAAAACAAGGACCTCGACAACCACAAGAAGCTGGATTCTACCTGCATGAGCTCGAAGCTGATTCTTCCCCATTCAAACCTCCAGATGAGAAGGCAGCTACACCAACACCTTGATTTCAGCCTTGTGAGACCCTGAGCAGAGCACTTGACTGAGCCCACCCAGACTTCTGACCTACAGAACTCTGAGATAATAAATGGGTGTGGCTTGAAGCTGCTAAACCCATGGTGGTTTATTATGTTGCAGTAGAAAATTACTACATTGAGCCAATCAGCTCCCTGCTCTGGGTAAGGTACCTCCTCCTGGTTTATTTCTCTGGATCCTGCCATCAGTCAATATGTGTAAATGAGCCCTAAGTCTAGTCAGAGGTGAGAACATTGTAGAACATACACATACACACAAAAATACACACATGTAAAATGAATACATATGCCCCCCTCCCAATTCTTTAACCTAGACTTAAATTATGTTAAAACCAGAGGCTATAATTTATTGGTGCCAGTAGCTTTGAGAGAATGAAAAAAATTGAACTATTGACACAATTGTTCTGAGGCAAAAGAAACAGGCTTTAACAGCTTGTCATATGAGAGAAGAAAAATATCTTGGGAATATTAAGAAATCAGCTGCCCTGAAGACACCAAGACAATAAACATTGACCATGGTAGGGTGATGAGTCTCTCTTTCTGTCTGATTTCTATTCTGAATCTTGACATAATACAATTGGATCTTAGCTAGTGTATTTACAAGATAGTCTCCTGAGACTTTTCCATTTTAACTATGAGAAAATTGTTTTATAACTCTTAATCTACTATAACTTTTTTTTTACTTCTTTTACTTCTTTTTTACTTCTTTGATGCAGAAAATTACATTCACTCATTGTAGGGTTGCTGTACAAGTTGATTTTTTATTTCGTGGATTTTATAGTATTTAACCTAATGATCATGACTCCACTGACTTTTATACTTACTCAGTATTAAAAAAAAATACATAGACATTACTATGGAGTAAGGAAAAAAATATTTTCTGCATGTAGAACATGGTATTTGTCTAAATAAATGGTGACCATAGCAGAAATCCAATGCAGAACTATTACTTTTTCCCTTGACTACAGGAAGAAACAACGGTATAGACTGAGGAATAACTGCTTGATTTTCATATCTCAGACCAAGTGATTCATCTTTAATTTCTTTCCCTTCTTTCCAAAAATTCAAAAATTTAAAAAGTGAATCTGACCAGCAAGTATCCAGCCTCTTTCAAACATTAATTTATGCTCTGGCCTTATATATAATTTCAGCCTGCTTTCATTGTTAACCCAATTTTTTTTCTTTCTCCCCCAAATAAATAAAAGCTTCAAAATTATGCCTTTCTGTAAAAGCTGTGAATATAAATATTCAAAGTCCTTCTGGATATTTTAACTCAGAATGAAAATTCAGCTAGCATCTTGTTCAGTGACTCATCAGTTCCCTCAGTAAAATCCTTGCAATGATTTTGAGCCGTTGGGAGTTGTTTTACTGCATGCATTTGTCAACTGGAGATTGGGTCATGATGGATTTATTTATTTATTTATTTTCATGATGGATTTATAAATGAAAAATGAACAGAGCCATGAGGGGGAGACAGAATTGCACAAAAGTACCCTCAGAAAGAGACTAAATGTTGAAGTGAGCAACTAATGGTGGGGAGGAAATAGAGATTTTTATGGTATCCAGTTTCAACAATGAAATAATTCAGGCTTCTTGCCATTAAAAAAAAAAAAAATTCCAGTTCTCAAATTGCACAGCCACCCTCATTTTGGGAAGTAATGAGTTTGACAAACAAGGATAGGTAGGACCTGACACTGCGGAGACGCCCACTGCTCAGCTGGAAGCTCCCCAGATGCACTATTGGAATAGCAGTCAGGTGCTTGATTTTGAGCCTAAGATATATTACTGTTTTTTTTTTTTTTTTCTATGTAGTTTTTCTTTTATATTTTTGTCACATAATAGAAGCATTTAGAGCCTACAGTGTTGTGCATGTGGCATATGCTGATACAAGTTAATTGTATTTGATGCATTTCTTCTCCTAATGGTGTAGAGGGTTTTATATGCTTTTCAAAAGACTTCCACACACTTGATTTCATTCAGTCATCACAACAGCCTCGGGGCAGACTGAGACAGCCTCTGTTGTGTGACTCTTTGAGGGCCACTCAATGAAAAGAGGGCAAAGAGGCAGGCATAATCTATCATATCTACTTATCTTAAGTAAACTATGTCTGGTTTTATTCCTTTAACCCTGACATTATTTCTTCTTTATTTTCAAAGTAATATTTGTTTATTACAGTTGAATACACTGAAGGGTTTAGAAAAGAAAATGAAGACCACCTGTTAGCCTATCACACAAAGACAATAATTTCAATGAGCATTTTGGGTGTATATCCTTTCTGTTTTTTTCTCTGTGTCTGCGTAGCTTTTCCCACAATCTCCACTGTGTAAAATTCCTCTCAGTTGAACACTTGGTTCTGCAAATGAACTCTGACATCCTTGGCATCTTTATGGTTGAATAAAGAGCATCGTTGTCTAATGGTGAAGTGATCTAGTCACACCACATGTCCTAGAAGTGCCCTCTGAACCTGCAACAATGTGACCACCTCCAGGGCTTCCCCTTCTTCCTGGAGCCTACCAGGGCATTTACCATCCAAATAGGTCACCATATGTGCCTTTGATCTGTTTAAACATATGCAAATCACCCATAATTAGACTACATATTCTTTGTGGGCAGAGAATATATGTGTTTTTAATTGCAACCCATTGGCCACTGTTTCCTTTAATTCCACCTTAAAATGCTTGGTCACTCAGGGCATGATAAGAATGCTGTCTTTTTGGAATTCAATGGCTAAACAATTGTTTATCTGTAAATATCCTTTATGGCAAATTTTCAATCCTCTCTTCTCTCAGGGAATGGGAAAAAAACATTCATTTTGTATATATATGTGTGTTCTATTTGATAAATTATGTCTTAAATAAATCTTCAAAAACACACACATCTAATGATCAAAGGGCTTCCATTGTGTGGCTATTCCATGAATCCCATGCTGCTGCCTTGCAGAACCACAGAGCAAGGGAGCTCCGTCCCACCCGATACCAGCAGGGAGTATAAATGTTTTCCCACAGGCAGTCTGGAGCCCCAAGGTCTCAGCAGGTCTCTGGAGACCTAGATTCTCCTATTTTCTCTATTCACTGTGTGATCAAAATAAAATGAAGGCTCCATCTCAATAGCCTCTTAGTTCCTCCAGTTCCCAACTGGGATGCTGTAATTTGGAATAACAAATTTATAATCCTAATCTAGCCTGAGGATGGATGATTCCAGGCTTCTCTTATGGCCTAACATTTTACAGCCAGCTTCAACTTCCCTGATTTGATGGTCTGCAAAGAGTCAGAGGCAGAGGGACAAGAGGGAAATGCACACATTTTTCTATCAGGTGCAAAGTTTTAATTCCAAGGGATAATAGCTACTGGGCATTTGCAGATTCAATTAGTAGATTCACAAAATTTCAACTTGAGGAAAACAAAACCTTTTACATCAAATAATCAAGCAAAACAAAGACAAGGATTAACGTTTAAAAGGATGAACACATGGAAAGAACAAGAGTATTTTCCCTAAGTAAATAAAAAGGAATTTGCATCTTTACCTGTTCAGCAGGATTTTTGGTTTTTCCTCCCTGCAGCACCAACTCTTGGTTTACATAACCATTTTTTACTTTCTCAATAGACCCATACTCGTACATTTTGTCTGATGACGAGGCAAGGTCCTGGGGGGCTTGCTGTGGGGGAATGTCCTTTGCAACATCTGTAAGTGGGGCTTCAGGGATACTGCACAGGTGGATAATGAAACACAAAGTGAGCACCAGTGAGGAGAAGAAGAACATGACCTGGAATTCCGTGCCCAGCAGTCTTCCCAGTTCCAAGTGGGCCCAGTCGATGGCGCCCAAAAGGTAACCGAGAGCACCTCCCAAACCTGCAAAACAAGAAGGAGCTGTATTAGCATTAATTAGAACTGTCTTCTCTCTCCATCATGTGCAGGCCCTCTACTTCAGTGGGAAAGTTCCCTGAGGACAGCAGAGGTGGCCTGGTTATAATTGGATTAGTAAAACAGGGAGAGGCTAAGACACCTGGGCTGGATGTGTGGGTTCAAGGCCTGGCTCTAGTATACATTTGCTGTGAACTTGAATTTCCTCATTCATAATATGGGGATGATGATAAAAAAAAAAAAAAAAGTAACATGCTAGACACATAGTTAGCACTTAGTAAATATTGCCACCATCTGAAGTCCCATGATTTTCTAAACTGCACTCTCAACATGGCTTAAGAACTAAAATTCCTGGCCCTAAGAGCCCTAGTTTCTGATTGTAATAAAATATAATTATTGCATTGTCATTGATCTGTTAATGAGTTTCTTAGTGTGACACAAGTTTGCAAAGATCAAACAGCCCTGGAATCTCTCTTCTTTCCCCTATGACAAGCTAAAGGCATGACTTGGGGAGATAAGTTAGAAGTTTGGGATTAACAGATACACACTACTACATATAAAAGAGATAAACAACAAGGACCTACTATATAGCACAGGGAACTATATTCAATATTTTGTAATAACCCAAGATGAAAAAGAACCTGAAAAACCATCTGTATAACTGAATCACTTTGCTATATACCTGAAATATTATAAATCAACTATACTTCAATAAAATAAAATAGAAAACAAAAGCTAAAGTTACTTGGTACCAGTTGATAGCCACAGAAAAAATACAAATTTAAATATGAATTTTTAAAAAATTATTTATTTATTTGGCTGTGCTAGATCTTAGTTTCAGCACCTGGGATCTTCAATCTTCACTGTGGCATGCGGGTTCTTTAATTGCAACACTTGAACTCTTAGATCTGGTATGTGGGATCTAGTTCCTTCATCCAGGTCCCCTGCATTGAGAGGATGGTGTCTTAGCCACTGGACCACCAGGTAAATCGCTAAATATGAATTTTTTAAAATCCTGTTATCCTGTCCCAGGATCCTGACCTGAAGTCTTTCTGCTCAGCTTACCTGCTTACACTTAAAGACAGTGTGATCTGAGGGACATTGAGAAAGGATTTCTCAATAACGATCCTGCCCTTACAGCCTAACATCTGAAATTCTGCCATTAGTGATTCATTCTTTTGGGTTCCTGTTTTTAAAAGCAAGTGCTCCTGGTACAGACAAGCTATTGCAGGTCTCAGGACTGAAGTAGTAAGTGCTCCTCGGATGGTCTCCCTGGCCGTCGGCACCAGTGACATCTGAGAGTGCTGGGCTGCAGTGGGCATACCATGAGGTAGGGGGATGTCCAGGGAGGTAAGCAGATGGATGCCAAATACATCTACCTACAATGCAAGCGTAGGGCTGATCCTCCTGCAAATACCTTTAAACATCAACCTTCCATACAGTCTTACCAAAGAGAAATATCTATCTACCTAGTCAGATCAGCTTTGTATTTGTTTTTCTTTTTCTTGTGTTAGTGAAGTCTCCATTTTTTCTCCCAGGTAAAGACAACATCCTGGGACTTGCCTGGTGGTCCAGTGCCTAAGAATCCACTCTCCCAGTTGTAGGGTGCCTGGGTCCGATCCCTGGTCAGGGAACTAGAACCCACATGCCACAACTAAGAGTTTGCATGTTGCAGCTAAAAGATCCCACATGCTGCAAAGAAGATTGAAGATCCTTCAAGCTGCAACTAAAATCTGGTGCAGCCAAATAAATAAATAATTTTTATTTAAATCTAAAAAAGACAATATTTTCACAAATCAGATAATTAAGGAACAAAACAGAGCTTAAGGAATTCTCTCTCAAACCCTAAACATTTAAACTTACCTAAACCCTGATCCCAGGAACACAATCTGAATGCCAGGTAATTTGAATCCTAATTTATCCAGAATGCTGGAAGAATGGATGATTCTAGTCACCTCACATTCTGTCTAATTGCAATTTACCATAGAGAGTATTTACAGATGAACAAATTTCAAGCACATCATTGTCATGCCCTGAGTGACAAAGCATTTTAAGGCAGAATTATGGGGAACAGTGGCCAATGGGTTGCAATGGAAAAATGTATATATATATGTTCTCTGCTAGCAAGGACTATGTAGTCTAGTTATGGGTGAGGTGCATGAATTTAAACAGATAAATGGTACATAGAGTAACCTGTTTGGCTGGTAGGTGCCCTGGTAGGCTCCAGGAAGAAAGGGAAGCCCTGGAGGTGGTCACATTGTTGCTGGTTCAGGGGCCAGTGCTGGGACACGTGATGCCACGGATCGCCATTAGACAACGGTGCTCTTTATTCAATCATGGAGATGCCGAGGACGTCAGAGGCCATGTGCCGAGCCAAGCAGTCAACCAAACAGAATGTACTAAAAGCCTAGCTCTATTGGAGGGTCTGTCTAGACCAGGGTTTCTCCATCTCAGCACCACTGACATTTTGGGGCTGAATACGTCTCTGTTGGAGGCTGTTCTGTGCATTGCAGGATGTTTTGCAACATGTCTGGCCGCCTCCATGCGATGCCAGTACAACCTCTCCACTAGTCAACAGCCACGAATGTCTCCTGAGGTCGTCTAATACCCCCCAGGGGGACAAACGGGCACCAACTGAGAACCCTGTGCAAAACTTATACATTCTTTTCTCAAAACCACCACTTGTGACTAGATCAATGGTGGTTACACTGCCATTAAGTTCCACTATCATGTATGCCTCTTTTCTTCAAATTTATTCTTCCACTGAGCAGACGAAATGCAGAGCAGAAGACCCCTGCCCATTTGAAAGAACTGATGAATGAAGTAAACCTTCCACTATGCAAACAGAATGTTGGTTTTATTTTATGAATATAAATATATGGATATAATCATAATGATGGATTATATCAGATATTGACTTGAACACTTGAGTGCTACAATTGGAGGGTTTCCTAGTCTAGTTCTATGTCTACCGATGTCATGTACTCAATAAATATTTGAGTACTAAATTTATGTAGAAAACCTCTACTAGCTTCTGGGGATATAAACATAAATAAGACATAGTACCCCCATCCCTTCCTCCCCAGAAGATAGTTTCAAGGAGAAGAGGCAGATAAACAAACAGCTACTTAAAAAATTAAAAACTGTAACAAATAATGTGAGAACTGTGAGCTAGATATTAAAACATAATAGAGGAGTTTTTAAGAGTTTATTATTGCTAATTATTATAGAATTCTTAATTAGCAATGAAGATCCTAAGAGTTCACTAAATCAAGGAATCCAAAGATTTTAGAGGTAGAAGGATGTCTGCAACTGGTCTAGCTGAATTAGACAAGAGAACTGCAGGCTATAGTGGGTGACAGGAGATCACATAGAAGGAAGGATTTATAATTATACGCTGATTACAATTCCCACCTGTGTGTTTTCTAACCATGTAACCTTGGGCACTTCTCTGAAAATGGGCATAGTAATGCCTTCTTACATGGGTCTTGTGAGGGTTAACATGACAATACATATAAAGCACCAGGACAGATAGCAGCAGAAGGAAGGAAGCAGGAAGTGGTGTCCCTCAGTCCTGTCTACTCTTTGCGACCCTGTGGACTGTAGCTCACCAGGCTCCTCTGTCCATGGGATTCTCCAGACAAGAATACTGGAGTGGATAGCCATGCCCTCCTCCAGGGGATCTTCCTGTCGCAGGGATTGAACCCAGGTCTCCCACATTACAGGTCGATTCTTTACCATCTGAGCCACCAGGGAACCAGGTTTCAAGTGGAGTGTGCTACTGACTTCCTACAGAAACCCTAATCCCAAAGCCTCGCCCAAAGGCAGGAGAAGCTGACAGCTGCCGGGAGCTGGCCGAAAGGACTTAGTCATTCTAGGTCCAGTGACTAGAATCGGGGGATCACTCTGGGGACTAAGACTTGGGCTTACCACTGCCCTGGTGTGGCCTGTGGCAAGTGTTGTGGAAAAAATAAGTATCTCAAATCTGGAAAGAGCAAAAACTATTTAAAAGGGCCTTATTTCTTAAAACTCTTATTATAAAGCAGGACTTATTAAAAGTTAATGTGCACATGAATCACACGATGCCTTGTCACGATACAGGTTGTCTTAGTCTGTTCCAGCTGCTATAACAAATATACCATAAACTTCATGACTTATAAATACCAGACACTTATTTCTCACAGTTCTGGAGGCTGGGGAGTCCAAGAGCAAGGCGCCAGCAGATGTGGTCTGCTGAGGACCCACTTCCTCATTGACAGCCATCTTCTCACTGTAATCTGACTTGGCAGAAGTGACAAGGGAACTGGCTTGGGCCACTTTTCAAAGGGCACTAACTCTGTTCATGAGCCTTCATGACCTAATCACCTTCTAAAGGCTCCACCTTCTAACAGCATCACATTCAGTTCAGTTCAGTTCAGTCGCTCAGTCGTGTCTGACTGTGACCCCAAGGACTGCAGCACTCCAGTCTTCCCTGTCCATCACCAACTCCCGGAGTTTACTCAAACTCATGTCCATCGAGTTGGCAATGCCATCCAGCCATCTCATCCTCTGTTGTCCCCTTCTCCTCCTGCCCTCAATCATTCCCGGCATCAGGGTCTTTTCAAATGAGTCAGCTCTTTGCATCAGGTGGCCAAAGTAATGGAGTTTCAGCTTCAGCATTAGTCCTCTCAATGAACACCCAGGACTGATCTCCTTTAGGATGGACTGGTTGGATCTCCTTGCAATGCAACAGACTCTCAAGAGTCTTCTCCAACACCACAGTTCAAAAGCATCAATTTTTCTGCAGTCAGTTTTCTTTATAGTCCAACTCTCACATCCACACATGACCACTGGAAAAACCATAGCCTTGACTAGATGGACCTTTGTTGGCAAAGTAATGTCTCTGCTTTTTAATATGCTATCTAGGCTGGTCATAACTTTCCTTCCAAGGATTAAGCGTCTTTTAATTTCATGGCTGCAATCACCATCTGCAGTGATTTTGGAGCCCAAAAAATAAAGTCAGCCACTGTTTCCCCATCTATTTCCCATGAAGTGATGGGACCGGAAGCCATGATCTTAGTTTTCTGAATGTTGAGCTTTAAGCCAACTTTTTCACTCTCCTCTTTCATCAAGAGGCTCTTTAGTTCTTCACTTTCTGCCATAAGGGTGGTGTCGTCTGCATATCTGAGGTTATTGATATTTCTCCCAGCAATCTTGATTCCAGCTTGTGCTTCATCCAGTCCAGCATTTCTCATGATGTACTCTGCATACAAGTTAAATAAGCAGGGTGACAATATACAGCCTTGACATACTCCTTTTCCTATTTGGAACCAGTCTGATGTTCCATGTCCCGTTCTAACTGTTGCTTCCTGACCTGCATACAGGTTTCTCAAGAGGCAGGTCAGGTGGTCTGGTATGCCCATCTTTTTCAGAATTTTCCACAGTTTATTGTGATCCACACAGTCAAAGGCTTTGGCATAGTCAATAAAGCAGAAATAGATGTTTTTCTGGAACTCTCTTGCTTTTTCAATGAACCAGCGGATGTTGGCAATTTGATCTCTGGTTCTTCTGCCTTTTCTAAAACCAGCTTGAATATCTGGAAGTTCACGGTTCACGAATTGCTGAAGCCTGGCTTGGAGAATTTTGAGCATTACTTTACTAGCATGTGAGATAAGTGCAATTGTGTGGTAGTTTGAGCATTCTTTGGGATCGCCTTTCTTAGGGATTGGGATGAAAGCTGACCTTTTCCAGTCCTGTGGCCACTGCTGAGTTTTCCAAATTTTCTGGCATATTGAGTGCAGCACTTTCACAGCATCATCTTTTAGGATTTGAAATAGCTCAACTGAAATTCCATCACTTCCACTAGCTTTGTTCATAGTGATGCTTTCTAAGGCCCACTTGACTTCACATTCCAGGATGTCTGGCTCTAGGTGAGTGATCACACCATCATGATTATCTGGGTCATGAAGATTTTTTTCGTACAGCTCTTCTGTGTATTCTTGCCACCTCTTCTTAATATCTTCTGCTTCTGTTAGGTCCATACCATTTCTGTCCTTTATTGAGCCCATCTTTGCATGAAATATTCCCTTGGTATCTCTAATTTTCTTGAGGAGATCTCTAGTCTTTCCCATTCTATTGTTTTCCTCTATTTCTTTGCACTGATCACTGAGGAAGACTTCCTTATCTCTCCTTGATATTCTTTGGAACTCTGCATTCAAATGGGTATATCTTTCTTTTCCTCCTTTGCTTTTCACTTCTCTTCTTTTCACAGCTATTTGTAAGGCCTCCTCAGACAGCCATTTTGCTTTTCTGCAATTCTTTTTCTTGGGGATGTTCTTGAGTCCTGTCTCCTGTACAATGTCATGAACTTCCATCCATAGTTCATCAGGCAATCTGTGTTCAACAGCATCACATTAAGCATGAGGTTTTCAACAGATGGATTCAGAGGGGGACACAAACATTCAATCTATAGCATGTGAAGTGAAGTGAAGTCACTCAGTCGTGTCTGACTCTTTGCGACCCCATGGACTGTAGCCTAGCCAGGCTCCTTCATCCATGGGATTTTCCAGGCAAGAATACTGGTGTGGGTATAATACTGGTGAAGGTATTTCCTTCTCCAGGAGATCTTCCCAACACAGGGGTTGAACCCAGGTCTCCTGCATTATAGGCAGATGGTTTACCGTCTGAACCACCAGGGAAGTCTACAGCATAAGTTCTGATTTTACAGATGGCAACAGAAACCAAGGCTCTGCATTCCTTTCAAGCTCCCCAGCGACAGCCCACCCCTGTTAGTCCAAATATCACTTTTTGAGCATTCAGGGGATAGAGCAGCGTCTAAGCAACCTGCACCACCCTCATCTGATATTCTTGGGAATGAGACTTTGTTGTCATTGACCAAAAAGCCACAACTGACAAAGCGCAATGATGTACAATTTTGTAAAACTAAGGATAATTTGCAGACATTAATAAGGTTTGTAACCATATTTTCATAGCCTGGTAGGACTATTACAGAGGAGCTACAGTTATATTACCTTGTAGTATGTTAATCAGATTTGTAGCTAATCTAGCTTTTTTTTCCTTTTGCTAAACACACACACACACACACACACACACAATTTATTCTGAAAGAACTTGGGGAAACTGTTTTTTGTCTTCCCAATCAGTTCCTCCACTAATCAGTTAAGTAAATCATGCTACAAGTATCTTAAAAATTTTTCCAATCCTCTCTTCTCTCAGGGAAGGGGTAAAAACAAAACAAGCAAAACTAATTCATTTGTCTTGGCGCTACTGTGGGACACAGCTAAAAGTTTAACAGTATGCCTCGATGAATAGTGGGGCCATGCTGAATGCTGAATGCTAAGGTGCTTTAGTAGTATTCAACTCTTTGCAACCCTATGATCTGTAGCCCACAAGCCTCCTCTATCCATGGGATTCTCCAGGCAAGAATACTGAAGTGGAATGCCATTTCTACTAGGAAGCATCTTAAAACTCTGGATGGAAACATTTAACTTTTATCTATTCACACCTTCAGATCTGATGAGGCCAACAGAGGCTGTAGGAATTTACTGAATGCTTTGCTTTTAACATCCTCCACTTAAACTAAGGATTTTATCTTCAAAATCGTCTCCTAAACAAAGCCTAGTCATCAAAGTGGCAACAAAGTTTAACATCAACTCCCACATTTACATCAAGATTGCATTTATCACTACTGCCAGCATCAGCCTTCCTGGGGCTCTTGGAGTCAGTCCCCAGGCTATTGGCCAGATGATAAACTGGAGCATCTCAAGGGCATCTGCCACCATATTAAATAACCAGCCTCTGCAAAGAAGGCACCAGCTGGCTCTTATCCTAGCCTGACAGAGCCAGGCTGTGATGTCAAACTCACACCAGAGTTCGAATGAACAGCTCAGCAGACAGACAGTGTGTTTCATAACTAATGATACAGCTTAAACAATGGTTCCTCCTGGAAGAAGTATAATAAGTAAATGCAGAAGGCAATGGCACCCCATTCCAGTACTCTTGCCTGGAAAATCCCACGGATGGAGGAGCCTGGTGGGCTGCAGTCCATGGAGTCGCGAAGAGTCGGACACGACTGAGCAACTTCACTTTTACTTTTCATTTTCATGCATTAGAGAAGGAAATGGCAGCCCACTCCCGTGTTCTTGCCTGGAGAATCCCAGGGACAGAGGAGCCTGGTAGGCTGCCGTCTATGGGGTCGCACAGAGTCGGCCACGACTGAAGCGACTTAGCAGCAGCAGCATAATAAGTAAAGGGCTTCCCTGGTGGCTCAGGCGGTAAAGAATCTGCCTGCAATGTGGGAGGCCCAGGTTCAATCCCTGGTCAGGAAGATCCATGGAGAAGGGAATGGCAACCCTTTCCAGTATTCCTGCCTAGAGAATTCCACAGAGAAGTCTGGCAGACTACAATCCACAGTGTCACAGAGAGTCGGACACGACTGGGTGACTAATACAACATGTAATAGGTAAAATGGGAAACTGGGAGAGTTTCAGGACCAAGGAATCTAAAGAGACTCTGTCTGAGTCAAACTCTGCATCTACCATGGGCCTGTAATTGATTCCCTGCTTCAGGCATGTGACTAAACAACCTCAACTGCAATGGAGAATGAGCTCAAGAGGAGACAGTTATCGGTGTGCTACCAGCTTCAGTACCTCAGCAAGGGGACAGATGAAAGATCTGCATTCCTGGGAGGTTCATGGAAGAGTCTCTCTGCTTCTTTTCTATGTGTTGAGAAAATAGCAATGAAAGTGTCAGATTAGTTCCTACCTACACCAAACACACACACACAAAATCCCAGAGAGTTAACATAAGTACCAACTACTAGGAGTATGTATGTGTGTGTGTGAGAGAGAGATTTTTTAATCAGTAGAAATGGATGGAACACCTACTCTCACCAAGAACTGTGCTGGGCACTGCAGACATAGCAATGAACCAGGCAGACGTAACTTCCCTTCCAGAGACTGAGCATACAAGACCTGACATTTCTTGAGATTTGCAAGGCAACTCATCTTCTAAGAGATGTGAGAAAATATATTTAAAGTGCTGACCATGGCTTCCATCTACCCACAACTGCCCTGGTATTTCCCAGGGCCCTTCCTTCATGTTCAAACTGAGCCAGGCTCATTGCTTTTGGGGAAGGACATGGAAGTGGAAAGCAGAGAAATAAGAACACACCTCCTTGGTTTTGAGTTTCAGAAGCCCTTAGGCTCCAAAGGCACTGATGGTAGATGTGTTGCTGGCCAAAATCTTGGCTCTCTCTGCCCACCAGAGCTGAATAAAAAATAGGGAGAAAGAGTATGGAGGAAATAGGAAGGTGGCTTTAATTCTCAGCTGGCAGAGAGGGGAAGACAATAGGCTCATGACTCAAGAACAGTGTCCCCTCTCCATGGGAGTCTAGTAGCTTATATAAGATGATGGCTTGCATTCAGGAGTCAATGATGAGGAATAAAGGTGTTAGGATCTTGATTTCTTCCTCTTGCATTGTTTCAAAGATAGTCATAGGCTGGTGTCAGTAACCTAGTAATTGAGTCTGGCAGTTTGGTGGCTCTGATATGTAACTACAAAGGGAAGGGTGTTGTGAGAGTAAAAACCAGATGCAGGATGTATTTAGCACAAAGTTAAAGGTAAAATTGGTGTGAAATGTAGCTCCTGCAGAGTTAGGGGGCAGAAAAGCAAACTTAAATTATAGACATGCAGAGTTAGGAACAGTTAGGAACGTTCAGGCCTGCTCACTGTTCTCTTTTCTCTTCTTCACTGGACTTCTCTGGTGGCTCAGATGGTAAAGCATCTGCCTACAGTGTGAGAGACCCAGGTTCAATTCCTGGGTCGTGAAGAAACCCTGAAGAAGGAAATGGCAACCCACTCCAGTACTCTTGCCTGAAAAGTCCCATGGATGGAGGAGCCTGGTAGGCTATAGTCCACGGGGTCACAAAGAGTCGGACACGACAGCAAGTTCACTTTCTCAGGAAAGGAAAAGAGAAAAACTCATTCCTCTATTCTCCTTTTTACTGCAACAGAATAAAAAAAAAAAATGTGATTTAAGAACAAGGCTTCCCAAGGGTAGACAGAGCATTCATGAAGGGTGAACAGGTGTGTCCCCAAAGCTGTAGTGGTTCTGCTTCTTGATCCTTGGACCTAGCTGGGATGGGAGGATGGAGGGGCTAGCGGGGAGCAAAGCCTCCGAGATGGCTTGGGGAACCCAAGAGCAGAACGGATCAACACTTTCTTTCCTAGGAAGACCCCAGGGGGACATTCAGACTTCAGGGGAGCAAGGGCTCTGCGGTGGGTGAGACAGATGAGACCACGTGTCAGGCTCTGTTCTAGGTGCTTGACGTTTACGACTCACTCAATCCTCACAACAACCCTTTGAGGAAGTTACTACTGCTGCATCTTACTATTAGCAGTAGTTACATTCCAGAAAGTTTCCACAAGCCCTGGATTGGTAATGGGTGAATAGTAAACTCCTACTCTGAGGGTTAAGTTCCTGTGAGCCTCAAATCTTTGTTTTCATCCGTGGAACAACACAGAACCTTGTTTTACATGTGTTTCTGTTTAAAGATATCTCATGGAATAGTCCGTGGCCAACAGCACTGTAACTCACACCGGAACACTTAGGACACATATTTTCTCCAGAAGTCACATCACAACATTCTTGCACTTATGAACCCAAAGCAGTGCTTTCAGCACCACATTTGGAGCCACTGTAAATACTGAAATCACCAAGAAAAAAAAATACAAAAAAGAAAAAAAATGGCACTGCCCTATATCACAAAAAGGACATCTGTTTACAGTGTAAGAATCAAAACAAGAAGGCAGAGTGTCACCTTGCTCAACCACAGCTGGGAGAAAGCACACTGGGTGGCTCACATTGTTTTTTTTTTTTTCTCCTCCACTCTGCAGATGCTTGCAAATGATGGAGAATGAGCTACAAGTATTGATTTTGGTGGTACCAGTAAGTTTTAGTAAGCAGATGACTTCACAAATATGGAATCCCTGAATAACAAGGCTCAACTGAATTTCTACCTCTCTTTTAGAGACAAGAAAACTAGAGCATGGAGTGTCTGCAGCTCACAGAGCCCACCTCACATCCACAGGCCTGGGAAGCACAGGATGCCATGCGGGCGGTGGGGAGCTGAAAATCCTGGGGGTTCTGAAGGGGCCCTGTGGACAAGGATGAGCGAGAATGCGACTGCGACCAGTTCAGCCTCACAGGTGAGAAACCACGGGACCAAGGACAGCCCAGTAAATGCCAGTGAGAACACATGACGAGGAAGCCCAGATCCTTGCTGCCTGAAACTTTTGCACTCTAAGCTTCCAGTTTTTAGACGCAAGACTCAGGGAAAGGTGTAGGAGAGTATTCCAAAGGGACTGACACTAAGTTTTCACCATCCTGGGCCAATGGGCCTCAACACAGACACAATCAAATTACATCTGGGTTGGGGTGGTGGTTTAGTCGCTAAGTTGTGTCCGACTCTTTGCAAGCCCATGAACTGATGCCTGCCAGGCTCCTCTGTCCATGGGATTCTCCAGGCAAGAATACTGGAGTGGGTTGCCATTTCCTTCTCCAGGTGATCTTCCCAACCCAGGGATCAAACCTGGGACTCCTGCATTGCAGGAAGATTCTTTACCAACTGAGCTATGAGGTAAGCCTTTGGGTTGAGGATTCACATGCATTGCAGACATAAAGACTGATTCAATATCTTCCACTAGCTGTTTTCCCAGGTGGTACTAGTGGTAAAGAACATGCCTGCTGAAGCTGGAGTCGAAAGAGACCCAGGTTCCATCTGTGTGTTGGGAAGATGCCCTGGAGAAGTGCATGGCAACCCTCTCCAGTATTCTTGACTGGAAAATCCTATGGACAGAGGAGCCTGGTGGGCTATGGTCCATAGGGCCGAAAAGAGTTGGACACAACTGAAGTGACTTAGCACACAAATTCAGCTGTGTGATCTTGAGTTAGTCACTTACCTCTCAGCAACACAGCTTCCTCACAGGTAAAACGGGGATGTTAAAATAGAATATTTGTCTCATCAATATTTCTTCAGCATATTTCCAGAACTATTTTAAGCACTAGTGATTTTGGAACAAACAGGAAATATTCCTGTCTTCAGATAGCTTATATGTTGGCTCTAGAGGCAGACAATAAACAACAAACAAATGAATAAATAATATATTATCAAGTAATCATGAATCGCTGAGGAGGGACTATGCGACCAGAGATTATAACAAAGAGAGGATGCAAACCAAGCCAGCCAGTTGGTATCTGGGGAAAGAGATTTCTGGTAGACAATTCCCTTGTGGCTCAGATGGTAAAGAATTAACCTGCAATGCAGGAGACCCAGGTTCCATCCCTGGGTTATGAAGATCCCCTGGAGAAGGGAATGGCAACCCACTCCAGTATTCTTGCCTGGAGAATTCCATGGACAGAGGAGCCTGGCAGGCTACAGTCCATGAGGTTGCAAAGAGTCAGACACAGATGAGTGACTAAGCATTTACACAAGTATTGAGTAAGTGAAAAAATGTCCTCAGGGGCTCCCATCTTTAACCTGCCTTTGAGATTCCTTGAGAGGTAGGTGCTGAATGGGGATAAGAAATGGCAATTTGTAGACCTTATCTGTTTCACCCTAAGTTATTCATGTCACCCTCAAAGCTCAAATTCCTGTACCCTGGTTTCTGCTCTGGCCACATCCTTTCCTGCCTGCGTGAGGAGACATGAAAGTTCACTGGGGGCAGAAACTTCAAAGGAAACTCAGCTGATGAAAGAAATCCACTCATGCAGCAATGAGTCCTGAAGAAGTTAAATTCGACTCTACCGTGAAACACAGCCTTTTCTCACTTGTATACATTTGGTCAAAGGGACTCACATCTAAACTCTATTTTTAGGACTCTTTTTTTTAGCTCTTAATTATTTCTATTCTGAGTATTTGTTTCACTAGCATTTTTTACTCAAACTTTGAAGTATTAAAGAAACAGAAAAGTCAAAAGAAGCTAAGCCTAACACGTTACCCACTCTTCTTCCAAAGATGCACATGGGGCAAGTTCCTTATCAAGTCATTACACACAAACACAACTTTTGCAAGCCTGGTGGGAATGGAGAATATATAGTAAATATATACATTTGGTGCTGAATCCTATTAAAGGGTTCCTTGCTCAGGAACCATTGCTTGGGACCATTTGCCAGAATGGTGGCAGTGGTTGGTGATTCAGTTTGCTAAGCTGCATCCAATTCTTGCAATCCCATGGACTGTAGTCTGCCAGGCTCTTCTGTCCATGGGATTCTCCAGGCAAGAACACTGGAGTGGGTTGCCATTTCCTCCTTCAGGGGCTCTTCCCAACCCAGGGATCAAACCCAGGTCTCTGGCATTGCAGGTAGAGTCTTTACTGACTAAGCTACAAGCGAAGCCCCAATATATTGCCAGGATATTAATAACTAACATGGTGGATAGATTCACAACCCTGTGAAGAAACAAAAGTTCAGAAATAGTAGGGACTGGGTGGGAGGAGGAGCCAGGATTTGAACTGGGACAACCTTTACTGACCATCAGCCCTCATCCAGTTTCCTTGGGTGGAACAGAGACCACTGTTCAGGAGAGCAAGGCCTCGGGTTAATTTACTAATAGTAACAGATGCTCAGTTACAAGCATGGTGACTCAAGGGAGGAATTTCCTTTCTTTCTGGTGAGTGAGGGCTCCACAGCCCCAGGTGCACCCAGAGATGAAGGCATGAGGTGAAGGGATGAGGCTGTGCTGTGCTTAGTCACTCAGTCGTGTCTGATTCTTTGTGGACCCCATGGGCTGTAGCCAGCCTGGCTCCTCTGTCCATGGGGATTCTCTAGGCAAGAATACTGGAATGGGCTGCCTTGCTCTCTGCCAGGGGATCTTCCCAACACAGGGATCGAACCCAGGTGTTCCCCATTGCAGGTGGATTCTTTACTGTATAAGCTACCAAGGAAGCCCAAGAATACTGGAGTGGGCAGCCTCTGCCTTCTCCAGGGGATCTTCCTGATCCAGGAAGTGAACCAGTCTATTGTACTGCAGGCGGATTCTTTACCACCTGAGCTACCAGGGAATCCAGAAGGGATGAGATGGACCCACTAAACCCAGCACGGCTATCACATATGCCAGGGGTGGAGGGCAGGTAGAGTTACCTTTAAACATAAGAGACAGAAGTTGGAGGACTAAAATTCCCAGAAGCCAGTAGGGACTTTTCTTTTAAAAAAAAAAAAAAAAAAAAAACTCAGAAACATGCTGGAGAACATTTTGGCAGTGAACTCTTTGACACTTATTTGAAAAACATTTGGAATTGTTGGGCCTAGATTTAAATATAACACTTTCCCCTTTGGGCCTCCTCCCTCCCCTGGAGTGTGCAACATGCATCTGCATTATATTAATAAGTTAATCAGACCGCTGCCATAGAAGTCACAGGAATACTTTCTTGACAGCAGCAACTTTCTCCTGGAACTAACAAGGGAACTCCTTAACAGATAACAGTCCTTTCTCCATCCTGTAAGCGGTCATGATGACCCACTACTCGCCTTGTATGTGCAGACCTGGACTATGTAAACTGTCAGTACGTCATTAGATGTATAACACTTTGTCTCATATATAACTGTGCTTTGACCTCTGATGGGAGGAATAGTTCTGAGAGCTCTCTGAGAGACTGTTTCCCAATTTATAATCTTTAGGTTGAATTGAATAAAATTCTCTATTTCTTTCTTAAATTGGCAATTGATTAATCAATTTTTTGTCAACAGGAGCCACTGCAGGTCATTGAACATGAAAGTGTCCTGACCAGAGGTATCTTTTAGGAACATGACCCTGGAAGCTGTGTGTTAGCACAATTGGAATAGGAAAAAATTAGAGACTGGAAAATCAGTTAAAGGGTAAGTACGAAAGCTCAGACAAGATACAGTGAAAGCCTGAAATGAGGTCACATGAAAATTATACATGAATTATATGCTGGCTGAAACCACAATACACTAGTATCAAAAGAAAACCTCAAGACATTTTATCAAAGTCAACAGAAATACTACCATGTGTTAACCCTGGAAAAATTCCCCAAATACAGAGCTCAGTCTTTTAATATCAGAGGCAGCAAAGCAAAGGTTGTTGGGCCAAGACTAACACTGATATAAGCTGGGAAGGAGTGACCACGTTGCCTAAAGTACTTAGAGCAACAAAACTCTCAACGTGTCAGGTTCAAAAGCCAAAAGCCTCCCACAATATCATAATTAATTTCAGCAGATTATGATATAGCAGTAGGAACTGTGGGATTTAAGTTAGGAGAATGCAGTTTGAATCTCTATTCTGGGACCTTCCAGCTGGTAAACAAAGTGTTCAGGGGTCCCAGACAGATGGGCTGGCCTCCTGCTCCTCCAGGCCCCTCTCTGTCGGGCAGCCCCATTCTTCCCAGTGTTCACTATTCAAATATTTGCACAAACAACAAATTGTTGACTGAATGGCTTCTGTGGGCAGGCCTGCTTTTGGCTGTGGGGATATAATCTGAACAAAATTCAAGATTCTGCTTCTCATGGGACATACCTGACCATGAGAGGAGACAGAATACATCAAAACATAAAATAAAAATACTTGGTTGGGCCTTGGAGAAAATCAAATAGAGTCCCCACATCTAGACCTAACAATGCTCCCAAGGACAGGATCATGCTGTTGTCTTGTGGATGACACCCCAATCCTAGAACAATCCCAACTGGAAGGACAGCAAGGAGATCAAACCAGTCAGTCCTAAAGGAAATCAATCCTGAATATTCATTGGAAGGACTGATGCCAATACTTTGGCCATCTGATGTGAAGAGCAGTTTCACTGGAAAAGATCCAGATGCTGGGAAAGACTGAGGGCAGGGGGAGAAGGCGGTGACAGAGGATGAGATGGTTGGATGGCATCACTGACTCAGTGGACATAAGTTTCAGCAAGCTCTAGAAAATAGTGAAGGACAGGGAAGCCTGTCATGCTCCAGTTCACGGGGTCACAAAGGCTTGGACATGACTGAATGACTGAACAACAACAAATGGAGCCCTAGAAATGCATGTTGAACGTTAGTAGCATTGCTCTACATGAAGCTCAACAGCTCAACAGCTCAACAGCTACCAAAGGCAGCCAGCAATGGCCCCAAGAAGTGTCCTCCTGGCATGGCATTTTCCAAAACAGGAGGTTGAGGATTTGCTAACTCTTTATATAACTAAGAAATCTCTGGGACTTTCCTGTGGCCCAGTGGCTAAGACTTTGAGCTTCCAATCCTGGAGGCCTGGGGTTCAATCCAGTCAGGAAACTAGATCCCACATGCCGCAACTAAAGGTCCTGCTTGTTGCAACTTAAGACCCAGTGCAGCCAAATAAATAAATAATTTTTTTTTTTAAAAGAAATCTCTAAGACTTGGGGCTTTTTATTTGCTTGGTTTGCTCCTATTTTTTTTTTAAATGTGTGGTTCATGTGATTCTTGGGACATTTGCCACAGAATCATCTGAGAAAGTCATTAAAAACACAAATTTCTGGGCCCCACCCCAAACTTGTTGAATTAAAATAACGGGAAGAGGGGCCCAAGAAGCTGCAAACTCCTAAGTAGTGTTGATGCTACACATTACTGACTAAAAATCAAAACTAAATATGAAGTCTACAAGGCCTTTTTTTATTTCATTTGTAAATGTCTCCACACATGGCTCTTCAGAGAGCTCTCCTACAAACTTCCTTTGCAAAAACTCCACAGCTTGGTCACAAGAGGAATGCCCTGGAAGACAGAGCCCACGTGATGGGAGTGATGCATCAACAGATCTATTCATTCAAAAAATCTGAGCCCTGAGACACTGGATGGCTTCAGTGGAAGGGCTTCCCTGCCCAGGGACCTGAAGGATAGATTTTCTGGATATTCCCTACCTGTGAAGAGAGCATGGTAGTGGAGGCCCCTCTCCTTATCTCGATGAGTGCAGACATCAAACAAGTAGGCTTTGATGGGTCCATCAATGAAGTCAGCAGCAAAATCAAAGAGAACGACACCTATCATGGTGATACTTATGGCCCAGATTGGCTTCCTCCTTGAGTCAGCAATCAAAGCTAAAAGAGAAACAACCGTTGGTCTCCTAAATTCTGGTTTAGAACGATCCACATTTTTATTTCCACCCAAACTTCCGGTCTTCATATTACCTCCCTATACTTTCATTGTGTTTACTCTTCCAAATAAAAAATAGCTTCATTATTTTTTCAAGTTTTAAAAATCATGCAGTGAATGTCCAGAGAAGACAGCTCTCTGGAGACAGAAAGTAGATTGAGCAGTTACCTAGGACTGTGGGGGAGAAGGAAATGAGGAGTGACTGTTAATGGCTACCAGGTGTCTGTTGGGGGGGAGATGAAGCTGTTGTGTAATTAGATAGTGGTGGTGGTTATACAACTCTGAGAATATACTGAAAAGCACTGAGCTGTTCACTTTTAGATGGTGACTTTTATGGTATGTGAATTATCTCTCTTTTAAATAAAGTGGTTTAAAAAATTATACGTACTGACTGTAAACCACGCCAACCATATGGGAAAGCTGGGGAAATACTTCAAGATCCCAGGTCCAAGAGATGGTCATCCTTCAGACATCCCTTTATGCACAAAAATAGAGAGAGGTGTGCATCTGTGCCTTTATGCAGTGCTTCTCAGACTTTAGCTCCTTAACCATTACCAGGATGACTTGTTAAAACAGATTTTTGGGCCTCACCTACCATGAGTCTCCTATGATTCCTCAATAGGTGGAAGGTAGGGCCTGGGAATTTTCACCTCTATCAGCCTCCAGTGAGGCTGATGCCACAGGCTGGAGGGCTTTGCTTGGAGGAGCACTGACTAATGGGACCAGATTGTAAATGAGCATCTTTTAACCAACTCTCTTCATATCTTTGCCTTTCAGTAGATGAAGAGAAACATCACAATTTTAACACCTAAATGATATTCATCCTATGACCATACCACTGTTCATTCATCCCTCATAACTATTTCTCGGGCTTTCAGTTTATTTTTTAGACTTAAGAAAATGTGTAATATATGCACCTGACTTTAAAAATTCAGTACAAAAATAAGCGAAAAACAAGCTTAACTTTCCCCTCTCACCCCCAGGCCTTTAGCACCCTTCCTTAGAGGCAAAATTTCTTTTCAGGTATTTTTTAAAATAAAATTCTTCCAGAAATATACTACATTTATAGATTTATGCCCACATTTAAATATATAGAGATGATAACTGATTATCATGGCTTATTATCATCCATTCTGCTAGCCTGAGAGTTAATGGTCAGAAAATGTGTGCTATTTTTAACAATTCTTTTTTTCAACACAATATATACTACCACCAATTACTAATTAATTGGCTGCTGTTTAATGGCTAGAAAAAGTGCTCACCATCAGGTCTATGTCCATGATTTGCAATGAAAAACTGTCCCCTTGAGCTGCCAAGCCGATGCCCTGTACCTGTTACAAGACTCCACATAAAGCTGTGAACATCATTAACTCTTCTTTGGACACACAGGTACATTTATTGGAAAAATTTATGGAGCCATTAGGCAGCTGGTTAATTTGAGAAGGTCCTAAATAAGATTTGGTGGGCACACACACAAAACCCCATAATTCATAAACATGTAACAATACATAATGTAATAAAATAGGTAAAAATATAATCCCATTTTTAAGTTCTCACAGCAATTAAAAAACAATGTATCCTGAAGTTTCTAAAAGTAAAGGTGCCTAACTACAGAATCTGGGGCACTCAAAGGTGGAAATTCAATGTAACTTAGGATAGGGAGTCAGTTTTAACCATTTTTTACTGTCACAGAAAGAACTTTGCATTCTCCTTGTCCTGAGTTGCATAACAGGACCTTCTCCCACCCAGCCTACCTGGCGCAGTCCACTGACCTGATATGATCGCGTCCCCGTTGAGATACATGGCCATGCCCAGGAGCATCATGACGCCCAGCGTGAGGATGTAGGGTCTCCGGCGGCCCCACCGGGCCCGGCAGTGGTCGCTGGCCGATCCCACCACGGGCTGCAGCAGGAACCCCAGGATGGGGCTCAGGAGCCACACCATGCTATACAGGCTCTTGGGCAGGCCCACGCTGAGCAGCACTGGAGTCACGTAGGCCGCCTCCACCGCATAGCAGAACTCCCGGCCGAACATGGCCATGCTGTGCATAACCAGGCTCCCCGTGGGTCTTTTGGGCAGCTCTGCAGAGCCCAAGAGGCCCTCCTCATCAAGGGATTTATAGGTGCGCAGGGCAGACTGCCCACTCTTGTCGCCCATGGCCACCGGGCGAGGAACCTGCCTGCAAGCCCACCACCCTCTCTGTGGCCCTGGGGTTCGCCCTCCCAGTTGGATTTGACATGGAGCCGGGCTGCACCGCCCGCAGAGACGGCCAGGCTGGGGGAGGGGCTCAAATTCTTTCATGCCTCTAAGATCACAAGTTATGATGAGAAGGAAGGGGGAGGGGCCAGGAAAGCATGACGGAGATTAGCCAGCTGGGAGCCCTCTGGCTCCTTTGAATGTGTTTCTAAAGGAATCTTGCTTTGTACTGTTCTCTCTCTGCCTCTCTTTCTCTCTCTCCCTCACACACACACACACACACACACACACACACACACACATTTACAGACAATCACACATAGCTTTTAGACAATAAAGCCCTATAATGTAGATGTTAAGTATGAAGGAGTCAATATTTTTTCTAAACTTTTTCTGGATATAAATATTCTGTCCTTCCTTGAACACAGGTTTTCTACATACACACACATCTAGTCAATTAACTAGACTTAAAACAGTGAGAGGGTGCCCCTTCTAAATTACTAACTCTCCCACAACTCTGCAATATTTTTCTTCCATACTTGAGATAGTTCTATTTATTCTCCTCCTGCTTTTTTTTTTGTTTTTTTTTAATATATTTTTTTATTGAAGGATAATTGCTGTACAGAATTTTGCTGTTTTCTGTCAAACCTCAACATGAATCAGCCATAAGTATACATATATCCCCTCCCTTTTGAGCCTCCCTCCCATTCCTCCGCATCCCACCCCTCTAGATTGATACAGAGCCCCTGTTTGAGTTTCCTGAGCCATACGGCAAATTCCTGTTGGCTATCTATTTTACATGTGGTGATGTAAGTTACCATGTTACTCTTTCCATACATCTCACCCTCTCCTTCCTTCTCCATGTCCATAAGTCAACTTTCTATGTCTGTTTCTCCTTTGCTGCCCTGTAAATAAATTCTTCAGAACCACGTTTCTAGATTCTGTATATTTGTGTTAGAATATGATATTTATCTTTCTCTTTCTGACTCACTTCACTTTGTGTAATAAGTTCTAGGTTCATCCACCTCATCAGAACTGACTCAAATGCATTCTTTTTTATGGCCGAGTAATATTCCATTATGTGTATGTACCACAGCTTTTTTATCCATTCATCTGTCATCTCCTTCTGTTTTAGTCTTTGATCCTCTAATGAGCAGTGATCAGGTCTCTCCTGCTCATTATGGCATCTAGCATGATACCTGGCACCTAGTAGGCCTTCAGTAAATGTTTGCTAAAGGAATTATAAAGTATATATGCTACACTTTGCGATTGCTGGTCAACTGCCTGTTTGCTCAGATCCATTCTCTCCTCCTCATCTTATGCTCCATACCTACGGGACTACATTTCTCAGGATCCCTTGCTCTCTGGCTTCCAGGTAGATTTATGCAGTGGGAGGAACTGGTGGGAAGACTGGAGGCAGGTGAAAGGAAGATATCGAGATACTTCCTCCCCCTCTTTCTGTATCCTGAGACATCTCTGGCAGTGGCTGCATTTCCACTGTGGGTCCAGCTGCCAACCTTAGCTTCTGGGTCCCTGTAATACCACCTTTCCCATCAATCATGCAAATATGGGACTGTTCCTAGATTCCTGTGGTTGCTTGTATCTGAGTTGCCTCACTGTTCCCTTGGCTTCTGATCTCTTTTATCACCAATGTAATAATTGGTGATGTTAATTTCCTCTGTTTTAAAGACTTCTAGTGGGTCGTGTTTTCCTTGTTGGACATTGAATTCAAATGAAAGTCTAAGTAGCAAGGGAAACATGATTTCATAGGAAAGACAGTAAAAATGATTTAAGAACAAGACTTGGAGTCAAAATATTAAAGTTTAAATACTTGTTCTGCTTGTTTCTTCCTGTATTTCTCTGAGTAAATCACTTAAACTGGTATTTCTCAAACTATGTGCCAAGGTAACCCACGGAGACACAATGAACTCAAAGGGGTATCTCAGGAGATTTAAAAATTTTAAGACAGTAAACACAGTGAAACTCAACATCTTTCAGATAACACCTGAAGTAAGTGAAACAGATCATACTTGCAACATAAGACTGCATTACATACACAAAAATAAACTCAAAATGGATTAAAGATCTAAATGTAAGACCAGAAACTGTAAAACTCCTAGAGGAGAACATAGGCAAAACACTCTCCAACATAAATCACAGCAAGATTCTCTATGACCCACCTCCCAGAATATTGGAAATAAAAGCAAAAATAAACAAATGGGACCTAATGAAACTTAAAAGCTTTTGCACAACAAAGGAAACTATAAGCAAGGTGAAAAGACAGCCTTCAGAATGGGAGAAGATAATAGCAAATGAAGAAACAGACAAAGGATTAATCTCAAAAATATACAAGCAACTTCTGCAGCTCCATTCCAGAAAAATAAATGACCCAATCAAAAAATGGGCCAAAGAACTAAACAGGCATTTCTCCACAGAAGGCATACAGATGGCTAACAAACACATGAGAAGATGCTCAACATCACTCATTATCAGAGAAATGCAAATCAAAACCTCGATGAGGTACACGCCAGTCAGAATGGCTGCTATCCAAAAGTCTACAAGCGGGGAGGAGCCAAGATGGCGGAGGAATAGGACGGAGAGACCACTTTCTCTCCTACAAATTCATCGAAAGAACATTTGAATGCTGAGCAAATTTCACAAAAGAACTTCTGATCGCTAGCAGAGGACATCAGGCGCCCAGAAAAGCAGCCCATTGTCTTCGAAGGGAGGTAGGACAAAATATAAACGATAATAAGGGAGTCAAAAGAGCTACGGACGGAGACCCGTCCCGGGAAGGGAGTCTTAATAGAGGAAGTTTCCAATTACCAGGAAACCCTCTCACTGGCGGGACTGGGGGAAGTTTTCGGCACTCTAACTGGGAGGAAAAATTAAACAAGGCCCACAGATTACGTGCCTAAAAGCAACTCCCAGCAGAAAAGTACCCCAGACACCCGTACCCGCCAGCAACAAGCGGGGCGGAACGGAGAGGAGCGGGCGGCATTGCTTAGGGTGAGGACCGGCCCGAAGACCCTGAGAGCAATCGGAGGGAGCTTTTTTAAACTGTGGGATAGCAAGGGACAAAATTAACCGGCCCAAACACACTGCCGGTGGTTCGCAAAACAAAGGGACTGAGAATCTCCAGAGAAGAGCCGGCCCGTCCCCGCTGGAGGTAGGAGGCAGGGGGTAGGGGAAAAGGGCAAACTCAGCCCCTGAGAAGCCACCCCCTCCCACACTGCAAACAGGCCTCCGGGTTCTAGCTAAAGACTTCCTGAGACCCGACTGGCGGTGCGTGCTGGGGCCGCGGAGGGAAAAAGTGCGCCGTACGCGGGGAGATTGCGCCCAAGCCTCTGGCTGCCTGGGCCGCTCGCCGCGGAGGGAAAAGGCGTGCTGCACCGGGAGAGTACGCCCAAGCCTCTGGCTGCCTGGGCCGCTCGACGCGGAGGGAAAAGGCGCGCCGCACCCGGGAGAGTACGCCTAAGCCTCTGGCTGCATGAACCGCTCAGGCCGGAGAAGGCACAAAACGCAGGAGCAACCGAATCTGCGCTTTTGTGGAGTACCCGAAAACTGGAACCGCACTCAACGCAGGGCCCGCTCCATATAGAGCAGCCGGGAGCCTGAGCAGTGTAGACGGGGAAAGCACTGACACCCGTGAGCGGGGCAAACCCAGTGTGGCCGGAACACGGTGAGTGCTATCCACACAGAGCTGTATCCGTCTGCAGCGCCCCGCCCTCCCCGTAGCAGGACTGAACTGAACTAGTGAACCTAAATAAGAGATCACCTCCGCCCGCCTGTGTCAGGGCGGAAATTAGACACCAAAAAGACGGCAAACAGAAGCCAAATAAACAAAGGGAACCGCTTCAGAAAGGACCTGTGCAACAGATTAAAATCCCTGAAGGTAACACCGACTACACGGGAAGAGGCCTACAGATATCGAGAAGTGTAAGCTGGAAAGAGGAGCTATCTGAAATTGAACTGAACCTACGCTGACCGCAGCAACCTCAGAGAAATTCCTAGATATATATGTACATTTTTTTTTTAATTAAAAAAAAAAAAATTTTTTTCTTTCCTTTTTTTAATTTTTTAATTTTTTATTTTTTCTCTTTTATTTTCTTTTATAATTCCCTATTACTCCCCCATTACTCCGCAACTTTCATTTTCATATATTTTTATGATTTTTTTTAATTAGGGAAAAAAAATTTTTTTTTTCTTTTTTTTTTTCTTTTTCTTGTTTTTCTCTCCTATTTCCTTTTAGAGTCCTCTAATACTCCTCTATTATTCCTTAACTTTCATTTTCATTTCACTATAACCTTGCCAAAAAAAAAAAAAAAAGAGAGAGAGAGAAACCCTATTTTTAAACTGAACTTCATATACAGTTCTAAATTTTTTTGTGTTTTTGTTTTTAAATATTGTATTTCAAAGAGTCTAACCTCTACACTAGATTTTCAATCTTTGTTTTTCAGTAGTATGTGATATAAATTTTGGTCATTTAAGAATCCAATATTCAGTTCCCATTTCTATTCAGGAGTGTGGTGATACTCTCCCACTTTTGACTCTCTGTTTTCTACCTCAGAACACCTCTATTTCCTCCATTCCCCTTCTCTTCCCAATGCAACTCTGTCAATCTTTGTGGGTGTCTGGGCTACGGAGAACACTTTGGGAACAGATAACTGCGTAGATCTGTCTCTCTCCTCTTGAGTCCCCTTTTTCTCCTCCTGCTCACCTCTATCTCCCTCCTCCCTCTCCTATTCTTCATGTAACTCTGTGAACCTCTCTGGTTGTCTCTCACGGTGGAGAATCTTTTCACCATTAATCTAGAAGTTTTATTATCAGTGCTGTATAGTTGGAGAAGCCTTGAGACTATTGGAAGAATAAAACTGAAATCCAGAGGCAGGAGACTTGAGCCCAAATCCTGAGAACACCAGAAAACTCCTGACTACACGGAACATTAAGGAATAAGAGACCATCCAAAAGCTTCCATACCTACACCAAAACCAACCACCACCCAAGAGCCAATAAGCTCCAGTACAAGACATACCACGCAAATTCTTTAGCAACGCAGGAACATAGACTTGAGTGTCAACATACAGGCTCTCCAAAGTCACACCTAACACAGAGACCCATCGCAAAACTCATTACTGGACACTCCATTGCACTCCAGAGAGAAGAAATCCAATTCCACGCACCAGAACGCTGATACAAGCTTCCCTAACCAGGAAACCTTGACAAACCAATCGTCCAACCCCACCCACTGGGTGAAACCTCCACAATAAAAAGGAACCTCAGACCACAAGAATACAGAAAGCCCACTCCAGACACAGCAATCTAAACAAGATGAAAAGGCAGAGAAATACCCAACAGTTAAAGGAACATGAAAAAAGCCCACAAAGTCAAACAAAAGAGGAGGAAATAGGGAATATACCTGAAAAAGAATTTAGAATAATGATAATAAAAATGATCCAAAATCTTGAAAACAAAATGGAGTTACAAATAAATAGCCTGGAGACAAAGATTGAGAAGATGCAAGAAATGTTTAACAAGGACCTAGAAGAAATAAAAAAAAATCAATGAAAAATTAATAATGAAATAATTGAGATCAAAAACACTCTGGAGGGAACCATGAGTAGAATAACAGAGACAGAAGATAGGATAAGTGAGTTAGAAGATAAAATGGCGGAAATAAATGAAGCAGAGAGGAAAAAAGAAAAAAGAATAAAAAAAAATGAGGACAACCTCAGGGACCTCTGGGACAATGTGAAACACCCCAACATTCGAATCATAGGAGTCCCAGAAGAAGAAGACAAAAAGAAAGGCCATGAGAAGATACTCGAGGAGATAATAGCTGAAAACTTCCCTAAAATGGGGAAGGAAATAGCCAACCAAGTCCAAGAAACCCAGAGAGTCCCAAACAGGATAAACCCCAGGCGAAACACCCCAAGACACATATTAATCAAATTAACAAAGATCAAACACAAAGAACAAATATTAAAAGCAGCAAGGGAGAAACAACAAATAACACACAAAGGGATTCCCATAAGGATAACAGCTGATCTATCAATAGAAACCCTTCAGGCCAGAAGGGAATGGCAGGACATACTTAAAGTAATGAAAGAGAATAACCTACAACCTAGATTACTCTACCCAGCAAGGATCTCATTCAGATATGAAGGAGAACTCAAAAACTTTACAGACAAGCAAAAGCTGAGAGAATTCACCACCACCAAACCAGATCTTCAACAAATACTAAAGGATCTTCTCTAGACAGGAAACACAGAAAGGTGGTATAAACGTGAACCCCAAACAACAAAATAAATGGCAACGGGACCATACCTATCAATAATTACCTTAAATGTAAATGGGTTGAATGCCCCAACCAAAAGACAAAGGCTGGCTGAATGGATACAAAAGCAAGACCCCTATATATGCTGTCTACAAGAGACCCACCTCAAAGCAAGGGACACATACAGACTAAAAGTGAAGGGCTGGAAAAAAATATTCCACGCAAACGGAGACCAAAAGAAAGCAGGAGTCGCAATACTCATATCAGATAAAATAGACTTTCAAATTAAGTCTGTGAAAAGAGACAAAGATGGACACTACATAATGATCAAAGGATCAATCCAAGAAGAAGATATAACAATTATAAATATATATGCACCTAACATAGGAGCACCGCAATATGTAAGGCAAATGCTAACGAGTATGAAAGAGGAAATTAATAGTAACACAATAATAGTAGGAGACTTTAATACCCCACTCACAACTATGGATAGATCAACTAAACAGAAAATGAACAAGGAAACACAAACTTTAACGGACACAATGGACCAGCTAGACCTAATTGACATCTATAGGACGTTTCACCCCAAAACAATCAACTTCACCTTTTTCTCAAGTGCACACAGAACCTTCTCCAGAATAGATCACATCCTGGGCCATAAATCTAGTCTTGGTAAATTCAAAAAGATTGAAATCATTCCAGTCATCTTTTCTGACCACAGTGCAGTAAGATTAGATCTCAATTACAGGAAAAAAATTATTAAAAATTCAAACATATGAGGCTAAACAACACGCTTCTGAATAACCAACAAATCATAGAAGAAATCAAAAAAGAAATCAAAATATGCATAGAAATGAATGAAAATGAAAACACAACAACCCAAAACCTATGGGACACTGTAAAAGTAGTGCTAAGGGGAAGATTCATAGCATTACAGGCCTACCTCAAGAAACAAGAAAAAAGTCAAATAAATAACCTAACTCTACACCTAAAGCAATTAGAGGAAGAAGAAATGAAGAACCCCAGGGTTAGTAGAAGGAAAGAAATCTTAAAAATTAGGGCAGAAATAAATGCAAAAGAAACTAAAGAGATCATAGCAAAAATCAACAAAGCTAAAAGCTGGTTTTTTGAAAAAATAAACAAAATTGACAAACCATTAGCAAGACTCATTAAGAAACAAAGGGAGAAGAACCAAATTAACAAAATTAGAAATGAAAATGGAGAGATCACAACAGACAACACTGAAATACAAAGGATCATAAGAGACTACTACCAGCAGCTCTATGCCAATAAAATGGACAACTTGGAAGAAATGGACAAGTTCTTAGAGAAGTATAACTTTCCAAAACTGAACCAGGAAGAAATAGAAGATCTTAACAAAACGATCACAAGCAAGGAAATCGAAACCGTAATCAGAAATCTTCCAGCAAACAAAAGCCCAGGACCAGATGGCTTCACAGCTGAATTCTACCAAAAATTTAGAGAAGAGCTAACACCTATCTTACTCAAACTCTTCCAGAAAATTGCAGAAGAAGGTAAACTTCCAAACTCATTCTATGAGGCCACCATCACCTTAATTCCAAAACCAGACAAAGATGCCACAAAAAAAGAAAACTACAGGCCAATATCACTGATGAACATAGATGCAAAAATCCTTAACAAAATTCTAGCAAACAGAATCCAACAACATATTAAAAAAATCATTCATCATGACCAAGTGGGCTTTATCCCAGGAATGCAAGGATCCTTTAATATCCGCAAGTCAATCAATGTAATACACCACATTAACAAATTGAAAGATAAAAACCATATGATTATCTCAATAGATGCAGAAAAAGCCTTTGACAAAATTCAACATCCATTTATGATTAAAACTCTCCAGAAAGCAGGAATAGAAGGAACATACCTCAACATAATAAAAGCTATATATGACAAACCCACAGCAAGCATCACCCTCAATGGTGAAAAATTGAAAGCATTTCCCCTGAAATCAGGAACAAGACAAGGGTGCCCACTCTCACCACTACTATTCAACATAGTTTTGGAAGTGTTGGCCACAGCAATCAGGGCAGAAAAAGAAGTAAAAGGAATCCAGATAGGAAAAGAAGAAGTGAAACTCTCTCTGTTTGCAGATGACATGATCCTCTACATAGAAAACCCTAAAGACTCTACCAGAAAATTACTAGAGCTAATCAACGAATACAGTAAAGTAGCAGGATATAAAATTAACACACAGAAATCTCTTGCATTCCTATACACTAATAATGAGAAAACAGAAAGAGAAATTAAGGAAACAGTACCATTCACCATTGCAACAAAAAGGATAAAATACTTAGGAGTATACCTACCTAAAGGAACAAAAGACTTATACATAGAAAACTATAAAACACTGATGAAAGAAATCAAAGAGGACACAAACAGATGGAGAAATATACCGTGTTCATGGATTGGAAGAATCAATGTTGTCAAAATGGCTATACTACCCAAAGCAATCTATAGATTCAATGCAATCCCTATCAAACTACCAACGGTATTTTTCACAGAACTAGAACAAATAATTTCACAATTTGTAAGGAAATACAAAAAACCTCGAATAGCCAAAGTAATCCTGAGAAAGAAGAATGGAACTGGTGGAATCAATCTGCCTGACTTCAGACTCTACTACAAAGCCACAGTCATCAAGACAGTATGGTACTGGCACAAAGACAGAAATATAGATCAATGGAACAGAATAGAAAGCCCAGAGATAAATCCACGAACCTATGGTCACCTTATCTTCGACAAAGGAGGCAAGGATATACAATGGAAAAAAGATAACCTCTTTAACAAGTGGTGCTGGGAAAACTGGTCAACCACCTGTAAAAGAATGAAACTAGAACACTTTCTAACACCATACACAAAAAGAAACTCAAAATGGATTAAAGATCTAAATGTAAGACCAGAAACTATCAAACTCCTAGAGGAGAACATAGGCAAAACACTCTCCAACATAAATCACAGCAGGATCCTCTATGACCCACATCTCAGAATTTCAGAAATAAAAGCAAAAATAAACAAATGGGACCTAATGAAACTTAAAAGCTTTTGCACAACAAAGGAAACTATAAGCAAGGTGAAAAGACAGCCCTCAGATTGGGAGAAAATAATAGCAAACGAAGCAACAGACAAAGGATTAACCTCAAAAATATACAAGCAACTCCTCCAGCTCAACTCCAGAAAAATAAATGACCCAATCCAAAAATGGGCCAAAGAACTCAACAGATATTTCTCCAAGGAAGACATACAGATGGCTAACAAACACATGAAAAGATGCTCAACATCACTCATTATCAGAGAAATGCAAATCAAAACCACAATGAGGCACCATTATACGCCAGTCAGGATGGCTGTTATCCAAAAGTCTACAAGCAATAAATGCTGGAGAGGGTGTGGAGAAAAGGGAACCCTCTTACACTGTTGGTGGGAATGCAAATTAGTACAGCCACTATGGAAAACAGTGTGGAGATTTCTTAAAAAGCTGGAAATAGAACTGCCATATGACCCAGCAATCCCACTTCTGGGCATACACACCAAGGAAACCAGATCTGAAAGAGAAACGTGCACCCCAATGTTCATCGCAGCACTGTTTATAATAGCCAGGACATGGAAGCAACCCAGATGCCCATCAGCAGACGAATGGATGAGGAAGCTGTGGTACATATATACCATGGAATATTACTCAGCCATTAAAAAGAATTCATTTGAATCAGTTCTAATGAGATGGATGAAACTGGAGCCCATTATACAGAGCGAAGTAAGCCAGAAAGATAAAGACCATTACAGTATACTAACACATATATATGGACTTTAGAAAGATGATAACGATAACCCTATATGCAAAACAGAAAAAGAGACTCAGATGTATAGAACAGACTTGTGGACTCTGGGAGAAGGTGAGGGTGGGATGTTTCAAAAGAACAGTATTGAAACATGTATATTATCTAGGTTGAAACAGATAACCAGCCCAGGTTGGGTACATGAGACAAGTGCTCGGGGCTGGTGCACTGGGAAGACCCAGAGGGATTGGGTGGAGAGGGAGGTGGGAGGGGGGACTGGGATGGGGAATACATGTAAATCCATGGCTAATTCATTTCAATGTATAACAAAAACTACTGTAATGATGTAAAGTAATTAGCCTCCAACTAATAAAAATAAATGGAAAAAAAAAAAGTCTACAAGCAATAAATGCTGGAGAGGGTGTGGAGAAAAGGGAATCCTCTTACACTGTTGGTGGGAATGCAAACTAGTACAGCCACTATGGAGAAAAGTGTGGGGATTCCTTAAAAAACTGGAAATAGAACTGCCATATGACCCAGCAATCCCACTGTTGGGCATACACACCAAGGAAATCAGATCTGAAAGAGACACATGTACCCCAATGTTCATCGCAGCACTGTTTATAATAGCCAGGACATGGAAGCAACCTAGATGCCCATCAGCAGACAAATGGATAAGAAAGCTGGGGTAGATATACACAATGGAATATTACTCAGCTATTGAAAAGAATTCATTTGAATCAGTTCTAATGAGATAGATGAAACTGAAGCCCATTATACAAAGTAAGACAGAAAGAAAAACCAATACAGTATACTAACGCATATATATGGAATTTAGAAAGATGGTAACGATAATCCTATATGCAAGACAGAAAAAGAGACACAGATATATAGAACAGAATTTTGGACTCTATGGAGAAGGCGAGGGTGGGATGATCTGAGAGAACAGCATTGAAACATGTATATTATCAAGTGTGAAACAGATCGCCAGTCCAGGTTGGATGCATGAGACAAGTGCTCGGGGCTGGTGCACTGGGATGGGATGGGGACGGAGGCGGGAGGGTGGATCAGAATGGGGAACACATGTAAATCCATGGCTGATTCATGTCAATGTATGGCAAAAATCGCTACAATATTGTAAAGTAATTAGCCTCCAACTAATAAAAATAAGTAAGGGGGGGGGGGGCCAGAAAGACTGCATTACAATCCTTTCACTGACTTTAGATTATTGTAAGGCTGGATTTTCTACAGATTTAAGAAGCATTATGAATATCAATGTGGAACAGAAAATGAGGATACTGACATCCAATCTGATTCCAAGGCATGAGAAGCTACACAGTGTACAACAGGCACTTATGACCCATTAGTGATTAAAAATGATATAAGGAGGAAGATTAAGATGATGGGTTAGGAGGATGTGGCGCTTAATTCCCTCCACAAACACAACAGAAATACAGTCTACTAAAACTGAATCAAGAAACAGGTAATGTGAACAGACTGATCGCTAGAAGTGAAATAGAACCTATACTTTAAAAAAAAAAAAAAAAAACTTCTTGCAAACAGAAGTCCAGGACTGGACAGCTTCAGTGGGAAATTCTACCAAACATACAAATAAGAACTTAACACCTATCCTTCTCAAACTACTCCCAAATATTAAAAAGGAGGAAACATTCCCAAAGTCATTCTATGAAGGCACCATCACCCTGATACCAAAATCAGACAAAAAATATTGCCAATAAAGAAAATTACAGGACAATATCTTTAATGAAAAGCAAAAATCCTCAAAAAAATATTGGCAAACCGAACCCAAAAATACATAAAAAGGATCATATACTACGATCAAGCGGTATTTATTCCAGGGTCACAAGGATGGTTAAACAAGCACAAATCAACGTGAAGCACTACGTTAACAAAAAAGAAAAGACAAAAACCACATGATCATTTCAATAGACACAGATAAAGCATTTTACAAAATTCAACATCCATTCATGATAAAAACTCTCATCAAAATGAGTATAGAGGGAACATATCTCAACGTAATAAACGCACTTATCACAAACCCACAGCCAACATAATATTCAACAGTGAAAAACTAAAAGCCTTCCCACTAAATTCATAAGTGAAACAAGGATGCCCACTCTTACCACTTCCATTCAACACAGCATTGGAAGTCCTAGCCATAACAATCAAACAAGAAAATGAAATCAAAAGTATTAAATTTGGAAGGGAAGAGTAAAATTGTCATTATTTGGATATGATATGATACTCTGTACAGAGAACCCTAAAGACTTTACACAAAAACTATTAGAACTAACAAATGAATTCAGCAAGGTAGCAGGATACATGATTAATACATAGAACTCTGTTGCATTTCTTTATACTAACAATGAACTATCAGAAAGAGAAAGTTAAAAAATTATCTTGTTTAAAATTGCATTTAAAAATACCTGGGAATAAACTTAACCAAGGAGGTGAAAGACCTATATGCTGTAAACTATAAAATATTGATAAAGGAAATTGAAGATGATTCAAAGAAATGGAAAAGACCGTGCTCTTGGACTGGAGGAACTAATACTGTTAAAATGGCCATTCTACCCAAAGCAATCTACACATTTAATGTGATCCCTATCAAAACACCCAAGACATTTTTCACAGAACTAGAAAAATGTAACTCTAAAATTTTTATGGAAGCATGGAAGACCCAGAATTGCTAAAGCAATCCTGCTCCAGGAGCAGGTTGGTTTTATCTAAGAATAATCCTACCTTCTCCACCAAGGACCAGTATAGGGCTGGCTTGTGACTTAACTTGACCCAAGGAGACATGCTTCCTCCTTGGAAGAAAAGCTATGACAAACCTAGACAGCATATTAAAAAACAGAGACATTACTTTGCCAACAATGGTCCATATAGTCAAAGCTATGGTTTTTCCAGTGGTTGTGTGTGGATGTGAGAGGTGGACCGTAAAGAAGGCTGAGTGCTGAAGAATTGATGTTTTTATTGATGCTGTGGTGTTGGAGAAGACTCTTGAGAGTCCCTTGGACTGCAAGGAGATCCAATCAGTTGATCCTAAAGGAAATCAGTCCTGAATATTCATTGGAAGAACTGATGCTGAAGCTGAAGCTCCAATACTTTGGCCACCTGATGGGAAGAACTGACTCATTTGAAAAGACCTGATGCCGGGAAAGATTGAGGCAGGAGGAGAAGGAGATGACAGAGAATGAGATAGTTGGATGGCATCACCGATTGAATGGACATGAGTTTGAGCAAACTCCAGAAGATGGTGAAGGACAGGGAAGCCTGGCATGCTGCAGTCCATGGGGTGGCAAAGAGTCGGGACACGACCGAGTGACTGAACAACAAAAGGAAACATGAGACAAGGTTTGCAGAGGGCTCCTGAGACCCTCTCTTCTTTTGGATGTTGTGCTGTGTGGAAATGAGATTCCAGATCTTACTAAAGATGGCAGGGAAAACAATGAAGGCAATGATACTAGGGGTGTAAAGCTGGGTAGGGAAGTTAAACAGTAGTCCAAGGAAGAAGTGATAGGGTCTGGATGAAAGCAATCGAACGTGGGCAGAAGGAAGGAGATGAGAGTTCTGAAAGTGGAACTAATAGCACTTCACTATTGAGATTCATCACTTTAATAAATATTCACAAAATTTCCAATATGAGCTAGGAACTGGGAACTGAGCAATGAATGAAATCTACAAAGTCCTTCATAAAGTTTCCATTTTAGCACACCCTAGTTAACAAGGAATGAGGCAGAGGTTAATCCATACAATGTCAGCAGTGATAGGCAGTATGAAGAAAAATGAAACAGGGTTTGGGGAGAGTGATAAGGCAGTTGCTATTTTAGACAGGGACCAGGAAAGGACTCTCTGTAAGGGACATTTGAACAGCGGCCAAAGGAAGTGATAGGTAAGTTGTGGGGTCTATTGGTACAGAGGGAGACATACTGGGAGTGGAAGCTGGAGACTAGTTAAGAGGAGGGAAAGTCTAGTAAGACTTTCAAATGGATGATGGTACAGTTTATTGATAAAGAGATATATGTGGATGATGCTAATAACAGGCAGTTATACACAGGAGCTGGTCTAGATGGAGAGGTAGCAGTTATCTGAAGGAAACCTCAAGGACATTTTCTAAAATTTCAATTCAGAGACACCAGCTGAATGGTTTCCTTACCAAATTAAAAGGATCAGACTCTTCCATCTAAGGACATTCATTCTGGTTAACAGTAGAGCCAAATTATTTCAATGAGCAACAAAAGGCTATTTTAGTGCTACTGAAAGAACTTTATTGAAAGCTTTTCACAAATTTAAAAGCAGGAGTAAACTTTATGGGGAATAAAGCTTTATTTAATAAAAAGCAGTATATTAATGCATTTCAAGTATTTTATAAATATATGAGCATTTTAAATTGACAAATATAACATATCAAGTAAATTGAAAGGCAGAAAAACTGCCACAATTTAGTACAGGCAAACTAAAAATATTCCAAAATCAAAAACTATGATAACCATTTTCAGAATTTAGTCATTACTCTATAATCAGTCTTGTTTCCTGGTTAGAATAGTTGGACCACTGTGATAATGTTTTTTTCATGTTTCCATGCACACAATTTTCTGTATTATACTGTAAATGCAATAATCAAATTCATTTGCATTGTGGGGCTTGGAACTTAGAGATTACCTCTAAGTTTATGAATTTCAATAATATTATCTAACTGAAGCTGAATGATCTCTTTCTGGCTGAACCCAAGTTCTTTAAGAATCTCTTCGGTGTGTTCCCCTAGAAAAGGATCCCTTTTAGTCGAAGGGAGAGCTGGGGTGTTGGACAGCAAAGGAGCAGGGCGGGGACTCACACGCTGCTCTGTATCAGTAATAAACGAGCCCCGATCTTTGTTGTGACCATGATGGGCAACCTCTTCAAAAGTCAGCACAGGAGTCACACATGCATCTGTGCCATCAAAGATCTGACACCACTCTGCCTTTGTCTTCTTTGCAAAGATATCTGCAAATTTCTTCTTCATTTCTGGCCAATCCTTTATACTCATCTGATTGGGAAGTTCATCAGACTTTAGCCCAAGTCCTGAGAGAAAAACAGAATTTCTTAAATCAGCATGCTTTGGGTGCAGTAAATATAATCAGTGCAAATGAGTTTTGAACTCATCATACTTGCCCCAAATGGGATATTTTATAAGAATTCTCAAATGACTCAAGAGAAGAAATTCAAACTCAACTTGAAGTTGGAGCCAAAGCTGGAGAAGACAATAGCGTAACGGGACTCAAGACAGACTTTCTAAGTCTTTGAGAGATCTTATTATTTAGATTTCCTCAAAAGCAGTCATTTTTAATTGTCTAGTTCCCAGAAATCAACTTCTTCCCTCTGAGAAGTTTTTCCAAAAGAAACTTCCTCATGAAGTTATTATCTGCCATGTGTGTGCTGTCACTAAGCTGTGTCTGACTCTTTTGTGATCCCCTGTAGTCCACCAGGCTCCTCTGTCCATGGGATTTCCCAGGCAAGAACACTGGAGTGGGTTGTCATTTTCTTCTCCAGGGGATCTTCCTGACCCAGGGATCAAACCCAAGTCTCCTGCATTGGCAGGAAGATTCTTTACCACTGAGTCACCTGGGGAGCCCCAAGACACGTGCCAATTGTTCCGACAGCAAACATGACAGCAAGTTATCAGCCAGCCAATCAACAGGGGACACAGAGCCTTTTTCTCTCTCAAGAACAAAGAGTTCTGAAGGGCCCCTCAACACAAGTGACAGAGAAGATGAAAAGATCTGCCAGGGAATATCACAAGAAGGATGGCTTCTCCAGTCCATGACTTGATCTGTGCTTTCTTTATTGACTACTGGAACCCACCCCTGTAGATACACCCCAACTCCAGTGCTAATTAAATTATACCCAAAGGGCAACTTTGCTGGGGTTTGGTGTAACTGTCATTTTTATTCCCTCTTGTGTAAGAGGGTTTCTAAATGTAAATTATGCATAATATTTTGCATAAGTTTAGCCAAGTTAATCAAGCAATTCTCATTTTTTATCATCCTTTCCTTATCTACCATGTTGAAAAACAATGAGCAATAATTTTAAGCTGCTCTGAAGATGCAGAAGTGCCTACAAAGGTAAGAAGACAGGAATACTATAGGTTCTTCTTAGAGTTTTGAGGGATATAAGGATATAAGAACTCACATAATTCTGAACAGCTGTGAAAAAACACCTGTACAAATACATTGTTCTCTGTAGCCACTTGTCCCATTCAAAACCAGGAAAGATATAAAGCCACAGTTTCAGATTTACCACAGTAATCTAAGAAGAAATATTTCTAAGGATGTCTTTCACTTTGCTTTCTCCTTCTTGATTGTCCCAAACTCTGTGATTAAGAAGCATATAAAATAAGCAGTTAGCCAAAGCACTTAAGTAGACCACGGCTAACTGCTGGAAACATACAGGCATGCTTTTATAAAGTTTTCTATTTTTTTAAAATCAGAATGTGATCAGAATCATCAGCTAAAACTGGAAACAATAGTTCTCCAACAAACACTAAACTTAAGGTTGCACACGTTTTGTTAAGGTACACAGGTTTGTACACTGGAATACTAGAAATCAAAACACTTTTACCCCTGACTCTGACACACCAGCTGTATCAATACAGCTGCTATTTAAAAGGGCAAGGCTGAAGATATTCGGTATTGACAAAAAAGGATGTCTTTGCTATATTTTTTAATAAAAAAGTATTAATTATAAACTTACATGATTATATATTTTATAAATTATACAAATATATAGTTTATATAATTGTATATAAATTATAAAAATTATACAATATGAATACATATATTATACAAATTATAATATGTATATTTATATTATATAGATTATAAAAAATTTAATTGTGTCTGTATGTGTACAGGGAAAATTCTTTTTTTTTCTTTTTTTTTTTCATTTATTTTTATTAGTTGGAGGCTAATTACTTTATAATATTATATTGGTTTTTGCCATACATTGACATGAATCAGCCATGGATTTACATGTGTTCCCCATCCCGATCCCCCCTCCTACCTCCCTCCCCATCCCATCAAAGGCCACATTCCAAACTATCATAAAGTGGAAGGACAAGGGAGAATTTTTACCTCTTACCTTATAAATTCTGTATTGTTTACACTTTTTTCATAAAAAATACATTTCTTTGAATTTTTTCATGTTTTAAAATTATTGTAAAATATACAAAATATTAACATTGATCATTTTAGCCACTATTAAGAATACAGTACTATGTTATTAAGTATATTCATATTATTCTGGAACCATTACCACCATTCATCTCCAGAACTTTTCATCTTTCCAAACTGAAACTGTACCAGCTTCCCTGGTGGCTCAGATGGTAAAGAATCTGCCTGCAATGCAGGAGACACAGATTCAATTCCTGGGTTGGGAAGATCCCCTGGCGAAGGGAATGGCAACCCACTCCAATATTCTCGCCTGAAAAATTCCATGGACAGAGGAGCCTGGCAGGCTACAGTCCATGGGGTTGCAAAGAGTTGGACACAACTGAGCGACTAACACTTTTACTCATTAAACGCCAACACTTATTCTCTGCTTCCCCCAGTCCTTGTTTAAATATCTGTTGAAGTTCCCACTTTCAATTCTTTTGGACATATAACCAGAAGTGGAATTGCTGGATGATATGGTAATTCTATGTTTAACTTTTTGAGGAGTCACCATATCATTTTCCACAATGGCTGTATAATTTTACGTTCTTACCAGTAATGCATGGGGTTCCAATCTCTCCGCATCCTCACCAACACTAATTTCCTGGCTTTCTTAATAATATTTTGAAATTTTAAAGCAACTTAAAAAAATTATCTATTGCCTTCACTACAAGAATCTCATGTCATAAGAGTCTCAGTATTTCCAGATTTCTTTGCCCTGGAAAGCATTAGGAACATAGCATAGAGGACTCTGAGCCTTACAAAAACCTTGTGTATTTATGCTCAGACACTGAGACCTAAATGAAGCTATGGTCTAAAAGATCTCAAAATGTATGCTAAAATAATAAATTAACACTAACTCAGAAAAATCATTACAGATGTGGGCATTTGTCCAAACCACTCTGTTCTATTGTTCTTCTAACTTACAGTTAAGTTGGTGAAGTTAATATAGTTGATCACAGAATGCATTCTGATGCTTATAAAAACCATCATTCCAGCTATATACAGACTACTCTTGAGTAGCACTTTGCATCTCAAAAGCTATCAAACATAAAACTCCAAACTTGAAGCTGGAAGATAAATGTGCTGCAAGCATGTGCTTGTCACACTGCTTCAGCATATATTCTAAAACTTCTTAGAAACTAAAATATCTGTGAAGTAAACTTTAAATTCACATTTCACAGGGACAAAATAACTTCAGTCCAATTATCAGTCAGGGCAAAAGGGATCCCAAATTTTCCTGCTAACCTGTGACAACATATCAATAAGACAAGAATCTGCAAGAAAGGTGAACTGCAGAAGCATCAAGTGATGGTGACATATCCCAACAAACTCTCACTCGCCAAAGTCTCTCTGTGCTCTGGTGACCCCATTATTAAGTACCAGGAGGGACATCTATCTATCAAGGAATAAAAACTGGTAGAACCAGCAGATCATTTCTAGGGAAGAACAGATTGTGGCCATGCAACAGGCAAGATAAATATCCACACTATGAGTATGGGCTTCCCAGGTGGCACTAGTGGTAAAGAACCTGCCTGCCAGTGCAGGAGACATAAGAGATCTGAGTTCGATCCCTGGGTTGGGAGGATCCCCTGGAGAAGGGCATGATAACCCACTCCAATATTCTTGCCTGGAGAATCCCAGGGACAGAGGAGCCTGGCAGGCTATGGTCCACAGGGTCACACAGAGTTGGACACAACTGAAGAGACTTAGCACAGCATTGAGTATGAAATGTAACAAAAACACTGAACGCCCACAAAAAGGATTATGATCTTTTTAACCTGAGCTATTTTATATTTTATAGACCTTTTTTATAAAAGTGCTTGTCAATTTAAAAGATGGGGGAAGTGCCTCACAATATGATTACCATCATTAAACTAATTATAAAGTGGATATATACATATAATAAAAGACATCATGAACTTCAAAAGACCCCAAAATAGAGGCTGGAAAACATCCCCAGAAAAGAGGTTCCTGAAAACTTACTCACCCTTGGGGTTTCCCTGGTGGTCCAGTGGTTAAGAATCTGCCTTGCAATACAAGGGACACGGGTTCAATCACTGGTCCGGGAAGATCCCATATGCCAAGAAGCAGGTAAGCCCATGCACCACAACTCAGGGGCCTGAGCTCTGGAGCCCTTGCGCTGCAACTACTGAAGCTACAAGAGAAGCCACCACAATGAGAAGCCTGGAGCGTCGCAACTAGAGAGTAGGTCCCACTTGCCACAACTAGGGAAAGCCTGCACACAGCAACAGAGACCCAGCACAGCCAAAATAAATAAATAAATCTTTAAAAAAAAAAAAAAGAAAAATTACTCACCCTTGATCAGCAGCTCATAGAACTGGGGCTCTAATGCTCCGACAGCCATGAACCCCCCGTCTGCTGTCCGGTAGGTTGTGTAGAAATGTGCTCCACCATCTATCATGTTCTGTCCACGAGGCTGTGCCCACAATCCTGTTTCTTGGGTTTTCCACAGAAAAGAACTTAGATATGCTGTTCCTTCCACCTTTGAAGAAACAGAATACAATGTGAATCCAGGTAATTCAACTATAAAAATTATGACTGATTCCTACTTGGGTTTTAAAAAAATGTTTGTATAAAAATGTTTATCTTAGAACACAGAAAGATTATATCTAATTATACAACTTCTTTGATATTTTGAGAAAGTGAGTTAGGACAGGTTTATGATAGAGCTCCTGCACTATTCAGATCAGGGAATATTGTTCAGAAGACTTCAAGGAACTACTTCTGCTCTTCCTTTCAAATAATATTGGCAGAATGTTGACAGTTTTTGAAGCTAACTGAGGCTAGCTTCACTAGTAAGCTTACTTCACCATTAGTAAGCTAATTATACATTCTCTTTACTTTCATATATGTTAAAAATGGTCAGGATAAAAAAGCTGAAAATAAAAAGGTTTTCTTAAAAATCTATCATCTGACCTCAATACTTATAAACACATACACACAAACACATGAAGCAGATCACATTTTAAAGGTAAATTGCATGACAGCTATATTTAGTTGACTCTAGTTTTGATACCAAGCGCAAGAAATACAAATTTGAATATTTAACATATTTTAACTTTAATTATCACTAGAAAGTTACAGAATAAACATAACAATGTGGGTGGCAGGTGATAAGGATTTTCTGAGTACAGACAAACTAGTTTGGGAATGCCAGCTTCCCACTAGCCCTGAAATAAAAAGGATTCACATCTCCAGTATGATTATCATGAGACTGGGTGCACTGAACTAACTAAAGAACACTTTCCTATCCTTCTGGCACTCCAGGAAGCAGGCCAGCAAAGCATCCTTGTCTCTGAGGTTATTAAGAGAAAGCATTCCAATCGTGAACATGGGATTTCTCACAGATTCTGGCTATGAAACGAACACAAAATTTAACAGGCAAGAAGACTGCAGTGGGTTGCCATTTCCTCCTACAGGGGATCTTCCCAACCCAGGGATCGAACCCTTGTTTCCAACGTCCGCAGGCAGATTCTTCACCACTGTGCCTGTTGGGAAGCCCATTTTTAGATACGCCTCAGTTTTCCCTTTTAGCTTGAGGAAGCTCCTGAACACTTGAATCCATGGATCTGACTTTGCTGTCACCAAGTAGCGGAGTTTGTATAAGTGGCCTTTGGTGGTGCTGTTTTTTGAAATGGGGTTACACAGATTTTACAGTCCCCACATTTATACATATACACACAAACACACATATAGATACATCTCACACACACACACACATATATATATGTACATTTAATCTCTTTTACACACTGGGTGTACCGATGAGACTATTGAAAAAAGATGTCCTGACAGTGTTATGGGTCTATTTTGGCTCACTCAGGATACAAACAGCTCTAATCTAACTCCACCTTTACTTGGCGCCATAGAAGGACACAGGACAAGACACAGCACTTATAATCCTTATCTCATCAAGAGGCTGCCGAGCACACACCTCTCTTCCCCCCTCATCCACATGCAGTGTATGCTGCCACAGATGACAACCCATGAACAGGGAAACTGTAGCCTCAATTTCCCAACTTTTTATATTATTCTCATCACATAGGCCAATGGCCTGCATGCCAACACATAGTCCCCCAGGTTAGAAGTGTTCCCTTGGGTCAGGAGGAAACACAGTAAAACAGACCCCACATGCCATGTGCGTGCATGCTAAGTTGCTTCAGTCCTGTCTGACATCCAGACTCCTTGTGGCCCAATGGATTATAGCCTGCCAGGTTCCTTTGTCCATGAGGATTCTCCAGGCAAGCATACTGGAGTGTAGGGCCATGCCCTCCCCCAGAGGATCTCTGCAACCCAGAGATTGAACTCAAGTCTCAGGCATCTCCTGTATTGGCAGGTGGGTTCTTTACCACTAGCGCCCCCTGGGAAGCCCTAACTCTACAGTTTCTAAGGGAACAGTCTGATGAAGAGATGACTCCAGGTCATCATAGGCAGGCCTAGGTCATGGATTCTGCTGCTAAAGTCACTTGGAAACTATTGGCCTAAAAGAATAAGATATATGTCCCCCCAAGTCAGCTTCCTCCTTCAGTGGTTCTCCACAGGGTACCAGAGCCACCATCCACTGGGTCTTCTAAGTCAGAGATCAGGGAACCATCCTTGATTCCTTCCTTTCCCTTCACTGTCAAATGTGAATCCTTAAATCCATACCTATTCTACCATTGACCATTTTAGTACTTGCCTTTATCTCTGTCTTGTCTTCATCAAATCCACTCTCCAGCCTACCAGCAAAGATAGGTCCTAATGTAACCTATATAGTGGCACTAGACTGGGCTCTCATCAACTAGCTATGAGAACTCAGGCAAATTTCTTTTTTCTTTTTTTTCAGGCAAATTTCTGAATGTGCTGATGAATCTGTTGAAAAAAAGATGTCCTAAGAGCGTTATGGGTCTGTGCTTAGTTGCTCACTCATGTCTGACTCTCTGCAACCCCATGGACTGTAGCTCACCAGGCTCCTCTGTCCATGGGATTTTTCCGACAAGAACACTGGAGTGAGTTGCCTTTTCGTCCTCCAGGGGACATTCCTGACCCAGGGATCAAACCCACGTCTCCTGTGTTTCCTGCACTGCAGGTGAATTCTTTAGCTGCTGAGTCATCAGGGAAGCCCTGTTACAGGTCTAACTGGGTTCAGTAACAATGTATCCCAGGAGAAGGGAATGGCAACCCTTCCAGTATTCTTGCCTGGAAAGTCCATGCCCAAAAAAGCCTCATGGGCTGCAGTCCATGGGGGTCACACAACTGAGTGCACATGTGTGAGGGGTCTGCAGGGAGACGGGTTGGTAAGAATAAACAAGTAGAACTGGAAACAAACAATCTATTCCAAGTGAAATTGCTGTTTTGGGGATTAGGAGAAATCACACAGAAGTGCCTAGGAGAACATGAAGCAAGTGCTCCGTGTGTGAGTGAAGACACTGAAGCATCCTGACATTCGAATCTCTGCTACACAGTGCAGCAGGAAGGTCTAGACTGGTCCATTTCACTTCAGCATCATCAAGAATCTCCTCTTCCTGCTAAAGGAGACTTCCTGAGCCCAGTTTTGAATGAAAATCTCTTAAAAATCATATTCAAAGCACAAGACACAAGATGGGGAAAATCGCTGAAACACAATGTAGTAATCAGGTGAGTCATGCACAGTTTAGAAAATTGACTCCACAAACAGATGATCAAAATATGACATTCTGACACATGTCAAACATATGAAGGTATTTTAAAGAGAAGGCTATCTTTGGTAACTTGAATTCAAATTTCAAATCTAAATTTATCTCCTGTCTTGTTCGAAAGAGGATTTGAGGCCTCCATATCTCAACCTTAGGAACAAACGCGAGGCTTAGCGTTTCCCCCAGTAAAAACTTACCATGCTTGCATCGATGACCTGACCTTTGCCAGACCGTGTGCGTTCAAACAGTGCCATAACGACGCCCAGTGTGCACATGAGGCCACCACCACCAAAATCAGCCAGGAGATTCAATGGGGCATATGGATTCTCACCACTTCTGCCACTTCTTGATAAAACACCTATACTATGAAAAAAAAATATGGAGGACCATTAATGGTAAATTTAAAGTGTATTTTAAACTTTTATTTTTTTATTTTTGGCTGTGCTGGATCTTCATTACTGCTCGGGCTTTTCTCTGGCTGCATTGAGTGGAGGCTACTCTCAATTGCAGTGCATGGGCTTCTCATTGCAATGGCTTCTCTTGTTGCAGAGCACAGGCTCCAGGACACACAAGCTTCAGTACCTGTGGCACGTGGGCTCAGTCATTGTGGCTCTGGGGCTCTAGAACAACAGGCTCAACTATAAGCCTACAGTTCACAGGCTTAGTTGCTCCGTGGCATGTGGGATCTTCCCGGACCTGGGATCAAACCCCGTGTCTCCTGCACTAGCAGGCAGATTCTTTATCAATGAGCCATCCAGTGGTAAATGGGCTAAGAAGCCCATTTAATGTGTACTTTAAATAAATACATGAACATCTTAGAAGGAAAACCAATCTCTCTAGCTACTAGTTGTAAGTGAAAATTAATATCTAATGCCTTTCTAAATCTAAACTTGTTCAATATATTTATAAGATGGCTTTCCTTCCAACAAATTTCCTTGGTTTTTTTTAAAATGTCTTTATTTTCTTTAAAACTTTATTCCTACTAACATTTTCAGAATTCTATTGCTAAGTTTTTATTCACTGAGTTGTGTGTGGGGGGGGATGGTTGCTATCTACTTAGTTTATAATTTAACAATGGTATAAGGCACTTCCATTCTTACTAGAAAGAGATGCAAGAAAACAAACACAAGAAAAAGAAAAGGAATTGCATTTTTAAATAGATGTGAAAAATCAACTCTCCACTCACTCTTTTCCTCAACCTTTAAATATGTACACAGAATATTTGAGACTTCTTTTACTCAGCAATATGGTTCTTAGAAATCTAGAATTAGGTCATTCTAAGAGCTTCCCTGGTGGCTCAGGGGGTAAAGAACCTGCCTGCCATGCAGGAGACTCAGATTCTATCTGTGAGTCGGGAAGAGCCCTTGGAGAAGGGAATGGCAACCCACTCCAGTATTCTTGCCTGGAGAAGTCCATGGACAGAGAAGCCTGGTGGGATACAGTCCATGGGGTCACAAAGAGTTGGACATGACTGAGTGGTTAACACTTTCAAGATATGTTCACAGGTGAAAACCATGGGATTTTTCTAGTATTCATAGAATTTCTAAAATCATGACTCAGTCAACAATTCACAATAAAGTAAGGGGGTACCAGAATCAAACTATTAATATATCTTTGCATACTACAGAGCAACCATTTCTACTATCAATAAGTCTCTTACTTCCTAGCAGGGTCTTGCTGGAGAATTCACTCCACAAACATAGTCAGTAAATGTTACTAGTGCATGTATTACCCCTCCCTGTGTTAAGGCAGGGGAAAGTGAAAGTGTTAGTTGCTCAACTCTTTGCGACCCCAGGGGCTGTAGACTGCCAGGCTCCTCTGTCCATGTATTCTCCAGGCAAGAATACTGGAGTGGGTGGCCATGCCCTCCTCCAAAGGATATTCCTGACCCAGGGATCAAACCCACGTCTCCTGCATTGCAGGCAGATTCCTTTTGATCTGAGTCACTGAGGCTGACAGTGACTGTTCCAAGACAAACCAATCTTTTTTAAAGAAGTACACACTCAAAGAAAAAAAAGAAGTACATGCTCTTTATTAATTCCAACAAATATTCCAAACTTCACCTTTAAAAAATTCTTTCTAATAAGTATAGCTGTAGATCTTGACTGGGGGAAAAAAAAAGAGGGAAGAGAAATTTGGATTTTTTTTTTCAACACACCTGACAAAGCCAAAAAGTTGATGTCATGTCCGGCTACCTTGGAGAACCTTCCCGACTGGCCGAATCCACTCAATCTGGCATAGATAAGCCTCGGGTTCTCCTTCTGGAGAATCTCTGGACCGAGCTGGAGTTTTTCCATCACCCCTGAAGAGAAAAGTTATGTTCTTTTTTTCAAGACAGCATGAACTGAAGATGGGTATAATCCCTCCTTTGTGGCAAATATAAAACAGCACTTTTTTGCAAGGAAAACTGGTAACATTTGTTGTGAGTTTATAACGAATATATTGCCAGTAATTAAAAACCCAGACAGTGAAGCCCCCATTTTTGGAATGTGGGGCAAATCCCCCCACCCCAAGAATGCTATTTAACTCCAGCACTGCCCTACATCCTGCAGGCATACCCAAGCATCTTCAGAGTGGACATTCCATCCCTTCAGTCAGCCCCTTCAGAGTTGCCCCAGTTCGCTCCTAAGTAATTTATTAGAAATGGTCTGTTCTTTTGGAAGTTACTCTGAGTGTTTAGTTGATTAAAAACTCACTTTGGGAAGCTGCTTTTCCGTTCAGGACCTCTTCTATGTCTACGCCTGCACGGCTGCCTGCTATACTTATGCCTGCATATACTCCATCTTCCCAAACAGCTCAGGTGCTCCTCTGGCAGGATTCATGCCTCATCTGTTTCCACAGGCCTCTAACACGCCCAACAGTTCCTCTACAAAAAGGCTCAGTACACATATCTGGTGGAAGAAGGGTTAGCTACAACAGCATTTAACTGCTCTTAGTTATCAGCGAGTACAGGTGACTCTTGAACAAGGTGAGTTTGAACTGTTTGGGTCCACTTACATGAAGTTTTTCAGAAGTAAATACTACAGTATTACACAGTCTGTGGTTGATGAATGCTGAGGAACTGTGGAGGACCATTGTAACTAAAGAACAGGTTAGCCCTGGTTTGTTCCAGGGTCAGTCAGTATTTATTCTGCTAAAACCAGGGAACCTAAGGAGTCCTGGGGTTAAAGATATAAAATTAGATAATAAAACTCACTGACTTTGTTTCCACAAAGCTATGATAAGTTACAAAAGGATTCTATTCCTAGACTTGTGGTTACCAAGGGGGAAGGATAGGAGAGGGATGAACTGGGAGCTTGGGATTAGTAGATGCAAACAAGTATATACAGAATGGATAAACAATAAGGTTCTACTGTATAGCATAGGAAGCTCTATTCAGTATCTTGTGATAAACCTGTGATAAATGGAAAATATGAAAAAGAATATATATGTAACTCAGTGGCTCTGTTGTACAGCAGTAATTAACACAACATTGTAAATCAACAATACTTCAATTAAAAATAAACTCTATTTCTTTAACTAGAAAAACATCAGCCTCAATCCACCCCAACACCCCCTGCAGCTATATCTGTATTCACAGCTCCACCTCTCCCCTAATACTAAGACAAATTATTTACCCATGTGGAGCCTCCTTCAATTTCAAGTTGTGTGTTATTAAATTATAATAAAATCCTAATTACTAAATTATTATTGTTGTAATCTCAGATCTGAGGGCGGATGTGTTCACACATTTAAATACGCCTGGTGCCCCACACAGCCAATTCATTCCCCATTTACTGACTTCCAGCATATACCAAAGCTCGGGATTTGTACTTGAGCAAGAGCAGGTGTCTGAGCAAAGGTCAAAGTGGTGCTAGACCCAAACATCAGCTTTTTAAAGGCTGTTAAAACTGTTATCAAGGGCGCTGCAGCAGGCGTGCAAAGAATCCAGAAGTCACAGAAAGGAGGAAGAATGATAGGACTGATGATAATTGAAAGCTGGTAGTGGAAAAGAAAGATTTGGGAGCCTAGACAAAGGTACAAGTTTTTCATTCAGGCAACTGGGTGGACATTGGTTCTATTGACTGAAATGATACAGAAAGAGGAGAGGACATTTTAGTAGGAAAGAGGTGGGGCTCAGTTTGGAATATGTGGAAGCTGCAGTGCCCAGGAGACGGTCAGATAGAAGTGGGCAGAACTTGCCTATTCCGGAACTCTGTGGCTCTAAAAGAAGGGGCCAAGTTATAGACCTGGCCATCACCTGCCTATAAAAAGTAAAAATAATAGAAATGGATAAGGGCTGCAAGAAGCAGAGTGTAAAGGAAATTGAGCAGAAGCTGGAACCTGAACACCAGCATTTAAGGCAGCAGGTGTTAGCCTGGCTTTACCCAGGTACACCAAGCTCCAAAATTTAGCAGTTTGACTGTGAACCTACATGCAGTTTTCCAGGGAGAGAATCTATGGCTTTCGTTTGTTTCTCATAGGGTTCATGACCTTCACTTAATTAAGAAACGCAAATGTAAAAGAGTAACTAAAAAAGGAGGGGAACTTGGGAAGGAGTCAGAGGGAGGTATAAAAAAAGTGAGGACAACACCATATCTCGGACTCCAAGAGTGGAAGATCGTCTCAGGGGGCGATCGATCAGCAACATCAAATGCAACAGCAAGGTCTAGAAAGTAGGGACGGAAAGGGTTCAGGTGGCAACAGGGCAAAGGTTATGCGGGGTGCAGTCCCAAACGGTCGGGCGCGGCGACCTCCCTTCTGCGGGGACCGTCCCCTCTCTGACCCCGCGTAGGGGCAGGGGGCTCACCGGGACGGAAAGGATCCAACATCACGTCCGCCCGGGCGCACAGGCGTCGCAGCACCGCCACTCCCCGCGGCCGCTTCAGGTCCACCGCCAGCGAGCGCTTGCCTCGGGCCAACCTGCTCACGTCGCTGCGGGTGCCGGGTCGGTCCACACGCACCACCTGCGCCCCGAAGTCCGCCAGGACCATGCCGCAGAAGGGAACCGGGGCCAGGCCGGCGAGTTCAACGACTGTGATGCCCCTAAGAGCCATGTACCCCGCGTCTCCTGACAAACCGAAGAAGCAGCAGCTGCCAGAACTTCCGCCTCTACTGCCAGGCGTCTGCCCCAGACGCACGCTCCCTCCCTCGTGGCCCCGCCCCCACGCGCCTGCGCGCAGCCGCAGAGCCTGCGAAATTCTGCGTCTTCGGACCGCCTCCGGATCTGCCCAGTTAAGTGGACTGAGGTGGCTTAGATTTTAAAACTAGGGGATCCTAAATTGTGCCCTAGGGCTTGACCTGGGGGGATGGGGGTGGGGGTGGGGCCCATGGCTGGTCCTGGATGTCTCAGGATGGTTTTACTTTCCTTGCAGCCCCAGCCGCTGTGCTCTATGGACGCGTTTATACCTCTCTGGCCTTGAAAAACATGAAAAATATATAAATATTTAGGAATAATGTTAAAGTGTTGTTTTTAGCTATCTGGGGTTAGTATCCTGTGTTTTTGCAGCCTGAGTTTCCGCCCTTTCACACCAAGGGAGTGACTGTAGTCCCATGACTGTCGGAAGGAAGGTACTCTTCTTTCCTGAGCTGGTTAGGCTCACCAGCTCACGTTTGGCAATAACTGCAATCGACCCTTCGTTTAGTGACATGGCGGGCAATGTGCCAGTTATGATTATTCACTACCCACAAAAAGCTTGTGTGCCCTATCATGGAATATAAAAAGCACATGTGAGCAGGTGGTGCTCATCAGAGACAAATCTGAGAAGTTTAAAAGTATTTTTAATTTGTCACCTGCTATTTCTACAATTATAGTTTGGAGTTTTTAATTTCAGTGCATTTTAAAAGTACAATAAAAAAAAGAACAAATAGCCCCACTCCTTGCAGTTTCGAGTCTCCAGGAGCTAGGGAGAGACTTTTATAGAGAAAAGTTGAGGCAAGGAAATTATTGATTGACTATATGTAATAGCCTAGCTGACTGTTTGGATTTGGTTCGTACTTTGATTTCTGCACTCTCAGACCAGGTTAGATTCAGCCTGCTTACAGAGGATGCCAGGGCATGAGAGCCACATCACTCTAATGGATTCCTTGTTTAATTAGCACCTATTTGTCCCCTCTAGCCCTTTGTTTTGAGAACAAATTTTTATTTTTGAGAAACTTAAGAGAGAAATGTATAAAAAATACTCTAGCAAACACCCGTAGATGGAGGTACTATTATTTCATAGTGACCCCCAGTCTAAAAAATAAGCAGTACAGATAGTGCTTAAGCTGACACCCATGATTAGATTCACATGAATCAGATATCTTACCAGCATTAAGCTTTACTGATAAGGTCAAAGATGCAGATCATAGAGATAATCTCAGACAAAATTGAGGTCCTGGAAATGTCACTTGACACTGCAGGCCCTTCCTGCATGGGCAACATATTCTCTGTTACTGATCTCGAGAGACAGCAGTGAACGGTCCTGAAGAGAGATCTTAGCTCCCTGCCCAGGAATTGAACCTGAGTAGTCTGGATGAAAACCAGGATTCCTAGCCACCAGATCATGAAGGCGTTAGAGGCCAGAAGCTGCGACCCTGACTCTTTCCCCCATTTGAATGCGAGAATGCTTCAAAAGAGGCAAAGACTGTGAAAACAGGTACAAAGTTTATTATGAGAGACAGCATAGCATGTGGGAGAATGTTCAGAGAAGCAGTTTATTTAAGACTGAAGCTGGAAAGCCAGGTGATGCAAAGGTAAAGGATCTGCCTGCCAACGCAGGAGACACGAGAGAGATGTGGGTTTGATCCATGAGCCAGGAAGATCCTCTGTAGTAGGAAATGGCAACCCACCCCAGTATTCTTTGAAAAATCCCACGGACAGAGGAGCCTGGAGGGCTACAGTTCACGGGGCTGCAAAGAGTTGGAGGCACCTGAGCACACACACAGGCAGAGATACAGACCCAGAGAGAAAGGGTATGGGCCTCCTCTCTTGTGAGGCCTGCAGTAGTGAAGTAATTTAAATCGATTACATAGAACAGTTATCTTGTTTCTTTTTTTCACACCTGACTGGTCCTAGGAACCTCTCCAAGATGGGTACACAACTTTTTGTTAAGATAGCTCCCCATGTAGGACTGTGGGTGCGTGTCCACTCATTATGGGGTAGCAGCCTCTCCCTTTTTGACCTCCAAGGAGCCTTCCTGTGCATGTGCAGACAGGGAAGTTCTCCTTGACCTCAAAAGTGGTCATCTTATATCTTTACTTCTGCCGAGCTCAACTTCTGCCATTAGCTTTGTCCTTGGAGTATCTGGGTGAGAACAAAAATTCTGTTTTACTCCATTTGACAAATACCAGCTATCCAGCCTTAGGGCCCATCAGTCTTCTACAAGCTGAATTGTGTCTCTTTAAAATTCATATATTTAAGTCCTAACCCCAGTACTGTGACTATTTGGAGACAAGGCCTGTAAAGGTAATTAAGACAGAAACAGGTCGTTTGCGTGGGACCTAATCCAATAGGACTGGACTGGTGTCCTTATAAGAAAAGATTAGGAAAACACAGGCTAAGGGACAACCGTGTGAAGACACAGCAGAAGGCAGCCATCTGCAAGTCAAGAAGAGAAGCTTCAAAAGAAAGCATACCCGTTGACCCATGATCTTGGACTTTTAGTTGTCAAAACTGTGAGAAAATAAATTTCTGTTGTTTAAACCACCCAGTCTGTTATTTTTTTCTGGAATTCCTTGCAAATTAATATATTCTTAGATCCACGGTTACAGATGAGGTTCTAATGAGGTTCTCAGGTCACCAAACAAGACTATTTTCTATTCCAGAAAGTTACTTAGCCATGGAACCATGTTTCGTAAATTCTGGGTTTATTTAGCATAATCAATCTTGTGGCCAGGGATAACCATTAAGTGCCGGAGCCTGCCGGCAAACGAACCGGTCACGGGCGCAATCGCCAAAATACCTGAGAAATAAAAGAAAGGACTAGGAAAGAAAAGACTAGGAAAGAATGGGGTTGAGAGGGACGGAGTCAGCTCTCGACTGTAACCGACAACCGCCAACCGGCGACCGACAACCGCCAACTTTATTGAGGAGTGACATGCTTGTATATGAGTAAGGGAGTGGCGTCTTAGTATGATTACAATCAGTTAAAAGATTATCATGATCACAATCAATTAAAGATTATCTAAGGATTACTTAGACATAAACCATACACAGGAGCCTGACAATCTCGTCAGGAAAATGGGTAAAAGGTCGTTACAGCAATTTCCTTGAGGGAGGTGAGAAAGGTCAACCTGTACTTTAATAAATCAGGGGTGGCGGGACAGAGAGGGACCTCTTGATCTCTCTCAGGGCCAAGAAGGAGCCTGAGCGGTCAGGCTGGCTCCCCGCAATTAAGTCTATTCAATAAGTAAATTCTCTTAAGCCTGGCATGTTGCAGTTTATGAGGTCACAAAGAGTAGAACACAGCGACTGAACAGCCAACTTCCTCTTAGCAAATATGATTAATTTCCTTACCTACAGTCCAGTGGAGTCATATGCCCTTTTCTTTGGCCTCCCAGGGCTTCCCTGTACTAAAGAGAGTAAATAGATCAAAAGTCAGCTGCTTTCAACTCTTTCCAAAGCTTAAGTCTCCTTTAATGCTCACCTGCAGCTACCTATTATTGCTCCTGTTCACCTCACTGTTCAAGGCACAAGCCCTCCCATGATTTTGACATATGGTCCACATATGAATGCTATAGCTATATTATTTTTATACTATAATTTGTGGTTTTAATTTTCATAAACAAGGTTACATTGTACCAACTTCTCTGAATTTACCTTTGCACTCCATATTGTGTTAACTGGTCTCCCCATTTCTATTCTTTCCTATTAGATCAATAGAGATTCTTGGCTTAAATACAAAAGAATTCACTGGAAGTGTATGAAGTAAAACTCATGTAAGTATGTGAGAAAGCTGAATTCAGGCAATTGACAGGACTCAGGCTGCTGGAATCATGTTCAAGGTCACAGTGTGAAAGACTGATTAGGATAGAAATCTGCATAGTTTCCATGCACCTCTGCCCAGCTCTGAGAGATTCACATAAGCCTGAGTCTCAGTCAAAAGGATGGAGGTACTAAATTGAAGGTTCTCCCACTGACACATAGGATGGGATCATTAAATTAAAATCATGACTGTGGTGGATTGTGTTGACTGAAAAAAAAAATGCACGATGTGAGAGATGCGAGTTAAACTTTATTTGGGGGCAAAATGAGGACTGCACCCTGGGAGACAGCACCTCAGAAAGCTCTGAGAGGCTGCTCCAAAGAGGTAGTGTGGGAAGGTCAACCTGTAAGATTTTGGTGAAGGGGTAGTTCAATGAAGTTAAGCACTTACATTGCAAAAGTTTTCTGCTAGTCACGAGGACCTGATGTTCTAGATATGAAGAGATGTAGAGACTGAGATTACGAAATCAGCCCCTGGAAATAATATTTGGCTGTCTAAAGACCTGTTCCATAGCCTCCTTGAACACAGAGTGCATTTTCCACCCTGAATTCACATCATGGGGTGTTGAAAATTGGCAGCTGCAGCAGCACACATTTCAATATCCACAGGGCAGATGGCAAACGTCCTTATTCTCGTTGTTCAGTCAGTCAGTAGTTCAGTTGCTCAGTCGTGTCTGACTGTTCGTGACACCATGGACCACAGCATGTGAGGTCTCCCTTTCCATCACCAACTCTAGGAGTCTACTCAAACTCATCTACATTTTGTTGGTGATGCCATCCAACCATCTCATCCTCTGTCATCCCCTTCTCCTCCTGCCTTCATTCTTTCCCAGCATCAGAGTCATTTGAAAAGAGTCAGCTCTTCTCATCCAGTGGCCAAGGTATTCGAGTTTCAGCTTCAACATCAGTCCTTCCAATGAATGCTCAGGACTGATTTCCTTTAGGATGGACTAGTTGGATCTCCTTGCAGTCCAAGAGACTCTCGAGAGTCTTCTCCAACACCACAGTTCAAATGCATCAATTCTTCAGCTCTCAGTTTTCATTGTAGTTCAACCCTCACATCAGTATGACTATTGGAAAAACCATAGCCTTGACGAGATGGGCCTTTGTTGGCAAAGTAATGTCTCTGATTTTTATTTATTTATTTTTCCATTTATTTTTATTACTTGGAGCCTAATTACTTTACAATATTGTAGTGGTTTTTGCCATATATTGACATGAATCAGCCATGGATGTCTCTGCTTTTTAATACGCTGTCTAGGCAGGTCATAAATTTCCTTCCCAAAAGTAAGTGTCTTTTAATTTCATGGCTGCAATCACCATCTGCAGTGATTTTGCAGCCCCCCAAAATAAAGTCAGCCACTGTTTCCACTGTTTCCCCATCTATTTGCCACGAAGTGATGGGACCGGATGCCATAATCTTAATTTTCTGAATGTTAAGCTCTAAGCCAACTTTTTCCACTCTCCTCTTTCACTTTCGTCAAGAGGCTCTTTAGTTCTTCTTCACTCTCTGCCTAAGGGTGGTGTCATCTGCATATCTGAAGCTATTGATATTTCTCCTGGCAATCTTGATTCCAGCTTGTGCTTCTTCCAGTACAGCATTTCTCATGATGTACTCTGCATATAAGTTAAATAAGCAGGGTGACAATATACAGCCTTGACATACTCCTTTCCCTATTTGGAACCAGTCTGTTGTTCCATGTCCAGTTCTAACTGTTGCTTCCTGACCTGCATACAGGTTTCTCAAGAGGCAGGTCAGGTGGTCTGGTATTCCCATCTCTTTCAGAATTTTCCACAGTTTATTGTGATCCACACAGTCAAAGACTTTGGCATAGTCAATAAAGCAGAAATAGATGTTTTTCTGGAACTCTCTTGCTTTTTTGATGATCCAGTGGATGTTGGCAATTTGATCTCTGGTTTCTCTGCCTTTTCTAAAACCAGCTTGAATATCTGGAAGTTCACGGTTCACATACTGTTGAAGCCTTGCTTGGAGAACTTTGGGCATTACTTTACTAGCATGTGAGATGAGTGCAATTGTGCAGTAGTTTGAGCATTCTTTGGGATTGCCTTTCTTTGGAGTTGGAATGAAAACTGATCTTTTCCAGTCCTGTGGCCACTGCTGAGTTTTCCAAATTTGCTGGCCTGTTGAGTGCAGCACGTTCACAGCATCGTCTTTTAGGATTTGAAATAGCTTAACTGGAATTCCATCACTTCCACTAGCTTTGTTCATAGTGATGCTTCCTAAGGTCCACTTGACTTCACATTCCAGGATGTCTGGCTCTAAGTGAGTGATCACACCATCATGATTATCTGGGTCCTGAAGATATTTTTTGTATAGTTCTTCTGTGTATTCTTGCCACCTCTTCTTAATATCTTCTTCTTCTGTTTGGTCCGTACCATTTCTGTCCTTTATTGAGCCCATTTTTGCATGAAATATTCCCTTGGTATCTCTAATTTTCTTTAGGAGATCTCTAGTCTTTCCCATTCTATTGTTTTTCTCTAATTGTTTGAACTGATCACTGAGGAAGGCTTTCTTATCTCTCTTTACTATTCTTTGGAACTCTGCATTCAAATGGGTATATCTTTCCTTTTCTCCTTTGCTTCTGGCTTCTCTTCTTTTCACAGCTATTTGTAAGGCCTCCTCAAACAGCCATTTTGCTTTTTTGCATTTCTTTTTCTTGGGGATGGTCTTGATCCCCATCTCCTGTACAATGTCATGCACTTCCGTCCATAGTTCATCAGGCACTCTGTCTATCAGATCTACTCCATTAAATCTATTTTTCACTTCCACTGTATAAATTGTTGTTCCGTCACTGGCAAATGCTCTTGTCAGGTGCCAACTTGTAGTTGACAGGCAAGTGCCAATTTGTAGTTGGCAATTGAAACACATCAAATATATGAAAAATCATGAGTTAATAATAATGCTTTTTGAAAGACCTCCTCAATCACCTTTAAAACTTGCTAGGGCACCAACGCATTATGTTAGTAGTATTAATGAACTCAAGTTTGCATGCCTGAGGCCCAGTGAGGCGAAACAAACAGTAACACTGGAGTTTGGATCAGAGAAAAGTTTATTGCAGGGCCAAGGAAGGAGAATAGGCGGCTTGTGCTAAAAAAAACTGAACCTCCCTATGGTTTTCCAGGAGTTTTTATAGGCAAAATTTGGGGTTAGATCTGCAGAGTGTGTGACTTTATTCTGACTGGTTGATGATGAGATAGCCAGGAGTCTTATGCTCAGCCTGAAATTACCATCCTCCACCTGGGTGGGGGCCAGTTCACGCAGAAGAACTCAAAGACTTTGTTATGTATGCCCCTTGAGAAGGAACCAGGACCTTGCTTTATTCCTATACTATTGTCTCTTCTTTCTTAATCAAAGTAAGTTAATTTACAATGTTGTGTTAGTTTCAAGTGTACAATAAATTCATTCAATTATACATATATATGTATATACATATATTCCTTTTCAGACCCTTTTCCAATATAGGATATTACAAGATATTGAGTATAGTTTCCTGTGCTATACAGTAGGTCCTTGTTGTTTACCTGTTTTATATATAGTAGTGTCTATATGTTACTTCCAAATTAATAATTTACCCCTCCCCCTCACCTTTCCCTTTTGATAACCATAAGTTTGTTTTCTATGTCTGTTAGTCTATTTCTGTTTTGTAAATAAGTTCACTTTTATCATTATTTTAGATTCCACATATAAGTAATATCATGATGCTTGTCTTTCTCTGTCTAACCGACTTAATATGATAATGTCTAGATCCATTTATGTTGCTGCAAATGGCATTATTTCATCTTTTTATGATTGAAAATATACCATTATGTATGATAAGTCACTTCAGTCATGTCCAACTCTTTATGACCCTATGGACCAATGCCAGCCAGGCTCCTCTGTCCTTGGCATTCTCTAGGCAAGAATACTGGAGTGTGTTGCCATGCCCTTCTCCAGGGGATCTTCCCAACCCAGGGATTGAACTCATGTCTCTTACATCTCCTACACTGGTAGGTGGGTTTTTTTTACCACTAGCGCCACCTAGGAAGCTCTAATATTCCATTATAGCTGCATGAAAAGATGTTCGACATCGCTAACTGCTAGAGAAATGCAAATCAAAACTATAATGAGGTATTACCTTGCACAAGTAAGAATGGCCATCATTAAAAAGTCTACAGATAAGGCTCAGAGAGGGCGGAGAAAAGGGAACCATCCTATACTGTTGTTGGGAATATAAACTGGTACAGCCACTATGCAGAATAGGAGGGAGGTTCCTTAAAAAGCTAAAAATAGAGTTACCATATGATCCAGCAATCCCACTGATGGGTATATATCTAGAAAAGACAAAAGCTCTAATTCAGAAAGATACGTGCACCTCAGTGTTCATAGCAGCAGTATTTATAATAGTCAAGACATGGAAGCAACCTAAATGTCCATTGACAGATGAATGAATAAAGAAGATGGAATATTCCTCAACCATAAAAATGAAATAGTGCCATTTATAGGAACATGGATAGTTGTAGATATTATCATACTAATGAAATAAGTCAGACAAAGACAAATATCATATGATATCACTTATATGTAGAATCTTTTAAAATGGTACAAATGAACTTATTTAGAAAACAAAAATAGACTCACAGACCTAGAAAACAAACTGATGGTCACCAAAGGGGATACTAAAGGTAGGGGGAGATAAATTAGAAGTTTGGGACTAACAGATACACACTGCTATACATAAAATAGATAAATAGAAAACACTTTCATATAGCATAGAGAACTGTATTCAATATCTTAAACTGAAGAAAGTAGGGAAAACCACGAGACCATTCAAGTATGACCTAAATCAAATCGCTTATGAATATACAGTGGAAGTGAGAAATAGATTTAAGGGACTCAAACTACTGCACAATTGCACTCATCTCACATGCTAGTAAAGTAATGCTCAAAATTCTCCAAGCCAGGCTTCAGCAATACGTGAACCGAGAACTTCCAGATGTTTAAGCTGGTTTTAGAAAAGGCAGAGAAACCAGAGATCAAATTGCCAATATCTGCTGGATCATTAAAAAAGTAAGAGAGTTCCAGAAAAAACATCTATTTCATGCTTTATTGACTATGCCAAAGCCTTTGACTGTGTGGATCACAATAAACTGTGGAAAATTCTGAAAGAGACGGGAATACCAGACCACCTGACCTGCCTCTTGAGAAACCTGTATGCAGGTCAGGAAGCAACAGTTAGAACTGGACATGGAACAACAGACTGATTCCAAATAGGGAAAGGAGTATGTCAAGGCTGTATATTGTCACCCTGCTTATTTAACTTATATGCAGAGTACATCATGAGAAATGCTGTACTGGAAGAAGCACAAGCTGGAATCAAGATTGCCAGGAGAAATATCAATAGCTTCAGATATGCAGATGACACCACCCTTAGGCAGAGAGTGAAGAAGAACTAAAGAGCCTCTTGACGAAAGTGAAAGAGGAGGGTGAAAAAGTTGGGTTAGAGCTTAACATTCAGAAAACTAAGATCATGGCATCTGGTCCCATCACCTAATGGGAAATAGATGGGGAGACAGTGGAAACAACATCAGACTTTATTTTTGGGGGCTGCAAAATCACTGCAGATGGTGATTGCAGCCATGAAATTTTAAGACGCTTACTCCTTGGAAGGAAAGTTATGACCAACCTAGATAGCATATTAAAAAGCAGAGACATTACTTTGCCAACAAAGGTCCGTCTAGTCAAGGCTATGGTTTTTCCAGTGGTCATGTATGGGTGTAAGAGTTGGACTATAAAGAAAGCTGAGCGCTGAAAAATTGATGCTTTTCAACTGTGGTGTTGGAGAAGACTCTTGAGAGTCCCTTGGACTGCAAGGAGATCCAACCAGTCCATCCTAAAGGTGATCAGTCCTGGGTGTTCATTGGAAGGACTGATGCTGAAGCTGAAACTCCAATACTTTGGCCACCTCATGCGAAGAGTTGACTCATTGGAAAAGACCCTGATGCTGGGAGGGATTGGGGGCAGGAGGAGGAGGGGACGATGGAGGATGACATGGCTGGATGTCATCGCCGACTCGATGGGCATGAGTTTGAGTCAACTCCGGGAGTTGGTGATGGACAAGGAGGCCTGGCATGCTGCAGTTCACAGGGTCGCAAAGAGTTGGACACAACTGAGCGACTGAACTGACTGACTGACTGACTGAATAACATTTAATAAAAAATGAATATCTATATAAAACTGAATCACTTTGCTGTACACCTGAAACTAGTACTATATTATAAATCAATTATATTTCAATGAAAATATAAAAATTAAAAATAACAAAACATTCTACTTTACATTATACCATCTCCTGACTGAAAAAAAGATGCACAACCTGTAAGTAGAGAATTATGTTTTATTCAGCAATCTCTCAGATAACTCTGAGGAACTGCTTGGAAGCAATAAGGGAAGGGCCAGGATACACACAAGTTTTTGCAACCCAAAGCAGGTAGTCAGAACAATGAAAGATCATTGTTAATTAAAGAAAACCAAACACTTGAAGTCAATGAATGTAGCACTTTTTTATGTATGGGAAGATGCAAGAGTCTGGGCTCATGAAATCATTCCTTTGATGTGCACCACAGCTATCTAGGACCGGGGTCCTCCCAGGGCACCACTGGGGCAGCTGCAGTAGTTGATGGCCTGATGGCTGCAAAATTCTCTGTTTATTGATGTGACAGTTGGTATTCTCAAAGTCTTCATCCACATATCCATTAGCTTTCCCCTTTTTACTTATCTTCCTTCATTATGTTGAAAACTCATGGAAGGGAAAACTAATACCTTAAATGCTGGGGTATAAGTGCTAATAAGTAAATGTGCTAATCCTGGAATAGCACAGTATCTTTGCACAGAGTAGATGTTTATCAATTCCAGCCAGGTCCTTTGTAGTTTACACTTGATCATTCTATCCTCTGTTTGAATATTCTTCACTTCAGCTTTTATTCACAATATGTTCAATAAAATTCCTTCAGTATAATTTTTTTGTTTTCCAATGTTCAAATGTAGCCTTTTCTGCAGTGGAAAGTCACCCAACCTGATCATTATATGAAGCAGTTCTACCCTGTACTGCATTTCTGCAGCAAGAAAACACCATGTGTTTCATTTGTAGAGTTTGCTTTTGTTTGCGGTTTAGAATTTTAAAGTTGGATGCTTAGATGATACATTTAAATTTCCTATGACACTGACCTACTATCTCCTTTTTAGAGTCTTGTTTGGGGAAGACTCATACAATCAGTCTTCCAGATGTAACTCTGGTCATAGGTGAAATTATGACACTATGATAGTTGCCTTGGCCTTCTCCCACCTTCTCACACATGGGACTTAGATGCCAGCCCAAAGTGCTTTCTGACTCCTGCAACCAGATCTTGAGTGTCTTTACCAAAGTGAAAATGGATATTTAGGTATCAACATAGAAAGACTTCCAGTGTGTGATGAAGGTCCCTTCCCCTCAGAATTACTGATCTCATCATAGGTCCTTGAAACATCTGAGTCTTAAAGACTCAGAGGGTTTAAGTTAGAACAATGGAATAACTGAAAAGTAGAGTTTTTGTAGATAGTGACCCTCTACTGTGCCCACATTGTTGATTGTATGGCTGTTCACACTATTTGCATAAAAATATTTTAACTTTGTGTTTAACAAACTGCTAGGTAGTTATAATAGGAGAAAGGAGTCCAAAATGGTGGCAGCTGAAAGACAAAGAAAGGGAAAAGCCCATGAAAATGCAACAAAAGAAAATCTGAGGAGGACCAGAGTAAGAACCTCAGGTGAAACAAACAACCCTCCTGGATAGCCCAGTTTACGTAGGGCAGGCTCAGAAGGAGGAGGGAAAAAATATATATAAGAAGAGGAGCCAAAACTGAGCCCATCTCTCTTTTGGGTCAGCCCACCCTCACACCTCAAGGATGTACTATCCTTTGCTTGCTGAATAAAACTGAGCTGTAACCATGCTGTAACACTGGTCTGCTGTTTCAAATCTTTGCTGCAGCAAGACAGAACTGAGGAAATTACACACTCCCCTGGCATATCTGATTCCATGACCCAGATGTAACCTGGCTGAAACAACCTTGTCTCAGCCCCCTTGAGGTGGAGGCCAAGCACAGCAGGAGCCCAACTCTGTGAAAGTTCACACAGTGGAAGTTGAATGCAAAGGAGACTCAGTGCAGTGGAAATGACAAGAATCCCAGCATGCTGGAAACCCGGACAGCAAAAACAAACTCTGCAGAAAGCTCACATGGCTCAGTCTCAGATTCCAGAAGACCTCCAGTTAAGGTAGGAGGTCCTCGCCCCTATGGCTGGAAGGACATATGGCTAACAAAATCTTAATTCCTTTACAATCTCTCATTTCTTGTTTCCTCGAACCCCCTGCAAAGAGGAAAGTGGCCGTGGGTGCAATTGAGGGACTCTGGCAGTGGCTACTTCCCAATGTGTCCCAAAGGCTCTATTCTCTGTTGTGTCTTACTACCTGTTGCCCAAACAGGTGAAGGTTCTTCTGTCCTTAACCTTCTTTGTGCCAAGGATTAGGCCAATGAAAACTGTGAGCACAGGTCAAGTATTTAGCAGATTTTCCAGCAGGTTATGAAAGGGATTTCTTGGCACGTTTTTCCCCACTGCTTTTTCCTCCTGTCCTTCAGCTCCTCTCTATCTATGCCACTGTTTGATCAAGCTGGTCATCATCTTTCCATTTCTGAAAGTTGTGTTTGAAACTGTTTACCTAAGGTTGGGACTCAACCTGGGTGGCAGGGACTCTTCTGTACTATGCTTAGTTACTCAGTCATCAATTTGGTGACTTAAACATGCCAGGGGAGTGTGTAATTTCCTTCATTCTGTCTCATCACAACAAAAATTTGAAGTGAGGGACGTTAAAGCCCTTGGCGCGTCACAGCTCTTGGACAGTGTTACAGCTCAGTGTTACAGCTCAGTTTTATTTAGAAAATAAAGAAAAATACATCCTCAAGGCATCAGGGCAAGCTGACCCAAAAGACATGAAGAGGAGACAGAGAGAGACAGAGCATGCGCCCATGCACAGGAGAGAGAGAACCTTACCCTTTGGCTCCTCTTTTTATATGTTTTTTCCTCCCCCTGGGCCTGCCCTATGTATATTGGGCTAGCCAGCAGTGCTATTTGTTCTACCTGGAGTCCTCACTCTGGTCCTTGGACCTTCCTTTGTTCTATTTTCATGGGCTTCTCCATTCCTTGTCTTTTAGCCACCACCATTCTGGACTTCTTTTTCCTATTCTAACTACCTAATATTCTCCCCTCAAGATGGGAGGCCCAATCCTTTGGGAATAGGGGTGTCGAGGTCTTTCTGGCTACTTCCTGCTAAACTGGGATGGTGAGGGGCATTGGGCTTCCCCCTCTTGCTAGTCTCAGGCCTCAGAGTCCTTATAGCAGTGTCCATCTAAGGGTGAGTGACAGTTTCTGTGGTCAGCTGTAGTTTTGTATATCCTTTTTGAACTGGCACTGCATGTGGTAGCTTGTTGACGTGGGCAGAGACAAAACGCGTTAGACAATTGATAATACAAGGAACAATCATAAGCAGCATCAATATGGCATAACAAGGACTAGTAGGGGCATTCAGTTCAGTTCAGTTCAGTCGCTCAGTTGTGTCTGACTCTTTGCAACCCCATGAATCACAACACGCCAGGCCTCCCTATCCATCACCAACTCCCGGAGTCACCCACACCCATGCCCATCGAGTCGGTGATGCCATCCTACCATCTCATCCTCTGTTGTCCCCTTCTCCTCCTGCCCTCAATCCCTCCCAGCATCAGGGTCTTTTCCAATGAGTCAACTCTTCGCATGAGGTGGCCAAAGTATTGGAGTTTCAGCTTCAGCATCAGTCCTTCCAATGAACACCCAGGACTGATCTTTAGGATGGACTGGTTGGATCTCCTTGCAGTCCAAGGGACTCTCAAGAGTCTTCTCCAACACCACAGTTCAAAAGCATCCATTTTTCTGCACTCAGCTTTCTTCACAGTCCCACTCTCACATCCGTACATGACCACTGGAAAAACCATAGCCTTGATCAGATGGACCTTTGTTGGCAAAATAATGTCTCTGCTTTTTAATATGCTGTCTAGGTTGGTCATAACTTTCCTTCCAAGGAGTAAGTGTCTTTTAATTTCATGGCTGCAATCATCATCTGCAGTGATTTTGCAGCCCCCCAAAAATAAAGTCTGATGTTGTTTCCACTGTCTCCCCATCTATTTCCCACGAAGTGATGGGACCAGATGCCATGATCTTAGTTTTCTGAATGTTAAGCTTTAAGCCAACTTTTTCACTCTCCTCTTTCACTTTCATCAAGAGGCTTTTTAGTTCCTCTTCACTTTCTGCCATAAGGGTGCATTAGCCAATTCCAAATTCCCATCGTCCAGATGGCTCAAGTCCCTCCATGTTCAGGGATCAGAAGATCTATCTTCTGTTTGTTTTGGAGTACAGCCCCTGTCAAGCTGTGTTGGCTCTTTAGAGCTGTCCTGAGAAATCTTATCCTCAGAAATGAGATTTTTGAAATGTTCATTAGAATGACACTCATTTGTAATCCTGAATCTACAGGGAGATCTGAGATCTCCCAGGGGCTCACAGGTGTATTGAGTATTCTCTTCTGTTTTCTTCCACGGCTTGACTCATGAGTAGTGAATCCAAGAGTCTTGTCCTGGTACCTTGACTGCTGTGGGGGTAGAAAGTGTTACAGGTAGAAAGTGTTAGGTAGAAAGTGTTACCCCCTTTTAAGTGGGCTAGAGTTGAGCATTTGGGGACCCATCTTTCCAGACATTAATTAGGACTTGAGACCCTGGAGCATATAGTGGTGACTCCTTAGAATCTTCTGGGTCCTGGTTCACACCCCACAATGGTATATCCTGTTGGAATTGCCCAAGGGTCATGGTATAAGACTGGAGGGTCTGAGCCTCTGGATCCAGGAAGAGGTCATTGACATAAACAAAAGGTCTCCCATATAGTATCTTATACAGACTAAGACCAACATATTCCTTAGAGGCAATACGGGTGCAGAGGAGAGCTATTGGTAAAGCCTCCTTCCATCTGAGGGAGGTCTCCTGGGTTATCCTTTCTACCGCTGATTTTAAGAATTGGTTGGTTCTTTCTACTTTTCCTGAAGACTGAGGCCTCCAGGCACAATGGAGGCAACAAGTAATGCCCAGTGCCTTAGAGGCCCCTTGGGTGATCTTAGAAGTAAATGATGTCCCATTGTTACTTTGTAATTACCTGGGCAGACCAAATCCTGGACTGATTTCATAGAGCTGTTTTTTTTTTTTTTTAACCACCCCCTCAGCCTTGTCAGTCCAGGTGGGAAAGCCTTCAATCCAGTCCTGTGAATGTATATATCATGACTAATATGTGTTTATACCCTTGAGAAACTGGCATCTGGGTGAAGACCATCTGCCAGTCCTCTTCTGGGTAGGTCCCACACTGTTGGATGGGCTGGGCCAGCTGGAGTTTTTGAGTTCCTTGGGGATTGTTTAATTGGCAAGTGGGACAAGAGGAGACTGCTTGCTTTGTAGTTGTTTGGAGGTCTGTTCCTCTGAAAGACCTTTCTAGTAATCTTTGGAGGGGCTTCTCCCCTAAATGAGTGGTGGCATGTAAGGAGTTGGAGGTTCCCAGGCAGAATAAGGAGTCCCTCCTTTTGGAACCACCCCATATGATCCTCTTGAAAGCCCTCACTCTTAGCTTTAAGAGTCTCACCTTCAGTGTAGGAAGGAGTTTCTGGCAAATTAGTCTATGGAACTAAGGTGGCAACCGCTATTAGGTCATTGTTCTGTAAAGCTGCTCTCTTAGCTGCCTGATCAACTTCTGGGTTCCCTCGTGCCACTTCCGTGCTCTCTTTATGGTGTCCTTTACAGTGGGAGACTGAAACCCCAGGGGGCAGATGGACTGTCTCCAAGAGTCTAAGGATTTGATCACCATACTTGACTGGGGACCCTTGAGTGGTCAAGTGGCCTCTTTCTTTCCAAACAGCAACATGTACATGTAGCACCAGAAAGGCATACTTGGAGTCAGTGTAAATGGCTACTCCTTTTCCTTTTCCCAGCTCTAAAGCTTGAGTCAGGGCTATGAGCTCAGCCAGTTGGGCTAAAGTACCTGGTAGCAAAGGTTTAGCCTCTATGGTCTCAAAGTTGGAGACCTCTACATATCCAGCTCTTCTTTTTCCATCCAAGACAAAGCTGCTTCCATTAGTGTACCAAATTTCCTCAGGATTGGTCAGAGGATCTTCCAACAATCCCTCTCAGGGTTTTGTCCAGTGCTCCAAGGTTTCTAGGAAAGAGTGAAAGGGGAGAGAGCCCTTGTTGGTAGGTAGGATGGTAGCTGGGTTAAGAGTCTCACAAGCGGATATAGTGAGGCCTGGATTTTCCATCAGCACTACTTGGTATCTGAGGATCCTTTGATCAGACATCCATAAACGGCCTCTCTGTTTCAGGAGTTGTTTCACTTTGTGGCTGGTAAAAATAGTTTGCCCTCAAGGAAGTTTTAAAGCATCTTCTATCAGGACTTCAATAGCTGCAAGATTTCGAAGGTAGGGAGAGATCTCTTCCCAATAAGGGAGTAGGACACTCAGGGACCACCAGAAACTGGTGGGAAAATATTTGTCCATCCCAGCAACAAAGTGCTCAGGTGAGAGTTTTTGTAATTGTTTTTCCTGTAGCACCCAAAATGGTACAGGTTTGGGAGGAGAAGGAGCAGGAGGTCAGAATAGTGTAGGTAGCCCCTGTGTCGATCAAGAAATTCTCAGACCTACCTGCCACATCCAGTTGCACCCTTAACTCCAGCCCCTTGATTGTTATCTGTGATAGGCAGGGGGCTGGAGCGGACCACTTCAGTCCTGTTGAACCATGGTGAGGGAAGGCTTGGTGCTTGACCTTGAGGCTCTTGGCTCCCAAGGGCAGAGTGCTGCCCAATGTCCCAATTGATGACATTTGTAGCAAGCCATTTTAGGAGACTTGTCACAGTTTGGACACTCTTTGGCTCATTGTCCCGCCTGTCTACAGATTAGGCATTTGCCTCAGGCCATGTCCTTCAAGGACTCGGGATTTGCCATAGGGCTTCCTTGGAGGGTGGCCAGCATCTGGATTTGCCTTGTCTCGTTCCTTCTCTCCATTTCCTGGGCCTTGGCCTCCCTTTCCTGTTCTCTGTTATAAGAGGTATTGGTGGCTGTCTGGACCATCTCATCTAAAGATGGAGCAGAGCCCTGCTACTACAGCTGTTGTAACTTTATTAAGATGTCTGATGCACGTTGGGACAGGAATTTGTCCTTTAAAATCACCTGTCCTTCATAAAAATCTAAGTCCAGATTGGTAAACTTTTGGAGGGCCTCTTTTAGGCTTTCTAGAAAGGCAATGAGGTTCTCATTGAGCTCCTGAGTTATTGCTGAGATAGGGCACATTCCCACAAGTAATAGGCTTCCTTCTATTTCCATGGATGGACTTCCTTAGGGGTGAATCTTTCTTAATCTTATCCTACCCAGTACTGTTGCAACCTGAGAGTCAGGTGTTCCTGGGTCAGAGTGCAGATTCCCCAGGCATGTTGAGGCATGACAACCTCCTGGAGATTGAATCCCCAGGTAGGTCGAGGCATGTTGGCCTCCCAAAAATTGGATCCCTGGGCAGGTCGAGGCATGACAACCTCCCAGGGACCAGATCCCTAGGTAGGTCAAGGCAGGTCAACCTCCTGGGACCCTGGGCTGGTGGATCCCAGAGCAGGCTGAGGCATGACAACCTCCCAGGGACCAGGTCCTAGGCAGATTGAGGCAAGTCGACCTCCTGGAACCCCCAGGCTGGAATTAGGCAACCCCAAGATCTCCTAATTGAAACCACAATCACAAAAACTAGCCAATCTAATCACATGGACCACAGCCTTGTATAACTCAGTGAAACTAAGCCATGCTGTGTAGGGCCACCCAAGATGGACAGGTCTTGGTGGAGAGTTCTGACAAAATGTGGGACACTGGAGAAGGGAATGGCAAACTACTTCAGTATTCCTGCCTTGAGAACCCCATGAACAATATGGAAAGGAAAAAAGATAGGACACTGAAAGATGAACTCCCCAGGTCAGTAGGTGCCCAATAGGTTACTGGAGATCAGTGGAGAAATAACTCCAGTAAGAATGAAGAGAGGGAGCCAAAGCAAAAACAACACCCAGTTGTGGGTGTGACTGGTGATAGAAGCAAAGTCCAACGCAGTAAAGGGCAATATTGCATAGGAACCTGGAATGTTAGTGAGAGAGTGACAGGCAGGAAGGCCAGGGGTCTCCAAACGGAGGAAATAGGCTGCAAGTGTCAGACATTTTTATCTCTCTTAAGCGGCATGAGAAAACAAACTGGCGATATTTTTGTACACAAAAATAAACTCAAAATGGATTAAAGGTCTAAATATAAGACCAGAAACTATAAAACTTCTAGAGGACAACATAGGCAAAACACTCTCTGACATAAATCACAACAAGATCCTCTATAACCCACCTCCCAGAATATTGGAAATAAAAGCAAAAATAAACAAATGGGACCTAATGAAACTTAAAAGCTTTTGCACAACAAAGGAAACTATAAGCAAGGTGAAAAGACAGCCTTCAGAATGGGAGAAGATAATAGCAAATGAAGAAACAGACAAAGGATTAATCTCAAAAATATACAAGCAACTCCTGCAGCTCAATTCCCAAAGAACAAATGACCCAATCAAAAAATGGGCCAAAGATCTAAACAGACATTTCTCCAAAGAAGACATACAGATGGCTAACAAACACATGAAAAGATGCTCAACATCACTCATTATCAGAGAAGTGCAAATCAAAACCACAATGAGGTACCATTACATGCCAGTAAGAATGGCTGCTATCCAAAAGTCTATAAGCAATAAACGCTGGAGAGGGTGTGGAGAAAAGGGAACCCTCTTACACTGTTGGTGGGAATGCAAACTAGTACACCCGCTATGGAGAACAGTGTGGAGATTCCTTAAAACCTGGAAATAGAACTGCCAGATGACCCAGCAATCCTACTGTTGGGTATACACACCAAGGAAACCAGATCCGAAAGAGACACGTGCACCCCAATGTTCATCACAGCACTGTTTATAATAGCCAGGACATGGAAGCAACCTAGATACCCATCAGCAGACGAATAGATAAGGAAGCTGTGGTACATATACACTATGGAATATTACTCAGCCATTAAAAAGAATTCATTTGAATCCATTCTAATGAGGTGGATGAAACTGGAGCCCATTATACAGAGTGAAGTAAGCCAGAAAGATAAAGACCAATACAGTATACTAACACATATATATGGAATTTTAAAAGATGGTAACAATAACCCTATATGCAAAACAGAAAAAGAGACACAGATGTACAGAACAGACTCTGTGGGAGAAGGCGAGGGTGGGATGATCTGAGAGAACAGCATTGAAACAAGTATACTATCAAGGGTGAAACAGATCACCAGCCCAGGTTGGATGCATAAGACAAGTGCTCGGGCCTGGTGCACTGGGAAGACCCAGAGGGATGGGATGGAGAGGGAGGTTGGAGGGGGGATTGGGATGGGGAACACATGTAAATCCATGGCTGATTCATGTCAATGTATGGCAAAAACCACTACAATATTGTAAAGCAATTAGCCTCCAACTAATAAAAATAAATGGAAAAAAATAATAAAGATTAAAAAAAGGGAGGTTTCTCTTAAAATGCTGTGTTACCATGACACCTGGTTTCACCTGAAGCTAACTATTCTTAAAACCTTGAGTTAACCAATACATTTTTCTTATGGAAATGTTTGTCTTAAGCTATGTTAATGTGCTATGCATTTACCCCAGACTCTGTAAGTTCCGCCAAATGGCTCAGAAACTACTTGACAGACCAGTGTGTTATACTCAGATATTGTTCCCTTAATCTATGTAAATGAAACTATTTGTTTGGTAATCTGCCCTTCTACAAGATTCAAGTCAATCATTTTATGGCCTAGGATGAATTATCTGGTGCCAAGATTATCACAAAATGCAATTTATGGATGAGGGGCCTGGTGCCATTCTGAGTTTTAAGACAGTCCTTTCTTTTCATTAACAGACTGCTAGTGACTATATAACATACAGCTGAGGACTAGCAGGGGGGTACTCTTTCTGCCCCCTTCTGATGTCTGTGTCAGAAGCTTTCTCTATCTCCTTCATACTTTAATAAAACTTTATTACACAAAAGCTCTGAGCGATCCAGCCTCGTCTCTGGCCCTGGATTGAATTCGTCTCCTCCGGAGGCCAAGAATCCTGGCATCTTATCGTTCAGCAACAACCTTTCAGTTAGGTCCATGAATCAAGGCAAATTGGAAGAGGTCAAACAGGAGATGGCAAGAGTGAACGTCAACATTTTAGGAATCAGCAAACTAAAATGGAGTGGAATGGGTTAATTTAACTCAGATGACCATTATATCTACTATTGTGGGCAAGAATCCCTTAGAAGAAATGGAGTAGCCATTATAGTCAACAAAAAAAGGCTGAAATGCAGTACTTGGATGCAATCTCAAGAACAACAGAATGATCTCTGTTCATTTCCAAGGCAAACCATTCAATATCACAGTACTCCAAGTCTATGCCCTGAAGAAGCTGAAGCTGAATGGTTCTATGAAGACCTACAAGACCTTTTAGAACTAACACCCCAAAAAAGATGTCTTTTTCATTATAGGGGACTGGAATGCAAAAGTAGGAGTAACAGTAGAACTAACAGTAGGAGTAACAAATTTAGCCTTGGAGTACAGAATGAAGCAGTGTAAAGGCTCATAGAGTTTTGCCAAGAGAATGCACTGGTCATAGCAAACACCCTCTTCCAACAACACAAGAGAAGACTCTACACATGTACATGACCAGATGGCCAACATTGAAATCAGACTGATTATATTCTTTGCATCCAAAGATGGAGAAGCTCTATACAGTCACCAAAAACAAGACTGGGAGCTGACTGTGGCTCAGATCATGAACTCTTTATTGCCAAATTCAGACTTAAATTGAAGAAAGTAGGGAAAACCACTAGACCATTCAGATATGACCTAAATCAAAACCCTTACGATTATACAGTGGAAGTGAGAAATAGATTTATGGGATTAGATCTGATAGACAGAGGGCTTGATGAACTATGGACAGAGATGCATGACACTGTACAAGAGACAGGGATCAAGACCATTCCCAAGAAAAAGAAATGCAAAAGGGCAAAATGGCTGTCTGAGGAGGCCTTACAAATAGCTGTGAAAATAAGAGAAGCCAGAAGCAAAGGAGAAAAGGAAAGATATTCCAATTTGAATGCAGAGTTCCAAAGAATAGCAAGGAGAGATAAGAAAGCCTTCCTCAGTGATCAGTGCAACGAAACAGAGAAAAACAAAAGAATGGGAAAGACTAGAGATCTCTTCAAGAAAATTAGAGATACCAAGGGAATATTTCATGCAAAAATGGGCTCAATAAAGGACAGAAGTGGTATGGACCAAACAGAAGCAGAAGATATTAAGAAGACGTGGCAAGAATACACAGAAGAACTGTACAAAAAAGATCTTCACGACCCAGATAATCACGATGGTGTGATCACTCACCTAGAGCCAGACATCCTGGAATGTGAAGTCAAGTGGGCCTTAGAAAGAATCACTATGAACAAAACTAGTGGAGGTGATGGAATTCCAGTTGAGCTATTTCAAATCCTAAAAGATGATGCTGTGAAAGTGCTGCACTCAATAGGCCAGCAAATTTGGAAAACTCAGCAGTGGCCACAGGACTGGAAAAGGTCAGTTTTCATTCCAATCCCTAAGAAAGGCAATCCCAAAGAATGCTCAAACTACTGCACAATTGCACTCATCTCACACGCTAGTAAAGTAATGCTCAAAATTCTCCAAGCCAGGCTTCAGCAATACGTGAACCATTACCTTCTAGATGTTCAAGCTGGTTTTAGAAAAGGCAGAGAAACCAGAGATCAAATTGCCAACATCCGCTAGATCATCAAAAAAGCAAGAGAGTTCCAGAAAAACATCTATTTCTGCTTTATTGACTATGCCAAAGTCTTTGACTGTGTGGATCACAGTAAACTGTGGAAAATTCTGAAAGAGATGGGAATACCAGACCACCTGACCTGCCTCGTGAGAAATCAGTATGCAAGTCAGGAAGCAAAAGTTAGAACTGGATATGGAACAACAGACTGGTTCCAAATAGGGAAAGGAGTATGTCAAGGCTGTATATTGTCACCCTGCTTATTTAACTTATATGCAGAGTACATCATGAGAAATGCTGTGCTGGAAGAAGCACAAGCTGGAATCAAGATTGCTGGAAGAAATATCAGTAACTTCAGACATGCAGATGACACCACCCTTATGGCAGAGAGTGAAGAAGAACTAAAGAGCCTCTTGATGAAAGTGAAAGAGGAGAGTGAAAAAGTTGGCTTAAAGCTCAACATTCAGAAAACTAAGATCATGGCATCTGCTCCCATCACTTCATGGCAAATAGATGTGGTGACAGTGAAAACAGTGGCTGACTTTATTTTGGGGGGCTGCAAAATCACTGCAAATGGTGACTGCAGCCATGAAATTAAAAGACACTTACTTTTTGGAAGGGAATTTATGACCCACCTAGATAGCATATTAAAAAGCAGAGACATTACTTTGCTAACAAAGGTCCATCTCGTCAAGGCTATGGTTTTTCCAGTAGTCATGTATGGATGTGAGTGTTGGACTATAATGAAAGCTTAGAGCTGAAAAATGGATGCTTTTGAACTGTGGTGTTGGAGAAGACTCTCAAGAGTCCCTTGGACTGCAAGGAGATCCAACCAGTCCATCCTAAAGAAGATCAGTCCTGAGTATTCATTGGAAGGACTGATGTTGAAGCTGAAACTCCAGTACTTTGGCCACTGGATGCGAAGAGTTGACTCATTTGATAACACCCTGATGCTGGGAGGGACTGGGGGCAGGAGGAGAAGGGGACGACAGAGGATGAGATGTTTGGATGGCATTACCGACTCAATGTAGATGAGTTTGAGTAGACTCCAGGAGTTGGTGATGGATAGGCAGGCCTGGCATGCTGTGGTCCATGTGGTCATGAAGAGTCAGCCACAACTGAGCGACTGAACAGACTGAACTGAAGGTCTCCAGAGTGACCAGTGCTGGGTAGGATTAAAGGTTGTAATCTTAACTCATTGCTGGTGTGTCCACCATGGATGGGAATAGATACCATGATGTAAAGCAATCCAAGCCTGTTCCCTGAGACTGGGAACCTGGTGAAACAGCCATAAGCCTTATCCTCTTATTGCTCTGAGGGAATGTAAGTCACCGATTTCTTCCTCTAGTCCTTCATAAAAGCAGTTTAGGGTGTTTCCAATGATAAACATTTCATTGTCATAGACACACTTTAGGTAATAACAGAAATAATGACAAAGGAGTGGGCTATCTGGTCCTGTTAGGGACATTAAGAGTATTTTAATAATAAGCAGGGTGGAGTGATGTTGCCTACAAGGGGTCAGGGTTCTGGTTGTAGAAGTTAGTAAGTGGCTAAGAACAAATTGATAAGAGGCAACAGACCAGATGTCCCATAAAAGTGGATGGAGATTTGATCTGAGAGTATGTTTGTACCTTTAGGAGAAGGGTGGCAAGGGTTTGAGCTCAAACGGCCTACAGGGCTAACTCCCAAAGTGGCAAACATTATCCTGGAAGCCCAATGGCCCTTGAAGGGATGCCACCAACAGATGGGCTTCTAGCAGACATTATGTGCCTGTCACCTGCCCTAGCAGGTTCACCGAGAGATGCTGTTGTTGCACATGTTGTAGGAAACATGGAAGATGAACGTCTGAATATCTAGAAGGATTGGGTATTATACAGTATTTCCCTCCCTAGGGCCAGATATTTTCTGGTTGTCCCTCCAGAAGATTGTAGAGGCAACACTGTGGGCCCAGATGGGGTTCAGGAAAAGAGCATGAAACAGGAGCAAAGGGGGCAGGGCACAACTTTTGAAAGAATCACATAGCCCAAGGGCATAACATAAACTGATTAAAGTCAAATGGGTCCAAAATGACAGACAAGTTAAATTCAACTAAACCTTGATTCTCAATGTGCAAGCTAAATGACACACCCAGAGGCTCCAGGAGAGTTCCAAGGAATTATCAAAAGACCAAGAAGTGGGTGGTTCCCCAGCATTTGAAATGATCCTCCCACTCATTAGCATATGAAATCACCCAGCTCACAAAAACTAACCATACCACATTTCATGACCACCACATACACCCTCTGTAATGGCACATACTCTGTGGACTGTGCTTCTTTCTGAATCTGAACAAATCTACCTCTTACCTATCACTGTGTCTCTCACTGAATTTTTATCCAAAGAGATATCAAGAACCTGAGCTTTTAGGTCCTGAACCCAGGCACCGTAGATTTTGGCCAGGCTCAAGTCCCAGTCCCAGTGAATGTGTGTATACATCCACAAGGGGAAAATAATATATTTACATAGTTGGACATTATTAGTCAAAAGTATGTTAAATATCTCAGTTCAAGCAAACCTTAATTAACATTGTTTTGCAATATTTGGATATAGTCTGAAATACACCTTACAATTGTGTGCACAACTGGCATTCCACTAGTTGTACAGTCTGGTGTCTTTAGAAAATTAAATGTTTGTCATGGGAGTGTGTAATTTCCTCAGTTCTGTCTCGTCACAACAAAAATTTGAAGTGATGGGTGTTAAAGCCCTTGACGCATCACAGCTCTTGGACAGTGTTACAGCTCCATGTTACAGCTCAGTTTTACTTAGAAAATAAAGGAAAATACATCCTGGAGGCGTGAGGGCATGCCGACCCAAAAGACACAAAGAGAAGAGAGAGAGAGAGAGAGAGAAAGCACGCGCTCGTGGGTAAGAGACACCACCCCCCCCCAGCCCTTTGGTTCCTCTTTTTATATGTTTTTTCCTGCCCTATGTAAATTGTGCTAGCCAGGAGTGCTATTTGCTTTACCTGAGGTCCTGACTCTGGTCCTCGGACCTTCCTTTGTTCTATTTTTGTGGGCTTTTCCCTTTCTTGTCTTTTAGCCTCCACCATTCTGGACTCTTTTTCCTATTCTAAATACCTAACATTGCTTCCCACCAGTTTCTGGTGGTACCTGAGTGTCCTACTCCCTCATTGGGAAGAGATATATTCACTAAACTTGGGACCACCCTTATGATTGGAAACTTTTCAACCCCTAGAGCCCTACAGCTTCTGGTTACTACTGAAGAACCCATTACACCATTTCCAATAGAGAGGGACCAAAAATTATGGGAGGACAAAATTAACCTTCAGATGTGGGACCAGGGTACTCCTGGACAAGCCCACCAAGCTGAACCAGTCATCATTGTCCTCCGAGATCCCACTTCGTTTCCTAACCAGAAACAATATCCCCTCAGAGGAGAGACTTGGGAGGGACTACAGCCTCTAATAAATAAATTCCTTGCTTGTGGGCTATTGGTCCCCACCAATTTGCCATGTAACACCCCGATCCTCTCAGTAAGGAAAAGGACGGAACCTGGCGAATGGTTCAAGATCTCTAGGTCATAAATGAAGCTGTAGTCCCCCTCCATCCCACAGTACCCAATCCCTATGTAATCTTGGGAGAAATCCCACCCAGTGCCAAGTGGCTTACAGTCTTGGACCTCAAAGATGCTTTTTTTTTTTTTTTTTTTTAATACCACTGGCTAAAGAATACAGCCTGACGTACTCCTTTTCCTATTTGGAACCAGTCTGTTGTTCAATGTCCAGCTCTAACTGTTGCTTCCTGACCTGCATACAGGTTTCTCAAGAGGCAGGTCAGGTGGTCTGGTATTCCCATCTCTTTCAGAATTTTCCACAGTTTCTTGTGATCCACATGGTCGAATGCTTTGGCGAAGTCAATAAAGCAGAAATAGATGTTTTTCTGAAACTCTCTTGCTTTTTCAATGATCCAGTGGATGCTGGCAATTTGATATCTCATTCCTCTGCCTTTTCTAAAACAAACTTGAACATCTAGAAGGTAATGGTTCATGAATTGCTGAAGCCTGGCTTGGAGAATTTTGAGTATTACTTTACTAGCATGTGAGATGAGGGCAATTGTGCTGTAGTTTGAGCATTCTTTGGGATTGCCTTTCTTAGGGATTGGAATGAAAACTGACCTTTTCCAGTCCTGTGGCCACTGCTAAGTTTTCCAAATTTGCTGGCCTATTGAGTGCAGCACTTTCACAGCATCATCTTTTAGGATTTGAAATAGCTCAACTGGAATTCCATCACCTCCACTAGTTTTGTTCATAGTGATTCTTTCTAAGGCCCACTTGACTTCACATTCCAGGATGTCTGGCTCTAGGTGAGTGATCACCCCATTGTGAATATCTGGGTCGTGAAGATCTTTTTTGTATAGTTCTTCTGTGTATTCTTGCCACCTCTTCTCAATATATTCTGCTTCTGTTAGGTCCATACCATTTCTGTCCTATATCAAACCCATCTTTGCCTGAAATGTTCCCTTGGTATCCCTAATTTTCTTGAGGAGAGATCTCTACTCTTTCCCATTCTGTTGTTTTCCTCTATTTCTTTGCATTGATAGCTGAAGAAGGCTTTCTTATCTCTCCTGGCTAAAGAATCCCAGTGTGTGGATCACAAGAAACTGTGGAAAATTCTAAAAGAGATGGGAATACCAGACCACCTGACCTGCCTCTTGAGAAATCAGTATGAAGATCAGGAAGCAAAAGTTAGAACTGGACATGGAACAACAGATTGGTTCCAAATAGGGAAAGGAGTATGTCAAGGCTGTATATTGTCACCCTGCTTATTTAACTTATATGCAGAGTACATCATGAGAAATGCTGGGCTGGAAGAAACACAAGCTGGAATCAAGATTGCAGGGAGAAATATCAGTAACTTCAAATATGCAGATGAAACTACCCTTATGGCAGAAAAGACTTACCTGGTGGCTCAGACAGTAAAGTGTCTCCCTGCAATGTGGGAAACCTGGGTTCAATCCCTGGGTTGGAAAGATCCTCTGGAGAAGGAAATGGCAACCCATTCCAGTATTCTTGCCTGGGAAATCCCATGGATGAAGGAGCCTGATAGCCTATAATCCGGGGTCGCAAAGAGTTGGACACAACTGAGTGACTAAACTTAAAAACTTAAACTTACTGCAGAAAGTGAAGAAGAACTAAAGAGCCTCTTGATGAAAGTGAAAGAGGAGAGTGAAAAAGTTGGCTTAAAGCTCAACATTCAGAAGACTAAGACCATGGCATCAGGTCCCATCACTTCATGGCAAATAGATGGGGAAACAGTGAAAAGAGTGGCTGACTTTAGTTTTGGGGGTTGCAAAATCACTGCAGATGGTGACTGCAGCCATGAAATTAAAAGACACTTACTTTTTGGAAGGAAAGTTATGAACAACCTAGACAGCATATTTAAAAAAAGCAGAAACATTACTTTGCCAACAAAGGTCCATCTCATCAAGGCTATGGTTTTTCCAGTAGTCATGTATGGATGTGAGAGTTGGACTATAATGAAAGCTTAGAGCTGAAGAATGGATGCTTTTGAACTGTGGTGTTGGAGAAGACTCTCAAGAGTCTCTTGGACTGCAAGGAAATCCATCCAGTCCATCCTAAAGGAGATAAGTCCTGGGTGTTCATTGGAAGGACTGATGCTGAAGCTGAAACTCCAATACTTTGGCCACCTCATGCGAAGAGTTGACTCATTGGAAAAGACCCTGATGCCAGGAGGGACTGGGGGCAGGAGGAGAAGGGGACGACAGAGGATGAGATGGCTGGATGGCATCACCAACTCGATGGACATGAGTTTGGGTAAACTCCGGCAGTTGGTGATGGACAGGGAGTCCTGGCGTGCTGTGATTCATGGGGTTGCAAAGAGTTGGACACGACTGAGGGACTGAACTGAACTGAATATATACCAGTAGCTTCTTTAGATAAAGATCAAGAGACCAGACTTTACAAGTTTACCAAGGAAGCAAGGAGCAATAGAGGCCATAAGGCCAGTAGGCGATCCGTAACGAAAGAGGGTCGTAAAAAACCCAGTTAGGGTTATTTCCCAAATGGAAAAGCTAATGAAGGAAATCCTGTGCAAGCACCCCTTGTCTTTGATCTCTGTCCTGGGAGAGGCTTGCCTGCTCCTCTTGCCCCTGACAGGGACTGATAAGGAAAAGAGGACTCAAGAGAGATAGGAAACAGCACACGGGAATCTTACCGTTAAATGCTTCCTGACAACTCCCCCTATTATATTTGTAAAAAAAGGCCCTGACTGTAAGATACAGTTCCGGCGAGGCAGAAAAGGAAAGACGACCTCAACAGAAGTAGGTTGCCTTTATTCAGGCAAGGAGGGGCCACAATCAAGCGCCGAAAGGGATCAGGGAGGCTTCATACTTATAGGGAGGTTCGTGGAAGCGATAAGGGAAATGTCAATCAGGCGGGATATTTTGAGTATTCTTTTGTTGAGATGACACTTGCAGTTGGGCAGGGGGTGATACGTCTTCTGGGTGGGTGTAGGGGGTGGTAGGTGTCCGGACAGGGGGTGATAAGTCTCAGATAGATGCAACTGGCCTGGAGCATCAGGGTGGAACTAAAGTTATGCTTTGTTTTCTCCGAAGTTAGATGATTCAGCAAGGGGCCTTTGAGACTGTTGTTCTCTTTTCTAGGCCCAAAAGACTCCTTCACCGATCAAATGAGTTTGGTTAGTTTTCACCAACCTGATAGAAAGGGGACGATAAACAACAAATACAATTATCAAGACAATCACCAAAGTTACAGTTCCAGACCCGATGTTGTGGGTAATACTTTGAAACCATCCTTGTGAGTCTAGCCCGGATAATTTCTTCAGCTAAAGTTTCCAAATTAGCTGAAGAGAGCAGACATTTAGAAAAAGTTTCAAAGATTTCCTTTTGCAGTAATTGTACATTCAGAGAGGCATTATCATGCAAATGAAATTTGATTTGTTCCCAGTTGTAGGTACTATATTGGAGAAGGAAATGGCAACCCACTCCAGTGTTCTTGCCTTGAGAATCCCAGGGATGGGGGAGCCTGGTGGGCTGCCGTCTATGGGATCACACGGGGTTGGACACGACAGAAGTGACTTAGCAGTAGGTACTATGATTGAAATGAACAGGAGTAACACAAAATTGGCAGTTAATACAAGTTGCAGAACATAAAGTCTTATTAAATTATAAATTTCTTATGGCTATAACAAAACGAAGTGGGACACAGGCCTGTATAAAATATGACTGATTATAGCAAAAGAAATAGTTACTATGACCACAACTGGTCCCTGTGAAATGTCTGGTCTAAGGCCCAAGTTCCTGGGTGCTGGCAGCAAGTTTCCGTATGCCCATTGTTTAGGCCCACTCTGTTTATCAAGGACGATTCGAGGAGGAGGGGTGCCATTACACCATCAAGCCAGCCAAGAAGTCCTTTGTCACGGTAACGTTTCAACGTAGTGTTAGTAACCTTTTACATAATGTTTTTTGTTCTTTCCTGAACCCTTTCCCTAGTTTCAGTAGTAAACATGGTTCACAGACAAAGAAAGGGTAGCAATGTCTGAAAGTCTTCTTTTGGAGGCAGGACGAAAGCTGAAGTTTGTCGAAGTTTATGCATAATTTTCCTGGGCCCAGGCAATGGAAGGACTTCATAGCCTAAAGAAATGTTAATTAGTTTTCCCTCCAACCCAGGATGTGAGGATTCCAGGGAGGGGGCATATGGGTGGAGTCATTGGTTGATAGGATCAGTCTTTTCTCCTTCCATTTTATGACCTGTAATAAAGGGGGGTTTGGTAAGTAAGACCATTTAAGTCTGACTTGTTAATCTGGCTCAAGCGGGGGTCGTGCAGGTCAGCAGAGAGACAGGAAGGTTTTCAGGACTCTGAGGCATTTCCTGTTGAAAAGCCAGATTTTTAACTTGATTAATAAGGGTTTTTATTTGTCCCCAAGTGGGGAGATCATAGGGTTGATGTCGCTAAGGGCGGCGCTTTCTGGAGATCTTTAGAGCCACCATGGCCTGTATTGGAATTTCTTCCTCCTGGGGTTCTTGTTGTTTCATCTCCACTTTGGATGTCAGGGGCCCCCTTGGGTCAAATATTCTGAGGAAAAAGTTTGTTGGATCCATCTGGGGAAACACAAGCATATCCCTTTCCCTGTAAGATTAATTTCCCAAATTTCCATTGTTTATTGAACCCTTCGTGATACCAAATGGGCAGAGGAAGAGAAGTGTCCTTCAATTCCTCAAAATGTATTTCTGTTCTTGTTAAGGTATCTCCCTGTAGTAAGTTTTTTTTTTAAAAATTTAAAACAAATAAAGCTGTATTAACACTAGTTATAGGCTTAGAAAATATCTTATGTTTGAATCTAGTAAAGTGTGCTTTAGATAAGGAAGACAGTAGTGTACCTGTGTATTCCCCCTTCTTCAACTTTTTTATTTGCAACTTTAGTGTGTGATGTGCTTGTTTGACTATGCCTTGTGCCTTTGGATTATAAAGAATACCTGTAATATGTTTAACAGAAAAAGATTGTAAAAATTGTTTAAAGTGTCTAGAAATATAGGCAGGGCCATTGTCTGTTTTAGTAGAACTAGGAGTTTATAGTGGAGGTTTTTATATTTTTTAATACAAAAACTGAATATATACAGTCAGAGACTATATTAATGGGGTAAGGATGTAGGCAAATGTTAGGTAGTTAGAATAGGGAAAAAGAGTCCAAAATGGCGGTGGCTAAAAGACCTGGGAGGGAAAGTCCGTGAAAATAGAACAAAGGAAGGTCTGAAGACCAGAGTGAGAGCCTCAGGTAAAACAAACAACCTCCTGCCTAAGCCCAATTTACACAAGACGGGCCCAGGGACAGAGAAACATATAAAGAGAGAAGCCAAAGCATTCTCTCCTTTTGCTCCCTCTCTCTCCCCTGCGCAATGGGGCGATCTTCTCTTCGTGTCTTTGGTTCAACGTGCCCTCATGCCTCGAAGATGGATTTTCCTGCTATTATCTAAACAAATAGAGCTGTAACACTGATTTATTTAAGAGCTATAACACGGTCCATTCGAGACCTGAGAGCTATAACACGGTCTGTCCTCCGAGAGCTGTGACCCGCCAAGGGGCTTTAATGTCCGTCACTCCAAATTTTTGTTGTGACAAGACAAAGAACCGAGGAGCATACACTCGCGTGACACAAATAACTTGAATAATAGCATATAATTCATTTTGTTGAGCAGAAGGAAATCTAGTATAAAAGACTTTATATTTTTTAAGAGACCAGAATGAAGCTTCGGCATTTTTAGTCCCATCTATATAAAAGAAATGCGAGAAATAATAAATTCAGTGTTTTTGAAGAAATTTCACAGCTTACCAAAAGGATAATGAAATGAAATTTCTCCAAAATATTTTAGAAAAGCTAATTGGAAATCAGTAGAAGTTTGTAATGTGTTCTCAAATTGAGATTTATTTGTAATAAAGTTTTTTTAAAGTATAAAGGAAATAGAGAAAGCTCCTGACATAGGCATCAGAAGGGGGCGGAAAGAGTGCTCCCCTGGTAGTCCTAGGCCAGGTGTCATATAACTACTAGCATTCTGCTAATTAGAGAAAGGAAATGTCTCAAAACCACAGAGAATAGCACCAGGCCCCTCACCCACAACATGCATCTTGAGATAACCTTGGCACCAGGTGAGTTGTCCTGGCCACAGAATGATTGACATGAATCTTGAAGAAGAAAGTTTTCTAAGCAAATACAGTTTCATTAACATAGCTTCAGAGAACATTTGCATGAGTAAAACAAACAGGTTTGTCAAGTTGGTTCGGAATCTTAGGCAGAACTGACTTGAAAAGAGTCTAGGGTAAATATATAGCACATTAACATAGCTTAAGATAAACATTTCCATAAGAAAAACGCATGGTTTACCTCAAGGTTTGAGAAAAGTTAGGTTCAGGTGGAACCAGCTGTCGTTATGGCAAGTTTTTAGGAGAATTTTAAGAGAAACCTCCTTTTAAATTTGTATAGAGAAGGAAAAAAAAGAAATATCGCTAGTTTGTTTCCTCCTGCTGCTAAAGAGAGAGAAAAATGTCTGGCACTTGCAGGCTATTTTCTGCATTTGGAGACCCCAGGCCTTCATGCCTGTTAAGTCAAACTAGATCGGCCAAATAAAAGAAAGGTTTGTGGGGGCAGGGGCCCAAAAAGTCCAGTAGGTATTCTAGAGGGGACTGCTTGAGCGTAAAGGAGTTTAGGACTGGTATATTGACTGTAGCACTGCTGGATGTTGAGGGTTTGAGGGAAAAGGTGGAATTTGCCCTGGTTTTTGATGAAGAGTACCTGGGTGGTCTCCTGCTTGGAGTTTCCCGGAATAGGTTTTCCTTCAATATCAAATTTAGATTTACACTCCTTGGCCCAATGCATTTCTCTACGGCAGCGAGGGCAGATTTTTGGAGGTTTGTTATTAGCTTTCTTAGGACAGTCCCTTTTTAAATGGTTTTTATCTCCACATGTAAAGCATCCTTCATTTCCCTTTTTAAAGCAAGCAGCCATTGTCTCAGGTAGCATTTGCATTTTTTGAGTTTCTGATCTTATATGGCGACAAGCCTTCAAATAATCGAAAATAATCCCTGTCTCACGAATTGGGGCTACAGCCTTTTGACATTCGTGATTTGTATTATCATAAACAGGTACTTTTTTTTTAAGTTGTCTTATAGCTTCTTTTTTTTAATTACAGTATGGGCTTAAGGGAGTCACTGCCAGAATCATTAGGTTCTATCAAGGGAGAGACTTTGGGATTTGTGCCTGCTGGCAGGGGAGGAGTGCTTGGAGCAACCAGGGCAGGGTTAGTAGGAAAATTCTGAAATATCTTATGTTGTTCTAATTGGGCCTTTTGTAAGGTATCATCGTCTAATTCATATTCATGTAATAAGTGTTCTGCCTGTTGCCGAATATCAGGAGGGCTAGAATTATCTTGTAATGGCAGACTCACAGCTTCAAGGAGAGCCCATAGGGGCCAGAAATCTATCAGAATATTTTTTCCCTGTCTGACAGCTTCCCTGGGTTATGCAGCTGGCTTTCATGCTCCAGGGAATCAGCCAGAAGTAGAGAGAGAGAGAAAGAAAGACACGGGGACCCAAGCTCTGATGGAGCAAAGGTGTTTTATTGAATTCTGTAAGGGTATATATACCAGTAGCTTCTTTAGATAAAGATTGAGAGACCAGACTTTACAAGTTTACCAAGGAAGCAAGGAGCAATAGAGGCCATAAGGCCAAGAGGTGATCCATAACCAAATAGGGTCGTAAATAACCCCTTTCACCAAATGGAAAAGCTAATGAAGGAAATCCTATGCAAGCATCCCACGTCTTTGATCTCCGCCCTGGGAGAGGCTTGCCTGCTCTCACCCCTGACAGGGACTGATAAGGAACAGAGGGCTCAAGAGAGATTAATCTCAAAAATATACAAGCAACTCCTGCAGCTCAATTCCAGAAAAATAAATGACCTAATCAAAAAATGGGTCAAAGAACTAAACAGACATTTCTCCAAAGAAGACATACAGATGGCTAACAAACACATGAAAAGATGCTCAACATCACTCATTATCAGAGAAATGCAAATCAAAACCACAATGAGGTACCATTACACACCAGTCAGGATGGCTGCTATCCAAAAGTCTACAAGCAATAAATGCTGGAGAGGGTGTGGAGAAAAGGGAACCCTCTTACACTGTTGGTGGGAATGCAAACTAGTACAGCCACTATGGAGAACAGTGTGGAGATTCCTTAAAAAACTGGAAATAGAACTGCCAGATGACCCAGCAATCCAACTTCTGGTCATACACACCAAGGAAACCAGATCTGAAAGAGACATGTGCACCCCAGTGCACTGTTTATAATAGCCAGGACATGGAAGCAATCTAGATACCCATCTGCAGACAAATGGATAAGGAAACTGTGGTACCTATACACCATGGACTATTACTCAGCCATTAAAAAAAATTCATTTGAATCCGTTCTAATGAGATGGATGAAACTGGAGCCCATTATACAGAGTGAAGTAAGCCAGAAAGATAAAGACCAATACAGTATACTAACACATATATATGGAATTTAGAAAGATGGTAATGATAACCCTATTGTAAAACAGAAAAAGAGACACAGTTGTACAGAACAGACTTTTGGACTCTGTGGGAGAAGGTGAGGGTGGGATGTTTTGAGAGAACAGCATCGAAACATGTATATTATCTAGGTGAAACAGATCACCAGCCCAGGCTGGATGCATGAGACAAGTGCTCGGGCCTGGTGCACTGGGAAGACCCAGGGGGATAGGGTGGAGAGGGAGGTGGGAGGGAGGATCGGGATGGGGAACACATGTAAATCCATGGCTGATTCAGGTCAATGTATGACAAAAACCACTACAATATTGTAAAGTAATTAGCCTCCAACTAATAAAAATAAATGAAAAAAGAAAAAAGAGAGATAGGAAACAGCACACAGAATCTTACTTTTAAATGCTTCCTGACATCTGAGGACCTGAGTGAGAACCTCAGGTGAAACAAACAGCCCTCCTGGCTAGCCTAATTTACATAGGGCAGGCTCAGGGGGAGGCGAAAATACATAAAAAGAGGAACCAAAATTGAGCCCCTCTCTTCTTTTGGGTTGGTCTGCCCTCATGCCTCATGGATGTATTTTCCTTTGCTTGCCAAGTAAAACTGAGCTGTAACTAAGCCGTAACACTGGTCTGCCATTTCAATCCTTTGCTGCAGTGAGACAGAACCGAGAAATTACACAGTCCCCCGATAAAACCAGAGTGACTTATAATTACATGATTATTCAACTTAATTAAAGACATTCTAAAATAGTACATTTAACAAAAGTGGGTTTATTTCCATGTAATGCTTGTTACATTTTTCTCGCCTCAGTTTTATTTAAAGCCAGGTCAATATCTTACTCTAAATCACTTTATTAGTAATGTAGGCTCTTTAGATATAAAGTCCTTCTGGGAAACAAGCAACATTCAGTTATCTGTTGGCAATGCACTTCAAGGAAAGTTTTGAAATTTGGTAAACATAAACTGCAACCCCATGACCCCATACCAGGGTGGGGTGGGAGAGGGAAAATATACACAAAATCACAAAGACATTACAGTCAAGCACCTTAGAGCTAATATCCATTTCACCTTAAAATAGCATTGCATATGGATTCAGGGAGAATTTCAAAATATTTGAAGATCAAAAGGAAAGAGTCAAAGACTGACAGGAATGTGGAACACATTAAATTAGCTAACAGGGTAGCTCTCATTCTTTATTTCCACTTCTAGCTATAGGGGGTAATCAAATAGAAGTAAACTTACAGTTGAAAAGCCTTTGTGAAAATTCAAATTGTAACAGAAAATAAATTTAAGGGCTTGTTACTTCTAAGGGAATTCATTATGTAATATTTGTTAAATAGACATCTCTGTAGTACATTTTAAATATGATTCAACATTAAGGTAAATGCATATTCCAATAATTCTTTGCTTAAAGTTAACTCATTTGGGGTTCTATCATCCGAACTTATGGCACATTTTCATGAGTATAGTTTTTATGGCAAATTTAATTCTTTGAGAATTGTTTTCGGGGGCAGAATAGGCAAAAGTCTAGCTGCACGGCTGCTCTGTGAAAATTGATTAAATATGGTAATCAAAGAAGTCATATAACTTTTTAAAAATACACAGATTTTTTAAAATTTTTGGCCCCACTATGCAGCTTGTGGGATCTTAGTTCCCTGACCAGGGGTTGAACCCAGGCCAGGCAATGAAAGCACTGAGTCTTAACCACTGGACCACCAGGGAATTCCCATATAATTTTCTATTTTCAAAACAGCTTAAGCAATTTTATTATATGCCTGCTAAGTGAAATGCCCTTATATTTTGTACACATCAGTTTGACTGCATATGACTGCGTTTACAATTCCTTAAATACTCCATGCCAGTGTGTGTAAAGAATATTAGGCTAATTTCTAAGCTGACAGAAAAGTAGGTGATTACATTTGCACAATATGAACCTACACTCACTGTAGGCCAGAGTCAACAGAGCTCTATCGTAATGTAAGAAATGCAATGGAAAAAGAGTCCATCTGGTAATCTAGACCTGATAAGCCCAATTTTGGATCATAGGAAAATTCTACTTCCAAAAATAAAAGCCATTAGAAGTCAAGATTTAATTATAGCAGTATCCTTATTAAAAAGGAGTCAATTATTTGTGAATACTTGTGAACACTGTGAATACTTCTGCTACCTAAAAGCTGTCTGGAATTACTAAAAAATATCTACTTTATTCATGAATATTGACCCACTGGATCAAAGTGTTACTCCCCAGTTTAGACTTTACAAATATTTCTGGTACCTTGATCCAGGCAAGTGCCCCCTATTCTTTTCTTGTCCCCATCATAATCACTGCACCCTATTCTCTGAAACGTTCCAAAGAATGAGGAACCCCAAACCTTAAGGGTTCCTGAAAGCTGTTATTAGAGCAGCCAAAACTCTTTGCAAATGACTTTTCTGATGGGAACAATCATTTCTAACCTGTATGAAGAGGGTAATTCTCATTTAGGTGCCTAGAAAAGAGCAATAAAGGTTGCTGGGTATATTAGTCAAGGTCTCTTGGGAAGACTGTTTTGTGGTTTATTCTTCTGAGCCCCTGAGTCATCCCATATTATTGATGTACCTGTACTGCGATTAGCAATGTAACCAATAAAAATGTTTTTAAATACAACATGTAGAGCCATCAACTCCAAAATCCCTTGGGTCATGACAATACCATCTCAGTTATAAGTCTTCCCCAAAGTGGAGCTGGTCTATTCATAGTTTTACTTAGTTTCGAAGAGCAGAAAGCCTGCAAAGGTAGAGAAGCGCTGGTGGTCCCCGTGAAGAGCACCATTGCCCATTCTCAGCCACACTTCATCCCCTTTGGCCAGCTTCAGCACTGCATGGTTGCTGGATGTATCTGATTTCCCCTTTGTTTCATAGCTAGAAGGAAAAAGAAGAAGCACCAACTACTTAGTCTTTGAAGAGAATAGTCAGCTCTTAACCAAAATCTATCCCCCTTCTCTCCCAGAATCCCATATATTTAGGTATGCTGCTGCTGCTGCTGCTAAGTCACTTCAGTCGTGTTCGACTCTGTGTGATCCCATAGACGGCAGCCCACCAGGCTCCCCCATCCCTGGGATTCTCGGTATAATCTGGATTAAATTCTCTAAATGACACATGAGCAGAAATTATATGTGCCACTTATAGAACTGGCCAGTAAAACTCCCACAAACAATCCCCCATGCTCTTTCCTCATTATGACTGTGTGGAATGCTAATGACAATGACAAGAATGAACTTGGAAACCTTTTGAAGCCTGAGTGCTTGAAGATTGTGGCATGAAAAGAAAAGGAATTTCTATCATGTTCAAGCCCTTAGGTCAATGTTAGAGCAGTTCAATCCACCTGAACTAACTCTAGAATTTGTATCTAAAGAAGGGTGCTGCTCATGATCAGGGATGGAACAATGAGGAAATAGATATTGTGGGCTTCAAAGCTGGAGATCCCTGTCATGTTAGAGAAAACCATTTGGGAAAATGTGGTAACTTGGAATAGAATGTCTGATGCATAAAAATGTACTATAAGCTTGTGTTCTTTCCACCTTCTGACTGTGGCAATGATAATGACCAGTGAAAATTTGGGAGTCAGTTTTACAGATGGCAGAAAAGCTTTTATCAGCCCACATCCCTTAGAAACCTGTTGGAGCAATCCTCCACCCAACTTCCACACATTCCCCTCCTCTCTTTCTACCCCATCCTTCCCCAACCTGGAACCAGCCAAGAAAAATAGAATTCTAATATGTTCAAGCCACAATCTTCTAGATCTCTTTGTTGTAGCAGTTTCACCTATCTAACTCATCTTTTCTCTTTTGGCTTTTCAAGTACACCATCTTACTAGAGGCCAGGTTCCAAAAGGAAAAAAAAAAAAAAAGATGGCAATCCCCACAAATCATCAAAAATTTTTTATAAAAGATAGCAAACACAAAGTTTTTCACAGTTTCTCAACACCCATTTATTTAATTATGGGAAAGGTGTTGGCTCTCTGCCTCTTCTCTAAATCTTAAGCTTACATCAGAGCAAACTGCATTTTTTCTTTTTTATATGGACTTTTTTCCAAGGAGCCTTAGGGCCAGGTTGCTAAGAGAACCATCAGAGTTGCAGCATAGCCTAAAGAGGCAGACTGGTTCCTATCTCTTAATCTGCCAGCTCCAGGGATGATAGAGAAGGCCATCAAGAGAGCTAACTCTAGGCAAAGGGAGCAGAGAGGAGGAAAGGAGAAGGAAAGCCTGAGCAAGAAGGAAAGAAAGAGTTAAGAAAAGAATGCAAATAATTAGTTACGATGAGCATTGCTAGTAATTAATGCAAGACCTCTTATCAACCTGCGTATGCTCAAGTTTATCAGATTCACTGCCCCACAAAGAATAACGAGAATCTGATCATATACTGGTATATGGGAGCTCTGGATGACAACAAAGTCTGCGCCGGTCTCTGTTGAATCCTATTCACATCCTGGCATCGGCCATCCTTTGAGCAAACAATGGCAGCATGGATACCTACAGCAGGAAAGACCACTTACCTGTACATGCTGAAGACCGTGTTGCCATTGTGCATGAGGTATACATACACTTCCTCAACATCCTCATGCTTCATCATGCTGAAGGTGAAGAAGTACACGCCTGAAAGGTAGATATGAATCCACATTTATGTTAACTATTGAACACTGAGGACTGGGAGATAGCAAGGAGATATATCACAGGACTTCACATCTCATTTGTTGCTATTCTAAGTGGTATGTAGGTTCTTTTTTGTTTGTTTGTTTGTTTGTTTTGTTGAAAGTGTAAATGTTACTTGCTAAGTCCTGTCCGACTCTTTGCAACCACATGGACTGTAGCTCACCAGGCTCCTCTATCAGTGGAATTCTCCAGGCCATTCCCTTCCCCAGGGAATCTTCCCTTCCCAGCAATTGAAACTGGGTCTCTTGTATTGAAAGCAGATTCTTTACCATCTGAGCCATCAGGGAAGCCCGGTCGTGTGTGTGTGTGTGTGTGTGTGTGTGTGTGTGTGTTTTGTGGAGGGGGGGGCTGTCCTTGGTCTTAGTTACAGCACTCAGGATCTTCCGTCTTCATTGCGGCATGTGAGATCTTTAGTTTCAGCATGAGAACTCTTAGTTCTGCCATGCGGGATCTGGTTCCCTGACCAGGGATTGGATCCCGGGTCCCTGAACTGGGAGCACAGAGTCTTAGCCACTGGAGCACTGGGGAATTCCTGATATGTAGGTTCTTCTTGGCCTTTATTCCTACGAGAATCCATTTATCTGCTTACACATTCAAACTGCTTTAAATTTTTATGAGACTTTCTCAGTGCATAGAATAAGGTATAAAAGCCTATCCCCTAGGTTTAGAGTAACCATCAGCAGCACCTTCCTCAGAACATATATAGACGCAGTAGAAAGCCCAGCATGGAGGCACCCGTGGCCTTCTGTGGCCTGACAAAATGACCCAAGGACAACACTGCCATTAACCAAAGATAAGGAAGTTATATAGCACAGAGAAATGTTCGCCACTTCTAATGGCTGCAGCAATTTCTCATGTTATTCACTGTAAGTAGGTGAAATTATGTACAATAAATAGATTGAAGTTTCACTGAGCAGCATGACCTTGCTACGAAAAATAAGAACCCTTTTCATTTAAAAAAGACCAACACACTTTAAAATAAGTTAGTTTTATAATTGAAAGCAACTTAGTATACCTGATTCACTTTAAATATCAGTTTAGAAAATACTTTTACTGAAAGATTAAGAGGAATCCAATAGTAGAGAGATGAATGAAAAGGAAAATCTTCCCAACTTCAAATGATCTTGGTTTTGAGAGTGCATTTTAGAAAGATGAAAGAACATAAAGCATCACATTCTTACTGATTTCCATGTTACATGTTTAAACTAATGGCCTTGCCTTAATGCATTTGAGCTGCTATAACAAAACACAACAGACTGCTCATGCTCAGTTGCTCAGACTTGTCTGACTCTCTGCGACCCCATGGACTGTAGCCTGCCAGGGTCCTCTGTCCATGGGATTTCCCAGGCAAGAATATTGGAGTGGGTTGCCATTTCCTCCTCCAAAGGGTCTTCCCAACCCAAGGATTGAAACCAGGTCTCTTGCATCTCTGGCATTGGCAGGCAGATTCTGCCACTGCGCCACTTGGGAAGCCCCAAACAGACTGAGTAGCTTAGAAATAGCAACAAATTTATTCCTCACAGCTCTGGAGGCTGGAATCCCAAGGCAGGTGAGGGCCCTCTTATAGGTCACTGAGTTCTGGCTGTGTCCTCTCATAGCAGAATGGGTTAGGGAGCTCTGTGGGGTCCCTTCTCTGTGGGCACTAATTCGACTAAAAAGAGTTCATTGTGATACCTAATACAATCACCTTGGGCATCAGGTTTTCATCATGTGTGAGTTTTGGGGGAACACAGTCAAGCCATAGTATACTTTGTGAAAGAAAAACCCAGAAACATCTAGAAGGAAAAAAAAAAAGCACCACACAGTTCTATGCTGTTTTCCAAAGGTGCAATCAAGTAAAAGAGAAGCTATAAGGCTACCATGTTGATCCCTCTGCCTCTGAGTCAAGTTGAACCACAGACAGAGGTGTCAGTTCAGTTCAGTTCAGTCGCTCAGTCATGTCTGACTCTTTGTGATCCCATGGACTGCAGCACACCAGGCCTCCCTGTCCATCACCAACTTCCAGAGTTTACCCAAGCTCATGTCCATTGAGATGTATGATTTTGCTTAATTTAGAGCCAAGCTTGCATTTTCAATGTGCTGAGAATAAAGGATACAGTACAAAAATAAGCTATGCCCATTCATATGCCTAAAGATGGATCTACAGATGAAACATAAAGGCAGATAGAAATCAGAGACTCAAATAAAGTAATTTATACGTGTGCAGTTTTTTGCATTTTACAAAACTTCTTATTACTTACACACACAATTTTCAATGCCTCAAGAAGATAAAGTGGAAATCAAAATGACAGAAAAAAAATATTACTTTTCCTGAAAAAAGAAAAATGATGACTCTATTAAAAAAAATAGATGTAGAGGTATTTTAGAAACACTAAGAAACCAGATGGTGAATAAATGAAATGATTAGAATTGGAAATATAAAAGTGCATCTATATTACATCCACACATGGCTTTTCTCTGCAAGGGAACATACTGAAACCAGAGACAATATATTTTCACTCTGCTTTTCACATCTTCATGTGAAATTCAACTTTCTCTGTCCCATAACTCTCAAATGGTCTTTTTATAATCAACTTGAAGTTTAAACAGTAATGTGGGAGTCTAATGATGGTTGTTATTGTCCAAATTATGTCTAGCCCAAGAAAATTCTAAAAACCAACTAAATCCTTGAGCTTCAATTATAAAATCATTGAAAGCAATGGAACCACTCACTGGGCATATCTAGGAGTGCTTAACAGAACAGTTATAGGAAAATTTAACACAAATCTTCAGAACAGAAAATCACATAAGACCGTTTAAAGCTGACTGAAGGGTGATAAAAGATTGCTTCCCACTTCATATGTCAGTTCATTTCTGACTTCAGCTGGGTAGAAAAATAAATCAAGGCACACATTAAAAGTATTTGTGACAAATCTAACATGGCCACTGCCTCCATCAGAATTTTCTTCTTTTCTTTCTCAATGCCATAGACAGAGACAAAGAAAGTTGAAAACAAGAGCCAAAAATATCCATTCTCTGCAAAACTAGGAGACTGGAAAGAAAATCAATCAACTTAAAGTATCAGTTAAGTGCTGTCATATGTCAGCGATAGCAGGCAGAGTCACGGGGAGGCAACAGGGAGGCTGGGCAGGGAATTTTGAGGAGGCCAAGTGGCAGCAGATCTCAAATAATTCCCAGGAAAGTGCCCTCCCCCCACCCCCAACACAGAAGTGTCACTCTGAAGTACTGATGCTGAAAAGGAGCCTCCTCAAGCAGAGCTGAGATAAAGCCAAAGTTAAGTTTGGGAGGAAGTTTGCTAGATAAAGTACAGAAAGTGTGAAAAGTCCTTCTGCAGTGGTGGATCCTGGAATCTGCCAGCAAATAAGAGGCAAAGGAACTGGCAAGTGCAAGGCTGGTCTCATGTTTTTCTAGACCTGGTGTAGCCTGGGAAGGCAGAGAAGTGTGGCCGCACAGAGAAAACACACAGAGCGGCTGTAGTTAAAAGAAATGGAGAGTGCTCACTTCAGCAGCACACATATTAAAATTGGAAAAATACAGAGAAGATTAATATGGACCCTGCGCAAGGATGACATACACATTTATGAAGCATTTTATATTAAAAAAGAGAGAGAGAGAGAGAGAGAGAGAGAGAGAGATGAGGAGTTCCCTGGCAGCAAGGGATGAACCACTGAATTACCAAGCCTGGAAGCAGGCTGGGGTCCCTCCTCTTCTTCAAGAAACTACGGCATAGTGCTGATCCAGGAAATCCATCAACCATCAGTTAATTTTAGAAAGTAGAAAAGAACAAAAATTATCAACAGATAAAGAATACTCAACAAGAAGAAATGTTGTCATGTGGGAGATGAAAAATAAAACCAAAGATTCCATCATGGGTCTAAAAGTATATTAATGAAGCAAATCCCTCTACAAAAGAACATTGTAAAACAGAACATGGAAACCCATGGTAGAAATGATCAGACAAGAGGCAGAACTGAACACCAGGATGACATGACTAATGTAAAACACAGAAAAGGTTAAAATACTACCACAGAAACAAGCAGAAGAGAGAAGGAACTGGTAGAAGCAAAAGGAGAATCAATCCTAGGAAGAAGCAATTAAGCATATGCAGGATGTGTGTGTTGGCCGCTCAGTCGTGTCTGACTCTGCAACCCCATGGACTGTAGCCCATTCGGCTCCTCTATCCATGGGATTCTCCAGGCAAGAATATTGGAGTGGGTTGCCAAGACCTCCTCCAAGGGATCTTCCCAACCCAGAGATGGAACCTGCATCTCTTGTGTCTCCTGCATTGGCAGATGGGTTCTTTACCACTAGTGCCACCAAAGGAAAAAAGCAAACATGAAATGGAAGTAAAGAACACCAAAAAATTAGAGAAAATAATACATGTAGAAGACAGACTAAGGAAAGTTAGAAACAAAACAAAAGATTGTATGACAATTCCATTTATATCATATTTCAGAGCTCTAGGGATGGAAAATCAATCAGTCATTTTCAGGGGTTGTAGTTCACAGGAGTTGACTACAAAGAGATAGCACAAGGGAATTTGGGAGATGAAAGCTTGTTCTGTTTGAAACTATAGTGATGGAGACATACCTATATGCACTTCTCAAAACCCGTAGAACTGTACATCAGAAAGAATACATTTTGCTGCATGTGGAATTTTAAAAGCTCAAGTAGAATATCAGAGAATCTCAAGATAAGATTATGACAAATGAATCTAACTGTATTATAAAATCAATGAAGTAACAGAACTAAAGGGCATGAGGAAAAAAGACGACCAGTTTTAAAGGCTTTCCAGGTGGCTCAGCTCTGCCTGCTAATGCAGGAGATGTGGGTTTCATCCCTAAGTCAGGAAGATCCCCTAGAGAAGGAAATGGCAACCCACTCCAGTATTCTTGCCTGGGAAATCCCATGGACAGAGAAGCCTGGTAGGCTACAGTCCATGGGGTTGCAAAAGAGTTGGGGAGACAATTTAGCCACTAAACAACAACAGCAAGGGTTTTAAAGATGGCATTTTGACTAGATACCATAAAAAGAAAAAAAAATGTGCACAAACATTACATCTTAGTTGGTAAATTTGTTTTTCACGGGACATGGGTGTGCAATTGTTTAACTACTTTATTTGTATACTAAGGTTTAACAAATAAGTAAATATGTTACAGGTTAAGAGAGTTAGGGTTCTCCTTGTCAAAGAAAAAGTTACAAAGAAACAAAGAGGCTGCTAGGACGAACCCAGGGGTGCTGGATTTGAGTCAGAGGTATCAGAATCAACTCATGTTTCTTTTTGTTTTTTAACACACAAGATAGGTAGATAGAAAAATAAATATAGTTATGCATGCACTCATGATTAGTATATATGTATATTTCCTAGCCCTGCCCGTGGATAGGACCCAGAAGTGGTGACATCTTCAGAGCAATGAGTATGTTTAGCATGGGTCTTTGTTTCTAAATACTGCTTCTGCTGCTGCTGCCGCCGCCAAGTCACTTCAGTTGGGTCCGACTCTGTGCGATCCCATAGACTAGACGGCAGCCCACCAGACTCCGCCATCCCTGGGATTCTCCAGGCAAGAACACTGGAGTGGGTTGTTCTAAATACTACTCCCCAATAAAAGGAACCAGGGCTCCTTGGAAAAATGAGTATTGCCAGAGCTGGGACAGAAGAAAATGGAATATGAGCTTGAAGCCACTTATGGCACAAGAACTAAGAATGTTGTGGGGGACTGAATAACAGCTTCCACGTATGCTCATTTCTGGGCTTCCCAGGTGGTACGAGCGATAAAGAATCTGCCTGCCCATGCAGAAGGTAGATATGAGACCTGGGTTTGATCCCTGGGTTGGGAAGATCTGCTGGAGGAGGGCATGGCAACCCACTCCTGTATTCTTGCCTGGGAAATCCCATGGACAGAGGAGTTTGCCGGCCAGCCTCTTCCAGCTTCCAGAGGCTGACACCAGCCCCTGTGTGTTGGCCACAACATCTCAGGCTCTGCTTCCGTTGTCATGTCACTTTGTCTTCTCAGATTCTGACCTCCTTGGCTCTTTCATAGAGATGGTGTGATTACCTTGGGCCTACCTGGACAATCCAGGATGAGCTCCCCATCATAAAACCTTGAATTTAATTACACCCGCAAAATCTCTTTTGCCATATAAGGCAACAGTCACAGATCCTGGGGATTTTAGGACGTGAGTATGGATGCGTGCATGCTAAGTCGCTTCAGTTGTTCCAACTCTTTGCGAACCCATGAACTATAGCCTGCCAGGCTACTCTATCCGTGCAGTTCACCAGGCAAGAATACTAGAGTGAGTTGCCATGCCCTCCTCCAGGGGATCTTCCTGACCCAGGGATCAAACCCACATCTCCTATGTCTCCTGCATTGGCAGCCAGGTTCTTTACCATTAGTGCCAAGTGGGAAACCAGGAACTGAAGATTAACTGTACCTATAACAATCAAGATGATGTTAGTCAGATGACTAAAGATGACTGTCAGCTGACTGTGCTGTTTCTGCAGGTAAACCCCTCCTTCTGTATATAAAAGCTCTTGCCCCACTGGTTGCCTGGGGGGGTGGGGTGGGGATGGGCAGTTGCTGGCATCTGAAATAAAGCTAACTTTCCTTTCCACCCCTGGCCTGTTTATTGGCGGCAAGCAGCCAGACTCCCCCACTCCCCACCCCCACCCTTTCGGTAACAGGTTGACATTTCATTCTCCAGAGGATCTTCCTGACCTAGGGATCAAACCTGAGTCTCCTGCGTGGCAGGCAGATTCTTTATTGTCTAAGCCCCATGTATGTGTATATATGTGTATATTTATGTGTGTGCGTGTATGCATGTATATACACCTGTGTGTGTGTATATGTGTATGTGTTATATATATATGTATGTTTTAACCAGAATCACAGAGAACTCAACTCCTTTTATGTCTTTCTTTGTTCCCTCTCCCTTCCTTCCCCTCCTCCCTCTCTTCCTTCCTTCCATCCTTCCTTCCTTCCTTCCCCTTCTTGGTTGCTAGATTGATTAATCCATTCATTTATTTTTACCTCTCACCTGATACTGGGGCCCCAAATCTCCCGGTCATGACATCAAAGAAGTTTCCGATGTTGGTTTCAACACTGCTGAAAATGATCCCACTGTTCTGATTGGTGAAGTGAGTTGCCAGGGAAGCCATGAACGCAATCTAAGGAAAGAGTTAGAGGTTAACTAAAAGGCAATTTATCTTAGAGAAACAAGGTTTCAGGACAAGTATTATTTCAACAATATTTGTAACAGCAAGAGTGGGAATAATATGAACATTAATCTATGGAGAAAAATTGAGTCATGGTTATTTTTAACATTTTAATGCTATGCAGCCACTGGAATGACAGTATATATCAATAGTTGTGAGCATGGGTTTCAGTGAACATTAGAAAGGCTTTTTGAGATATTAAAATTCTATTAGCAAATAATCCTGGAAAATTTTGACAAAATCTTCTATGTACAGTTATTAAATGCCCATTGGCATATACTAAAGAATTTGAAAAGTCTTTCAGCCAAACAACTTTTTAATTTTGTTTACCCTGTGTTTTTTCCACAAAAGACACCTATGACATTATGATTTATGATAAGTAGATATTTAATATTTGTCCCTCAGTTTTGACAGAGACCTCCTAAAATCCTCAGAATTTCCTAAGTGTTAAGGACAATCAAGGTGTATCTTGTGATGTTAATGAGATAACTTTGGAAAAGCCCCTCAGGAGGGTCTGGTTGCCTGTATTGCCGACTGAAAGTTTTGAACTCTCAGAGCCTCTTGATGAAAGAGGAAGAGGAGAGTGAAAAAGCTGGCTCAAAGCTCAGCATTCAGAAAACTAAGATCAGGGCATCTAGTCCCATCACTTCATGGCAAATGGATGGGGAAACAGTGGAAACAGTGAGAGACTATTTTCTTGGGCTCCAAAATCACTGCAGATGGTGACTGCAGCCATGAAATTAAAAGACACTTGCTCCTTGGAAGAAAAGTTATGACAAACCTAGACAGCATATTAAAAAGCAGAGATTACTTTGCCAACAAAGTAATCCGTCTAGTCAAAGGTCCGTCTAGTCAAAGCTATGGTTTTTCCAGTAGCCATGTATGGATGTGAGAATTGGACTATAAAGAAAGCTGAGAGCCGGAGAATTGATGCTTTTGAACTGTGGTGTTGGAGAAGACTCTTGAGAGTCCCTTGGACTGCAAGGAGACCCAACCAGTCCATCCTAAAGGAGATCAGTCCTGGGTGTTCATTGGAAGGACTGATGCTGAAGCTGACACTCCAATACTTTGGCCACCTCATGTGAAGTGTTGACTCATTGGAAAAGACCCTGATGCCGGGATGGATTGGGGGCAGGAGGAGAAGGGGACGACAGATGGTTGGATGGTATCACCACCTCAATGGACATGAGTTTGAGTAAGCTCTGGGAGTTGGTGATGGACAGGGAAGCCTGGAGTGCTACAGTCCTTGGGGTCACAAAGAGTTGGACGTGACTGAGCGACTGAACTGAACTGAACTGAACTGAGCTGAGCTGTGCCTCCCATCCCCCATACCTCCCCCCTCCCAACCCTTCCCCCACAGATCTCTGCGGAGAAGACAGGGCCTGGGCAGAGAATCCAGTAGCTAGCGATTTAATCACTTATGCCTGAATAATGAAGCCTTCATAAAAACCCAAAAGACAAGTTTTGGAGAGTTTCCAGGTTGGTGAACACATGGAGTTTCAGGGAGAGTACCTCTCAGCCCCCTTTCTCCATACCTTGCCTTATGCATCTCTTCCATCTGGCTGCTCTTCAGTTATATCCTTTTATAATAAATTGGTGAGAAAATAAGTAAAATGTTTCTCTGAGTTCTTCTGTGAGCCTCTTTGGTACATTAATCAAATTCAATGAGGGGGTCATTTGGAACCTTTGATCTATAGCCAGGCAGAAGCACAGGTGACAACCTGAACTTGGACTGGTGCCTAAAGTAGGGGAAGGGTGGAGCAGTCTCAAAGGGCTGAGCTCTTAAGGGTTAGAATTGAGCTGAACTGTAAGACGTTGGCTTCCCAGGTGGCATGCTAGTAGTAAAGCATCCACCTGTCAATGCAGGAGACGTGGGTTCAATCCCTAAGTTGGGAAGATCCCCTGCAGAAGGGAATGGCAACCCACTCCAGTATTCTTGCCTGGAGAATCCCATGGACAGAGGAGCCTGGCGGGCTACAGTCCATGGGGTCACAAAGAGTCGGACATGACTGAATGACTTAGCACACCCACGCACATAGGACATCTAGGTGGTATCAGAGAATTGCTCAGTGATATGGGAATAACCCACACATGGATATTGTAACACTACTGGAGAGTCACATTTGAAAGTCAAAACCAATTCCCTGTCCAAAGGAGACATTGAAACTGAGTGTGAATTAAATCAATAACTTTTTAAAAATTATTATTTCTTGGCTGTGATGGTTCTTCATTGCTGTTCTTTTCTCTAGTTCTAAGGATTGGGGTATACTCTCCAGTGTGGTGCATGAGCTTCACATCGCAATGTCTTCTCTTGTTGCAGAACATGGACTCATGGGTGCACAGGCTTCAGTAGTTGCAAAAGGGGGCTTAGTAGTTGCAGCGTGGGCTCTACATTACTGGCTCAGTAGTTGTGGAACACAGGTTTAGTTACTCCATCATATGTAGGATCTTCCCAGGCCAGGGATCGAACCTTGGTCTCCTGCACTGGCAGGCAGATTCTTTATCACTGAGCCACCAAAGAAACCCCTAGATCAGTAAGTTCTTTAATTTGGGGGGATTATCTTCTTGAATGAATGGAAGTTTTAAGAGAGAAGAATGAGAGAAGAAAGAGCAAATAACATGAAGTTCTGGAAGACTTCGGGTAGACTGGGAAGCCAGGCCTAGGAGAATTAACACAGAAAGGATTTGGGCAGTCAGAAGGACCACATGAGGGCACTGGATGCAGAAGGATGAAGAAGCGGTGATATCAGACAAAACATTTAGGAATGGGGATCAAGGGCCAGAGGTTACCCTTCTTTACAATCTGCCTAAGACCAATCTTCTATCCTCTTTAGGGATTCCTTCAAAATGTGTGAATGTAGTTCTCCCAAATGATCATATTATGGTTTTAGGGTTAAGAAGCTGACAGAGCAAAGGTAACAGCTGCCAAGGTGTTCTCCCTTAAACTGGCTACTACAGGGCTCCTTAACTAGAATATAACCATTTATAGATTTGGGTTAATTTCTAATCTTGAGAATGTTTATTATCAATCTTATTACCTAATAACCTGGACAGGGAAGCCTGGTGTGCAGCAGTCCATGGGGTCACAAAGAGTTGGATACAACTGAGCAACCCAATAGCAACAACAATAACCTGGGCAACTGTATCTGTCTCCTTTTCTTTCTAAATTTATACCAGCACACAGACCCCAGGTTATTAAGATTATTAAACAGCATTCATTAAAAAGTTATGAAAATACAAACACAGGACCTCTTAGTTTACCCTTTAAAAAAACCTGAGACCCAGAAGAATGATGGAATTTATCCAAGGGCAATCAACTACCACATGTGCTCAAATAAGGGGCAGTTTTTCCCCCATTGATCTTTCAGATAGAGTTACTGTACTTTCTAGTTCTTTAAAAGTTTCTCGTGTTATAGTACTGTTCATGGAAACATTAATAATCTATGAAAGAAACTGGAAAGTTTTATTAGAGCCAACCTGAGGATTCTAACCCAGGAGACAGTCTTTCAGAAAGCCCTAAGGACTGTTGTAAAGAAGTAATGGGGTTGAGGGAGAAACCAGTGTGTATGTGGTTTTGGTGAAGGGGTACATGCCATCAAGCACACATCTCAGTAGAATGTGACTGCTATTCTCGAGGACCAGACGTCTTAGTCACTGGTTCAGTGCTTTTCTAAGTGTGGGAAGACGCAGGAAACCGGGTCCATAAGATTCTCTCCTGAACATGGAAGCAACCTAGATGCGCATCAGCAGACGAATGGATAAGGAAGCTGTGGTACATATACACCATGGACTATTACTAAGCCATTAAAAAGAATTCATTTGAATCAGTTCTAATGAGATGGATGAAACTGGAGCCCATTATATAGAGTGAAGTAAGCCAGAAAGATAAAGACCAATACAGTATACTAACACATATATATGGAATTTAGAAAGATGGTAACGATAACCCCATATGCAAAACAGAAAAAGAGACACAAATGTACAGAACAGAATTTTGGACTCTGTGGGAGAAGGCGAGGGTGGGCTGTTTTGAGAGAACAGCATTGAAATGTGTATATTATCTAGGGTGAAACAGATCACCAGCCCAGGCTGGATGCATGAGACAAGTGCTCGGGCCTGGTGCACTGGGAAGACCCAGAGGGATCGGGTGGAGAAGGAGGTGGGAGGGGGGATCGGGATGGGGAACACATGTAAATCCATGGCTGGCTCATGTCAATGTATGACAAAACCCACTACAATATTGTAAAGTAATTAGCCTCCAACTAATAAAAAAAAAATTAAAATAAAAAGATTCTCTCCTGAAAAGGTTTAACTGTCTGAGGGCCAATTCTGCCAGTTTTCCCAGAGCACAAAGTACTTAATCCTGATTGTCACCTTAAATTCCTTTCAGGGTATATTGTAGGTCAGAGATTGCAGTCACTAACGACTTGGTTCTTATAGAACTGGCTGGTGGGCAACACTCTTTATTTTACAATCGTTTCCCTTTTGCCCTTAATTTCAACCAAGGTTTGGGATGCATTTTGTGACCAACTCTCCCATTGCCCTAGGGATGCTCATTCCAAGGCCAAGCCAAGATTTTCTTGATAAGACACTCCATGTCCTGTTACTGGACGAGGCCCACTTAACAGTAGCCAATAGCCTCTGGACCACCTGCCTTACTAGTCTATAATGGTCCAGGAAATGGTTCCTCCTTGTTGCTTCTTCCAGTATCTATTACAGTCATTGACCTTACAGAACTGTTTATTTGGTCAATTGTTTCAAGTTCCCTAGTCATCACTAATTTTATCAGAGACTCAGTCACACACTGGTAATGCAAGAAACAATAATTTTGTAAAATAGGTGGAATACAAGTAATATAGCTAGTAACATTAATAAGGTTGTAAATAAGTAGTAGTATCTTCTAAGGAATTACATGTCTGCTGTCAAAAGAAGAGAAATTGAGCTTTATGGTCAAGTAGGTATTTCTGCCAGTGGTGAGGTCTGGTTAATGCATAATGCAGATGTACAATACATGGTAAAGGGGAGAGGTAAAGGGCAGAGAAAATATTATGTATAAACTTTCCTTGACTTGCTTTAAAATATAAATTTTATTTCATCAGTATATTCTTTCAATTACTTAATTTTAATCACAAGTTATTATTTCAGGAAGACATTTCAGCCAGAAACAAGCAATATAAAATGCTAGTTTTCAATGTTGATAGGTGTTTCTTGGAAGAGTCCATTTTTAAAATATTAACCAAATAAATAAATAAACAACTCAGACTTAGTAATTTTCTTGGTGTGACCTAATCTCACATTTGCAAGTTTTAAGTGTTACTGACAACAAGCATTTCAGAAGATCACTTAAAAGAGAAATAACAGATAAATGGGTAGTTGGGCTTGAGATTAAAATGTCCAATGATAGCCTCGTAAATGAATTTTTAAAACTCTAAGCTGAAGTGAATATGGTCTGGTCTGGAAATCTGTAGGTGAACGGCTCAGAATGTCTTTAGTGATAAAGAAGATAGTGATGAGAAAATTTAAATAAAAATTAATGCCACAAAAACTGATTTGATAGAAAGCAGTATTTGTACATTAATGTCTATCTGTGTGACCTAAACATGCAAATGCAACAAAATTGATAAATAAGTGGGATGGTCAAATGTCTAATAATATTTCATGCATCTAAAAGTTTATATATTCAAGTTGCCAAAAATCTTTTTATTGCACATACCTTTCCATTTGGAAAATGGAAATTAGCTGATGTTCAGGGTTACTCTGTATTTGGTCTAAAGAGAGTGCTGAATTTCACCCTTCATACATTTTTCTTCTCCCTAAGAATGATTTCAAAACACTTTGACAGCATCAGTCTTAGGCAAATATCCCATGGTGAAAAAAATTGAGACAAACAAATTGAGACAGGGTTTGTTTACTCAACACTGAGGATAAAAAAACACTCAAGCCTTCTGACTCCTGGACCCTAAGGGTCATCTGGAGACGTGCCAAGATTGTTTACCTGCAGTTCAGGTGGAATCCCCGGGTAGCCCTTCTCTCCTTTGGGGCCATGCTGCCCACGCTCCCCTCGTGGTCCCAGGTCACCTTTGTCTCCTTTCTCACCTTTGGCCCCTTCGTGGCCAGTGGCTCCATTATTGCCATTGTTCCCATGGTTTCCTTAAACAACCAGACATCATCACATGAGAAAGCCTAGTCACTCATACTCACTATTTCTATAGAAACATAGATCCTTTCTTCAAAAATACAAATTCAAAGGCATAAGGGGACCATTTGAAACAAGCCTAAACACAGCCATGAGGTCATCATGGAATAGGATCTCTCTTAAATGGAACAATGAAAACAGACTTAGATACTTTTAAGTCTCCAGATTCTAAAGCCTATTTTTCCTGTAAAGCAAGACTTGGAAGAATAGTTGCATAGAAGACTGATTATCAAAGGCTCCTTTATAATAGCAAAGATTAGAAACTACCTAAATGTCCATCAGTATTGAAAGGGTAAAATTTTTAAATGGCAGAGAATTCCTGGTGGTCTAGTGGTTAAAACTCTGTATTTTCACTGCAGGGGGCATGATTTCTATCCCTGATCAGGGAACTATAATCCTGCAAGCTGCATGGCACAGCCAAAATAATAATAATAATAATAAAGGATTTGTAGACAGAATTGTTTTAAAATGGTATATATATATCCCAGTAAATAATGTTATATAGTCACAAAAAAATAATGATGAAGAAAAATATTTAATAACATATGTTTTAGATTAAAGAGGCTAAGAATCAATAGGGTTCGCATGATACTACATGTATGTATGTATATTACATATACATGTATATATGTATATGTGTGTATATATATATGCTTTATCCAAAGAGGAAAAAGATTATAACATATTACATAAAAATATTTTACAGTGGTTCATTTTGCCTGGGAAATCCCATGGACAGAGGAGCCTGGCAGGCTACAGTCCATGGGGTCACAAAGAGTTGTACATGACTTAGTAAGAAAACAATAGGAATCTTTTTTCTAAGTGGATGGAACACAAGTGATTTTTGTATGATCCTATATAATTTTCTGCATTTTAAAAAATTTCTACAAGAACATGTACCACTTTTATAACTGAAGGAAAAGTAAAATCATTGATAAAAATTATAACAATAATCTTGAAAGCAAGATTTGGATAATGATTTCAGCTCTTTACTCAGAGAGAATTTCTACACCTCTCCCTTTATTTTTGCACTTGTTGAATTCCAGGCCCTTCTGTCATTTATTTTGTGTGCCACCTTTGGTCAGATTTCATAACAAGCTTGAAATTCTTCCATACTGATAAACTTTGACTGTATTTGCAGGTTAATGTGCTGATGACAAAACTCTTCCTGATGGGAAACATGGAATCAAAGCCAGTCCATCCTGTGGCCTCAGAAGAGTGTAGACCTAAGAATATTTTAGGAGGGTCTGAATGTTCCCTACCCCTAATCACTGCACCTGCTGCCTGCTGCCCATGATGGTCACTGACATAGGTTCCAAGCTACTAATCATGAAGTCTAACAGAGCACTTGCTCGTTCTATATTTGGTTTTGTTTGAGAAGCCTCTCAAAGGTATTAAGAAAAACTAAGTCTCATTGTTTTTTAACTACTAACATCAGTGAGAGTAAGAGAAGAGTAAGAGGACTTTTGCCAAACCTTGAGAAAAAGTTTTACTCCCAGGAATTGACCTGGAGACAATAGAGTCAGATAGGCCCTCAGATTTGGAGGTCGTGGACAGAGGGGACCTGGCTGCCATCTCCTTGCCTGACCCAGGAGGCTAGCGAGTTCCCCAAATGATCCATGCCTGGGGTACCACTCGCGTAGAGTAGAGATGGCTGAGAGGTGGCTCTAGAGGGACCCAGTGGAGTTTGACAGCACACCCCATGCCACCATATGGTGCTGGAGCCCAAAAATGTTCCCTTGAGTCCAAAAGAAGCACAAAGGTCAACTGAGAGACAGCTGAGCATGGTGCACCTGGAGGTTGGGGAAGACAAACTCAGCTAGACCTAGAATCAGACAGGATGTATCATTCAGCGAAAGGGACTGTGAAGATGACTATAACCCAGACCAGCAATTTCTCCTCCCCACTCTCGCTTCCCAAATCCCCAGAAGGCTAGATCTAGAGTGCCCTATGGAGCACACATTGGCAGAAACACTGAAACAAAAGTATGAACCTGTTAAGCTCTGGTGATTCCACACTCCACGCTGGTGAAGGGCCTCCTAGCCTGTAGGCTGGGGTCCCAGTATGCCTAATGCCTGTGGGATTCTGCGAGTGGTATGGATAATAAATACTATATCTTATAGACTTCTACCTCATGAATTCAATAAGCTCAGTTGCCTACCCAACTCTCTTTTGGATTTTCCATGCACAAGCTCTGGATCATACACAAGTGATCCCAGATCACTGAGATTCACACCTGGCTCCTGATTTGGTATGGCCTGCAAGTAGACTGGAAATAACGCATCTCTCTCATCCTTACCTGGAATGCCAGGGGGACCAGGAGGTCCAGGGGGGCCTTGGTAGCCTCGGAAGCTGTAGTCTCCATGGCAACACTTGCTGCAGTCTGGGGGCAGTCCTCCAGTTTGTGGAGACTTTAAAAAAAAGACACAAAGAGAAACTTCAAAGAAGGGTACATGTGAGTAACTAGAACCTTTGAATTTCCTCTGGCTTTGGTCCCTAGGTAAGTTTAATTCCAAACAACCCACAACAACATCAGAAAAGAAGGTGTGGGGTGGGTATGTCAATGGCAAAGGAGTCAGAGAACAGCTCAGGCGAGTTGATGATCAGAGGCAAAGGAAACAATAGAGTAGGTAGAAGAACAGGCTCCTTGGAAAGTGGGAGTGGGAGTGGAGGATCGGGGCAGTGTTTCTAGAAAGTATGTTCTGGAAGCTATGGGAAAAGAGAAATCTCCTTCAGAAGTAGACTTGGAAACATTCCTTTTCTTTTCCAACTGGCTATAGTCTCAGACATAGCTAGACTGAGTAGATGACCCACAAATGATAAAATTACCAGCATCAAATACAGTAATTAAGACTATGTATATTCATGATACTACTGCATTAAATGTTCTTAGAAATTCTAAATTGCAACTCTAGTTTTTCCAACAGTCAAGGCACACATAAATTGCCTTAGAAAATTAAGATTCATGAATCCAAAAAGTTCATTAGTTATTTACAACTTGAAAGAATTTTACTTTTTTAAACTTCTGCCTTTAACATGCGGGTCTGTTTCATATTCCACTTGAAAATTTAAGTGACTATTGCACTGTTTGAATCAAGATTGAATGTCTATTGAGTCAGTGATGCAATTCAACCATCTCATCCTCTGTCATCCCCTTCGCTTCCTGCCTTCAATCTTTCCCAGAATCAGGGTCTTTTCCATGAGTCAGTTATTCGCATCAGGTAGCCAAAGTATTGGAGCTTCAGCATCAGACCTTCCAATGAATATTCAGGGTTGATTTTTTTTTAGGATTGACTGGTTGGATCTCCTTGCAGTCCAAGGGACTCTCAAGGGTCTTCTCCAACACCATAGCTCAAAAGAATCAATTTTTTGGTGCTCAGCTTTCTTTATGGTCCAACTCTCACATCCATACATGACTACTGGAAAAACCACAGCTTTGACTAGACGGACCTTTGTTGGCAAAGTAATATCTCTGCTTTTTAATTTGCTGTCTAGATATGTCACAGCTTTTCTTCCAAGGAGCAAGCATTTTTAAATTTCATGGCTGCAGTCACCATCTGCAGTGATTTTGGAGCCCAAAATGATAAAGTCTGTCACTGTTTCCATTGTTTCCCCATTTCTCTTTGCCTTGAAGTGATGGGACCGGATGCCATGATTTTAGTTTTCTGAATGTTGAGTTTTAAGCCAGCTTTTTCACTCTCCTCTTTCACTTTCATCAAGAGGCTCTTTGGTTCTTCTTCACTTTCTGCCATAAGGGTGGTGTCATCTGCACATCTGAGGTTATTGATATTTCTCCCAGCAATCTTGATCCCAGCTTGTGCTTCTTCATCCAGCCTGGTATTTCACATGGTGTACTCTGCATATAAGTTAAATAATCAGGGTGATAATATACAGCCTTGACATACTCCTCTCCTGATTTGGAACCAGTCTGTTGTTCCATGTCCAGTTCTAACTGTTGCTTCATGACCTGCATACAGATTTTTCAGGAGACAGGTAAGGTGGTCTGGTATTCCCATCTCTTGAAGAATTTCCCACAGTTTCTTGTGATCAACATAGTCAAAGGATTTGGTGTAGGCAATGAAGCAGAAGTATATGTTTTTCTGGAACTCTCTTGCTTTTTCTACGATCCAACAGATGTTGGCAACTTGATCTCTGGCTCCTCTGCCTTTTCTAAATCCAGCTTGAACATCTAAAAGTTCTTGGTTCATGTACTGTTGAAGCCTTGTTTAATGAATATTAAATGTATTCAAATATGACTCTGAGTTCAACACTTACTTATTCAATGATAAATATCTAAAATTTGGGCTTACTGTCAAGGAGGTAGAGATTTGACAGAAGTTGAACAGCAGAAGAGTTAGAGTCACTCATAGAATTTCGAGTCTCTTCTAAATGGGCAACTTATAATTATAGGTAGCATACAAAAGACTTGTGAAAACGTTCCTTGACACCAATTAAAAATCAAAGGTTTTTTGAAAATAGCATATTGTTGCTAAGGGATTCATTTTTTAAAAGGAAGGGATGGGGTGAGAGAGGAAGGAAGGGAGAGAGAGAAATGGAGAAAAGGAGGGAGGAAGAAGTCATTTAAAATTCAAGTTTTCTCTGTCATTAGAAATCCAAGCAGAACAATGGATTAGTGCTTCACATTGTTGCACCTCTAGACTTTTACAGCACAGCAAATTCCACTCAATACTCTGTAAAGGCCTATATGGGAGAAGAATCTAAAAAAGAATGGATAGAACAGCCCTTGTGGTCCAGTGGTTAAGACTCTGCCTGCCAATGCAGGAGACTGGCTTGATCCCTGGTCAGGGAAGATTCCTTGTGCTGTGGGGCCACTAAGTTGTGTGCCACAACTACTGAGCCCACGTGCCCTAGAGCTGATGCTCTGCAACAAGACAAGCCACCACAACGAGAAGCCCAAACACCACAACTAGGGAGTAGTCCCCGCTCACAGCAACTAGATAAAGCCTGTGCACAGCAATGAAGACCCAATGGAGCCAAAAATAAAATAAATAAATAAATACATTTTTAAGAAAGAGTGTATGTGTGCTAAGTTGCTTCAGTCACGGCCTATTCTTTGCAACCCTATGAGCCCTCCAGGCTCCTCTGTCCATTGGATTCTCCAGGCAAGAATACTGGAGTGGGTTGCCATTTCATCCACCAGGGCACCTTTCCAACCCAGGGACTGAACCAGAGTCTCATATGTCTCTTGTATTAGTAGGCAGGTTCTTTACCATTATCACTGCCTGGAAAGCCCCATGTACATGTGTGTGTATAACCGATTTACTTTGCCGTACACCTGAAACTAACACAACATTGCAAATCAACTATGCTCTGATAAAAATTATTTTTAAAAATTAAATTTGTAAGCTAGAATACTTTCCCTGACTCATAGTTTTTGTTTTTTGTTTTTTTTTAATTTAAACAGGTTCCCACCTAGCTAAAATATTAAGAAACAAATGCCTCATCCGTAGTCCTGCAACAGCTCAGAGCCCAAACTCAAGGTTTCAGGAGCTAGGATTTGGACCAATCTCCTGGTCTAGTCTTCAGTCCCTCAGACCCAACTCCGGACAGTCCATGAAAACCTTTTACAAAACTGGCGGAGGAAAAGAAAATTAGCCAAAGCAATTGGTTGGAGACAAGGGATTTCAGACACTTGGGAAGTCAGACACCACAGCACTGCCCCACCTTCTAATCCAAAGATGAACTCTGAGGAGTAAGTATTCTGTAATTTCCTGGTATGATTTTGCTAATATGAAATACAGATTTTTAAGCTCCAAGAAATTCTAAGCTCTGCCAATAATGAATTTAAGGGAAAGAGACGGGTGGGGATGAGGGAAAATCCTGAAGTGGAACCATTTATTTAAAAATAGAATTGAAAAACTGAGACAAAACTAAGAATGTCAGAAAGAGAACTGGACTGGAACCAGAACTCCCATTACAGGTCTGTGTGACTTTTATGAAGTCATTTTATCCAGACATTTTTCTTGTCCACTAAATTAGAGGACAGGGTAAAAATGGTCATGAAATTTCCTTCCAGCTCTATAACACAAACAATGATACTGAAGTCTTTCGCAAAGCCTCAGATGGTGACTTAGAAAGCTTTTGTTTTGAAGTCTAGTGTCTGGGCACAGGAAATTAGCTCCAAGAGATGAGGTGCACACCCAAGCACTTCTGAGAGTCCAGTTGTTGTTTAGTCGCTAAGTTGTGTCTGACTCTTTTTACGACTCCATGGACTGTAGCCCACCAGGCTACAGTTTGTCTGTGGGATTTCCCAGGCAAGAACACTGGAGTGGGTTGCCATTTCTCAAGGGGATCTTCCCGACCTATGTATTGAATCCATGTCTCCTGCATCTCCTGCATTGCTAGGCAGATTCTTTACCACTGAGCCAACAGGCAAGTTGAGAGCACAGAGCTGCCATCAAAACAGGGAGAGATTTCTGGTCACTATGTGGGCCCCCTCCTAAGAACCCTCCTGCAACATTTCACAACATGGTCCTCCCTCTGGCCTGGTCTTTCAAAAATCAATCAAATGGAACAATGTCTGTGAGCCTTAGAACAAGTTGGACAGGATGTGTTAGTTGAGAAGTTTTCTCCCAGGTAAGGGAGATTCACAAACTAGGTAATTCTGTATATCACCTTGCTATCGACTCTTTTCCCAAAATTAGGTCAAATTTGAGCACGAAGTTCATGCAAATGTGTGGTATGGGAGGAAGAAGGTCCCTAAGACAAGTTCCATCTATTCTGTAGATGGAGGCCTAGGGGCAGCTACCGAGAATGAAGCTCTACTATTGGGAAATGACTTCAGGAAAGAGGGTCCACAGCCCCTTCTGTGGAAAGGGAAAAGCGAAGAGAAAGAAAGTGAAGGGAAGTGGAGGAGGGAGAGACAGGTGCCCAGGAAGAGCAGGGAAGGTTGATACAGGTGGAAATGGTGAAGAGCTGCAGAGAAGAAAATGCCAGGAAAAGGGGAGTGCAGGTCTCCCTGGGAGAGTGGTCACCCACCTCTATGCATCTCTGCACAAACCCTATGGCCAGAGTCCTCTTTTTAGAACACATACCTGACTTCACTGCCCTGCTATGCATGAACAAAACTTCTGTGTGCAAAACAAGCTCTAAGCTTCTTAACCGGTCAACAGAATCCATCAAATGGCACTAAAATCACGGGTGTCTTCCTCCCACAGCCCAGGCATGCCACCAACATCCACTCCTCCAGGCTCTCTCAAGGCTCTTCCTGTCACACAAATTTATTTTATCTTTTCTATGAATAGCCATCCTTTTTGTCTCATCCTTTGAGATCCAACTCAACAGCCACCACCATTCTGACCCTTTCCTCCCAACAGTCTTTTGTGTGTGAACTTTATCACGTGGTATTGAATTATCTGTTAATTTATCCCCACAAGAGCCCTTCAGAATTGTTCAGCAATAGAAGTTTGAGTGTATCTATCCCCATCCTAAAATGTGACTCACAGGAGAAGCACAGGGAATAGATTGGTGAAGGAAAAAAAAAAGATTGGTAAAAGAGTGAATGAGGATTAAGAGAAGAGGTGGGGAGTGGGGGGAGTGAGGAAAGAAGGAAGCACACAGAAAAATCCTAAATTCAACGTGGGGCTCCACATCCATAGGCAGAGAATTGTACTAAAACTTCTAGAGTATCAGTGGCTAAATCTCCACAGTTGGAGGCTGATTTGGAAATACTGCAGGAATCCAAGGGAGTTTAAAAGCACCCTCCTTCAAAAAAAAAAAGAAAGAAAGAAAAAAAAGGAAACCCCGAAGTGGCTTCTTACCCACCTCATATGATTTTAATATGCTAGATGCCTAGGCCACTAGCAGGTAGCATGGAACAGAAATGTAATTTGAATTTCAGTGGCCTGATGGGTGCCAAAAAATAATAACCCATGACAGCCCACATCTGCCTTCTGTTGCCTCTGGGGGCTCACACAGCCATGGCCAAGAAGGATCCAGCAGAGAGCCCATTTACTGAAGTGGAAAATCCAGGTCAAGGCTTGGACAAAAGCACAGATATCTTCACCACTGATAAACACAAATCAGCATTAATCACTCTTCAGCCAAAAGACTATCAGATGAAAGGACAATCTCTAAAAGTGGCTTTCAAAAAGCAGGACTGGGGACTTCCCTGGTGGTCCAGTGGTTAGGGCTTCTCACTTCCACTGAGGGGATACGGATTCGTCCTTGGTTGGGGAACTAAGATCTCACTTGCCACACAGCATGGCCAATAAATAAATAAATAAATAAATAAATAAACAGGATTGTGTTTAGAGGTTATTTTTTCTCCTGCAGCTCCACCAATTCAACCAGGCCCCACAGAATGATTTGCACAACTACATCTGTGGTCAAGTTAGAAGTCCCAGGTTTGTTTCAGATCCACAACTGCTTCTGCTTATTATCTTGCTGTGATCATTCTACCGGTCTCAACCCACGCGTTCAGTTTGTGGTTGGAGAGGTTTAGATTTCAACTGCATGGGCGTCTTCAGGGCCTATCCAATGCACGTGTGTGCGCGTGCTCAACGGCTTTGCATGCTCAGTCGCTTCAGTGGTGTCCCACTCTGCCCACCAGACTCCCCTGTCCATGGGATACTCCTGGCCAGAAAACTGGAGTGGGTTGCCATTCCCTTCTCCAGGGGATCTTCCCAACCCAGGAATCAAACTGGGGTCTCACACATTTCAGGCAGGTTCTTTACCAGCTGAGCTACCAGAAACAGTAAATTCTTACAGTAAAATTTATCTGTCCAAAAATCATATAATTCAGAGTAACTCTCCTTGCCCCCTCATCTGATTTCATCATGCTGATTCCTGGAAGGCAAATCAAAATCTGCTTCTTCCTTATGTTGCACACCTGAGACTAATATCATGTTATATATACACCAATTAAATTTTTTAAATCAAAAATAATAGACATTCAAAAACCTGTTTCTTCCTGTCCTTAATGTTTTCAATGAAATTGAGTTTCATCAAGTTGCTATTCACTACACTAAAACATTAACTCACTCCTATGCCACCCTGAAAGAGTTAAAGATGCCTCCTTAGATGCTGAGCTTATCCTCATCATTTTACACAAATCCTCTGATTATCAGGCACTCAGTCATACAATAGCACGAAGTCTGCATTTTAAATACAGATATATGTTTTTGTTTTAACCCTTTGGTCCTTTTTAAAACAAAGTGAAGGTAGAGACTTAGTAACCTAGAGTGCTGTTAAATCAAATAATCAAGCCTGGCATGAAATGTCACAGTAAACTCGCAAATCAAATGAAAAACTCAAAGGGCAGCTTCTCTCTGCCAGGAAGAATGGAGAAAATCCAATTTACGATCTGTAAATGATTATCTCTAGCAACCCGTCTATCGGCAAAGGTCAGCTCTCCTCCTCCTTTCCACACCAACAGAGCAAGAAAGAAACAAAATCACAGCAGAGCAGGGTTGATGCTCCACTCCCCTTTCTGATGGGGCGTCTGTGGCTTCTCTTTATCTCCGTATATCAATGCTACCTATGCTGAGTGTCTAACACACACTGCCAGCGCCCCTAGCATCCCACAGCGACCCGGAGAGAGAGACCCGCGAGCAGCTCAGCCAGCTTCTGGAAGAACTGCTCCCGGGAATCACAGCTGGAAAAAAGGAAAAAAAAAAGAACAAAGACAACACATCTCATGAAGCTTTGACAGTAACCCTTAAAAGAGAATTCCGAGTACCTGGCCCCAGAATGGGGTGATCTGGGCTAGGTCATCTACCTCGGGGGGCGGTAGCTCATCCGGCCTCAGGGATTTTAGGTCTGTAGAAGTGTTATTATCCACAGTCCCAGTTCTAGGATGGCTCCGCTCTCTCACTTTCTCCCTTCTGGAGCCGCTACGGCCAGTCTGCTGATGGCTTTGCACTATTCGCGCCACCACTTTATTAGCTCTTCCGCTCACCTCCATGTATTCATCTTGACACAGGCAAAAAGGGAGGAAAAGCAAAGCCAGAAGGTGCCAACAGACGAGCTGCCTTCCCCGCATGGTTCTCAACAGAGCCACAGAGCCTCCCGGGGAAGACGGCCGGGGCTCTGGGCGCCGTGGTCTCCTCGGGCAAGCGCCAGCGGCTGGAGATCAGAGCTGCCTCCGGCCGCGCGGTTTTTATAGCTCGGTGTGTAATAAATAAGGCAGCAGGCAAGCCAGAGGGAGAGCGGTCCTCTTCCGCCGGCAGAAGAGGCCCCATTCATCACTTTCCCACACCACAGGCAAAACGGCTTGTGTGCACAGCTCCCGGTTGGTGGGGTTCATAAATGTCACACCTTGGCACGTTTTTTTGTGAAAGTGTGAAGGGAACATACACAACCAGCTGGAAACAGGCAGCATGTGTCTCGCGGTTTGCTTTTGCGATTAGACATGGAAAGGCTGCGCCTTTGCGGTCTAAGATGCCTTTTGGAAAAAACTCCTCCCGGGCTTGCCAGGAAATTCGGGCTTAACTGCATCAGTTCCGTCTGAAATGGCAGTGGAAACGTGTTCAGGGCCATCGAGAGAGCTATGCGCTCTCATTATACAGTTCATATTTCCCCCACTTAAAGGAACTCATTTCCCGTTCTGGCTCCGGCAGCACAAGGCAGTTGGGTGACTCCAGAACACTGAACTGGATTCAGGTTCAGAGTCTCTGGGTTTAGCAAAAATCATCTCTCCATCCTAGGTTTCATTTCCTTTTCCCTGGAGTTTCCAAAAGCCAGAGTCAGATCAAAGTGGATGAAGTCGCTTCTGGCCAGATGAAGATTCGACAGCCTGCTTCATATTAAAAGAAAATTGTCTCTGGCTCCTCTTCCTTCTGACACATTCTTGATTAAAATGAAAGAAATGCAAAGATTCCAACCAAACACCGTCCTCCAAGTAGATCAGGCTGGAGAAAATTATCATTGCCTTTAGGATGCTTGCCACATTTTAATGAATTCAGCCAAAGAGAAAATGGACTTTCCTAACTCTTTCTTTTTTTTCTCTCTTGGCCTGCTGGGTCTTCCTTGCGGTGAGCTGGCTTCTCTAGTTGTGACGCTGGCTTAGTTGCCCTGCATCGTGTGGGATCTTAGTTCCCCAACCAGCAATTGAACTCACGTCCTCTTCGTTGTGGATTCTTAACCACTGGACCACCAGGGAAGTCTCACTAAGCTCTTTGTGATAATAAAGAGAACTCATATAGTTTTGCTGTTAAAAACTGCCTCTATTTCCACATCATTTTATTTAATAGTGCTCATTCACTCACATAACACAAAGTCACTGTCCTGCCCCATGAGAGGAGACCCTGGGACTTAAAGACAGTGAGTGGCCAGTATGTGTGATGCTAAGAGGACAAGGGCAGCACTGTCAGAAGCCACAACTGGGAAAGCCAGGCCTGAGAATGAGGTGATAGAGCCGCTGGAGAGAGGGCAGAGGCTGCTCACAGCTGCCCTCCTCACTCCGCAAAAAGGGCCCGGGAACCAAAAGCCATCTCTTGCTGCAAGACACCTCATTCCTGCCTCTGCCAGAACAGCAGCTTCTAGAGCCCACACTTTGGCATAGAACGGACTCGGTGTGGAGGATGGAGCAAGAGAGGGAGTCAGTAAAATAAAAGTTCTCTGGTTCACAAACACAGGGGTCTTTGGAGTAATGCTTCTTCCAAGCAGGCCGCTCCCCACTCAGTCAGATCAGTTGCTCAGTTGTGTCTGACTCTTTGCCATCCCACGGACTGAAGCACGCAAGGCTTCCCTGTCCATCACCAACTACTGGAGCTTGCTCAAACTCATGTCCATCGAGTAGGTGATGCCATTCAACCATCTCATCCTCAGTCCTCCCCTTCTCCTCCTGCCTTCAGTCTTTCCCAGCATCAGGGTCTTTTCCAGTGAGTCAGTTCTTCGCATCAGGTGGCCAAAGTATTGGAGTTTTGGCTTCAGCATCAGTCCTTCCAGTGAATATTCAGGACTGATTCCTTCAGGATTGACTGGTATGATCTCCTTGCCTTCCAAGGGACTCTCAAGAGTCTTCCCCAACACCACACTTCAAAAGCATCAATTCTTCAGCGCTTAGCTTTCTTTAGAGACCAACTCTCACATACATACCTGACTGCTGGAAAAACCACAGCTTTGACTAGATGGACCTTTGTCAGAAAGGTAATGTCTCTGCTTTTTAATATGCTGTCTAAGTTTGTCATAGCTTTTCTTCCAAGGAGCAAGTATCTTTTAATTTCTTGGCTGCAGTCACCATCTGCAGTGATTTTGGGGCCCAAGAAAATAAAGTCTGTCACTGTTTCCATTGTTTCCCCATCTGTTTGCCATGAAGTGATGGGACCAGATGCTTGGATGTTGAGTTTTAAGCCAACTTTTTCACTCTCCTCTTTCACTTTCATCAAGAGGCTCTACCTTATTGAAGTGTAAGAAACTTGGCCATCCCCACTTCATAAGTCTTCCCTTAGATGTCCAGAATGTATCTCCTGGAGGATTTTTTGAGTTCTTTGATGAACACTCTTGAGCAGATATCCCCAGGGAAGGTAGCACATCAAGCTATTATCTGGCGTTAATTCTTAACAGAGTATTTTTTAACAGATCTGGAGCAGAAGACTGGGGAAGGACAGCTATTAGGTCTTGTGGATGAGCAAGTGTATGGCAGATTGCTGTGGGAGAAAAGGCCTAGGGTCTCTCGATGGGGACGCTCCATCATCAGGGAAGCCTGGATAACATTCTACAGGGAGACTACAAGGCAAGACATGTCTCTGAAATCTACGTCACCTCATTCACAAGTTTTCTAAGAGCTGTTTCTGGCAGCTCCACTAATCTGGATAAGTAGCTTCAGGTCAACCTCTACTGACTTTCAACTGCGTTGAGATTTTCCATTGGTGTTTTCCACTCTTTCGTGTGTTCTTGTGGTTCTCAATCCTGTCTGCATAATAAAATAAACCAGGGAGATTCTAAATATATCATGCCTGGATCTCATCCCAGACCAATTGAGTCAGAATCCCTAGTGGGGCCTGGGCATTAAGAGTTTTTTTAAAATTCCCTGAGATGATGCTAATTTGTAGTCAGGGTTAGGAATCGCTAACCCATCCTATCCTTGACTCAATAGAAATGGTGTTGTTGTTGTTTAGTGGCTAAGTTGTGTCCAACTCTTTTGTGACCCGTGAACTGTAGCCTGCAAGGCTCCTCTATCCATGGGATTTTCCCAGACAAGAATACTGGAGTGGGTTGCCATTTCCTTCTCCAGGGGATCTTCCTGACCCAGTGATCAAACCCGCGTCTCCTGCATTGGTCAGCGGATTCTTTACTGCTGAGTAGGAATAAATGACAATAATATCTCTCCTTTGTTGATCATTTACCATATGTCAACTGAGTACTTCTTTGCTTTAACTCACTGACTTCTCTCAGTAAACCTATTGTTCCCATTTTATAGATGAGTAAATAGAGGTTCAGAGAAATAAAATGACTTGCCTGGTATTGCACAGTTGGAAGGAGGTCATTAGGCTATGCCTCCATCTGTCCTCCTGCCTTCCTACAGCAAAACAAGAGAAAATCAGTATCAGGCAGACTGCAGAGAGAAGGCCAGCTCCATAGCTTCCAGGACAAGAATTTGGGTCTAAGAAGTATGAGTTGAATTGTGAGAGACATTGAGATCCTAACCCCCAGTACCTGTGAGTTTGACTTTGGTAATAATCTTTTTATACAATCAAGTTAAGATGAGGTAATTAGTGTGGATCCAGATATGACTCTGTTCTTACAAAAGGGGGGAAAGTTAGACCAAGAAACAGATATGGACACAGGGAAAACACAGTGTAAAAATGAAGGCAGAGATGGGGTGATGAATTTATAAATTAAGGAATGCTCAAGATTGCCAGCAAACCACCAGAAGCTAAAAGAAGGGCATGGAGGATATTCTCCCACATAGTCCTCAGAAGGAACCACCCTACTGACACCTCCATCTCAGACTTCCAGCCTCCAGAACTATGAGACAATAAATTTCTGTTTAAGCCACCAATTTATGGAACTTTATTATGGCAGTTCCAGCAAACTAATAAGGAAAGCACCTAAAGAAGTCTTTTAAAAACCTCCAGACCTTATCATGTTATAGACATGGAGATGGCAGTCTAAAAGATTTAACCAGTTGTTCAAGTTCATGGACAGAGAATAGCAAACCTATCCCAGAGAAGAGTGCCCAGCCCCTTAGTATGTCTTCCCAGGCACCTTCCCAGGAAATGCATTTTAAACTGGCTTATTATTAAACCTTATTTGGGTGTTCTGGCAATGTCCCTTGCTCAAAGATGTGAATCAGAGTCAGGTATCATTTCTTGTCTGTGGACTGAGGGTTGAGAACATCTACCTTCAGAAAATCATGGAAGGTACAAGAGTCCCAGTTCTGCGCAGTGATCTCTGGTTCTGAAAGCCCACAGTAAATGCCTGGGGACAGCTGGCTGCTATCATGCACTGGGACTGCCACTGCATGCTTGGTTGGCTCCTGCAGTATAGTCAGGATGTTGGCACAGCTGAAACAGGAGGTAAGGGGTAGAGCACGACCTTGAAAAGAACGACATGGTCATAGGACTGGTTAGAACCATGTGTAAGATGGTGGAAGATTAAATTTTTCAGTAGACCTTGAGCCTCATTATACGCTCATTGTAATGCATTGTGGTTCAGTCGTCAAGCTGTGTCCGACTCTTCGTGACTCCCTGGACTGCAGCATACCAGGCCTCTTTGTCCCTCACCATCTTCCAGAGTTTGCCCAAGTTCATGTCCACTGAATCAGTGATACCATCCAACCATCTCATCTTCTGTCACCCTCTTCTCTTTCTGCCGTCAATCTTGCCCTGCATCAAGGTCTTTTCCAATGAGCCGGCTCTTTGCATCAGGTGGCCAAAGTAGTCAAGCTTCAGCATTAGTCCTTTCAATGAGTATTCAAGATTGATTTCGTTTAGGATTGACTGGTTTGATCCCCTTGCTGTCCAAGGGACATTCAAGAGTCTTCTCCAGCACCATGTAAAACATTGAAAAAAGTGAAAGTGAAAGTCGCTCAGTCATGTCCGACCCTTTGCAAGAGATGGGCCCATGAACTGTAGCCCACCAGGCTCTGTTCATGGAATTCTCCAGGCCAGAGTACTGAAGAGGATAGCCATTCTCTTCTCCAGGGGATCATCCCAACCCAGGGATTGAACCCAGGTCTCCTGCCTTGCAACTGGATTCTTTACATTATGAGCCGCCAGAGAAGCCCATGGAGTATATTAGCATGTGCTAAATGATACACCCACAGGCACCACAATCAGTCTGAGACCAACTATAAAAGGTCAAAAAGTGAGCAGAGGCCCATCTCCTGCAAGTCCCTGCCTCTTCTCCCCAAATGATTGCAATAATCCTCCCACTCATTAGCCTATGAAACTACCCAGTCCATAAAAACTAATCACGTCATACTTCAGGGCTCTCTTGCCTTCTGCAATGGCTCATAACTCTGTCTGTGGAGTGTGTTTCTCTTTAAATAAATCCACTTCTTACTTATCACTTCGTCTCCAAATTCTTTCGAGATGAAGCAAGAACCTCAGATTCACGGGGAACACAGTCATCACCGTGAATGTAGAGGTGCAGACACTGCAAATATGTGTGAAAACTCAGCTCCACAGACCAACTCTGCAAGCCAGAGGCAAATATTTGTTTAACTTCACAAAGAAGGCTGTTATGAGATGTGTAGGTATCCTGTGGCTTCCCCAGGGTGCCCCACTGTGGCCTTGGCCAAAAGGAGATCAGCTCTGGTCTGGCAAGGGACAGTTGAGAATTGTGTGGGATTGAACATGTCTTTATATCAGCGCCAACTGAAACGGTAGCTGAGGAAGGCATGTGTTTGCATGAGTTCTAGAAGGGATCAGTTGGAGTGTGACCTGCCTCTCTCCTACCCCTTCCCACTAAAAAATTCCCCTTACACTCAGTTCAGTGAATTCTGAGGTTCTAAACTCAAGGCCTGATCCCTTTGATGGGAACCAATTAGAGGTTTGCAGGCATGCCTGCATGCTCAGTCGCTTCAGCTGTGTCTCTGTGACCCTATGGTTTGTAGCCGGCCAGACTTCTCTGTCCATCGGATTCTCCAGGCTAGAATACTGGAGTGAATTGCCATGCCCTCCTCTAGGAGCTATTTTATGCCATTAGAATAAAAACAGGTTCATGCTTGGCACCAACAGAAGGCAAAGTCAGAGAAGGAATTGGTCAACTAGTCAGAATGTCATCGCCTTGGTGGAATTACATAGCTTATGGTCTGACTCTCATTAGGCAAGTGTAGGAGACCCGTTGCCAGTGTTCCAGGAGAGGACAGGTCTCTATGACCAAAAGAAGGCTGTCAGAGACTGATGTTTAAAAATACACATTCAAACATTTTCACTTAAAATGAAAAGTATGACTCTCAAATGAAGTATACATGTTGTACTCATTTGCTGGACAGCAAATGTTCTCTGTAGAAATCTACAAAAGAAGTCAAATTCTAATCAGAGAGGTGTGTGGTAAGCATGAAGTTGTGTGTGTCTGTGGGTGTGTGAAATGAAATTTGTTTGTTAAAATTAATGACTGGTATCATCAAGCATTTTTATCAGTAATTAGAGTCCAAGCAGAAAATCAGAAACCACACCAGATATTTCAAGAGAGGAGAATTTAATATCAGAAATGGGTTCAACACAGAGACAGTAATCACAAGAAGTAACCAACTTTCTTATTACCCCTGGAGACTGCACCTGGACACCTGGACTGGATTAGAGCATCCATAGATGACCTTTTGAGTCTTTCTCTTTCAGGGAATAGCAGACCCTAACGGAATGACCTCCCCTAAGACAGCACAACCCCATTTTCTTCATTCAGAAACTGAGGTTTCACTTCTACCAATGGAAGCCAAATGAACTTGATCCAGATGCTGAAGAAGCCTGAGGCAGAAGCAGCTGACCCTCAGGAATTCCATTTTCCAGTAGGGGCCAGGCCATACCATCCTCCTGGTCACTTGAGGCAAAGTATAGTCACATAATCAAGGTGAGACAAGTGTGGTTTCCTCAGACATCTTGCTGGACTTAAAGCAAGATCCAGCAAATGGAATCAATGGATGCATATATACATATATATATATATATATACATATAGGTATATATATATGTGTGTGTTTGTATACATGCATACATATATCTATGTATTCCTGCTGTGTGCATCTAAGTTGCTTCAGTCATATCCGACTCTTTGCTACCCTATGGACTGCAGCCTACCAGACTTCTCTGTCCATGGGATTCTCCAGGCAAGAATACTGGAGTGAGCTACCATGGCCTCCTCCAGGGGATCTTCCTAACCTAAGAATCAAACCTGTGTCTCCTGAAGCTCCTGCATTACAGATGGATTATTTACCACTGGGGAAGCCCATTTCTATGTATATCTATGTATTCATGTATATATACATAGATATATATGAGAGATTTGGATGCATATACACATAAAGAGTGGAGTAGGAAATCGCAAGCCACTCAGTATTCTTGCCCGGAAAGTTCCATGGACAGCGGAACCTGGTGGGCTATGGTCCATGGGGTCACAAAGAGTCAGACATGACTGAGCACACACATGCACACACATACATAAAGAGAGGGCTTCCCAGGTAGCACTAGTGGTAAAGAATTGCCTGCCAATGCAGGAGACGTAAGAGACTCAGGTTTGATTCCTGGTTCAGGAGCATTCCTTGAAGGAAGGCATGGCAACCCACTCCAGTATTCTTACCTGGAGAATTCCACAGACAGAGGGGCCTGGTGGGCTTCAGTCCATAGGATCATGAAGAATCAGACAGACCGAAGTGACTTAGCATGAAGTGCCCACACATACAGAGATTTACTTGAAGGAATTCCCACATGCAACTGTGGAGGCTGACAGGTCTGACCTACAAGACAGACGAGCAGTCTAGAAATTCTAGCAAGAGTCCACGCTGCAGTCTTGAATCCAAAGATGACGTGGAGGCAGAACTTCTGTCCTCCCTGTGGACCTCAGTCTTTTCTCTTAAGACCTTCAGCTGATTGAATGAGGCCACCCACATTATGGAGGATGACCTACTTTACTCAGCGCCTACTGATTTCAATGTTAATCACCTATTTAAAAACACCCTCACAGCAAGATCTAGACTGGTATTTGACCCAGCAACTGGGCACCAGGGCCTGGAAAAGTTGACCTGTAAAGTTAATCACTACAGGTATCATTTAAAAAGGTGAATGAATAGATATCTCAAGAAAGCTGGGTGTCTTTGGTAACCATAAAGATTAATCCAAGAGTATTTGAGATTATGGAAGAGAATTTTCTCATCCTGAAATATTCCGGAGAGGATTAGCCCTTGGGCACAGGCCTGTGGGGGTCCCTCACTCTCCCTCTCCCTACCTCCAGTATCTCTAGGTCCAGCCTTCCTTAGCCTTCCAGAGATGTCCTTGCCCCAGCCTGACCCTTCCTTCCCATGCGCCACAGTCATATGTCCCCCTCTCCTGGTTAGTCTCCTTGCCTGAAAAGCCCTCCGTGATGGCAGAGTTCTTCATCATGTTTTGCCAGTCTTATGCAGATGACACCAGAATGGGTTCTGTTACTGTTATAATAAATGTCTTAACATTCATTTCACACTTAACATCATCTCCATGGCAGACACTATTTGTTTGAGGCCTTAACAACTACTATTCTCCTTCTTCTTTGTAACAAAATCTTGATTTTGTTCTTCTTTCTGAGGAAGTAAGTCTCAGCCACAGGTAATAAATCAGGATTGATGTCATCTTTCTGCCTGTGATTACTTGGGGCGTCAACACTGACATAACCCAGTGGGAAAGGAATCTGCTGGAGTACTTGGGGGAAGGACTCCTCACTCTTAAAAACAAACATGCAAAATGGGAACTACACTTCTTCTGTCTCTTCTTTCACTTAATCTTGTCAGGTTTACAGATTAAGTCGAACAATATGGACAACCCCGAGGACAGCAGAAGGGAAAGATGTAAAGAGCCTGATCCTCGAGGGCTTCTATGAGCCGTTGATTCTAACCTCCATGCCACTCGACTGTCTTGCGAGAGAATACATGTATTATTTATGCCTTTGATAAACAGTACTGTCTTTATTATGTTATTTCTTAATACTCTCTGCACATTTATTGTCTTTCAACTAGACAGAAGGGATCCTTGAGGGAAAAAATAACACCATGTTTATTATTGTACAGAGCCTCATTCTGCAACTTTCATGTAGTAAACACGCCATAAATACCTTTCATTGGTAGAATAAGTAAAAGGAAAATATAACCCAAGCTAATAGGTTATGTATGGACCAATTAATGAAAGCTTGCTTTTAGTGGAGGTAAATAAACCAATTAGAAAGAAACCAAGGAATTTGGAAGCTGGGGAATTCTGCCCCTACTTGCAGGTCCCCCCGTACTTCCTAAAGAGGCAGTGTACTCCTACCTCATGTCAGTCCCTTTTTCCTCAAGGAAGGCTTTTATGACTTCTCACAGCAGAAACAGTGCCCTTTGTTGCCATTTCATTGTTCTCTTCCTAGACATTTACCAGCCTCCCTTGCTGTACAGTTGGGACCAGGTGACTGGATTTTGGTCGATGGACATGGGTGAGGTAAGACACTTCTGAACTTGGCCTTGAAAATCTCCAGTGAGATTATCCTATTTTTCTTCTCCCACACTGACCTTGGAGGCCACGTGTTCCAGATGGAGGCTGTGATGGCAGAGCCTCTGTTAGCTGAGTGACTGGGTGGAGGAGAACCCTGCCGACCCCTATAAATCATGCACTCTAAGTAAACGATGAACTTCATTGGGTTAAATCACTGTATTTTGAGGATGAATTTATTTATAGGGATAATCTATATCCTACCCCACTTAATAGGCATCCTTAACTATAGCAGTTTCTTCTCTCATATGTTCTTGGAGCACTAAAATCTCTTCTTTGTAGTATTTTCCCAGTTAATATTTGTGTTTGTTTCTTGTATTCTTTTTTATTGAAGTATAGTTGATTTTCAATGTTGTGTTAGTTTCAGGTGTACAACAAAGTGATCTATATGTGTATATATATAAGTGTTTGTGTGTGTATATATATATATATATATATATATATCTTCCTCTGCTGCTGCTTAGTCACTTCAGTCGTGTCCAACTCTGTGCGACCCCAAACACAGCAGCCCACCAAGGCTCCCCCGTCCCTGGGATTCTCCAGGCAAGAACACTGGAGTGGGTTGCCATTTCCTTCTCCAATGCATAAAAATGAAAAGTGAAAGTGAAGTTGCTTAGTCGTGTCTGACTCTTAGCGACCCCACGGACTGCGACCTACCAGGCTCCTCCATCCATGGGATTTTCCAGGCAAGAGTACTGGAGTGGGGTGCCATTGCCTTCTCTGATATCTTCTTCTACATATATATATAAAGTACCACATCTTCTTTATCCATTCATCTGTCTACGGACATTTAGGTTGCTTCCATGGCTATTGTAAATAGTGCTGCCATGAACACTGAGGTGCATGGATCTTCTCGAATTAGTGTTTTCCAGGTATAGGATCAGGAGTAGGATTGCTGAGTCATATAGTAACTCTAATTTTAGTTTTTTAAGGAACTTTCATACTGTTCTCCATAGTGGCTGTACCAATTTACATTCCTACCAATAGTGTAGGAAGGTTCCCTTTTACATGCACCCTCTCCGGCATTTATTATTTGTAGACTCCAATGATGTTGTATTCTTTTATTAACGTTGTTCTGTTCTCTGGAATGTGTATTCCATGTGAGATCTTTTGTTTTCTATTATATTTTTAGTATTCAACATAGCGCCAGGAGTGCAAGTGCAAGTAAATATTTGCTAATGATGAACAGAAGGATGAGTGGGTGAATGGATGAATGATTTATCTATGGATGGGTAGATGGGTGAATGGATGGATGATGGATGGATGACAGATGGGTGGATTTGCAACTCTATGGACTGTGGCCCTTCAGGCTCCTCTGTCCATGGGATTCTCCTGGCAAGAATAATGGAGTGGGTTGCCATTTCTTTCTCCAGGGGATCTTCCCAACCCAGGGATCAAACCCACGTCTCTTATGTCTCCTGCATTGGCAGGCGGGTTCTTTACCACTAGTGCCACCTGGGAAGGCCATGTATGAATGAAAGGATGGACAAATGGATATCAATTTTTATTTCAGACTCAACTTGAGTTTGATTCCCAACTCCCAACTTTTAAGCTGTGTTTCCTTAGCCATTCTAAGCATCAGGTTCCCCATTAGTAAAAGGACACTAATCATATTTGTCTCCCATGGTGGTGGTGAAGATTAAAAGAAATGGTTCTGTAATGAGGCACTGTCTTCCCAGCACATTGCTTGGCACCCACTAACTATTATTATAGCTCAGGGATAGAAAAAAGGAATGGAGCTGGAAGAAATTATTAGAAAGAAAACATCTGGTCAATATAAGCTTTATTATGCTTCCTGCTAGTGAGTAAGCAATTAAAAATAACATTTGAGTCATTAGACCTATTAAGAGATGTCAGATCAATAAAAACAGTGTGTTTCTTTTTTAAATGCTGGGAGAAATGTTTCCTCTGTTGAATTCAGCTTCATGAACTATGGGATATTGGTGTCCAGTAAATAGCTTGGGAGACTTGTAATTTTTAAAGATATTTCATTAACTTCTCAAAGATACATTTGGGAAAATGAGGATAGATTTCTTTTCTAGGCAGAAACGAAGACAAAGCTCCTTAAGGAATAAAGCTCTGTAGGTATATGAATAACTCATAGAAAACATTTAATCCACCTTGAAAATTAATCATTTGGTTCAGCAAATAATAGAGCAGCCCTGTCTTGCCTGCTTTCATGGTTTGCCACAGGCCGTTCCAGGATCTTCTGGAGGTATTAAAGAGAAAAATGTTTCCACATGAGTAATGCTGATTCCAGACACTCCACCCCAACCACAGAGTGGAGTAGATCTTGGGTTGGCGTCCCAAATACATTTCTTTATTCCAAGCCTTCAAGTAGGCCATACAGGAAAGACATTCTTGGATTCTAAGCCAAGAGTCTACCCAGCCGTGCTGGCTAATGAGCATCCTCATCCCATTGGTCCCTGTCCTCTGGTGTGACATAGTGCTCTCATCTTTCAGAGCCATCTTTTCCTTCAGGCTGCAGGACTTCCCATGAAGCCAGTCGAATGCTCGTGCCCATGACTACATCCTTGGCTGGCCCCACTGAGGATGAATTTGGATGCAAAATCAGCCAGCTTCTTTTTTTAAAATTGTTTTATTTATTTATTTATTTTTGTCTGTACTGGGTCTTCACTGCTGCTTGGGATTTTCTCTAGTTGTGACGAGCGGGGGCTACTCTTCAGTTGCAGTGTGTGGGCTTCTCATTGTGGTGGCTTCTCTTGCTGCAGAGTATGAGCTCTAGGGCACATGGGCTTCAGTAGATTGCAGTTCCTAGCCTCTAGAGCACAGGCTCAGTGGTCATGGTACACGGGCTTTGTTACTCCGCAGCATGTGGAATCTTCCCTGACCAGGGACTGAACCCTTGTCTCCTGCTTTGGCAGGCAGATTCTTAACCACTTAGCCACCAGATCAGCCAGTTTTTATGCACTTAGCTGGGATGTGCATCCGTGGAGAGGTCACATGATTTATAGCAACAAGAGCATCTTAAGAAAAGCAGATTTCATCTAATTCCCCCTGCCCTGTTATGTCTGAGCAGATAATGGCCCAGGAAAGAAGAAACAACATGCTGAGGGAACTGAGCTAGATAGTGGCAGCATTAGAATGAAAGCACAGGTCTGCTGACTTCTAGTTCAGTGACCTTCATGCTTCATGGATGGTGTGGTATGTCTCTAGCACACCGAAATGCTGCCGTCAGCACTTGGGTACTGAAGGGAGATGAAATAATGGTGTTGGCTTGGGTGGATCTCACTCTGGCTTCTAAGGGAGACTCAGTTCCCACCACCTCCTTTAAGGCTTCCCTGATGAACCACAGTGACAGCAGAAAGGGCATCAGGCTCATGTAGGAAGACTTGGCTTTGGGTCATAGTTCTTCACTAACCAGCCTGTGGTCTCCAGCACTTGGCTTCCCCACGCTGCCTCCAGAAGTGTCCAGGCCCCCAAGGAGCAAGGATGGAGAGCTGCTTCCATATTCTTTCCCTGGTTGGTTCCTATCCTCTAAGAACACGAATCCCAGGCTTCTGAGAAAGGACAGGCCCCTTGAGTTAACCTTCAGCATGGGGAAAGTTTACCTCGGCCACACTCCTTCTCCTTTCCTGGGCCCTTATCTGCTCAGACATAACAGGGTTGAGGGGGTGGGGATTAGATGAAATGGACTGTAGCTGGCTCTGCTTTTCTTAAGATCCTTGGCTGGGCTGCTCTTGTTGCTCATAAAACTTGTGACTTCTCCATGGATGCACAGCCCAGCTAGGTGCATAAAAACTGGCTGATTTTGCACCCAGATTCACCTTCAGTGGTGCTAGCCAAATATGCACTCATGGGGCTGGAAATGGTGGGCCTCTAGGTAAATAGTGAAAAATAAGAGGAAAATATATTTCTGTACTTTAATTCCCAGAGATTCAGATGTTCTGGTCAAGGGATCGGCAGCCTCTTCTAGGAAGGGCCTTGGAGTAAGTATTTTAGGCTTTGCTGGCTGTACAATCTCTGTCTCAACTACTCAGCTCTGCCTTTGAAACTTGAAAGCAGCCATAGACAATACAGAAATGAATCAGCATTTTCTTGGGCTCCAAAATCACTGCAGATGGTGTTTGCAGCCATGAAATTAAGAGACGCTTGCTCCTTGGAAGAATAGCTATGACCAACCTAGACAGCATATTAAAAAGCAGAGACATTACTTTGCTTACAAAGATCCATCTAGTCTAAGCTATGGTTTTGCCAGTAGTTATATATGGATGTGAGAGTTGGACTGTAAAGAAGGCTGAGTGCCAAAGAATTGATTCTTCTGAACTGTGGTGTTGGAGAAGACTCTTCAGAGTCCTTTGGACTGTAAGGAAATCAAATCTGTCAACCCTAAAGGAAATTAACCCTGGATATTCATTGGAAGGACTGATCCTGAAGTTGATACTCCAATACTTTGGTCACCTGATGTGAAGAACTGACTCATTGGAAAAGACCCTGATGCTGGGAAAGACTGAAGGCAGGAGGAGAAGGGGGTGACAGAGGACGAGATGGCTGGATGGCACCACTGACTCCAATGGACATGAGTCTGAGCAAGCTTTGGGAGTTGGTGACGGAAAGGGTGAGGGACATGAGTTTGAGCAAGCTCCTGGCATGCTGCAGTCCATGGGGTTGCAGAGAGTTGGACATGCCTGAGAGACTGAACTGACTGACTGAACAGTTCTGGTAAAACTATTTACAAAAACAAATGGATATAGGAATGCAAGGGATTTCTTTCTTTTTTTTTTTTTTTGTTTTTGTTTTTCCATTTATTTTTATTAGTTGGAGGCTAATTACTTTACATCATTGCTGTGGTTTTTGTCATACATTGAAATGAATTAGCCATGGATTTACATGTATTCCCCATCCCGGTCCCCCATCCCACCTCCCTCTCCACCCAATCCCTCTGGGTCTTCCCAGTGCACCAGGCCTGAGCACTTGTCTCATGCACCCAACCTGGGCTGGTGGTCTGTTTCACCCTAGATAATATACATGTTTCGATGCTGTTCTCTTGAAACATCCCACCCTTGCCTTCTCCCAGAGTCCACAAGTCTGTTCTATACATCTGAGTCTCTTTTTCTGTTTTGCATATAGGGTTATCGTTACCATCTTTCTAAATTCCATATATATGTGTTAGTATACTGTAATGGTCTTTATCTTTCTGGCTTACTTCACTCTGTATAATGGGCTCCAGTTTCATCCATCTCATTAGAACTGATTCAAATGAATTCTTTTTAATGGCTGAGTAATATTCTATGGTGTATATGTACCACAGCTTCCTCATCCATTTGTCTGCTGATGGGCATCTAGGTTGCTTCCATGTCCTGGCTATTATAAACAGTGCTGCAATGAACATTGGGGTGCACGTGTCTCTTTCAGATCTGGTTTCCTCGGTGTGTATGCCCAGAAGTGGGATTGCTGGGTCATATGGCAGACCCACAGCAGTCATTATCCTCAACGGTGAAAAATTGAAAGCATTTTCCCTAAAGTCAGGAACAAGACAAGGGTGCCCACTCTCATCACTACTATTCAACATAGTTTAGGAAGTTTTGGCTACAGCAATCAGAGCAGAAGAAGAAATAAAAGGAATAGTAGTGATGAGAGTGGGCACCCTTGTCTTGTTCCTGACTTTAGGGAAAATGCTTTCAATTTTTCACCATTGAGGATAATGATTGCTGTGGGTTTGTCATATATAGCTTTTATTATGTTGAGGTATGTTCCTTCTATTCCTGCTTTCTGGAGAGTTTTTATCATAAATGGATGTTGAATTTTGTCAAAGGCTTTTTTTGCATCTATTGAGATAATCATATGGTTTTTATCTTTCAATTTGTTAATGTGGTATATTACATTGATTGATTTGCAGATATTAAAGAATCCTTGCATTCCTGGGATAAAGCCCACTTAGTCATGATGTATGATCTTTTTAATATGTTGTTGGATTCTGTTTGCTAGAATTTTGTTAAGGATTTTTGCATCTATGTTCATCAGTGATATTGGCCTATAGTTTTCTTTTTTTGTGACATCTTTGTCTGGTTTTGGTATTAGGGTGATGATGGCCTCATAAAATGAGTTTGGAAGTTTACCTTCTTCTGCAATTTTCTGGAAGAGTTTGAGTAAGATAGGTATTGCATTCCTATGCACTAACAATGAGAAAACAGAAAGAGAAATTAAGGAAACAATACCATTCACCATTGCAACAAAAAGAATAAAATACTTAGGAGTATATCTACCTAAAGAAACAAAAGACCTATACATAGAAAACTATAAAACACTGATGAAAGAAATCAAAGAGGACACAAACAGATGGAAAAATGTACCGTGTTCATGGATTGGAAGAATCAATACTGTGAAAATAAGTATACTACCGAAATGCAATCTATAGATTCAATGCAATCCCTATCAAGCTACCAACGGTATTTTTCACAGAACTAGAACAAATAATTTCACAATTTGTATGGAAATACAAAAAATCTCAAATAGCCAAAGTAATCTTGAGAAAGAAGAATGGAACTGGAGGAATCAACCTGCCTGACTTCAGGTTCTACTAGAAAGCCACAGTCATCAAGACAGTATGGTACTGGCACAAAGACAGAAATATAGATCAATGGATCAAAATAAAAAGCCCAGAGATAAATCCACATACCTATGGACACCTTATCTTCAACAAAGAAGGCAAGAATATACAATGGAAAAAATATAACCTCTCTAACAAGTGGTGCTGGGAAAACTGGTCAACCACTTGTAAAAGAATGAAACTAGAACACTTTCTAACACCATACACAAAAATAAACTCAAAATGGATTAAAGATCTAAATGTAAGACCAGAAACTATAAAACTCCTAGAGGAGAACATAGGCAAAACACTCTCTGACATAAATCACAGCAGGATCCTCTATGACCCACCTCCCAGAATATTGGAAATAAAAGCAAAAATAAACAAATGGGACCTAATTAAACTTAAAACCTTTTGCAACAAAGGAAACTATAAGCAAGGTGAAAAGAAAGCCTTCAGAATGGGAGAAAATAATAGCAAATGAAGAAAAAAGGATTAATCTCAAAAATATACAAGCAACTCCTGCAGCTCCATTCCAGAAAAATAAATGACCTAATCAAAAAATGGGTCAAAGAACTAAACAGACATTTCTCCAAAGAAGACATACAGATGGCTAACAAACACATGAAAAGATGCTCAACATCATTCATTATCAGAGAAATGCAAATCAAAACCACAATGAGGTACCATTACACACCAGTCAGGATAGCTGCTATCCAAAAGTCTACAAGCAATAAATGCTAGAGAGGGTGTGGAGAAAAGGGAACCCTCTTACACTGTTGGTGGGAATGCAAACTAGTACAGCCACTATGGAGAACAGTGTGGAGATTCCTTAAAAAACGAAATAGAACTGCCATATGACCCAGCAATCCCACTGTTGGGCATACACACTGAGGAAACCAGATCTGAAAGAGACACGTGTACCCCAATTTTTATCACAGCACTGTTTATAATAGCCAGGACATGGAAGCAACCTAGATGCCCATCAGCAGACTAATGGACAAGAAAGCTGTGGTACATATACACAATGGAATATTACTCAGCCATTAAAAAGAATACATTTGAATCCATTCTAATGAGATGGATGAAACTGGAGCCCATTATACAGAGTGAAGTAAGCCAGAAAGATAAAGACCAATACAGTATACTAACACATACATATGGAATTTAAATAGATGGTAACAATAACCCTATATGCAGGACAGAAAAAGAAACACAGATGTATAGAACAGAGTTTTGGACTCTGTGGGAGAAGGCGAGGATAGAATGATCTGAGAGAATAGCATTGAAACCTGTATATTATCAAGGGTGAAACAGATCACCAGCCCAGGTTGCATGCATGAGACAAGTGCTCAGGGCTGGTGCACTGGGAAGACCCAGAGGGATGGAATAGGGAGGGAGGTGGGTGGGGGGATCAGGATGGGGAACACATGTAAATCCATGGCTGATTCATGTCCATGTATGGCAAAAACCACTACAATATTGTAAAGTAATTAGCCTCCAACTCATAAAAATAAAAGAAAAAAAAAATGGAGGCCCACAGGTTGCAGACCCCTTGTTTATTCTAAGCCTGGTCTCTCCAGAGTCTTCTTGACTGAATTAGGGAACAGTTGTAATTTACCAGGAATATTATTCAGAAAGATGCAGTTTTAAAAAAAAAAAAAAAAGGGATAACAGATGATGCTTCTAAAAGAGCTGTGAGAATCTAAATTTTTCATCTACTTCATAACTTTTGTATTTGTCTTTTGTCTTCATCTGTATGTTCATGGCTTCCCTCATAGCTCAGTTGGTAAAGTATCCACCTGCAGTGCAGGACATCTCAGTTTGATTCCTGGGTTGGGAAAATCCACTGGAGAAGGGATAGGCTACCCACTCCAATATTCTGGCCTGGAGAATTCCAAGGACTGTATAGTCCATGGGGACAAAAAGAGTCAGACACAACTGAGCAACTTGCACTTTCACTTTCATATCTTCATGATATTTTTATCATCTCCTCCTCCTCCTCCTCCTTTTTGATTACCACTATGGGTCACTTGTTCCCCACCATACAGAGACCAAAAGGCATGTGTATCAATCAGGGATGTGGGTGGAAGCAATGGAAACTATCACAGGATGTCTTAGGCAAAAAAGTTCACACTGGGAAATTTTGAGGTGCTCATACAATGGACTGACAGATAGAGGACCAGACTTTGAAAACATGTCACAAAGGCACTATAGAGGCTCCTATATGGGAAGTGAATCAATTATCTTGCAGGAGGAAACATAAGGCTGCAGATCAGATCCTGTGTCCTCCTGGAGACCATGAAGCCACCATCACTAAATTTTAACTGACCCTTCAATTCTTTTTTGTTTAGTTGAAGTCCTGCCTGATTCTAAACCACACACAAACCCACTCCATAGTTAGCAGTGGGTAGGTAGGACAAGAGATCTCTATATTTCAAGTGTCTTAGTGGACAACAGGCCATTGAGACCCACAAGCACTACACACAATGGGGAATTCTAGCCAATGCAATGACAAAAGTCAACTAGCACAGATGGGAAATTCAAAGCCATAATTTGATCCCTGTGTGAAATACCCAATTCATATCTGCGGACTGACATCTGAGGGGTGGATTCTAAACTGACCAGAACGTTGTCCCATGTGTTCTGCCTATGGGCACAGGCATGAGTTGGGGGTATGGATTGTCAATATAATCAGACTCACATTCCCTGCAGTAGAAGGATTTTCAGTTCATGGAGGGAGCCCAAGGCTACAGATTAATCACTGAGAGGGGATTATACCCCTGTCAATGCTGGGTGGGCCACATGTGTTTTCTAAGTCCTCAGGCTCTTTACCAATAAATTGAAACTCCAGAGACAGACACAATGCCCCAGCAGTTATGCCTGTGAAAATCTCATATTTTCCAGTGTGCAGTGGGGAATGTGCGTTTGTTCATCACTTTTCAATCCTGAAACACACAGCAGCTGGAAGACAGCTGCTTGGCCTGGGGATAACAGAGTTCATTGCCCACTGACAGCCACTCTTCATTAGCTGGTCATTTTGCTCAAATGGTTGCAGTTCTAGGTAACAAGCCTCTCTGGGGATGTATCACCTAACCTGGTCATTGTCATTAGAATTTCTAGGATTGCTCTTCTCCAATTTAGGGGCAGCATTCCTTAATTTTACCTTGAATGCATGATTTTTACCAAGCAAACAAGTGTGTGAGCTCAGTTGGGTCTGATTCTTTGTGACCCCATGGACTGTAGCCTGCCAGGATGTTCTGTCCTTGGAATTTTCCACGCAAGAATACTGAAGTGGGTTGCCATTTCCTACTCCAAGGAATCTTCCCAATCCAGGGATAGAACCCGAGTCTCTTGCATCTCATGCACTGGCAGGCGGATTCTTTACCACTGTGCCACCTGGGAAGCCACCATGAGTTTTACACTTGTTCCCCCCAAATTTCATTAGTTTACATGAAAAGATTCTCTGCTTTGATTGAAAATTATTAAAGACTTTGATGAGTTCTAACCCATTGTAGTTTCTCAATAGGCAACACATTGGAAAGGGAGAGAATATGGGGACTGAATAAATACAGAATAACGAAGCTCAATTGTAGGTATTCATCATGATACAGCCTCTTTGCCCTTCTCTTACAGTTGCTTGGGTATATTTATCACACTCATGATTTTACCTGTCCCAAAACACACACACTTACTAGTCACTATTTACCCAAGAGTCCTAGTTCACTTTTTTAAAGTTTGACATTATTCTGGGTTGTAGAATTTTACTTGTTAATTTTTATCATGACCTTATAATCTAGTGAACCAGTCCAGGTACTTAATGCATTTTTATGAATTGGGATATAATAAATAAAAAAGAAAGAATGAAAAAAAAAGTGAATTTAACAAGCATGAACAACAACTTACTCAATGCCACAACAACAACTTAATGCCCTCAGCAGACTCCAATGTCTTCTTTAACTGAACCTAAGCAGAGTCCAGTGGCCCAAGCTCAACCTTCGGTTCCCTTACAAAGTATAACACTTATAAAGGATGCTGTGTTGTTTCTGGGCTAATACTCCAGTTAGTACCTCAAAAATCTGTGACAGTTTTTTACATCCACTTATTTTTTTCTGAAACTGTCACACTACCTGCTAACCATATTATGGAGATGTGACAAACAGTTGTTTCAAAGACTATACTTGAAAAGTACTTGGCTTTCACGTTGATGAAATAAAAGTTATATCTGAAGGCAGGACAAGAAAAAGATTAAACCTAGAATTCTCTCTCTGAGTTTGTGTGGGCCTTCTCCCTCCCTCACTCCCCAGTATGCAGTGTGCATCTGCATTCCATTAACCACAGCTCCTCAAAGTGCTTGCTTGACCAGAAAGATTGATTTTTTGCCTTTTTTTCTGACACTAGCAATGTAACTTCTTAAGAATAGTGTTCTTTCCCAGCTCTGTATGGGGTCATGGTGCCTTGCTGCTCGCTTTGTACATGCATCACTGGACTATGTATCCTTGGTGAAGTTTATGTAAAATATCAGTATGTCATTTTAATTACAATCATTTATCTCAAAAATGTATATGATTGTGCCTTTGACTTCTAACAGGCAGAACAGTTCTCAGAGCTTCTGAGAGTCTGTTTGCTGGGTCATGATCCTTGGTTTGGCTCGAACAAAATTCCCTTTTTCTTCTGAACTTGATAGTTCATTGAATTTTCATCAACAATGTCAAGTGGTAAGTAGAACAAGTGGCATGGAAATATTTAGACCCTAAAATCATTGAGTTTGGGGTTGAAAGGATCTCTAGGAATCATTTATAACACCATTGAAGATCATGAGCATGAGTGTGAATGACTGATTATATGTGTCAACTTGTCTGCACCACAGTGCCCAGATATTTGGCCAAACATTACTTCGGATGTATCTATGAGTGTGTTTCTAAATTGTATTGACATTTAAATCAGTGGAGTTTGAGTAAAGCATGTGGCTTTCTATAATATAAGTGGGCCTCATCTGATCATTTGAAGGTCTTGAAAGAACAAAGACGAATTCCTCCCATCCTTCCTAAGCGAGAAGGAATTCTGGCAACAGATGGCCCTTGAACTTGAACCACGTTAACTTCTCTGGGTCTTTAGCCTGACAGCCTACTGTCAGATTTTGGACAGGCCAGTTTTCATAATTCTGTCAGTCAGTTCCTTATTTCATGCTTTTGTTTGGTTGGTTTAGTGACTTGCAATTTCCCATTATTAAAGTTAGCTGATACCTGTGCTGTGTGCCTCAGTCGGGTCTGACTCTTTGTGACCCCATGGACTGTAGCCCACCAGGCTCCTCTGTGCATGGGATTCTCCAAGCAAGATAGCTAGAGTGGGTTGCCATGCCCTCCTCCAGGGGATGAGCCAATTCCTTAAATAAATCTCTGCCTCTTTCTCCATACATTGGTTCTGCTTCTCTGGACAACCCTAACACAAATCATTAAGGATGAATGTGTGAAACTGAGTCAGGCACAGGACAAAAATGACAATGAACTTATAATAATAATGTATGACTGGCCTTCTTCAGGAAATACTTTGCATGGGCACAGATGATGTACAGGAACGTTTATCTTCATGCTACATACTATGAGGACAAAAATGTGCAGCTGTCTCCTAAGCCATTTATTCCCAGCTTACTTTTGCCAATTGACAGATTTTCCCTGTAATCTTCTTTCCCATAATCCATTCTCCAGGAAGATGTGCCCTTCAGCAATTCTAAAATATTTATAAATGTGCTTTCTAAATCTTCTAGCAGCAATCCTTTGCTGAATGTCTTTTTTTTTTTTTTTTTTTTTTTTTGATGACTAGGGAAAGTTTCTCTGTATCCAGGAACTTCCCTGGTGGCTCAGATGGTAAAGCGTCTGCCCGCAATGCGGGAGACCGGGGTTTGATCCCTGGGTCGGGAAGATCCCCTGGAGAAGGAAATGGCAGCCCACTCCAGTACTCTTGCCTGGAAAATCCCATGGACGGAGGAGCCTGGTGGGCTACAGTCCATGGGGTCACAAAGAGTCAGACCCGACTGAGCGACTCTACCACCACCACCACCAGGGAAAGTTTCTCTGTATGCAGGAAACTTGTCTTCATAGCAATGAGGAAGGCTGGGAACCTGAGGCATATGCTTCCCATTGACCAGTGTAACTCATGGCTAATGAGCACTCCCTGTCTGTGAGCTGAGGCAGGAGGTATCTTGAGTTCCCAGAATCCACAGTTCCTCCAAGAGAGCCAGGAAAACACTTTTCTCCCCACTGTAAACGTGCCAGTGGATGCTTGAAGAAAATGGCTTTTAGATGAAGCCCTAAATTATCTTCCTGGGCAGGAAGCAGGCTCCCTTGGCTCCTCAGACACCTGAGCTCCAATCTGGACCATTTTTGGTGAGAAGGACAGGGATTGCCTCTGGCTTATTTGCGAAGATGGCTCAGTCCACTGAAAGCATGTCTGTGAGTTTCTCCAGATACTCCTAGAGAACAAAGGACAGAGTCAATGATGGGGAACTTCCTCTGGAAAATCTCAGTCTGATTTATTTTCCCATCATATGTGCTTCCTCTCTGTGGATATCATAGGAAGCTTCTTTTCACTTCAGACTTGGTTCCCCCACCCCTTTATTTCACCTATCTTCTCTGAAGTTTAAATGAAGACTGTGAGCTCTTTGTGAATTCTGATTCTGCCATCATTGAGTAAAAGTTGCTGATATGGTGTGGAGGGTAGAAGGAAAGCAATATAGTTGGAGAGAGAGAGAAATGAGGGGCAAGGCAGAGACCTGTTTAACCACTTTTCCTGCTAGAGTTCCTGCCAAAATCTATAACTCACCCATACATTGTTTCCACGACTATTGAGCAGCTACTCCGCATGCATCCAAACAACCCAGTGGGCTCAGAGAAATGTCATTCTCATCAGAATATGATAGCTTTCAGCCCTAGTGAAAGCCTAAGTAAGACAAATGATGGGCTGGCAAGGGAGGCTTGGCCAGCTCTCAGTGCATACCAGAGCACAGAGGAGATGGAAATGTTACTGGCAGCTAGCTCTGCGTTTTCCCCTTCCTCTAGCAGTTGATCTAGCTCAAAGCCTTATACAATGTGTTAAGTTGCAGAAAGCAGACTTTCAAAGCCCACTGTTGGAATCACAATTGTCCTAACATTCTATCTGCCATCCTGCATAAGGCTCAGTCAACTGCCCCATTTATTTCAACCAGTCAATCTAAGAGAAGACTCTAAAGGCACACATAGGGGCCTCTTCTTGCTCTCTTAGGAGTAGAAGACGGGCATGATTTACTTTCCTTCCCTACTGGAAAGAGAAAGGGAAAACAACAACAACAACAACAATAGCAAATATATATATACATATTTGGCTGGATGAATCACAAGCTGGAATCAAGATTGCTGGGAGAAATATCAACAAATTCAGATATGCAGATGATACTGCACTAATGGCAGAAAGTGAAGAGGAACTAAAGAGCTTCTTGATGAAGGTAAAAGAGGGGAGTGAAAAAGCTGGCTTAAAACTCAGTATTCAAAAAAATAAGGTCATAGCATCCAGTCCCATCACTTCATGGCAAATAGATGTGAAAAAATGAGAACAGTGACAGACTTTATTTTCTTGGGCTCCAAAATCACTATAGATAGTGACTGTAGCCTTGAAATTAAAAGATACTTCCTGCTTGGAAGAAAAGCTATGACAAACCTAGACAGTATATTAGAAAGCAGAGATATCTCTTTGCCAACAGAGGTCCATCTAGTCAAAGCTATGGTTTTTCCAGTGGTCATGTATGGATGTGAGAGCTGGACCATAAAGAAGGCTGAGCGCCAAAGAATTGATGCTTTCAAACTGTGGTGCCTGAGAAGACTCTTGAGAGTCCCTTGACTCAAACGAGTCAATCCTAAAGGAAATCAACCATGAACACTCCTTGGAACGACTGATGCTAAAGCTGAGGCTCCACTACTTTGGCTACCTGATTCAAAGAGCTGACTCATTGGAAAAGACCCTGATGCTGGGAAAGATTGAAGGCAGAGGAGAAGGGGATGACAGAGGATGGAATGGTTGGATGGCATCACCGACTCAATGGACACGAGTTTGAACAAACTATGGGAGATAGTAGAAGACAGGGAAGGCTGGTGTGCTACAGTTCATGGGATCACAAAGAGTCAGACACAATTAGTGACTAACTAACAACAACAAGAATCTACACCATCACTCTAATTTAGGTTGCAAGAGTGACTGTGTGTTAACTCTTTAAATGAACAAATAATTATTGGCACAATAACTGAACAAATGAATAAATGTTTACATCTTCAGCATGACAGGCACAAAAGTTCCCAGTGATACTTTCCTCAAACCTTCACAATGTAATCAAAGTGCTAGGTGTTAAAAATACAAAGGGACCAAAACAGTCCCTCATCTTTAGGCACTCGCAGTCGGAGGAGGAGGCCATGAGGAGAACAGAGAATTACAGCCACGTGAAAAGCTGCAGTGAAGGTTCACACCAGGTGCAGGAGAGCAGAGGGGAAGCTGGAGGTGCCAAGCAGCTCCCCACCTCTTAACGGCTCTACTGGTTGGCTTGAGCCGTTGCAAAAAGGCACCACAGGCTGAGCAGTTTGAACAACAGGAACTTATTTTTTTGAAAGTCTGGAGCCTGGACGTCTGAGATTGAGGAGCCTGCAGGTTTGGTTAACCCTGAGGCCTCTCTCCTTGGCTTGCAGATGGCTGCCTTCTTGATATACCCTTACATGATCATCTGTGGGCATTCATACTTCTTATAAGAACACTGGTCAGACTGGATTAGGGCCCACAGCAGAGGCCTCATTTTAATTCAATTATCTCTTCAAAGGCCCTTTCTCCATATAAAGACACATTCTGAGCTACTGGCCGCTAGAGCTTGAACATGTGAACTTTCAGGGAACATAGCTCAGCTCATAACCAGAGCAATGGCCACTGAGGAGCCTGGCCCACACTTCAGGCCCCAGCATCCCAGCCTCCAAAATGTGCCAAGTCCACCACAACCCCAGAGTCCCTGGATTCTGTTTCTGCCACTCCATCTCCGAGGGTATTATTACATGATGAGGAGTGGCCGCCTTCTTCAGCGCCTGATGGAAGGGTTAGTCATGTCTCTAAGTGATACCCTTCTGAAGATGCAATCAGCCTGTAGAATGTGACTATTTATACCAGCTTGACCACAGGGGCTCTCATGCAAATATTTCCTCACTGAAATGACCTCACTGTCTGACACTGTGGAAGTGGCCTTGAGCAACGTTAGAGAGCTGATAACATGATTCTCCACGTCCGCCCTGGTCTTTGACACTTCTTTTGTCTTGTCCACATAGGTCTGGTGTTTCCACATAGCCCGTTCCTCCATGTGAGAGAAGAGGCCCACCATGTCCATGCATAACCTGGGCACTGAAGCATTAACCTTCCCGTGATGGCTACATTGAAAGATGAAAGGACAGAGAAAATTTTAACTCAAAAGGATACATGGCTATGATGCTTTTCACAAATTTCACCAAGTGCTTTTCCTAAACCTTAAGTATTCAAAGAACTCCCTTTTGAAATGCCTCAACAATCTTTCCTTCTTTAATTGCTCATTAGTCTCACTGATTAGAGGTGCTCATTTGTCATTGGTTTTGCTGGGCTGCAAGAGGTTCCCTAATAGCATTTCATGGATTTCATGAAACCCTGGACCTGTTTTAATATCTGCAGTGTTACTTTGCAATCAGTTGCCTGGCACTTGCCTGTTGCATGGGCTAAAACTCTGGGAGAGGCTGAAGACAGAGTTGTGAAGAGATGGATAGTGACAGATGTTAGTAAAGTGAGGAGGGAGAGATGGGTGGGGGTGACATTTCTATATAGTTAGGTCATTGGTGACCTTTAATTCCTTGTTTGAGGAATAAATAAGGAATCTTTGGACAGTAAGGCTCCTCTGTATTTCCTTCACGTCTTTCTGGGCATATCCACAGCTCACCAGACGTGGCTTCCTCATCCTGTGGTATGAGGAGTCAGAATGAAAACTGAAAATGATTTTAGATTTAGATCTAGGATAGACTACTGGTTTCACTACAGTATCTGGTCCCCTCTACTTCTTTATTACTAAGAACATGCAGGGTATCATAGGCTTTTCTAGTGGCTCAGTTGGTGAAGAATCCACATGCAGTGCAACCCAGTGCAATCCCTGGGTTGGGAAGATCCCTTGGAGAAGGAAATGACTATCCTTTCCAATATTCCTGCCTAGATAATTCCATGGACAGAGGATCCTGGCAGGGTATAGTCCAAGGAGTTTCAAAGAGTTGGACATGATTGAGTGACTGAACACACACACAAGGACAAAGTGGCCACTTAGACTAGAGATTACATTTCCCAGGTTTCCTTAGGGTAGGTGTAGCCATATGAGCAACTTTTGGCCAATGGGATAGAAAAGGTCTTAAGGGTGATGTCTCCATCTTTTGTCCTTCCTGCTCATGGGAATGTGGATGCCATGGCTAGAACTCAAGCCGTTATTTTGTACCATGAGATGGAAACCATATGGGGAAAGTACTGCAATTAAATAAAAAAAAGCCTTGGTCCAAGACTACTGTGCACTTACTGTACCAGCTCTTGGATTCAACTCAATTTAATTCTGGATTTCATTGCTATGAGAGAAATGAATTTCAGTCTTATTCATGCCCCTTTATGTCTTTAAAGGTTAAATTGTCTGTCACCTGGAGTTGAGCCTAATTCTAAGTGATACAAGATTTTTCCAGGTACATTACATTATTCCCCTCAACCCTCAATTCTATATTCTTGGGCATAGGTAGAATGAAGTGTCTTTTCCAAACTAAGATTACAGCTGTGGTCCTTGTTCTCACCTTAAGAGTTAACATCAGGGTGGAGGAAATCTGGAATATTTAAGATATGACTCAGGCAGAACAAAACAAATGGGTTCATTGTAATGAATGTGATGTTATCTACAGCTAAGAGCAACATGAAATGGAAAGACCAGAAAACTGAGACAATTCACATTTATAAAGCACCTACCTGTAGGTATATATCATACAAAGCACTGCAGCAGGTGGAACAGGCCCCAAAGGTGTTCACGCCATGATCCCTGGAACCTGGAAAGATGTTCTATTCTGTGGAAAAGGGACTTTGCAGATATGACTTAGATTACAGACATAGAATAGGGAGGACCTTGGAGTTGGTTGGAGGCAGAAGAGATACAGCTGAAGGGAAAGCTGGAGAAATTCCAAGTGTGAGAAGGCCTTGACATAGTTTTGCTCACTTGAAGATGAGGGATCAGCTGACCAAGGAATGTAGGTGGCCTCAAGGAGCTGACAACGGCTTTGTTTGACCACCAGGAAGGAAGGGAGTGAGTGAGTAAATGATGGTGCGGTTATTCAACAGATAGCCTGTGACTATGAAAAATGAAAACCTGTTCCTTGACACGGAAGATGCTCACCATACTTTGTGTCAAGAAATGTCCGGTGTAAAAGGTACTTACACAATAAACATATGTGTCTCAGTGAAAAATTTTTCAAAGTCACAAAACTCATCTGTAACCCCTACCTTTAAAATTTGTTCCAAACTTAAACTAAATTTGTATCTTGAGCTGTCATTTCCTCTAGAAGTGATGCTGCCAGTGCAAGACATTTGGTTAAGTTAGTAATAATTCAATCTCTTCATGTATGAAAATTTTCAATTTCAGGAAGCTCCCTGAAATTTTCCCATTTTTTCCCCCTTAGGATGACAACTAAGTTTTTAAGAGAAAGAGTATACCTCAAAACTACAGCTAAAGGACATCTTCAGGGGTGTTCTGTGTCCCTCCCGGCCCAGGGCCGCCACTCAGGGGGTTCTCTCAGGCTCAGCTCCAGTATTATCCAGCAGCCACTTCTATTTTCTGCCACAGAATCTTCTCTTCTGGTGTGTGCTTCCATGTGGTTCGCCCTGGAAGTCAGAGGGTTTCTCTGTTTTCAGGAGGAGCGAGAGAAGGAAGGAAGGTTGGGTAGAAGCATTTGGGACTGTAGGACTTCCAGGGAAGTTTGGCAAGGCTGACGAGGAACCCTCAAACCAACCTATCCCAGAAATGAGCCTGCTTGCTGTCCCTGCCACTACTGAGCAGCCCAGGGAAAGGTTGGTCTCCATGGGAACCCGATGATGGATTTCGACCACAGCAGCTGGGATGTTGGTCATTTGTGAGATTAAATAAAGAGATCTAAAAATGTCCAAAGCCTTGAAGGTCAGAATCTTTTTTGAGAAAGCCATTTATAACTAGGCATGTCTGACTCTTTGTGACCTTTTGGACTATATGCCACCATCGACAGGCTCCTCTGTCGATGAAATTTTCCAGGCAAGAATAGTGGAGTGGATTGCCAATCTCTTCTCCAGGAGATCTTCCTGACCCTGGGATTAAACCCAGGTCTCCCGCAAGGCAGGTGGATTCTTTACCACTAGCGTCACCTGGGAAGCCAGGGCATGGTAAGGGGCTGAAAATATAATACATTTGACTGATGGAAATTCTTCACTTGTTCATTTGTTTAGAAAGTCATTCTTTCGCAAACTCCAGTTGCCACTCAAGGAGGATTGCACTTAGGAGGGGAGACAGATATGAATCATCAACACAGGTACAAATGCAAATATATTTATATATGCAAGTATGTATACATGCACATTTTTAAGATAATTGGGACGATGTTTTAGTCATTTTCTCTATATTATTTTATTGAATTTTTAAAATTGGGGCAGATTCGTATCTTTGTAACTAAAAGTTCTTGCAATGATGGCAATCAAATGCCTCTGTGCCTATGGAAATTATTTAAAATGCACAGCCCAAGGGTCCCCTTTCTTGTCATGGTCACCTGAAAGATGCAGGTACATGGTTGAATTCTATGATAGCAAGGAACAGCATCAGAATATGCTGCTCCAAATATGCCACTTTGGCATAAAGATCATTTAGAGCTGAAAGCAATTGACAAAGAGCAGATTGACAAGCTCTCCTTAACCAGGCTTCTCAGGTGGCGCTAGTGGTAAAGAACCCACCTGCCAATGCAGGAGACCCGGGTTTGATCCCTGGGTTGGGAAGATCCCTGGAGGAGGACATGGCAACCCACTCCTGTATTCTTGCCTGGAGAATCCTATGGACAGAGGAGCCTGGCAGGCTATTGTCCATAGGTCCCAAAGAGTCGGATACAACTGAAGTGACTTAGCATACATGCACTCTCCTTAACCAAACTTCAGTTCGGCTCTTCTGAGCACTGTTTGGCTAAATCTTGACTTTTGTACTTGTGTTTTACCTCTACACTATCCAATTAGCAATCCTGCTGTCAGTTTAGTTAGAATCCCCACCTTCAATATCTGATCATCCTCCATATTTCATCAGGTTCCTCACCTCCACCCATCCTGGTGATGTCTAATGACTCTGGCCTGCCTTCACCAAGAATCAACCTCCTCTTCCATGTTTCCTTAGTAATTTTCCTTCCACTGACCCCCACCCTGCTTCTTGGCTATAAATCCCCACTTGGCCCTGCTGTAGTTGGAATTGAGCCCAGTTCTGTACTGAGGTCTCTTTACCCCTACTGGAGTAGTCCTTGAATAAATCCTGTTTTTACCATTTTACTATCCAGTTATGATATTTCTTTAAAAAGACACAGACACACTGTTTGTCTAAAATCAGGGCATTAATTTCCCTTTGTGGAGATTTTCCCCATCCTTTTGCATACCAAGGACAGAACAATTCTAACTCACCATTAAACTCCAGAGAGGACTAAACTCTTATCAGCCCAGAGACACAGGGAGAGGAATCTGCATAACAAATCTTACTGATTGACCCTTACCTCCTATGACTTTCCTCCATGTACTTACTTTTCCACAATTTATTGCCTCTAAAAGTTCAAACTTCTTCTCTTGTCTGTCCCATGTCTATGATGTATCTCTTTATGGTAAAAATGGTCTATAAACTCTCAGGCTTAACCACCTCCCCGGAGGGTCTTGATTTCTTTTATATGAAGGATTACAAGTACACATAAATATATTAACACCAAATAAAATGTGTATGCCTTTTCTCTTGTTAATCTACCTTTTGTCAGTTTAATTTCTAGGGCTCCAGAGGCAGAATCTAGGAGGGCAGGGAAAGTCTTTTTTTCCCCCTCCTCCACAGTTTTACAAGGGTGAAAATCAGCATGGAATGAGGAAGAGAAAAGGGCATCAGTTTCATCAGTGAGAAGAGTTTTGCTGTGTTGTGATCTAATGGTTACTCACAAACTGAACTCTTTCTCAAATAGACTCTGACATTTGAACATGAGCATGGTCCTTAAATGTATCCTCTTGGTGTTGGTTGAAATTTGGGGCCTGGAACCTGGGGTTGATCTGCCCACAAGACCCTGGAAACAGATAGTAGCTGACTGGTTGGTTTGAACGTGCCTTTGACCGTGGTTTAGTAAAATGGGTCTGCACAGTATACTCAGGCCCAGCATCCATTTGCTTTTACTTATTAAAGTGACAGCTATTCCCAGAGTCATCAGGGACCAGTTTTGTAGAATTTTTTATGTATCTGAATCCCCTGAGTCCAGTCCCTGTGGGTTAGGGGTCCTGCCTTCTCCACCCTTCGTGGATTTCCGCAGCCTGATCACTACCACCAGGTCAGAGAAAGCTGAGCCCCAACCACTTGACTGGGACAAGGAGGCGCTCTAATCTCTGCTTCTTTGTCACAGGCTTTGTTACTGGGGGAAGCTCACTTGTTGCAGTTTGTGGAGGGAGGCTCTGCACAAACAGGCTTTCTGGCTCTCTGATTGCAGCCATGAAGTCAATTCTCAAATGTGATTCCCAGCTGCTCCCTCGGACTTGACCACAGGCCACATGGCAACTGGCTAACCCAGTACCAAAGCCAAGCCACTCTCAGCGGCTCATCTGCAAATCTTATTCTCCTGGGATTATAGGAACATCTGCAAGGTTCATTTTATCCTGCAGAGTAAGGAAAAGAAAAATGCCACATACTGGCTTGTTTGTTAGAAAGGAAAGACTTTCCTTGGAGCTGAGCCATTTGCTTCTGAGGAGCAATGCAAATGAAGTCGCTCTGCAGCTGGGCCCCGGCTCAGTGATCCTGGCATCCTGGCAGAAGGAAGGGCAGGAGGACAAGCATGCCCAGTCATCAGTGTCTGTCCTGAGACCCCTACACTCAAAAAGGTGCTGGAGAAGACTCCTGAGAGCCCCTTGGACTGCACGGAGATCCAACCAGTCCATCCTCAAGGAGATCAGTCCTGGGTGTTCATTAGAAGGCTGATGCTGAAGCTGAAACTCCAATACTTTGGCCACCTCATGTGAAGAGTTGACTCATTGGAAAAGACCCTGATGCTGGGAGGGATTGGGGGCAGGAGGAGAAGGGGACGACAGAGGATGAGATGGCTGGATGGCATCCCCGACTTGATGGGCATGAGTTTGAGTAAACTCCGGGAGTTGGTGATGGACAGGGAGGCCTGGCATGCTGCGATTCATAGGGTTGCAAAGAGTCAGACACGACTGCGCGACTGAACTGAACTGAACTGAAAGTAAAGCAGGAGACATATGAGGTTTGAAGAACTCTCAGACAGAGTTGTAAAAGACTAAAGCAACAGCAAGTTCAGTTCAGCTCAGTCGCTAAGTCATGTACAACTCTTTGAGACCCCATGGACTGCAGCATGCCAGGCTTCCCTGTCCATCACCAACTTCCAGAGCTTGTTCAGACTCATGTCTGTCGAGTTGGTGATGCCATCCAACTGTCTCATCCTTTGTTGTCCCCTTTTCCTCCTGCCCTCAATCTTTCCCAGCATCAGGGTCTTTTACAATGAGTCAGTTCTCTAAGTACTGGAGCTTCAGCTTCAGCATTAGTTCTTCCAATGAATATTCAGGACTGATTTCCTTTAGGATTGACTGATTTGATCTCCTTGCAGTCCAAGAGACTCTCAAGAGTCTTCCCCAACATCACAGTTCAAAAGCATCAATTCTTTGGCACTTAGCCTTCATTATGGTCCAACTCTCACATCTATCCATGACTCCTGGAAAAACCATAGCTTTGACTAGACGGACCTTTGCCTGCAAAGTAATGTCTCTGCTTTTTAATATGCTGTCTAGGTTCGTCATAGCTTTTCTTCCAAGGGGCAAGCATCTTTTAATTTCATGGCTGCAGTCACCATCTGCAGTGATTTTGAAGCCCAAGAAAATAAAGTCTGTCACTTTTTCCATCGTTTCCCCATTTCTATATGCCATAACATGATGGGACCAGATGCCATGATCTTCGTTTTTTGAATGTTGAACTTTAAGCCAGCTTTTTCGCTCCCCTCTTTCACTTTCATCAAGAGGCTCTTTAGTTCCTCTTCATTTTCCACCATAAGGGTGGTGTCATCTGCATATCTGAGGTTATTGATATTTCTCCCAGCAATGGAGACCCCAGCTTGTGCTTCATCCAGCTCAGCATTTCACATGATGTACTCCGCATATAAGTTAAATAAGCAGGGTGACAATATACAGCATTGACATACTTCTTTCCCAATTTGGAACCAGTCTGTTGTGCCATGTCTGGGTCTAACTATTGCTTCTTGACCTGGATACAGGTTTTCCAGGAGGCAGGTAAGGTGGTCTGGTATTCCCATCTCTTGAAGAATTTTCCACAGTTTGTTGTGGTCTACACAGTCAAAGGCTTTAGTGTCTTTGAAGCAGAAGTAGATATTTCTCTAGAATTCTCTTGCTTTTTCTATGATCCAGTGGATGTTGGCAATTTGATCTCTGGTTCCTCTGCCTTTTCTAAATCCAGCTTGAACATCTGGAAGTTCTCGGTTCACATGAAATTGAAGCCTGGCTTGGAGAATTTTGAGCATTACTTTGCTAGCATGTGAAAGCATTAAGATCTCATGACCCCCAGCATTCTCAGGAATTAACTCACTCAGTTCTCCATCCAGAGGTAACACCCACTGCCCTAAGACATTCATCTCTACATCACAGTCTTCTTTCTGGGTTCTTCTCTGGGGGCATTTCACTTGAGGTTTCTGAATTTATGATATAGGTCCATTCCTCCATAAAATGATGACAAACATAATAAACAGGTTTGAAATGTCCAGAGATGGAAACTAGCCTGTGAAAGGTGATCACAGTCATCAGGAGGGTTTGTAAACCTCTCAGTGGAGGATTAGCTTCTCACTAATGTAGAGTCTGAAATGAAGTCTCTCTCCTGCTATATACTGAAGAAGGTGTCCTATACAATTATAAGTGCACCTGAATTGTGCCTCACAAAAAGATGGATTGAAGTCTGACCACCATCCCCTGTACCTATGAATGTGACGTTATTTGGAAATGAAGTCTTTGCAGATGCGGAGGAAAAATTAATTAATAGTCAATCAAAAAGGAAAGAAAATTTTATTAGAGACAACCTGAGGATTCTAACCCAGGAGACAGTCTTTCAGAAAGCCCTGAGGACTGTTGTGAAGAGGTAAGGGGGTTGGGGGAGAGACCAGGGTGTATGTGGTTTTGGTGAAGGGGTACATGCCATCAAGCATGCATCTTGGTAGAAGGTGACTGTTATTCTCGAGGACCAGACATCTTAGTCACTGGTTTCAGTGCTTTTCTAAGTGTGGGAAGATGCAGGAAGCTGGGTTCATAAGATATTCTTCTAAAAAGGCTTTAAAACTATCTGGGGACTAATTCTACCAGCTTTCCCAGAGCACAAAATGCCTCATCTTGATCTTCACCCTAAATTTCTTTCAGAGTGTATTGTAGGTCAACAACTGCAGTGGCTAATGACTTGGTTCTTGTAGAACTGGCTTGTGGGCACCATTCTTTATTTTATAGTCCTCTCCCTTTTACTCAATTTCAGCTAAGGTTTGGGAGGCATTTTGTGACCAACTATCCCACTGTACTGGGAATTCTCATTCTCAGGCCAGGTCAAGATTGCCTTGTTAAGACTCTTCATGTACTATTCCTGGGTCAGGCCCAGTTAACAGTGGCCGATAGCCTCTGGACCACTGTTTTACTAGTCTGTTATGATCCAGGAAATGGTTGCTGCCTGTTGCTTGTTCCCATATCTAGAGTTACACTATTACAATCATTGATCTTACAGCACTGTTCATTTGGTCACTTGTTTCAAGTTCCCTAGTCATCATTACTTTTATGGGAGTCTCAGTCACACATTTGGTAATACAAGAAAAAAATAGCCTTGTAGAATAGGCAGAATACTGCTGACATTAGTAAGATCACAAGTATTTAAGCTCAGAACTTCCGTTAGGTTGGTTCAGTAGCTCCACAGGTCATCTGATCCGGTCTGTTCCTTAACTAAACTCTAGTTTTTAAAGGAAATGACATACTGGACTTTACACATAAAGTTCATCAAAGATTTCTGCTCATACATGGAGAATGGTGGGTCATTATGACCCCTTACAGGACCAAGAAAGAAAATTATCTTCTAAGGAGTTACAAGGCCAAAAGAAGATAAATTGAGCTTTATGGTTGAACAGATATTTCTTCTGTTGGAGAGGTCTGGTTAATGCATAATGCAGATGTACAATGAACACTAGAGGGGAGGGAAGAGGCTGAAATAGGCAAAGAAAAAAACCTATGTTTGAATTATTCTTTTCTTGCCTTAAATATAAATTTTATTTCAAGACAGATATAATTAAGTATCAGTTAAAATAAATTCATACTTACATATGATTCACATGTAATTCATAAGAAATTCATATATGATTCATACTTACATATACTCCAACAACTTCTGTTGGAGTAGGGTTGACTCTAACCCAATGATTGATGGCCTTATAAAAAGAGGGAAATTTGGCCACACTGGAAAACGCCAGGTGATGACAGAGGATGAGATTGCAATAATGCTGCTGCAAACTAAGGAAGGCCAAGGAAAGCCAAGTGCTGGAAAAAGCAACACTGGAAGCTACAGAGAGGAGAAGAGGGTTCTATCCAGAGTCTCAGATGGAGCATGGCCCTGACCACAGCTTGATTTTGGACTTCTAGCCTCCAGACCTGTGAAAAAATATATTCCTGCTGTTTTAAGTCATCCAACCTGTACTACTTTGCTACATCAGCCCTAGGAAACAAATATGGCACAATAGATTTTCTTTTCCTCTTTTGATAGAAATCACATGAAATAAAATTCATCAGAATTCCTGTGTTTGTATACAAATCTATAGCAGTCCTGGAAGCAGTAAATGTGTGGAATCATATACTCTAGGCATCCAAACTTTCAATCATAATATGTACACTTGAATAAATCATGATGGAGTAAACGGAACTTCTTTCTATTGTCTGTACAGAAAATGAGATTATTATAAAATTATTGTCATCTGGAGAGGCAGTCAAAGATTATACAGACAAAAAACTTGGAAAAAGCTTTCAGAAGTGTGTCAGGTGGTTATTTAATAAAAATGTAATATTATTTTCCTGATATTTGTCAGGTTTATGGTATTTGTCAGTGTAGTGAGATGAACAGTGGCCTCCAAAAAAATAGGTCCACATCCTATTCCCTTGGAACCCGTGAAACTTACCATATTTGGAAAAAGGGTTCCCTGCAGATATAGTTAAGTTAGGGTATTGAGACCAATTATCCAGGTGAGCCCAGAATCCACTGACAAGTGTCCTCATGAGAAATATAAAGAGGAGCCAAAATAGAAGAAAAGGAGGCAAAGTGACTACCGGAGCAGATACTGGAGTGACGCGGCCACAAACCAAGGAAGCCAAGGCCCGCTGGGGGAGCTCCCAGAAGCTGGAATAGGCAGGAAAGTGTTCTCCCCTAGAGCCACTGGGAGGGAGGGAGTGTGGCCTCACTGGCGGCTTGGCTTCTAACTTCTGACCTCCAGGACCATGAGAGAATCGATTTCCCTCAAGTCACTAAGTGTGGGGTAATCAGTTAAGGCAGCCACAGGAATTTAATACAGTCCACTGCTGAAATTTTGTCATTTGTTGTGATTTCTGCTCTTGTTCTGAATAAACAATCACTTCTACACCTCCTTGTATATTCATAGCCTTGAATTGTTTTTCTTAAAGAGGGCTCTCCAAGTTTCCCAAGCGCTAAACTCCACAAGCCTGGAGTTGTGTGCTGTTGCATTCATATAAAGGTGAAGAGAAATGTTGACCCAGTCACCTTTGGGGGTGTCTTTCCTCTCTAGAGTCGGACAAGAAGAATCCAAAGAGCCAACATTTGGAAAGAGGAACTCTAGATGTGGTTCTTTCCCAGTCACCCTGAGGGGTGACTCCATTTGAAGACAGGCGGCTCCATTTCTCCTGAGCTAAGTGAAGAAGCAGGAATGTTTTGCCTCAGTCTCTAGGCCATGGCTCTCAGCTTTCTTCTCTTGTTTCCATGGCTGAGCCCTGCAGAAATCCCATACTTGGCCTTGCAAGCTGTGTGCTCACAAGGCACAGGCTCCCACCATTCTCAGAAACCCCCCAAAGGCCCAGAACCCTCGGCCATCACCAGGAGGCTGGCTTCTCTCCACTGGGCCTCTTGCTTCCCCAGCTCCCAGCACCCGCCTCTTCTCAGACTGAAGCCTGTCTGGGAGCTGGTCCCTGCCATGTTATTACCACTTTTCAGTTGGTCACACTGAGGCCTTTGAGGTAAAGCAACCGGCCTGACCCCTCCCTGTGGTGAGCACTACGTCAGAGAGGAGGGGACCTGGCCAACCTTCCAGGGGCCCTTTCTCCCTCCTGGGACCCCGCCTCCGCCCTCACAGGCACTTTTAACTTGAAGAGTTGGGGTCCGCCCTCCCTTCTGTTTCAGACAAGTCTCCCCTCCAGCATCGCAGCATCTTGGACACCTCAGCATTTTCCCACCTTACAGGATGAAGTCTGAGGGGACACAGTATTTGTCAGCAACACTGACCACCCTGGGACATGTCGTCTCCTACTGCCCTTTGCCTGGACAAACATGTTTTGTTTGTCCTTTTCCCTTTGAGGGAAAACATGCCATGGGGAGAAAAAGACAACCGTGCCTGGCTGGAGGAACAGTCCTTGGCAAGCTGCCTGCCTCAGTAAAGTTTGTTCTTCCTCCAGGTCAGTGAAGCAGTCGCCTGACAGAAGTCACCAGTTGCTGGAAGCTTCTGGAAGTTACAGGTGAACTCATCATATTCTTTCTTTAAAAATGGCCCTCTACTATGAATAATTCTGGTTGTATTACTGTTATTTCATGGAGGTTAAAAAACAAAAAAAGCCTTTCCCTTCAAAATATCTCTGTCAATCCCTTTCACGTTTTTGTCACCATTTTCTATGTCTTTATTTCAGCCCTTCGGGATCCCAGTCGGCTTGCTGCTTTTATGTCCAAATAAATTCTCTTTCTCTCCTCTGCAGTCCTCAATCCACAGGACCCCCAGAAAGCCCTTCTGACACCCCCACTTTCAAAACGGCCTTCCCTGCTCAGGTAGAGGACACGGGCCAAGGACTTGGGCCTCTGATATCGTGGCCAATTGAGGTTGCGGGTTCTTCGACAAAATTCACATGGTTCAGGGCAGACGACTTCCGAGCCTTGCCCTGGACCAGTGCCTGTCCTGCACTGTGCATTAAGAATGATTCATAAATAGTTTAATTGCCATGCTGATGGCGCTTTCACACTGCCTTGCACTTTTCCTTTTGTTGTTCAGTTGCTAAGTCATGTCCAACTCTTTGCGACCCCATTGACTGCAGCACACCAGGCTTCCCTGTTCTTCACCATCTCCTGGAGTTTGCTCAAATTCATGTCCATTAAGTTGGTGATGCCCTCCTAACATCTCATCCTCTGTCGTCCCCTTCTCCTCTTGCCTTCAATCTTTCCCAGCATCAGGGTCTTTTCCAATAAGTTGGCTCTTCACACTTTCCCTGTTACGAACATTTAATTTGTAAAAGATAAATACTGGAATGTAACTGTATTCAGACCCCATTTGGAATTGCTCCTGTTTCTAATAGACCCATTTTAAATACCTTGAAATAAAACTCTTATGATGCCTAAGATACTCAGCCCCAAGTGCTCAGCACAGGGTGGACCAAAAGGCCCAATTTTCAGCAGCACTCAGCACTCCTCAGCATCCCCGCCTCCGTAGGCAGTGGGCACTGGTTCAGGAGGGTTCTATCTGGGCCCGAGGCAGTCCTGGTTCTGGGATCCAGGGTAGATAGAGCTGAGCTGGGCGAGTTTCCTCAGGTATTGGTTCCTCTTACCTTTCACTTTGGTGTTTCCCTTCACAGTTTGCAAAGTGCCTGCTGAGCTCTTCTGTTTTGTTCTCCAAAGAGCCCTGAAAGGGTAGAAACTGACCCTCAGGCAGTGGTGGGGGGATAACTGGCTTCCTCAGGCTCCCCTCACTGGCTGGTGCAAAGCAAGACTGGAATCGGGCTTCCTGACTCCACACTCAGTGCTCAGCTACTAACAGCAATGGCAGTCCTTTATGGAGCACCTGTTGTGTGTGGAGCATGGTTCTCGAAGCTGATTGCATTAACCTCACATGAACCTTAGCGGGGAAGCGCTTGGGTTGGCTCGGGTTCCCCCAAAGGGGACCTTGTGGTGAGAACTCAAGAGCAGGCTGTTTGTTCAGAAGGGGGTCTTGGAAAGCAAGCTGAGGAAAGCTGGAACGTGAGACAGGGAAAGGGGTGAGACTCACGTACTGCTCACCGAGGTCACTGGAGCTTATTCCTGCTGAGGAAGCTCTAGAACCCGCACAGGACACACAGTCACAACGGGCCAAGAGGGCGGGGCTTTGGACATACCCATCTGAGCAGTCATCGTTCGGGGGCTGCTGTCCTGTTAGCGGATGAGGACAGGGCACTTAGATGCGGAGAGCTGGCTTAGGCATCCAGAAAGAGCAAAGCCCTCAGGGAGGGGTGTCCTGAAGGGATTAGGGGTGGCACTTGAGCAGCACCTGCTATGGTCCTACTCTGGCTGCCTTAGAATTTTAGAGACAGGAGCACAGAGAGAGAGAGTCCAAGCCTCCAACTCAGGTCACACACATACACAGTAGGTGGCAGAGCCAGGATTCAAGCAGTCAGATGAGAGCTTGTGCTCTTAGCCACCTAGAAATTCCATGTGCTGTTCATCTCCCAGCCTCCAGCCCCACCCTGACCCCCCTCCTCCAGCCTCGGGGGCCCCAAGCTCCTCTATCTCTTGACCCCCACCCTCCCCACACAGCTGCAGGACAAGGGTTCAGTTTCACAGGGATCAGGATCCCCAGGCCCTGCTCAATTATAGCCCGAGTGTCCATAGCCCCAAAGGTCTAGGGAGGGCAGGAACTTGCATTTCTATCAATTCCCAGGTGAAGCTGCTGCAGGCCAGGGCCGGGCTTTGGGGACATTTGCCCCACACTCAGGGAGAGACTGCTATCTCCCGCCCTGCCCCGCCTGCATGTCTGAGAAACAGAAAGCTGGAGATGAAAGGGAACACAGAGTTCCTAGGCTCAGGTCTCAGATCCAAATGACAAAACTAGGTCACAATGATGAAACTAGGTTCCTATGGACTAAGTGATGTGCCCACGGTCCCCTCTGAGGTTCTGAGCAGTGTCACAAGATGAAGTGATGGGTTCCAGGCAGAAGGAAGAGATATCTCTTGCTGCTTCCCTGGGGATCTGTCCTGGGCGTGAGGGCCAGGAGGCAGAGATTAGAGGAGCAGAGTGAGCTTCCCCCCCCCAGCCACTGGGGAAAACATTGGGATGGCTTCAGTCCCCTCTAGGGCCAGGCTCACAGTAACCCATCTGCAAGGGTCTCTGTGGGGAAGAAAGTCAAGTAAGGAGAGCAGGAGGGTGCAGGAGAGCTGAGGGTGACAGGGCAGTGTTTGCTCAATGTTTATTGACTTTGTCCCTGTGATCTTCAAACAAAGAGCTGATTCATTTAGCTGAATTTTTTTTTTAAGTCAGTTAAAATGGTTATTTATCACCTCATAAACTAAACAGCCAGTGGACTGAACTTCTCAACAAATTCTAACATCGAATATATCAGTTATGATACAAAGATATTTATAGGCACTAATAAGTGGCAGGCAGGGATGCTAGGCCCTGGTGAAAGGGGCGTGAACCAAAAACCACTGCTCCTTTTGACCAACTGAAAATCCAGTGTGTGTGTATGTGTGAACCCACTTCTTTGTTTAGGATGTGCAGCCCTCACTGTTCTACCTCCTTCATTATCCAAACTCCCTTTGTATCTTTGCAGTGTTTGCAGACTTGGCCTCCTAAACACAAGAATGATGCTCATTCCATGTGCAACAAAATAACGCTGCCCAAACTGTCATCTTCTGTGTTTCTTTGGGCTCCACCAGGATGTTGAATTACCCAAACCATACAGCATATGTTCATCAGAGATACTGTTGTAAACAAACATCTCCACCACAGCTGAGCAGGAAGCTGAAAAAATGAATTCAGTCTGGGATTGCTCAAAAAGATGAATTTTCATAGACTGGAGTGGGAACGGACAATTCACTGGATTGGAAAATGGATTGGAGGCACTCTAATGGAGTTACCGTTGGGTGACAGCGCCCTCTGTTGGTTCCCTTAAGGAAAACAGGCAGGGTTTGAGAGCATGGTGATAGGAGAGCTACACATACTAAAATTTGGTTCTGGTGGGAAAAGGTCAGTGGTTTGTCTGTGGGATTTGTCAGGGTGTTGAGGTGCCAGTATGTCAGGATATTCTCATATTCAGTCCAACATGTGTGAGAGCCACCCCGTCACTCAGACCTGCCTTCCCAAGTGTTTCATTCTCAGGCTTCTCAGAACTCGTTTTTGGAACTTGACCTGTACCTTAACTTCTGAGGATGGTGGCCCAAGGCCTTGGGGTTCTGTAAGATCATCTTGCTACAGGACTGATGGATACAAACAAGACTAAAGAGGCTCCTCCCTGACAACATTATTGGTCCAAAGACATTAATGAGTTTAACTTAGGGGAAGGCAGCGGGGGAGGGCGCCTTGCAGCTTGTGGAATCCATTTAAAATTGCCATTCAAGAGTGTTCTGAAGAACGAATTGCCAGCTGTTCTGTCATTTGGCAAAGAGTTCCTTTACTTCAATGAACATTTAAGGTGGAGAATATGAATATGGCAAACCACGTGGCAAGGAAGAAAGTTCCCAAGGACCAGTACAGCCAGAGGGACATGTAGAACCTGTGCAGTGGCAGAACAAAATGGATCTCAAGCACACGATGCCTTCTGCACGTGCAGCTTGCCTGAATTCAGAAGGATTCCAAGAAGACACTACGTCCACTGGGGCGGGCTCACCCAGTGGTGCAGCAGTGAAAAAGAATCCACCTCCAATGCAGGAGACGCAGGAGACGCCAGTTCGATCCCTGGGTTGGGAAGATCCCTTGGAGAAGGAAATGCAAGCCACTCCAATATTCTTGCCTGGAAAAATCTCATGGACAGAGAAGCCTGGCAGCAACAGTCCATGGGGTCAGAAAAGAGTCAGAAACAACCGAGCACAGCACACGGCACATTTCCCTGACCAGCACTTGGACAAGTGCCCTCTGCAGTGAAAGTGCAGAGTCCCAACCAGCGGACCGCCAGAGAACGTCCTATGGGCAGCTGCTTGAGGCAATGACCCAATCTTTGCTGTCTGTCTAGAGATTCTGAGTAGGAAAGAAATTTCAGGCCAAGAAGAGGGGAGAGAGATGTTATATCTCATAGACCAAGGGAGAAAACAGTTCAATATGATTTCCTCAAATTAGAATAGTAGGCAGTAATGACTATAGTGATGGGTCATGAACATTTCAGAAAAACATCTTGTTTGTTAAGAGTGGTAATTAAACAAGCAGGGCATTGGACTGATGTGGCTCTAATGTGGTGATGACTTAATTAAGAAACAAAAATCTAAGCCTGTAGATGCCTCAAGGTTCCAAATCAAAACACTAAAGACAACCAAATATAGTCAAAGCTATGGTTTTTCCAGTAATCATATGTGGATATGAGAGGTGGACCATAAAAAAAAGCTGAGCATAGAAGAATTGATGCTTTTGAACTGTGGTGTTGGAGAAGACTCTTGAGAGTGCCTTGGACTGCAAGGAGATCCAACCAGTCCATCCTAAAGGAAATCAGTCCTGAATATTTATTGGAAGGACTGATGCCAAAGCTGAAGCTTCAATACTTTTGGCCATTTGATGGGAAGAGTCAACTCATTGGAAAAGACCCTGATGCTGGGAAAGATTGAAGGCAGGAGAAGGGAGCGACAGAGGATGAGATGGTTGGATGGCATCATTGACTCAATAGACATGAATTTGAGCAAACTCTGGGAGATGGTGAAGGACAGGGAAGCCTGGCATGCTGCAGTCCATGGAGTTGCAAATGGTTGGATATGAATGAGTGACGGAATAACAAAAGGACAACCAATCACAAATAGTCAACTAGGCTCTAATCTACAGCCTGTCAACAATTTCCTTGCTTTGTTCCTACCTTTTCTTTATAAAACTCTTTCTGAAGCTCCAGTCAGTGGAGTCCTCCTAACCACTTCTGCTTTGCCACAGCCCTGTGTGAATCAATTTTTGCTCAGATAAACTCTTCATGTGCCTCAATTTATCTTTTAATGAGAGTCAGAGACTCCTCTTTCATGAAACTTCCATGGTGTCCCTCCTGGAGGGCTCACAATACCATGGAATACATCATCATAATATCATAATATGTCTGCAGGAACTATGTAAGGCTCCAGTTTCAGTTTATATTTCACATAACAGTCACTGACACAGATGTTTAAATGTCTGGTAGACACAAATCCAGGGGCTTCCCCGGAGACTCAGTGGTAAAGAACCCATCTGCCAATGCAGGAGACATAAGAGACTCCAGTTCGATCCCTGGGTCAGGAAGATCCCTTGGAGGAGGGCATGGCAACCCATGCCTGGAGAATCCCTTGGACAGAGGGAGCCTGGTGGGCTACTGTCCATCGGGTCACAAAGAGTCGGACACGACTGAAGCAACTTAGCAAGCATACAACTCATTGCTCAGTCAAATTCCTGCTGAAATGCGCACCTTGTCTCAACTAGAGCTAAAGGTTTAAAAGAGTAAAGACTCACTTATAAAAATTTTGTTGTAACCTAACGAGACCCCAGGCCTTGCACTGCTGGAAACCAACAGCTGACTCTCACCCACAGAGGATGCTTTGCAGATGTGTCCTTGCTGGGGACATGTGAAGACCAAAGCCACAGCCTGGCCAAAACATTGCTGAGAATGCACCTCAGCCCACAAGGACACAGCTCTTCTCCCTGGTTGGGTTACTCCATCGCTGATCTTCAGCACCTTCATGTAAGGTCCATGAACGGGAGGTGGTTTCCAACTACTTTCTGATCCAAAGGACCTGAACTCTAATTTTTTTTAAATGAATGACTAAACAGAGGAAAAGTTAAGAAAATATTCCAATTTGTATTTTCCGATTCAGTAATATTCATGTGATTTCCCATTTCCCATTTGCCTAGCAAATTCTACCCTGGGTAGCTTGGGAGGCATCACTGAAGCCCCAGAATAAAAACCAACAACACGCTTAAGATCCACATGGATTCGTTTTAAGGTAAACTTCCTTAGTTCAGTTTAATTCAGTCGCTCAATCATGTTCGACTCTTTGTGACCCCATGGACTACAGCATGCCAGGCTTCCCTGTCCATCACCAACTCCCAAAGATTGCTCAAACTCATGCCCATCAAGTCAGTGATGCCATCCAACCATCTCCTCCTCTACCGTCCCCTTTTCCTGCCTTCAATCTTTTCTAGCATCAGGGTCTTTTCCACTGAGTCAGTTCTCCGCCAAAGTATTGGAATTGCAGCTTCAGCATCAGTCCTTCCAATGAATATTCAGGACTGATTTCCTTTAGAATTGACTAGTTTGATATTCTTGCAGTCCCAGAACTCTCAAGAGTCTTCTCTAACACCACAGTTCAACAGAATCAGTTCTTCTGTGCTCAGCTTTCTTTATGGTCCAACTCTCACATCGATACATGACTAATGGAAAAACAATAGCTTTGACTAGACAGACATTTGTTGGCAAAGTAATGTCTCTGCTTTTTAATATGCTATACAGGTTGGTCATATCTTTTCTTCCAAGAAGCAAGCGTCTTTTAATTTCATAGCTGCAGTCACCATCTGCAGTAATTTTGAAGCCCAAGAAAATAAATCTGTCACTGTTTCCATTGTTTCCCCATATATTTGCCATGAAGTGATGGGACCAGATGCCATGATCTTAGTTTTTTGAATGTTGAGCTTTAAGCCAACTTTTTCACTCTCCTCTTTCACTTTCATCAAGAGGTTTTTTAGTTCCTCTTCACTTTCCACCATAAGGGTGGTGTCATCTGCATATCTGAGGTTACTGATAATTCTCAGGGCAATCTTGATTCCAGTTTGTGCTTCATCCAGCCCAGCATTTCATGATGTACTCCGCATTTAAGTTATATATGCACGGTGACAATATACAGCCTTGACATACTCCTTTCCCAATTTGGAACCCATCTGCTGTTCTCTGTCCTATTTTAACTGTTGCTTCTTGACCTTCACACGGATTTCTCAGGAGGCAGGTAAGGTGGTCTGGTATTACCATCTCTTGAAGAATTTTCCGGTTTGTTGTTATCCACACAGTAAAGGCTTTGGCATAGTCAATAAAGCAGAAGTAGATGTTTTCAGGAACTCTGTTGCTTTTTCAATGATCCAACCCATATTGACAATTTGATCTCTGATTCCTCTGCCTCTTCTTAATCCAGCTTGAACTTCTGGAAGTTCTCAGTTCATGTACTGTTGAAGCCTGGCTTGGAGAATTTTGAGCATTACATTGCTAGCATGTGAGATCAGTGCAATTATGGAATAGTTTGAACATTCTTTGGCATTGCCTTTCTTTGGGATTGGAAAGAAAACTGACCTTTTCCAGTCCTGTGGCCTCTGCTGAGTTTTCCAAATTTGCTGGCATATTGAGTGCAGCACATTAGCAGGATCATCATTTAGGACTTGAAATAACTCAGCTGGAATTCTATCACCTCCTCTAGCTTTGTTCTTAGCGATGCTTCCTAAGGCCCACTTGACTTCAGACTCCAGAATGTCTGGCTCTAGGTGAGTGATCACACCATTGTGGTTATCTGAGTCTTTAAGACTTTTTTGTATAGTTCTGTGTATACTTCCACCTCTTCTTAATATCTTCTGCTTCTGTTAGGTCCATACCATTTCTATCCCTTATTGTGCCCATCTTTGCATGAAATGTTCCCTTCAGTTCAGTTCAGTAGCTCAGTCGTGTCCGACTCTTTCCGACCCCATGAATTGCAGCAGGCCAGGCCTCCCTGTCCATCACCAGCTCCCAGGGTTTACCCAAACTCATGTCCATAGAGTCGGTGATGCCATCCAAACATCTCATCCTCTGTTGTCCCCTTCTCTTCCTGCCCCCAATCCCTCCCAGCATGAGGGTCTTTTCCAATGAGTCAACTCTTCACATGAGGTGGCCAAAGTATTGGAGTTTCAGCTTCAGCATCAGTCCTTCCACTGAATACCCAGGACTGATCTCTTTTAGGGTGGACTGGTTGAATCTCCTTGCAGTTCAAGGGACTCTCAAGAGTCTTCTCCAACACCACAGTTCAAAAGCATCAATTTTTCGGCACTCAGCTTTCTTCACAGTCCAACTCTCACATCCATACATGACCACTGGAAAAACCATAGCCTTGACTAGATGGACCTTTGTTGACAAAGTAATGTCTCCACTTTTTAATATGCTGTCTAGGTTGGTCATAACTTTCCTTCCAAGGAGTAAGTATCTTTTAATTTTACGAGTGCAATCACCACCTGCAGTGATTTTGGAGCCCAAAAAAATAAAGTCTGACACTGTTTTTGCTGTTTCCCCATCTATTTCCCATGAAGTGATGGGACCAGATGCCATGATCTTAGTTTTTTGAATGTTGAGTTTAAGCCAACTTTTTCCCTCTTCTCTTTCACTTTCATCAAGAGGCTTTTCAGTTCCTCTTCACTTTCTGCCATAAGGGTGGTGTCATCTGCATATTTGAGGTTATTGATATTTCTCCCAGCAGTCTTGATTCCAGCTTGTGTTTCTTCCAGCCCAGCATTTCTCATGATGTATTCTGCACATAAGTTAAATAAGCAAGGTGACAATATACAGACTTGATGTACTCGTTTCCTGATTTGGAACCAGTCTGTTGTTCAATGTCCAGTTCTAACAGTTGCTTCCTGACCTGCATATAGGTTTCTCAAGAGGCAGGTCAGGTGGTCTGGTATTCCCATCTCTTTCAGAATTTTCCACAGTTTATTGTGATACCCCTAATTTTCTTGAAGAGATCTTTAGTCTTTCCCATTCTATTGTTTTCCTCTATTTCTTTGCATTGATCATTTAGGAGGGCTTTCTTATGTCTCCTTGCTATTCTTTGGAACTCTATATTGAAATGGGTGTATCTTTCCTTTTCTCCTTTGCTTTTTGCTTCTCTTCTTTTCACAGCTATTTGTAAGGCCTCTTCAGACAACCATTTTGCCTTTTCGCATTTCTTTTTCTTGGGGATGGTCTTGATCACTGCCTCCTGTACAATGTCACGAACCTCCATCCATAGTTCTTCAGGCACTCAATCAGATCTAATCCCTTGAATCTATTTGTCACTTCCACTGTATAATCGTAAGGGATTGATTTAGGTCATACCTGAATAGATAGTCTAGTGGTTTTCCCTACTTTCTTCAATTTACGTCTGAATTTGGCAATAAGGAGTTCATGATCTGAGCCACAGTCAGCTCCCAGTCTTGTTTTTGCTGACTATATAGAGCTTCTCCATCTTTGGCTGCAAAGAATGTAATCAATCTGATTTTGGTGTTGACCATCTGGTGATGTCCATGTGTAGAGTCATCTCTTGTGTTGTTGGAAGAGGGTGTTTACTACGCCAAGTACATTCTCTTGGCACAACTCCATTAAACTTTGCCCTGCTTCATTTTACACTCCAAGGCCGAACTTGCCTGTTACTCCAGGTATCTCCTAACTTCCTATTTTTGCATTTCAGTACCCTATAATGAAAAGGACATCTTTTTTGGGTGTTAGTTCTAGAAGGTCTTGTAGGTCATCACAGAACCATCCAGCTTCAGCTTCTTCCGCATTCCTTATTTTTCTGTAACTACTCTCACTCTCACAAATGTTTTCTGTTTTGATGCCACAAATTCCCCTGGGCCAGATGGTAATGGATGTAATTATTATTCACAGTCGATGGGAAGGAGGATCAGAGGGTTCAATGTATTTGCTTCAAAGGCATAGGTAGTGAAGTTGCAATGGCCCTCTTCTGGTTCTCTATTAAATAATGCAATCATGCCCACTTTACAGATTAAGACAATCAAGGCAAAGTGTCATCTTTGCTTCAGTGACTTTTGATACCACCTCTATCATTTAATAAATTTCCATAAGCTTTTGGGTCTGTTTCTGGACTTTCTATCCTATACCATTGGTCTGTCTTTGCAATGCACTAGTGCCGCACTGTTTTAAGCTGTATTGGATGTTTTAATGTCTGGTAGACACTCCCCTACAGCTTTTCTTTTTCAGTGTTTTCTGGCCACTCTTGCACATTTATTTTTCCACAGGAATTTCAGTATCAACTGCCATTACATTCCATTATATTTAAATTCTCAGTACCTTGGTCTTTGATAATGGTTTCTGTACTTTGAGACCAGTTTAAATTGGCTTAGTGAATAGAGGGCTACCTTGTAACCTCTGAAGGTAGAGATAGTTGGGTAGAAAAGCAGCTTCTTTCAGCTGATTTCTGACATGAGCTGGCTTCCAAGATCTGTCAGTTAGCACTATAGCACACAGCCTTTCAGAGTGCAGAGGGTAACTATTTAACTAAATGTCTTGCTGCTGCAAAACAAAGATCCCCACGTTCTCAGTCTACAGTGTCTGAGTCCTCACTGCCCTTTTCTTTACCACTCCCAATAGACTGTTACTAATAATTTACTTTCTGTGACATTCAAAAAGTCATTTCTAGGTATCAACTGCCATATTAAACAAAATCTAAATTTATTTCTTTCATATCAAGTAGGTCTGGAAATCATCTGGGGTTGGCATGGCAGCTCATCAAGTATCAAATACTCAGGGAACTTCTATCTTGATGTTCTGCCAACTTCAACAGATTTTTCTGCCTCTTGGTTCAAAAGTGATTCCTTGAATTCCAGCCATCACACTCACATTCCAGCTAGTCAGAAGAAGTTGTGGATAAGGGCAGAACTGAGTCATAGGCTGAGAAATTAGATCTTTATCCCATGTGACAGCTAGGAATTAGAGGACAGACTTCTTAAAAAGTGGAAAACAGATATTGGAGGATGCCAGAACATAAGCATGAACTCTGAACACAATATTTATTACACAAGACATCACTGCCCACTGTCAATAAAGTTATAGCAATTCTGATCTGGCAGTTGGGGTTGGTGAATTGTTTGTTAATTGTGATGATTTTGTTTAAAAACATTCCTTACTCTATAAACCTACTTACACATTAAGTACTTCTTATTTCTAGAGGGGCTGGGAGACATTAGAATTATAATGCTACCTAATTGAACAGTTCCAGCCCTTTTTAGAGGGCCTCCTCCATAGCTCAACGGTGAAGAATCTGCCTGAAAGGCTGGAGACACAGGATATGCAGGTTCCACCCCCGGTCGGGAAGATCCCCTGGAGGAAAATATGCAACCCACTCCAGCATTCTTGCCTGAAAAATCCCATGGACAGAGGAGCCTGGAAGGCTACAGTCCAAAGGGTCACAAAGAGTCAAACACAGTTGAGCAGACTGCACAGCCCATGTCTTTTTGGAAATCCTGTTTTCGGAGTAGGCTTTCTTTCCCATCTTTGCTATTTTATGTGGTGTATTTCTACTGATTTGAATTTCTCCAGGAAGGAGCGAAACAAAGAATGCTGAGCCTTAGGTCTGTGTGCAAATGCTGTTATGCTATATCACCACTAGGTGGCAATCATGTCCAGGCGCCTGGAACTCCTCTTTTCCCTGAACCCAGCTCCTTCTCCAATCTGGGAGCAAGGTTTAAGATCCAACCTCCATCAGATTTGATGGAGGGAAGGGACGCATGGGGGCAGGGAAGCATGAATCTCCGCGGTGGCTCTGTAGGGACAGTTAGAAATAATCAAGTGCTTTCTTCGTTGCCCTTGCCAATCCCGCCTATTTCACATAACAGTTAAACTAATGTTTACTAATTGCTTTCTTCTCCTGGCACTTTTCTAAGCTTTATATGTGAATTAATCCCTCGGCTCCTCCTCATTTCATACATGAGGAAACTGACACGCAGGCTGTGTTATTTTGTCCTGGTTAGGGGGCAGTATTAGGACTCAGGCTGTCCAGCTCTCACATCCATACGTGACTACTGGAAAAACCACAGCTTTGACTGTATGGACCTTCATCAGCAAAGTGAAGTGTCTGCTTTTTAATACACTGTCTAGGTTTGTCATAGCTTTTCTTCCAAGGAAAATACTTGTATTGATTGTGCCTCTTGAAGCAATGTCTGTGTTTTCCTCCTTTCAGGCCTAATGTGACCTAAGGGCAGTTCTTACCCTGCCTGATTCGAGTTTCAGGAAAACCATCTGCTTCCTACACTGTAATCTCTTGTCTTTGTGAGAAAAATTATTTTGCCCCTTTGATAACCACCAACTGTTTGTAGTTAAAGGGACAAAACACAATTGCTTCTAAATGGGCTCTTATATTGAAGGCAGACATGATTTGAAAATTCTTTCTTCATCTTGGCACCCCTGTTGGTCACAGGGCCAGGTAAGACCAGGTGAGAATCACGGGACTGGAGACACATGAAACATGGCTGATACTCAATTCACCAATCACTCAGGTAAGAATCACAGGACTGGAGATGCGTAAAACATGGCCAATATCCAGGTCACCAATCACTCAGTTTATTGCATACATTTATCACACAACACAGGTCTGTTCAAGTAGGGAAAACAGGAAAGGGGGTAACCAGCTGCTTCAAGAAGTCTGGGAAAGAGGTCTTAGCAGGAGCAGGGTTCTCTGGTCTGATGTGGGTCCCAGGACAGGCATGAGAGGGTTCACTCTCTGCTCCCAGGGAGCCTCCAGCAGCTCCACCTGTAACAGCTTGGAGTGGGGTCCTCCGGAGAAGAGCCTTCAAGTCACTGGGCTCAGAGGTCTCTTTTTAAGAAGCAGTGGTTATGCCCCAGGGGATGGGGTCTTTTCTATCAGTTGCTCCTTTGACGTACATCACTTATCAAATTTCTTTCGTTTTTGGGAGGACCTTACTGGGAGGCTTGTGGGGTCTTAGCTCCCCAACCAGGGATTGAACCCTGGCTCTTGGCAGTGAGAGCACTGAGTCCTAGCCACTGGACTGCTAGGGAATTTCCACGCATCAAATTTCTGATCTAAAGTAACACTGTAAAAAAATAAAAATATAAAAATTAAGTAACACTGTTAGAGAATGAACTTGTGGTTGCCAGGGGGAAGGATGGAGGGAAGAGATAGTTAGGGAGTTTGAGATGGACATGTACACTCTGCTATATTTTAAATGGATAACCAACAGGGACCTACTGGAGCTCTACTCAATGATATGTGATTGCCAGTCTGAATGGGAGGGGAGTTGGGGGAGAATGGATACACTTATATGTATGGCTGAGTTCCTTCACTGTTCACCCGGAACCATCACAACACTGTTTGTTAATTGACTATACCCCGATCCATGGAGAAGGAGATGGCAACCCACTCCAGTATTCTTGCCTGGAGAATCCCATGGACAGGCGAGCCTGGCAGGCTATAGTCCATGGGGTCGCTGAGAGTCAGACACAACTGAGTGACTGAGCATAGCACAATACAAAAAAAAAAAGTTTTAAAACAAATTAAAAAAATAAAGTAACACTGTTAGCCTACCGTTCTAAGACACTCATAGTCCTACAGTGAACATTTCAAAACAACCATCGTGGAGGCTTACCTTGGCCACGGTGACTCCATTGTGGACTAATTAACATGGCCTCTGGGCTTCCCTGGTGGTGCGGTGTTAAGACTGTGAGCTTCCCCTGCAGGAGGTACGGGGGAACTAAGATCCTAGGCGCCGAGTGTCACTGCCAAAAATAAAAAGGCCTAAAGTCATACAAGACGAATAGGAATCACATGATTGTGTTAGGTAGTTAGGGAAAAAGAGTCCAAAATGGCGGGGGCTAAAAGACCTGGAAGGGAAAGCCTGCGAAAATAGAACAAAGGAAGGTCTGAGGACCAGAGTGACAACCTCAGGTAAAACCAACAACACTCCTGGCCGGCCCAATTTACATAAGACGGGCCCAGGGACAGAAACACATAAAAAGAGGAGCCAACGTCCTCTTCCCCCCTTTTTGCTCCCTCCCTCTCCCCTGCGCGATGGGGCGATCTTCTCTTTGGGTCTTTGGATCAACGTGCCCTCATGCCTCAAAGACGGATTTTCCTGCTATTATCTAAATAAATAGAGCTGTAACACTGAGCTGTAACACTGATTGATTTAAGCGCTATAACACGGTCTGTCCTCTGAGAGCTGTGACCCGCCAAAGGGCTTTAATGTCCGTCACTCCAAATTTTTGTTGTGACGAGACAAAGAACCGAGGAGCATACACTCGCGTGACAATTGCAAACCACAGAGACAAATCGATGGAAACACGGGGCCAACCAAGTTCTGGAAGACTCTACCACCAGCCAGCTGGGGGTGTCTAGATGTCATTTTCTGAGCAGAGAAGAAGCAGGGCCACCCACTGGACATGTGCCTCACTTGCATATTTGCTCTTTTCTTCATCCTCACATCCTCATCCTGCCGGTGCACGGCTGCCCCTCCGAGCGTCGACTTAGGATCATGATCAGCGACAAGCAGACAGGACCTGCCAGAGCCAGTTCTTTTACCTGATCCTGTAAAACAACCAGGGGCTTAGTGCAGGAAGTCACCTAAGAGGGGAAGAAGGAGAAGGTGAGAATAAGATCTAATAGTGGACTGAGAGAGTAAAAGGATGCTTAGGTGGAGTTAAGGAGGAAAGGGAAGGGGCAGATGGGATCTGCTGGAGCCAGTTACACCAGTAGGAGATTAGATTAGTAAGTGACCTACAAGGGGAGGAAGGCAAAGGTGAGAAGAAGATCTAATAGTGGACTGAGAGGGTAAAAGGATGCTTAGGTGGGGTTAAGGAGGAAAGGGAAGGGGCAGATGGGATCTGCTGGAGCCAGTTACACCAGTAGGAGATTAGATTAGTAAGTGACCTACAAGGGGAGGAAGGAAAAGGTGAGACGAAGATCTAATAGTGGACTGACAGGGTAAAAGGATGCTTGGGGGGGGGGGGGTTAAGGAGGAAAGGGAAGGGGCAGAAGGGGTGTCCTGGCTGGAGTAACAAGCCATAGAAGGAATGGGGCCACATTCAAAGGAAAGTCCAGTTTGCCCTTTCTTCCACCAGAAACATGCATTCTGGTCCTACAGAAACTCCTGTAGACCACTTGGGACCTGCCATGTCTCCCTCAGGCTGACACCAATGTACCCCATTTCTGAAAAGCCACATTGGAGCCTCTGCAGAGGCCCCACTCATGACGGAAAAGCCCAGACTTCGGCCTCTCAGTCCTGTCCTGCCCGCTGCAGTCTCCATGAGCTGAGGAAATTATCCTTCCTGTCTTGATCTTGGCGAGGCAGCAGTGGGCGGTGGTGTGAAGCAAGATCTTCATTCCCTGCCCAGGAACTGAACCTGGAAAGCCTGGATGAGAACCAGGAATCCTAGCCACCAGACCACAGCAAGGGCTAGAGGCTAGAAGCTATTTTCCTCTGGATCTTTGCCCCCAGTGAAAAATGCATTTATCAGGGAGGCGGACACTATAAATGCAGGTACAAAGTTTATTATTAGAGGCAGAGCACAACAACAAGAGGGACAGCACACAGAGAAATAGTTTGTTTACTTAGGACAGAAAAAGGCAGAGCCACAGCCCGAGAGAAAGTGTGTGGGTGTCTGTCCTAGTGAGGAGGACTGCGGTAAAGAGGCAGTTAAGTAATTTTTTTTTTTTAAGATCAAAACATTTATTTTTTTGTGTTACAAAAACAAAAATAAATCAAAGCAGGTAATGAAATAAACATTTTTAAGTATCCCATCCTGGGCTCTCTGTTCTAGAATTTAGTGAACAGTTCAGGTTTAGGTTGCTTCAATACTTCTTCTGGATGCTATGAGGTCTCCATCTTATAACCATGTTTCTCTAGTTCAGCTCTTAACTGATTGGAGAAGTCATCCTCTACATTGTCATCATCCCAATTATCCTCCCAGACATGTGCATCTTCATCTAAACCAGCCCAGTCTTCCGCAGGGAACTCCTCGAACTTGTCGTCCTCCTCCAGGAGACCCAAGTCTACCAGCTGCTTTTTCTCCGACATCGTGACCCCAGGAGCCCAAAAGCTCTCAGGCCAGTAAGAAAGTTCGAACCCTCATTCTTGCTCACGGCAGCAGCCTCCGCCATGGCCGTTGCCACCTGTGTGCTGACTCCACCATCCAGTTAAGTCATTTACATAGGTCAGTTCTTCTGGGTCTTTGCCTTTCTTCACGCCAAGTATCTGGTTTCTTTTTCCACACCTAAGCTACCCTGGGACACTCCCCAGGTGCGCATGCAACCCTCAGCCAAGATGGATCCTGAAGTGAAGGTTTCTGGGACGACCAAGGCTCACTATGGCCTGGCGTTATCGCCTGACTTTTGACCCACAAGGAGCCTTCGTCCCCAAAGAGGGGAGAGTGGAGCTCCCTTAATCTTGTACTCAGATGAAGTTTTGCCCCTCTTCGTCTTTGTGATGACTATTTCCTTGATTATTGTCATGACTATTACCTTAAGGCGTTTACAAGAGACGAACATTGTCTATTTACCCTGTTTCTTTGTTACTTCCACTACAGAGGGCAAGCAGGAGGCTGATCATAAATGCCTTAACTGGAGCCCACCTGTCTCTGGTCTCAGAAAATGCTCAGTTTTAAGTATCCAGCCTGAAGCCCATTTCCTTGTGCTCTATGAAATGCAAACGGGAGGCCAGTTGTAAATGTCTAACCTGGAGCCCATCTATCTCCTACATCAGTCACAGCCTCAGTTTCCCCATCTGTGATCCTAGCCTAGGGGTGATTCTGGAGAAAGGAAAGAGTGGACCTCAGGGTGGGTTGTGGGGTGGGGATGGGGTGGAGTTTGGGGGGTAGGGGAGAGCTAGCTACGTATTCTTGCCGCCTCCTTCGAATCACCCTGTCGGAGAGCCTGACAAGGATCAAAACTAATGGGTTCATCTCCGAAAGTGCAAATGGGCTTTCAGCGCAGCCACTGATGACGCCGGCTCTCAGCAGGGACTCAGAGGCCTAGCAATAGAACGATGCCTCTGCTCAGCCCTCAACTTTCTCAACTTTGCGATGAGTCAGTGGTTTTGTGTTTATAACCATTGTCTTTGGAGTCTCTATGTGTTAATTTAAACACACACACACTTAAGGCTATTTGGTAACATTTTTCCTACCTTCAAACAAAACGAAATTCAAGTTACACAACTGAATTTATTTGCCAGCAAGGGGACCAGTAAGAAAGTAAACTACTTTTAACAGGAAGAAAAAAAAAGAAAAGTCCAGACAATCTGCAGGAGGAAAGAAGCCAACTTTAGGTTCGAGTTCTGGGTCTTGCTTCTGATCACAGTGAGCAGTGAGGGGCTTCTTCCACTCTGCAAGGAGCTTTCCTCTTCTGCAGAGCGAAGCGGTTGACTCGAGGCTTTTTATGGTTATTTGTTGTCGCTGTTGTTAGTCACTAAGTTATGTCAGGCTCTTTGGGACCTGATGGACTGTAGCACAGCATGCTTCCCTGTCCTTCGCTGTCTCCCAGAGTTTGCTCAAATTCATGTCCAGTTATTTACTAGTAACACCTAACTTTGCCCCCAGAATTCTACTTTAAATGTAGAATTTAAATTCTACTTTAAAAGATGTAAATATGCAGTGTAAATTCATGAATGTAAACAACTTCAAATGCATTGGATTATTACAAAGTAACGAAACAAGGCTATATGTGTATATATTTCAGTTGCACTAATCACCAAGATCCTGATACAAGTGAATGTGAATACTAACAGTCTTTTTCTTTCTTTTTCTTTTGTTGTTGTTTGTTTTGCTTCATTTGTTTTCAATAATGCCTTGCCAATTCAGAGTACTACTTAACTGGGGCAGAGCAGGTTTTAATCTGATGTCATCAAAAACAAAACAATCCCCCCAAAACTAGCTAATCAGGCAGCATAAATTACGGCATTTGAGTGGGTCAATGATTTTTGAGCATATATATATATTTTTAATTTTAAACTTCTATTTTTGTATTGGAGTATAGCTGATTAACAACGTTGTGACAGCTGAGTATATATTTTAATAGCACTTTTTATCACAAGATAAAATATATTTTCAGGTGAAATTGGGATAAAACATTTGAATAACCCTAAAGACCCTCTAGATTCACAGAGTAGTTGGAAATCTCCTGGGCTAGAGGTTCCCTAACTTGTAGTCTGAGAGTCTTTACCTTTGCCCCTTCCCTAAACGTGGTTCCCTCCTCTGCCCCCTCATGCACTCTAGAAATTCCTACTGTGAACCTGGCATAACTCTAGCCTTGGAACACTTTAATTGAATCTCTCCCAAATATGTGTACAAACCATCAACTTAAAGAAAGAACACAACACGAGAGTAGAGAGTTTAAGTTTTAATCAGGATCTTACTGAGGGTGATAGCCTGGGAGACAGCCACGCACTCAGTTAGTTCTGCTCCAAAGCAGCAGGAGAGAAGCCTACCAATGGGATTTTTCACAGAACTAGAACAAATAATTTCACAATTTGTATGGAAATGCAAAAAACCTCAAATAGCCAAAGCAATGTTGAGAAAGAAGAATGAAACTGGAGAAATCAACCTGCCTGACTTCAGACTATACTACAAAGCTACAGTCATCAAGACAGTATGGTACTGGCACAAAGACAGAAATATAGATCAAGGGAAAAAAAATAGAAAGCTCAGAGAAAAATCCATGCACCTATGGACACCTTATCTTTGACAAAGGAGGCAAAAATATAATGGAGAAAAGACAATCTCTTTAACAAGTGGTGCTGGGAAAACTGGTCAACCACTTGTAAAAGAATGAAACTAGAACACTTTCTAACACCATACACAAAAATAAACTCAAAACGGATTAAAGATCTAAACATAAGACCAGAAACTATAAAACTCCCAGAGGAAAACATAGGCAAAACACTCTCTGACATAAATCACAGCAAGATCCTCTATGACCCACCTCCTGGAGTAATGGAAATAAAAGCAAAAATAAACAAATGGGACCTAATTAAACTCAAAAGCTTTTGCACAATGAAGGAAACTATAAGCAAGGTGAAAAGACAGCCTAGCATTCAAAGTGGGAGAAAATAATAGCAAACAAGGCAACTGACAAAGAATTAATCTCAAAAATATATGAACAGCTCCTGCAGCTCAATACCAGGAAAATAAACAACCCAGTCAAAAAAATGGATCAAAGAACTAAACAGACATTTCTCCAAAGAAGACATACAGATGGCTAACAAACACATGAAAAGATGTTCAACATCACTCATTATTTAGAGATATTTAAATCAAAACCACAATGAGGTACCATCTCACGTTGGTCAGAATGGCTGCTATCAGAAAGCCTACAATAAATGCTGGAGAGGGTGTGGAGAAAAGGGAACCTTCTTACACTGCTGGTGGGATTGCAAACTAGTACATCTACTATGGAGAACAGCGTGGAGATTCCTTAAAAAACTGAAAATAGAATTGCCATATGACCCAGCAATCCTATTGCTGGGCATACACACTGAGGAAACCAGAATTGAAAGAGACACATGTACCCCAATGTTCATCACAGCACTGTTTACAATAGCCAGGACATGGAAGCAACCTAGATGTCCATTGGCAGATGAATGGATAAGGAAGTTGTGGTAAATATACACAATGGAATATTACTCAGCTATTAAAAAGAACTCATTTGAATCAGTCCTAATGAGGTGGATGGAACTGGAGCCTATTATACAGAGTGAAGTAAGTCAGAAAGAAAAACACCAATACAGTATATTAACACATATATATGGAATTTAGAAAGATGGTAACAACAACCCTATATGCAAGACAGCAAAAGAGACACAGATATAAACAACACTTTTGGGCTCTGTGGGAAAAGGCAAGGGTGGGATGATTTGAGAGAATATCATTGAAACATGTACATTACCATATGTGAAATAGATCACCAGTCCAAGTTCGATGCACGAAACAGGGCACCCGAAACCAGTGTACTGGGACAACCCAGTCGGATGGGATTGGGAGGGAGGTGGGAAGGGGGTTCGGGATGGGGGACACGTGTACACCTGTGGTGGATTCATGTCAATGTATGGCAAAAATCATGACACTATTGTAAAGTAGTTAGCCTTCAATTAAAATTAATAAATAAACTTTTTTAAAGCCATTGACACTGGGTCCATTTTGTATTTCTTCAAAGATGCTCTAAAAAAAAAAAAAGGATGCTCTAAAGGAGGTTGTATTTTTTCTTTCTTTCTTTCTTTTTTTTTTCTTTGGTAATATGATGCCCTACTCAGAAAAACCCAGAGTCTTGTCAAAATGCCCACAAAGACTGACCAATGGAAATGTATGGCCTTTGTAAACCTAGAGAATAAGGTATTATCAAAGAAACTTGTCTTATTGAAAGACTTCTGTCCCTTTAGAAACAACACTTGATAGCCTGGAAAGCTAAATGTAGAATATTTAATTCTTCAGACTCTTAGAGAATATCAGTAGGGATTCAGATTATGTTATTTGGATTCTGACCAAGAATAGGAAACAGAAAGTTGAATAGATAAACCTGAGAGTTCTTGTCCAATATCCTTTCTTTCCCATGAGCACCAAAAAGATACAGAGTTGGTGTTGCACTGTCCTTCCATCGGATGCAATTCATACGTGCTATTGGGAACACACATGTAGGAGGATAGGGTAGAGAAACATATGGGAGGAGAATGGAGAGGCAAACAGTTTTTTTATCAACTTTATCAACTTTTTAATACCACATGACCAAGAAAACCTATCTGAGCTTCCCTGGTGTCTCAGACAGAAAAGATCCTGCCTGCAATGCAGGAGACCTAAAATTCTATCCCTGGATCAGGAAGATCCCCTGGAGAAGGGAATGCAAATCCACTCCAGTATTCTTGCCTGGGGAATTGCATGGACAAAGGAGCCTGGTGGGTCATAGGATCCATAGGGTCACAAAGAGTCAGACACGACTGAGCAGGACTAACAACAAGCAGGCAAGCTGGACTTAGAAAAGGCTGAGAAACCAGAGATCAAATTGCCAACATCTGTTGGATCATAGAAAAAGCAAGGGAATTCCAGAAAAGCATATCTATTTCTGCTTCAGTGACTATGCAAAAGCCTTTGACTGTGGATCACAACAAACTGAGGACAATTTTTAGAGATAGGAATACTAGACCACCTTACCTGCCTCCTGAGAAACCTAAATATGCAGGTCAAGAAGCAACAGAATTGGACATGGAATAATGAACTGGTTCCAAATTGGGAAAGGAGTACATCAAGGCTGTATATTGTCACCCTGCTTATTTACTATGCAGAGTACATCATGAAAAATGTTGGGATGGCTGAAGCTCAAGCTGAAATCAAGACTTCCAGGAGAAATATCAATAACCTCAGATATGCAGATGTCACCACCCTTATGGAAGAAAGTGAAGAGGAACTAAAGAGCCTCCTAAAAAGCTGCCATAAATCTCAACATTCAAAAAACTAATATCATGGCATCCAGTCCTATCACTTCATGGCAAATAGATGGGGGAAAATGGAAACAGTGACAGACTTTATTTCCTTGGGCTCCAAAATCAATGCAGATGGTGACTGCAGCCATGAAATTAAAAGATGCTTCGCTATGACCAACCAAGACAGCATATTCAAAAGCAGAGGCATTATTTTGCCGACAGAGGTCCAAATAGTCAAAGCTATGGTTTTCCAGTAGTCATGAACGGATGTGAGAGCTGGACCATAAAGAAGGCTGAGCGCCGAAGAATTGATGCTTTTGAACTGTGGTGTTGGAAAAGACTCTTGAGAGTTCCTTGGACTACAAGGAGATCAAACTACTCAATGCTAAAGGAAATCAACCCTGAATATTCATTGGAGGGACTGATGCTGGAGCTGAAGATTCAATAATTTGGCCTCCTGATGTGAAGAGCCAACTCACTGGAAATGATCCTGATGAGAGAAAGAGGAGAAGGGGACAACAGAGGATGAGCTGTTTGGATGGCATTATTGATTCAATGGGAATGAGTTTGAGCAAACCCAGGGAGATAGTGAAGGACAGGGAAGCCTAGTGTGCTGCAGTCCATGGGGTCACAAAGAGTTGGACACAACTGAGCAACTGAACAATAAGTAGGCAAAGGAAATCATGCCAAAATTCATGAAACAATTTGGCTTACTTTTTAAGGTATAAAAACATCCTTTACCAAGTTTAATTTAATCAAAAATGATAGTATGCTTAGAACTATTTAATCAACTGCTTGCTAACCTGAAGCCTGGAAGGAGCCTGACTTCAGAGAGTATGTTGTTTTTGTCCTCATCCGTTAGGGGGCACCAAAATCCTATAAACTGTCTTCAGAGAGCCCTGGAAGGTTTCTGTCAGGAGGAAGGGGATGAACAGGCAGGCTGCCCAGGTCCAATCAATGCTCTAAAAGTAGTAATGTCCAATGACTGAAACCCTCCACAAGAGTCCTGCCATGTTGCTGTATAAGAATGTGTGGCATTTGCATTAAGAAGCGAGGCTCTAGAAGTGACTCTTGCCCTCTGAGGTCTCATAGAACAGGTCTTATCCAGCTTATTCATGGCCAGACATTCAAACACAAGCCTCCAATTTTCACATGTCTTCAGTCTTTTCTTCTCCAGAAAAAAATATGAAAGTTTCGGCAGTTCTTAAATGTATTAGTGAAGGTTCTTTCTGTTTTGTTGCAGGTTGCAGAACTGGGCCCTGGTTAGCTTTACCTGGCATGTCTCACAGGATCAAGAGAACAGTTAGACAACTAAAGCCTGAGAAAGTGGCTGCTAGGAGTTCACAGCAGCAGTCCAAGGTCCTCTTACTACAGCCTTGCCATTCACATGAATCACAGAGGTGACTCGCACACATCTCTGTGTCTCCCAAGTCCAGACTTTATCTTCCTGTAAAGGCCTCTGGTGGCTCAGACAGTAAAGAATCTGCCTGCAATGCAGGAGACCTGGGTTCAATCACTGGGTCAGGAAGATCCGCTCGAGAAGGAAATGGCAACCCACTCCAGTAGTCTTGCCTGGAAAATTCCATGGATAGAGGAACCTGGCAGGCTACAGTCCATGGGGTCACAAAGAGCCTGACACGACTGAGTGACTAACACTTTCACTTTCATAGAGATTCTGAAGCTCCATCTGGGTTCAGAGATCTAGCCCTGGGCAGGCGATGTGTGTTTATAATGAAGACATGGCTACCGAGTTTCAACACTGAGAAGTGAAAAAACACAGGTTCTTATTTTGTTATTCTGGTCTTGATATCCAGCAGGACCCTAGTTTCCCATCAGGGGATATACATAACAATATCTTTGAGCTGTCTGGCAAATACTATCACTGCAGATGGTGACCGCAGCCATGAAACTGAAAGACACTTGCTCCTTGGAAGAAAAGCTATGACCAATCTAGGTAGCATGTTCAAAAGCAGAGACATTACTTTGCCAACAAATGCCCACCTAGTCAAAGCTATGGTTTTGCCAGTAGTCATGTATGGATGTGAGAGTTGGACTATAAAGAAAGCTGAGTGCTGAAGAATTGATGCTTTTGAACTGTGTTGAAGAAGACTCTTGAGAGTCACTTGGACTGCAAGGAGATCCAACCAGTCAGTCCTAAAGGAAATCAATACTAAACATCTGAACATTCATTGGAAGGACTGATGCTGAAGCTGAAACTCCAATACTTTGACCACCTGATTCAAAGAACTGACTCATTGGAAAAGACCCTGATGCTGGGAAAGACTGAAGACAGGAGGAGAAGGGGCCGACAGAGGATGAGATGGTTGGATGGCATCACCGACTCAAAGGACATGAGTTTGAGTAAGCTCTGGGAGTTGGTGATGGACAGGGAAGCCTTGCAGGCTGCAGTCCATGAAGTCACAAAGAGTCAGACACGATTGAGCAACTAAACTGATTGAAGTCCTCACCAGGTGGGAGAAGTTAGCAAAATGGTGCCCAAAAGCATGTAGACCCCAGACCGGTTGGGAACAGAAGATGGAAGATGCTGACTCCCACCTACCTCACTACCAACCAATCAGAAAAGCATCCACAAGCTGATCCTCCCCTCTTTTAAGCGTTACTATAAAACTTCTCACTATCTCCTCCAGTCAGACATGGTTTTGAGGCATTAGCCTGTTGTGGCCCCCTTTTCCTGGTGAAGCAATAAAGCTGTTATTTTCTACTTCATCCAAAATTCTGTCTCTGAGAATTAATACAGGGTTGGGTACAGAGGCCTGATCTGGCTCCCATCTCTCCTCTGAAAATTGACCATTTGTTCATTTTCTCTTTACGTTGGCGGCCAATTGTTAAGGGTGGGTCTGAAACCATGCAGAGCAGGGAACTATCACCCTCTGATTCTGAACTCCATGCTTCTATTACTATCTATTACTCTAAGATACGAGCTTATTTTTGATTCACATGACTCTTCTCGGCTCTTGATACATCACCTTCATCTTGTATTTCAGCCATGTGGTCTGGTGATTTAAATGCCAGGTCATCACCCCAAGAATTTTCATCTATAACATCTGAATTACTGTTCCGGCTTGCCAAAATCTTTTGCATTTTGATTCTATCACACATTAGAGCACAAAGTTACGCCAATATTATTTTTGGCTATTAATTTAGCAAAGTTCTGCTTTGTTTTAAAAAACTGAGTTTGGCAGGAGAATGAGACAGTAGAAATCACTGAGCTACCCAGGGAAATTGTAGAAAAATGTGTAAGAGAACTCCTTACTTTTAGGAATCCATCATACTTTCAGGAAATTTTAGTTCTATAAACACAGATTTGAATACTTAGGTTTTTGTCTTATTATTTATAATTGAAAAAACATTGGAAACTCATTTACTGCCTAATGTTAAGGGAATGTGTAAATAAATTTTGATGTAGTCATTCAATGAAATATTTTTGCCACCAATAGAAATTTATTTATAAAGACTTTTTTAAGATATAGAAAAATATGTATCACTATATGCAATATATTTTATATAAATTTAGCAGAAACTTGTATTCTCATTATGATATTTTGATTTTTTTCTTTTCTATATTTTTTTCACTTTTATAATGAAATAAATGGAAAGTCTTCTCTGATGAAAGTCTGTTTCAAGATCACTCTCAGCTTTTGATTATGGATAAATTCTTTGCATTTTTATGTCTAAGGAACTTTCATTTTTTTTAACTATCTTGTGACATAGGGTTTCCTTCACTTTGTCCCACTCACATATGTTTTACAGCAGAACCACCCCAATTCGATAATTAGCACTTCCTGTTGAGCTTATCTGGAAGAGCTCTGAAGCCTGCTGCGGCTGTTGCTGCTAAGCCTGAGTCTCTGTCAAATGTTGTCGTTCAGTCACTAAGTTGTGTTTGACTCTGCGACCCCATGGACTGTATCCAGGCAGGCTCCTCCACCCATGGGATTCTCCAGACAAGAATGCTGGAGTGGGTTGCCATTTCCTCCCTCCAGGGGATCTTCCTGACTCAGGGATTGAACCCTCGCTTCTTGCATCTCCTGCCTTGGCAGGTGGATCTTTGACCACTGTGCCACCTGGGATGCCCCTCCTAAACTGGGAAGTCTGCAGTGTCAGCTCCTCAGAGCCCCTGCGCGGTGTGAAGTGCCTGACTCTAAGATTCTCTGATTGTACTGAAAGGGCCAGACATGAAGATTTTGATAGTGAGGTCTCCACCTCAAAGATATCTCTAACAAATCTCCACATTGCTAGCGACACAACCAGATACAGTATCAAGTTGCCTCACCCTTGAAGTTCCCCTTGTAGGGAGCCCTGGGTGAAGTAGATAACTGCCCCCTTGCCTGCTTTTCTCCTCTAGCACCCCAATCCCTGCTCTTATGTTTAAAGAGCGAAGTCCGAGCCCCCTCCCACCCTCAACCCCAGGAAAGGCAGAGCCCTAGGTCTGCACTTTTTCTCTCTCTCCATGACCTCACTATTTTGCTTCATGTGTGCTGTGTCCCCTCCAGGACTTTGGAGTCATACACCTTGTCGTTGTTTTTTGGTTTCCTGATGGTTGTAGCTGATGTGCCTCTTACAATTACAAAACAACATAGGGGCTGGTCCAGCCACAGTACTGGATCCAGTTCTAAAAACATCTGTGAGACTCACCACAAGTGTGAGTGTGTGTGTTAGTCACTCAGTCATGTAACCCCATGGACTGCAGCCCACCAGGTTCCTCTGTCCGTGGAATTCTCCAGGCAAGAATACTGGAGTGGGTTGCTACTGCCTTCTCCAGAGGATCTTCCCAACCTAGGGATCAAGCTCAGGTCTTCTGCATTGCAGACAGATTCTTTACGGTCTGAACCACCAGAGAAGCCCCACAAATAGGACAGCCAAAGTGAGCTCACCCAGAGGTTCTGAGAGCATCACTAACCAGAGGCTGAGACCGATAGGAAACGCCCTATCATTGCTGTCTTCTACCTGGGGGCTCAGTTTTGCTCCTTTTCTGAGTTAATCACTGGAGCTGCAGAAAGATTAGTGGAATCTGAAATTATATCACAGGTCTGGTCTAGGGTTCTGTGTGAACCACATTCCTCCATGTCATGGAGGTTGAAGCAGAAGGATTTCCACTGCCATTCAGCAAAGAGCTGAGCTTGGCCTTGTTTCCCCACCACTATCACTGTCTTCCACACCTTCCACACTAAGACTGGCTGTGGGGCACCAGCCTCTTTGTCTGCGGTCCTATGGTCCTTGTCCTCCATGACCTCTGCCTGCCTTCCATCTGTGGGAGAACTTTAGCCAAAGAACAATTTTAATCAGAGAGGTGACAGAAGGCAGAAACAAAGGGAAATAGTTAAAGGAGACCAAATAATAATAGTTTCATCGTTAAGCATAGTCAAGGACTGTAGTTCCTTCTCAAGGGCTATAGATAATATTCTGAGCCATATCCTGTGAGCTGTCTTACAGATATTAAAACTTCCACCAGGTGGAAGAAGTTAATTGCATGATGACCAGGCCATAGCCATGACACTGTTGTTGCTGTTCAGTTGTTCAGTCATTTATGACTCTTTGCGACCCCATGGACTGCAGCACCCCAGGCTTCCCTGTCCTTCACCATCTCCTGGAGCTTGCTCAAACTCATGACCATTAAGTTGGTGATGCCATCCATCCATCTCATCCTCTGAAGTTCCCTTCTCCTCCTGCACTCAGTCTTTCCCAGTATCAAGGTCTTTTCCAATGAGTCGGCTCTTCGCATCAGGTAACCAAAGTATTGGAGCTTCAGCTTCGGCATCAGTCCTTTCAGTGAATGATCAGTGTTGATTTCCTCTAGAATTGACTGGTTTGATCTCCTTGCCATCCAAGGGACTCTCAAGAGTCTCCTCCAGCACCACAACTCAAAAGCAGCAATTCTTCGGCATTCAACCTTCTTAATGATCCGACTCTTTCATCCACAGGTAACTGCTGGGGAAAAAACATGACTTTGACTATATGGACCTTTGTTGGCAAAGTGACGTCTCTGATTTTTAATATGCTGTCTAGATTTGTCACAGCCATGACATAAGCTGTTGAAATTTTGAGAAATGGCCTCAAAGAAATGGAAACAAACCAGCCCTGGAACTGAAGATTGACTAACTGTACTTCAATATAATAAAGATGATGCTGGTCAGTCCAATTTCAAGATGGTGGCCTGACCAGCCATCTTTCAAGATGATGACCAATTTCAAGAAGACTGTCAGAGCTGACTGTACTGTTTCATCACAAAGCCCCCTCCCTCTGTCTATAAAAGTTCTTTCCCACTGATTGGCAGTGGAGGGGAGTCAGCCTTTGGATAGATTTCTTCCCCACCCCTCCTTCCCCTCCCTCCCCACCCCCCTTGCCAACCCTGGTTGCTGACATCCAAAATAAAGCAAATTTACCTTTCCACCAGCTTCCCCTGTGGCTCAGCTGGTAAAGAATTCACTTGCAATGCAAGAGACCTGGGTTTGATGCCGGGGTTGGGAAGATCCCCTGGCGAAGGGAAAGGCTACCCACTCCAGTATTCTGGCCTGGAGAACTCCATGGATTATTTAGTCCATGAGGTTGCAAAGAGTCGGACATGACTGAGCCACTTTCACCTTCACTTTTCACCTTTCCATCAACCTGGCCTCTTTAATGGCTCTGAGCAGCGAACAACACTGTCACCCTATTCAGATACTACCAGTAAACCCTGTATCCTCTCATTTTACTCCTTACCTGAGCTCCTCAAGATCACCCCAGGACGAGAGCACTTGTGCCCAGAGATCCTCCTCGCCCCTCTCCCTGCCAGGCTGAGCTCTTGTTGCCATCACTTTCCAGCCTTTCTCCTTCTCGTCTGAGGGTCCTCCCCCTGCCCTGCCTGCCTAAGAAATCAAGGACCAAGGAGGACACGTCCTCTTTGGCCCCCAAGCTGCCTGTGACATTGTTAAGTCTGGGGTGCACACCTGGCTCTGGGAAAATTGGGGGATAGGCAGAAGAACTGGGGAGAGGGTACCATTTTACAATGTATTTTTTATTATTATTTAAGCAGAAAGTAAAAATGATAACCTTCTCACTTTAGGGATAACCTTCATTCCTTAACATCTTATACGTCGTTTTTCTAGTCTTTTATGGGTTATGTCATTTTTATAGCAGCTGAAACCATATAGCAGCTTTTTATAGTAATTGAAACTATTTAAAGTACCCTGGAAAGGTACTCCTTTGCTTTTTGACTCTCCCTTTCTTTTTCTCCCTCCTGCACAACCCTTTTTGATTACCGGTTATTGAGGCAAGTCTGAGAGGGGAGGTGAGATCAGCCCTAGTTAACCCCATTGCTAATTGCGATTCCAATGCTAGCTGTGCTGCCTCATTCAGGCTCCAGCCTCCTTTCAGAGTGAGAGCCAGGTACCAGCGTTCATTGCCTTTTACATTTGAGGAAACAATACTCAAGGAGCTTTAGTGGCTGGACCATCGTGACACAGCAAGAGGCAGGGCCAGCACCAAAGCCCAGCCTTCACAGCCCCGTTTCTATGTCCCTGCTGTCAGCAATGGGTGTGGGCTGATTTGATAAGGATCTTCTTGGGGTCTGATTTCAAGTGGGCGAAAGGAGAGGCCCAAGTAAATGAAGCTGGGAACAAAAGCAGCAGAGAGCGGAGCAGCCAGGGGCAGGGTGGGCTGGCTTCTCTAAGCCTCTTGGGCTTCTGGGAGGTGTTCCAAGGAGCCTGGCCTCTCTTCCCAGAGGAGAGCTCATATTTGTGCTCAGTCACAGACTATTTACAGCCCATTTGTGCCTACCTGATGCGCTGGCGATTAGAGGGGCAGCCATGGGCCCACCAGGGAGTGCAGGTTTGCTTTCTCTGGATTCTGAATGTGAGTGGGAGGAGACCTTCCCCTCCACTCCAGGGTAAGGCAGAGTCCCCGGGGTTTTCACAGAACTGCCCCGTCTTTGATGGAGGCGGTCCTCGGCACCACTGGCCATTCTGCCACGGGCCCCTCCCAGACCTTCTCCTTGGGTTTCCAAATGGCTGCTCCTTCTTTTTTTTTTTTCCCTGAAAAGAAGAAAGTATGCTTAACTGTACTCATCCCGGGGTCCACCCTCAGGGAGCTCTCTGTGTCCTAACACCCCTGCCCTGGGGCTGGAGACGCGGCCCCTAGAGAGCCTGGGCCGGGCGCTGCGTGGGATGTCAGGGGAGCATCTCAGCACATGCACCCCGCCCCAGCCCCCCGGGTGGGGGTCCTTTTGCGGTGGGCCTTGTATGAGACATTCATTTCTTATTCCACAAATACTTATTGAGAAGCTGCTAAGTGCTGGAGACGGAGGGGACACGACCCCCCCAGCTCTCTGGTGCCGGGATCCAGGGGCAAAGCTTTGCGAGTCTGCGCGGGCGCCTGCCGGAAGATGCGGAAACAAAAGTTGGCGGGAATTTCATTCTGTCTTAAAGCCCTTCCCCTACCTCCGGAACGACCCCAAGTCTGTTAGATGCTTTCCTGTAAATAAACAACGGAGTTTATCCAGAGTGGCGACAGAGCTGAAAGTCCGAAATGATTTGAGCCAGAGGGGATTTTGAAGGTTAACTGTGTTAAGACAAGGAAGTATGAAACCGGATGCTACGCCTAATAAGCACCATGACTTTAAAGCAGTATTGATTACTTTGCTCAGGAAGAGAGATGACTTTCTTCCTAACCATAAAGATTCTTGTTCTTTTACAGTTTGTAAGCTCACATTCTTGACAGGCCACTTAAAGGAAAATTGTGTAAAAATCTCATTTTAAGTTGCAATTTTTCTGCTTATCCAAAAATTAATGTTTTGCATAAACATAAATATTAAAATGTACATCATATATTAATTCTCTTGTAAGGAGGATTGTCCTTTTTTCTGAATTTATGTATTTTGCAATTAGTTAAGGTGTTAAAGGAAAATGAAAAGATGATAATAATAAAGAGTAGCTGCTTTTTAAATATCCTTGTGTGATAAAACAGTGACAGTCCTATGTTAATTCCCCATATTCTTAAGTTTGTATTATTCTTTGTTATTATGCTAAGATATAATTTATTTTATTTATTATATACAACATTACATAATGTAATTTATTATATAATAACATAGTAATGTTGGACTTCCCTGGTGGTTCAGATGGTAAAGAGTCTGCCTGCAATGCAGGAGACCTGGGTTTGATCCCTGGGTCAGAAAGGTCCCTGGAGAAGGAAATGGCAACCCACTCCAATATTCTTGCCTGGAGAATCCCATGGACAGAGGAGCTTGGTGGGTTATAGTCCTTGGGGTTGCAAAAACTTGGACGTGACTGAGTGATTAACACAGTCACCTTATAGTAATGTTATTTACACATTTATTATTATTTAAGTGACAGGGCCTCCCTGGTGGCTTAGAGGGTAAAGAGTCTGCCACAATGCAGGAGACCCGGGTTTGATCCCTGGGTTGGGAAGATCCCTTGGAGAAAGAAATGGCAACTCACCCCAGTACTCTTGTCTAGAAAATCCCATGGACGGAGGAGCCTGATAGGCTACAGTCCGTGGGGTCGCAAACAGTCAGACATGACTGAGCGACTTCTCTTTCCTTTCCTTTCCTAAGTAACAGAGCAAATATCTAACTACCTCTTTCTTCTTAGAAGATCACCACAACCACCCCACACTGCTCACTCCCCCCCCAAAAAAAATATCAAGAAACAGAAATGCAGCTTCATCTGTGATGAGACCAGGCAACATCTGTGACCTCACTGATCCCGACTGCAGTATCTGGAGTGAAAGTGTTAGACGCTCAGTCGTGTTTGACTCTTTACCACCCCCATGGACTGTAGCCCACTAGGCTTCTCTGTCCTCCACTGTCTCCTGGAGTTTGCTCAAACTCATGTACATTGAATTAGTGATGCCATCTAATCGTCTTGTCCTCTGCCATCACCTTCTCCTTTTGCCTTCAATCTTTCCCAGCCCTGGAGCGGTTGCTATTTGCTGGCTGGAGAGAAACAAAGGCTAACTACTCACCCATTCAAAGAGGCTCAAGTTCTGAGAAACTGCGCTGTGATCTAAGGAGAATCCTGTGTGTCAGGAGGCTCAGCGTGTCAGATACCAATTGATGAGTAATGAACAATCAGTTCCCAACACAGTAGCTTAAAAGAATATCCCAGGGGACTTTCCTGATGGTCCAGTGGTTGAGAACCCACCTTCCAGTACAGCAGACTCAGATTTGATCCCTGGTTGGGGAAATAAGATCCTACATGGGGCAACTAAGCCTGAGTGCCACACCTAGAGATCCCTTGAGCTGCAATGAAGGATCTTGTATGCCTCAACTAGCACCTGATGCAGTCAAAACAACAACAACAACAACAGCAACAACAACAACAAAGAACATCCATTTTATTTGCTAAGGATCCTGGGGGTCAGTGGTTGCAATGGGTTCAATAGACACATCTTTGAGTGTCTCTCTTGGGGTTACGAGGCAGAAGTCTTCCTGTTTGGCTGGGGCTGGTCCTTGATGGTGTCCCTCATGTGTCTGGCAGTTGGAGCTGGAAAAACAAGTTCAAGGAATTTGGCCTGCCTCAAACTTTCTCCTTAACAACTTACAAGATTAGAAGTCAATAGAGCAATGCCTTCCAAGTTTAAGAAGGAAAAAAGTGACCTGGAAATAAGGGTACAGAAACATGTTTCTAAATGTACAAGAATTCAAGGAATATATCTTCCACATGCTTTCTTTGAATTAATCACTGACAGGTGAAGTTTAGCCATCTGTTATGGACTGGATTTTGTATGCCTTCCCCATCCCCTCCCCCTACACAAAATATTTATATATTGAATCCTCATTCCTGGTGCCTCAGAATGTGACTGCATTTGGAGTTTGGGTCTTTAAAGAGGTGTGTGTGTGCTAAGTCATTTCAGTCATGTCTGACTCTTTGAGACCCTATGGACTATAGCCTGCCAGGCTTCTCTGTCCATGGGATTCTCCAGGCAAGAATACTGGAGTGGATTGCCACGCCCTCCTCAAGAGGATCTTCCCAACCCAGGGATCGAACCTGTGTCTCTTACATCTCTTTCATTGGCAGGTGGGTTCTTTACCCTTAGAGTAACCTGGGAAGCCCCTTTAAAGAGGTGATTAAGTTAGAATGAGATCATTGCAAGGGGCTTGAATTCAGTATGACTAACGTCCCAATAAGAAGAGGAAATTTGGCACAGACCCATACAGAGAGCATATAATGTGAAGACGGGGAAATCGGCCATCTACAAGCCAAGGAGTGAAGCCTCACAAGGAACCCACCCTGAAGACACCTCAATCTCAGACTTCTAGCCTTTAGGACTGCGAGAAAATAGCTTTCTTTTGTTTAAGACACCCCATCTGTGGTACTTTGTTATGGCAGCCCTAGCAAACAAATACACCAACCAAGAAAAATGAGTAAAAGAAATGAAAAGAGAAGTGGGATGAGAGTTGAACCACATCACCACAGGGCTAAGTCTAACACAAATGGGGGCAAGTGTTACACATGGGCCGAGCATGGGTAAGCTCATAAATCCGTTTTTAAGGGACTTGGGCTCCACTTGCACTGAGGCCCCCAGGTAACATCGGGCCAGTCACTTGGGTTCACTGGGCCACACTGGGCTTCAAGGTAATGAACAACTTCCAACTCAGGCTCTAGAGAGTCCTAGGCATTCAGCACAAGGGCATCAGGGATTTCCAAGAAAATGAGGAGGCGAGTCTGTGGGGTCTGGACCCTCCTCTACTTCATGGGCAGCCCCAGGCCTTCACAGTGAGAGCTCTCGGACAGGAGTTTGCTGAAGCTAAAGCAAGCCTGAACCCCAGTGACCTGGATCATTTTCTTAATTTTCTGCCAAGTCAGAAAGTTGTTAGCATCTTCAGGTGGTTTCACCCTATCGTGGGTGTGTGCTCAGTTGCTCAGTCTTGTCTGACTCTTTGCGACCCCAATGGACCATAGCCCACCAAGCTCCTCTGTCCATGGGGATTCTCCAGGCAAGAACACTGGAGTGGGTTGCTGTGCCCTTCTTCAGGGGATCTTCCCAACCCAGGGTTCAAACTCAGCTCTCCTGCATTATGGGCAGTTTCTTCACCATCTGAGTCACCAGGGAAGCCCTTCACCCCATTAGCCTTAAGACAATGTAAGGACATGTTGGTAACTTATATGGGGTTCTGTCACCAGCCACATTTCTAGCCAAGACCCACCACAGGGTTCAAGCTTGGCTCCTCCTCAGGAGGACCAGCCTGTCATGGGAGATGGATGCGCTGCTGAAGAGAGGGGAGACCCAAGGGGCCGATTAGGTAGCGAATCTCAGGAACTCATTGTTGGCTTCAGGCCACCTCAGGGAAGGGGTCAGAGTGACCAAGCCCTGATGGACAGGACTGGGCTCTGCAGGAGACATTTTTTTTTTTGGAGACATTTTTTACCGGAGCAAATCTTTGTCATTGTTATTCTTCTCTCCCCCTCCTCAGCCAGTGACTCGGTTCTCACAAACCAGACATCAGTGGGGCAGGGAATTTTCCTTAATAATAAGACAAACAGCAAAACGCTTTTGTAGCAACATTGATGGACCTAGAGATGATCATACTAAGTGAAGTGAGTCAGAAACAGAAAGAAAAATACCATATGATATCACTTATAAGTGGAATCTACTTTGGCTTTATTGACTATGCCAAAGCCTTCGACTGTGTGGACCAGAGCAAACTCTGGAAAATTCTTAAAGAGATGGGGATACCAGACCACCTGACCTGCCTCTTGAGAAATCTGTATGCAGGTAAGGAAGCAACAGTTAGAACTGGACATGGAACAACAGACTGGTTTCAAATCAGGAAACGAGTACGTCAAGGCTGTATATTGTCACCCTGCTTACTTAACTTATATGCAGAGTATATCATGAGAAATGCTGGGCTGGATGAAGATTCTACAAGGTGGAATCAAGATTGCGGGGAGAAATATCAATAACCTCAGATATGCAGATGACACCACACTTATGGCAGAAAGTGAAGAAGAACTAAAGAGACTCTTGATGAAAGTGAAAGAGGAGAGTGAAAAAGTTGGCTCAAAACTCAACATTCAGAAAACTAAGATCATGGCATCTGGTCCCATCACTTCATGGCAAATAGATGGAGAAGCAACGGAAACAGTGACAGACTTCATTTTTGGGGCTCCAAAAATCACTGCAAATGGTGACTGCAGCCATGAAATTAAAAGATGCTTGCTCCTTGGAAGGAAAGTTATGACCAACCTAAACAGCATATTAAAAAGCAGAGACATTACTTTTCCAACAAATGTCTGGTTTAGTCAAAGCTATTGTTTTTCCAGTAGTCATGTATGGATGTGAGAGTTGGACTATAAAGAAAGCTGAGTGCTGAAGAATTGATGCTTTTGAACTGTGGTGCTGGAGAAGACTCTGGAGAGTCCCTTGGACTGCAAGGAGATCCAACCAGTCCATTCTAAAGGAAATCACTCTTGAATATTCATTGGAAGGACTGATGCTGAAGCTGAAACTCCGATACTTTGGCCACCTGATGTGAAGAACTGACTCATTTGAAAAGCTCCTGATTCTGGGAAAGATTGAAGGCAGGAGGAGAAGGAGATAACAGAGGATGAGATGGTTGGATAGCATCACCAATTCAATGGACATGAGTCTGAGTAAACTCCGGCAGTTGGAGACGGATAGGGAGGCCCAGCGTGCCACAGTCCATGAGGTCGCAAAGAGTCAGACACAACTGAACAACTGAACTGATCTTAACTGATAAGTGGAATATAAAATACAACACAAGTGAACATACCTATGAAACAAAAACATGCCCACAGGCATAGAGAACAGACTTGTGGTTGCCAAGGGGGAGGGAATGGGGAGGGAAGGATTGGAAGTTTGGGATTAGCAGATGCAAACTATCATATAAAGGATGAATAAAAACAAGGTCCTACTGTATAGCACAGGGAGCTATATATTCAGTAACCTGTGCTAAATCATAATGGGAAAGAATATGAAAAAGAATGTGTATCTATAACTGAGTGACTTTGCTGTTGTTCAGTTGCTCAGTAGTGTACGACTCTTTGCAACTGCATGAACGGCAGCACACCAGGCTCTCTTGTCCATCACCGTCTCCCGGAGCTTGCTTAAACTCATGTCCATTGAGTTGGTGATGCCATCCAGTTATCTTGTCTTCTGTTGCCCCTTCCCCTCCTGCCTTCAATCTTTCCCAGCATCAGGGTCTTTTCCAATGAGTCGGCTCTTCATATCAGGTGGCCAAATAATTGAAGCTTCAGCTTCAGTCCCTAGAATGAATATTCAAGGTTGATTTCCTTTAGAATTGACTGGTTTGATCTCCTTGCAGTCCAAGTCACTCTCAAGAATCTTCTCCAAATCACAGTTCAAAAGTATTAATTCTTCAGTGCTCAGCCTTCTTTATGGTCCACCTCTCACATCCATACATGACTACTGGAAAAACAATAGCTTTGACTAGACAGACATTTGTCGGCAATGTTAATGTCTCTGCTTTTTAATATGCTGTCTAGGTTGGTCATAGCATTTCTTCCAAGGAGCAAGCATCTTTTAATTTCATGGCTGCAGTCACCATCTGCAGTGATTTTGAAGCCCAAGAAAATAAAGTCAGTCACTGTTTCCATTGTTTCCTTATCTATTTGCCTTGAAGTGATGGGACTGGATGCCATAATCTTAATTTTTTGAATGTTGAGTTTTAGGTCAGTATTTTCACTCTCCTCTTTCATCTTCATCAAGCTCCTCTTTGCTTTCTGCCATAAGGGTGGTGTCATCTGCATATCTGAAATTATTGATATTTCCCCCAGCAATCTTGATTCCAGCTTGTGCTTCATCCAGCCCAGCATTTCTCATGATGTACTCAGGATAAATGATGTATTCATGATTAAATCACAATGGGGAAGAATATGAAAAAGAATGTATATCTGTATAACTGAATCACTTTGCTGTACAGTAGAAATTAAACACAGCATTGTAAATCAACTATACTTCAGTAAAATTGATTTAGAAAGCTTCTAAGTGGCTGGCCTGGAATTATTCCTCAATTTCTCCTTAAGGAGCCTCATGGAAGGCAACACCCCTCACATAAGAGGCACCATCACATGCTTCACTTTTTTAGGGGAAGAAACCTTCTCTCCCTTGTCAGGCTTTCTAGAAGTCTTTTAACGGAGAGCTGGAACGTTCTCAAGGTGTGTGGCGTGTAGGGTGAAGGAAGGACGGATGGCCAGAGAGCATGGACGAGCTGTGTCTGAAGACAGACTGCCAGAATGTTCCTCTGGGGCTCACGTTCTGGCTGCAGCAGTTGTTTCCCTTCCAGGAAATTTCAGACAAGTTCACAGACCACCATGAGCTCGCAAACAAACTGCTAATAAAGAGGCTTCCAGCTGGGGTGGAGCAGGAAAGGGAGAAGCCCTGAGACCATTCACCAAACAGAGACAGAAAAACAAGTGGTGCACGGAGGACAGGGGGCTGAGCGTTGACCTGTGTGCTGGGGGCCCAGAGGCCACGGGAAATGGCCAGGGCTCAACAAAGGCTTCAGAGGCGCGCGAGGATCAGGCCCTGGAAGGCAGCCGGGGTGACCCAGGTCTCCTTTGCTGGGTTTCTAACGGCTCCTCTGAGACCCCGCGCTGGAGGAGAGTGAGGAAAGCAGCCGGTTGCTGGACTGAGTCCCCTTAGAGCAACTTGGACGGGCTTTTCCGGTGATTTAACAGCCTCGGTTGCCTCTGAAAGGGGAACGCAGTGCAGCTGGCCCATAAAACTGCCGCGCTTTGGGGTTTGGAAAAAATCCTCGTCAGAGAGAGTCAGAACGGCCTGGAGGGCTGACCGGGGCCAGAGCTCAAGGCTGGCTGGGGAAAGCAGCTGTCCCCAGGGTGGCCGGGTCAGCGAGCAAGACACCAACCCCACCGGAGCTGCGGAGTCCCGAGGGGTGGGCGCATGCGCTGTGGTCCTCACGCAGGCAGTCTCGCTTCCATTTCCTGGGTGGCTGAGACCGGGCCGTCCACCCGGAAGCGGCGGTCCTTGCGTCTCTCGGCTGGAAAGCACAGGAGGACATGCTGGGCGGTGGGCCATGCGGGACCTACGCTTTGCCACGGAGAACTTGGTTCTAACAGACCCCACCAGCGGGTTCAGATTTCAGCTCCCCACTCGGCCAGAGACTGCTGCTTGCGGTTCTTTCTGGAGAAGGGAATGGCTACCCACTCCAGTATTTTTGCCTGGAGAATTCCATGGACAGAGGAACCTGGCCGGCTGCAGTCCATGGGATCCCAAAGAGTTGGACACGACTGAGCCACTTTCAACTTCTCCCCCATGTCAAACATCACTTGATTATTCATTGACCTATTCATTCAACAAATACTTAAGACCCTCTTGGTATAAAACGGCCGTGAAGATGACATCAGCGGTGACTTGGCCCAGCCCTGTGCCAGCTGCTGTAGTGAAAGAACAGAGTTAGGCACTGTCTTTTGAGAGTATCAGGTGGGTGGAGGAAATGCATGTTATTTCTTTGATTTCTTTAACGCTCATGTAGTGAGTGCCCTTTATGCGGAGACCACTGTTCTTAGCACCTAATACATTTAATCCACCTCACAATCCCATATCCCCATTTTACAGAGGAGAAAAACAGAGACAAAGGAACCTGCCTCAGGACCACACAGCTAGGAGGAGGTTAGCTGAGCTCAGGTGGGCTCTAGCACCCATTCCTTTAAATGTTACACCATTAAACAGATAAATGGAATGAAGAGTCTATAGTCTATAGTGTCTCCTTGGTGCTTGGAAAGAACAAAAGGGGGATTTGTTTTCACAGAGGTTGGGAGTCAGGGTGGATTTCTCTGAAATGGTAACAGAAAGGAGGAAGTCTGTTCCACAAGAAGAAAAATACGAAAGCAAAGGTCTGGGGTGAGAAAAGTCATGATGAACTCACAACACTTGGAGGGAAATCAGTGCTGTCCTGAGAACAAGGTGAGCCCCAGGCAGGATGGGGAGAGACGAGGTTGGAGGGTAAGGTCAAGCCATATTCAGTTTCCTTTGGCAGATCTCAAGGTAAGGTGACAAAGGGTGTGGTGGTGATCGGGTTGGGGGGAGGGGGGAGGGCGTGGAGATCTTTCTTTAAGAAATCAGGCATATAATGTAGCATGACCATGTGGGGAAGTTGCCAGTATTCATTTTGAAAAAGCCCCCATTGCATATTTCACATATACTTGACACTCACAACCACCCTGTAAGGAATTAGATCAAATTAACCGCTTTATGATCGCACCCCACCCCACCCCTTCCTCATACCCACTCTCCCTCCTTGCTGCTGCTAGCGGAGTTCTGTTCTGGGAGGCCATGCATCCAGCCCTGGCAAACACCCCCATCCTAGCCTCCACCACGGCCAGGGGTGGCTCTGCACCCTTCCTGGCCAGTGAAACATTGGCAGGGATTCTGGGAAGCCTTTTGCTTTTCCTGACAAGAGGCACAAATGTGAGTCCATCACCACTTTCTCTTCCTCTCTACCTGGAAGGGGATGTCTGTAGCTGCAAGAACTATTGTGCAACATGATACAAGAAGCGTAGGAGAAAAGCCAAGAGACTCTGAGAAGCTGGCTCTGAACTGGTGCCAGCAACCACCCACAGCTAGACTTGTTATAGGGGTGAGGGGTCAACCCTTATTAGTTTCAGCCATTTCTGTAACTGAGAATTCTATTACTTGTGTGTTCCTCCTAAAGAAAACACTGTTACACTCTAAACAAACTGAGAATGAGAAAATATCAGACCTAGCAGAGAGGAGATTTAACCCCTAATTCACCTGAGTCTTCATCCAGTGCTCCTCCACCATTCTTAAAAGAATGCTTACCTTGCCTTCGGTATTTCTATGTGTGTTTAACTTTCTTGGCATCGCATATGCCAAACCCCAAACCTGCATTGCCCCGAGCACCTTCCAAGCAGCCACGATTTGAATCAGGTGGCCCCACCCTCTTTAAGGGACCAAACAGAGTCCCTGACCCAATAGTGTCAATGCACAGACTAGTCAAAAGCCCATGATATGGTCCGCTCTGGAAAAGATGAATTGGCCAAATAAGGATTTCTCTTGCAGGAATTTGAACTAGGTAGTTCTGGGAGATTGGAAAAGGAAACAGAAGAGCTGAAGTGGGAAGGTAAGACCACCTGGAAGGATCTTGTGTCATCTAAGTTGTGAGGAAGCTGAAACCATGAGAAGCAGAAGTTACAAAGTAGAGAAAGCACATAAAAAGCAAAGAAGATGGGCTAGTATACTGAGAGCAGGGCAATAGAAGCAGTCAGCCCAAGCTATAAAGTGCAGGCTTTACTTGGACAGAATTTAAACACAGTCATGAAACCCACCTGTAATTGATCTTTTACAATATCACTTGGGCTTCCCAGGTTGTGCTAGTGGTAGAGAACCTGCCTGCCAATGCAGGAGATGTAGAGATGCAGGTTTGATCCCTCGGTCGGGAAGATCCCCTGGAGGAGGGAATGGCAACGTACTCTGGTATTCTTGCCTAGAGAATCCCATGTAGAGAGGAGTCTGGTGGGCTACTATCCATGGGGTCACAAAGAGTCAGACATGACTGAAGCAACTTAGTACACACACATGTTCCCTGGCAAGTCTGAACGAGAAAAGAAAAGAGCTCTTTTGTTGGTGTAAGTTCTGAACTACTGCTGTGATTATTGCTGAGTTTTAATAATACATATGGAAGTTTTAAATGAACATGCTTTTCATAACCAACCCTTTAAGAAACACTATATTCTACACTGAAGTTAATTCAGAGAACTTGCAGTTTGTGGTCAGACCCAACACATGTAGACTCAGCTACACATGTTCTTTTCAAGAATAAATTTTTCACAGTTTAGAACTGATGAAACTATCTTAGGATACAGCTTATTTCTCCAAAACCCTGGAGTATGACAGATGCCTGCATTTAAATACTAATTCAAAATAGACCATGACAACGTAATGTTTGTAAAGAAGAAAACAGTTTGAGTTACTTTGCCCGTGACTACTGGAGTTTTCAATTTGTGCTTAAAATCTAAAACCACAAAGTAGATTATTTTTGTTTGGAAAGTGCAAAGTTAAATTCATTCATGTTTACATTGAAATATAGTCTTCTTTCTAGATTGTGAATTGGAGTGGGTTGCCATGCCCTCCTCCAAGGGATCTTCCAGACTCAGGGATCGAACCCAGATCTCCCACATTACAGGCAGATTCTTTACTGTCTTAGCCATCAGTGAAGCCCAGAAATACTGGAGTGGGTGGCCTATCCCTTCACCAGGAGTACTTCCTGACGCGGGAATCAAACCAGGGTCTCCTGCCTTGCAGGCAGATTCTTTACCAGCTGAGCTACCACAAAGCCATTGAAATACAGGGATTCTTTCTTATAGCAACTAACTGTACATAACTATCATGCCTAAGAGTTTTTTTTTTTAATTACAAAATTCCAGTTATTTATTGAAACTCATCTGATTTCTCCTTTGTGAGATAAAAAAAAATTTTTTATTGGGGTATAGCTGATTTACAATATCCTAAAAGGTTTTATTTTTAAAAAAATATTTATTCATTTACTTGTTTGGCTGCTCTGGGTCTTAGTTGTGGCTTGTGGGAGCCTTAGTCATTAGACCACCAGGAAAGTCATCCTAAGACCTTTTGAAAACACATGATCTAGGCACCACCAAAGACTACAAAATCAGAAGCTCCTGTCACTGTGTCTGATAATGTATAATTTTAAAATGTTATTCTGCCTGAAATGGAGCAGACTATATAGTCCTTGCCATCTCCCACCCCCACTGTGTCTTCTGCCTGCTTTTGGCCTGTAAAAAACTTTAATCAAAGAATAAGTTTAGTCAGTTAATCAGAGAAGTGAGAAATGGTGGAACCAAGGAAAACAGCCAAAGGAGACTAAATAATAATAGTGTTATCATTAAGCATAGTTGAGGACCTTTGGTTCTTTCTCAAGGGCTGTAGATAATATTCTGAGTCATATCCTGTGAACTAAACCCCCAGGTGGAGAAGTTTATGACATGATGACCCAGACTGTACCCAGGACTTGAGCTGCCACAATTCAGAGAATTGACAGCAAAGAAATGGGAACAAGTGCACCCCGGAACTGAAGATTAACTACTGTACCTAAAACAACCAAGAAGATGCTAGTCAGACTACTGATGATAATTGGAAGATGCGTGTACTGTTTCTGCATGTAACCCCCCCCCCCACACACACACACACTTTGTCTATAAAAACTCTCACCACCTGCTTTTCAGGAGTGGAGGGGAGTCAGCCTTTGGACAGATGTGCACCACCCACCTCCCCAGTTGCCAACATCTGAAATAAAGCAAACTTTCCTTTCCACAACCCGGCCTGTTTACTGGCTTTTGAGAGGCGAGCAGCCAGACTTCTCCTCAATGCATACCTTTTGGTAACATGCCTGGTTTAGGAACCAAAGCCTAAATCACCCTAAAGAGATAGGTATATATTTGCATTCACCAAGTAGTAACTACCCAGATCATAGACATGATACTTAGAAAGAGTTAACCCAAATCTTCAGAATTAACCCTGTATTTTTAACTGCTCTTCATGATAGAAATATCACTGATAGATTCAGTGTAGAGATCAGCATTAAGTGATTTGTGGAGGTATTTACCACCCCCAGCAGAAGAGAGTTTTCAGATATAGTGACTGCCTGCCAGCCTTGACTGCCATTGAAAACCATGCTTTTGGTAAGTATGTCACAGACACTGAGCAGATTTGCACAGCAACAGATAATTGCTGGGGCTCCTTGACCCAGAGAACTCAGGAACTCCCAGCATGAGATGGTCTGACACAGCTTCTCTCACTTGCCTGGATTCATACACTTGCTTTAGTTTTTGTGGTTGTTTTCCAGGTGTCAGAAGTAGCTGAGGCATGTACTTGGTGACAGGTGTCTTCTTCCAGGGGTCTCCCACAGGCTTTGGTTCCCAGGTCAGTTGGCAAGGCTTTTGGAATGCAAGTGAGAGCCTAGAAGAGTGAAGGAAAAGGTAGGGTCTGGTTGGGAGGTTTCATCTGATGACAAAGGGTGATGGTGAATGTTGTTGCTGTACCAGGACCCTCCATGGGCTTCTCAAGGAGCTCCAAGTGATTGCTGTGATTCTGTATCTATACTGATGGCAGGAGAGCAGAGTAGCAAAAGAAAGCATCCCCTTGACCGGCTCCAGGCAACTCCTTCCTGAGGACTTCATCCTTAATAGAAACTAGAGAGATCAAAGGGTCTTCCCTCTGCCTTCAAGCAGGATGCCCACCTAAACAGTTCACACTGCTAAACAAAAGGGCTCCTGGAAAGCTTATGGGCGTGTTCCCACAACAGCCCAGGAAAGCCCAAATTAGCGGTAATTATAGTTGACAAGTTAACATGTGTATAACATATATATTACTTGGCCAACAAAGATTCATATAGTCCAAGCTATGGTTTTTCCAATAGTCATGTATGGACGTGAGAGTTTGACCATAAAGAAGGCTAAGCCCCAAAGAACTGATGCTTTTGAACTTGGTGTTGGAGAAGACTCTTGAGAGTCCCTTGGACTGCAAGGAGATCAAACCAGTCAATCCTAAAGGAAATCAATCCTGAATATTCATTGGAAAGACTGATGCTGAAACTGAAACTCCAATACTTTGGCTACCTGAGCCAAACTCATTAGAGTTTGAGAGCCGACTCATTAGAAAAGACCCTGATGCTGGGAAAGATTGAAGGCAGGAGGAGAAGGTGATGATAGAGGGCAAGATGGTTGGCTGGCATCACTGACTCAATGGACATGAGTTTGAGCAAGCTCTGGGAGATGATGAAGGGCAGAGAAGCCTGGCATGCTGCCGTCCATGGGGTCGCAAAGAGTCAGACACAACTGAGCAATGGAACAACAAGTAGCTGAAGAGGGAAACATAGCTTGGAAGGATTATGGGTGTGACTTTTGGCAGGTGGCATGGAATAGAATGAAATAGAGAAAACACCGTGCATTCCAAGACCCACAACAAAAACACACAAAGGCTTTTTAGCATATCAGTGAAGTCTTAAAGCTATAGTCCCTAGGCTATAGCATGGACTAAAAAGAGACTGATGATTTGAAAGGTAAGCAGACCTTGGACCCCCAACATTCTGCAACAAGGAAACAGGTAGTAAAAGCTGCTTAGCCATCCAAAAATGGCATATTTGTCTTCCTCAGAAATGGGCAAGGGGTATGATGAGGAAGCAACATCTTCCAGAGCCAAAGGGGAAAATAGACTTGGGAACTACTCCCAGAACTGGAACCAAAATAAGAAACTTTACCTATTTCCAGAGTGGGGAGACCCAACCCCAGTTGCCCAGGAGTCTTCAGGGACCAGTAACTGCTATGGGCTCACATCCTTCCCTTATGTGAATAGGAAGAGCTTTTCTGATCATCCTCCCTAGTTCAGCTTTAATCTTTGGTGTATATGGAGCAGTCAACTCCATGCAGGTTACACCTGTATCCTGCTATTCAAGGTGGTAGGCGGAATTTTAAAGATGTTTGTCCAAGACTCCTGTCTCCTGCTATTTAATAAAATACTAATCCAGTTGCACCTGTCAAGGGTCTTTGAAGTAAAAAGTGAAAGTGTTAGTCACTCAGTCATGTCCTACTCTTTGCAACCCCATGGGCACTGTAGCCCACCAGGCTCCTCTGTCCATGGAATTCTCCAGGCAAGAATAGGAGAGTGAATTGCCATTCCCTTCTCCAGGGGGTTTTCCCTACCCAGGGATTAAACCTGGGTCTCCTGCATTGCAGGCAGATTCTTTACCCTCTGAGCCACCAGGGAAACTGTTTAATAAAAATAACAAACCAGTTACAGCTGTCAAGGGTTTTTACAGATTTAATTAAGACTATAGTTGGTTCTAATATGGGGAGATTATCTTGGATTATGTGGGTGCACTCAACCTAATCACACAAGTCCTTAAAAGTTGAGAACTTTGTCCAATGAAAGCAGAGATGAGACAGAAGGGGAGGTCACAGCATCAGATGACTTGACCTACCATTGCTGGCTTCGAAGATAAAGGAAGCCAAGGAATGCACAAAGATTCTAGAACCTGAGGTTAAACTTCAGCCAACAACCAGTAAGGAAATAGGAACCTCGGTCTTACAACTGTATGGAATTGAATTCTGTCATCAATCAAGTAAAACTGGAAATAGGTACATTTCTAGAGCCTCCAGAAAGAATGACATCCTTGCCAAAATATGATTTCAACCTGGTGAAACTCTCAGCAGAAGATCATGCTGTATCCAGACTCTTGACAGACAGAACTGTAACTTAATAAATTCATATTGTTGTTTGAAGTGAATACATTGGTTTCAGCAGCAATAGAAAATGAATGCATGCCTTCTCCCCTCAACAGCTCTCAAGAAACGACCTCTAGCTCTAGTTGCTTGCCTCTTTCACTTAAGACTTACCAGAACTGCAAGGTTCAGATAAGAAAAATGAGTTTAGTTGATGCCTAAGTGGCAATAGAGATTTAAGAAGCAATAAGTAACAAATCTGATCTTGCTCACTGACTTGAATACTTCTACTGTCATCATTTAAGAACTGTGAGGTCTTCAAATTTGTTGAAGTGAGATAAAGATAAAATATGTCTGCAAATGTGTACAACCCTCAAATCTATGTGTTTACAGGGAACTGAAAGACAATGTTTAAAGCAGTTTGCTCAAATTACAAGTATCCTGGTTGTTCAGTCGCTCAGTTATGTTCGACTCTCTGTGACCCCATGGACTGCAGTACACCAGGCTTCCCTCTCCTTCACCACCTCCTGGAGCTTGCTCAAACACACATCCATTGAGTTGGTGGTGCCATCCAACCATCTCATCCTTTGTCGTCCCCTTCTCCTCCTGCCCTCAATCGTTTCCAGTATCAGGGTCTTTTCTAATGAGTCGGCACTTCACATCGCGTGGTCGAAGTACTGGAGCTGCAGCTTCAGTACCAGTCCTTCCAATGAATATTCATGGTTTATTTCCTTTAGGATTGACTGGTTTGATATCCTTGCAGTCCCAGGGACTCTCAATAGTCTTCTCCAGGACCACAGTTCAAAAGCATCAATTTTTCTGCAATCAGCTTTCTTTATGGTCCACCTCTCACAACCATACATGACTACTGGAAAAACCATAGCTTTGACTAGATGGGCCTTTGTCGGCAAAGTAATGTCTCTGCTTTTTAATATGGTGTCGAGGTTGATCATAGCTTTTTTCCCAAGGAGCATTCTGGCATTGTGGAAAAAGCGTCACATTATAATCTCTAAGTTGCCATTTTACTTTCTGTAAAGCAGAGATGATATAATCTCCACCACAGATTACATTACTGTGTTGTCCTAATGATCCGGGAGTGAGCGACAAGAATGAAGACAGAACACATAATCTGGGGCAATGGGTCAAGGGACCTGCAGCCTCTACTGGACTGAGGTGCAGAGTCTACTCTGAGTCCAGCTTTTATTCCTAATTGCAGACTACAAGACTTTTGCAGATCTTTTCTTTCTTAAGACACATGCTGTGTTAATCACCTACTCCTAAGTGTCATGGATTACACTGGAATCGTTCGGATTTCCTTGTGTTTACCCCAGGCCGTTCCCTTCTGAGCTAGTCCTGGGAACAATTAGCAAATGATGTAGGTAATGTTCATGCCTGTGCTGACCCCGTGTTACAAGGTCCATGCTTTCATGAATCCCAGTCATACTCCCTTCTCGGTCTGGCCTTAGGGTTTGTAACAAGGAGATAACTCTTAAGAAAAGCATGAAAGATAATCATTAGCACAGTTTCTTAATATATGCTGTTTTTCCAGGTGTTATTTCTGTGGAATTTCTCAAGACTATGAAAGTACATTATTAGGAATTCCCACTGCTTTACTGTAGAAGTTCAGCCTCATGATATTTACCCAACTTGAATCACCCAGGTACATTTTTTTGTAAATTTACCGTATCTGCATGCTGCTTATCTACTCTTTACCTAATATTTTCCTTTAATTTACATAGTTTGTACTTTTTACTTTTCAACATGCAATAAAATAATCACACAGCTATTAAAAAGTTTAAACCTCCATCCATCCATGCAAGTCCTAGAATTATTTCACATGCCGTTTTTTTGAGAAGCCAGAAACTGATACAGTCAAAATGTAATAAACAGTAGCATATCCTATACAAATGTTAAAAAATGAGTTATATATTTTCAATCATTATTCAGAAATTTTATTTGGGGATAACAATTAAAAAAAAAACTTCCAGGTATGTATATTAATAATGCCCTGATCACATGAAGTTTTCTGCATTTGTTCAACAGATACGTCATGAGTATGTACTATTTGTTAAGCACCATGCCAAGCTGTGGGAACAAGGATGAAAAAAACAGATGCAATTCACAGTCCAGTGGAATAATGAAAATCCAACTGCAGGTTATACAAATAATGATTTAATTGCAAATGTTACATGTATGCAAAGGACTTTCATTTCTAGATATTTGGTAGCCATCTCCCCAGTTATATTATAAACTAAGCGCTCTGTGGCTATTTAAACAGTCTGCAAATATTTTGACCCTTTTCCTTCTGAGTGCTTAAGTTGGCATCCCCTCCCTTTAAATCTGGGTTCTTAATCAATAGAATAGCAGCAACTAATGCTACCTGAACTCTGAGGTTCAGCATTAGTCACTTACTGCTCCACAACAAATTACCCCTCAAAATCAGTGACTTAAGATATCCAAGATTTATTATCCACAGTCTCTATGGCTCGGGAATTTGGGAGTGGCTTACCTGGTGATTTTTGTCTCAGGGTCTTTTATGAGGTTACGGTTACGATATCAAACAGGGCTACAGTCATATAAAGACTTGACTAGGGCTGGAGGACATGCTTCCGAGATGGTTCACTCACATGGCCACTGGTAGGAGACCGCAGTTCCGTACCCCGTGGCTCCTTCCATAGGGTCGCTTGACTATCACAGGTAGCTGCCTTCCTCCAAAGCAAGTGACTCAAGGGGAAGCAAAGAGGAAGGCACAACGCCTTTATGCCCTAATCTCAAAAGTCACATACCGTCACTTCTATACCATTCTGTTCATTAGGAGTGAATCACTAAGTATATTTCACACTCAAGGGAGGGAAGTTAGGTGACACTCTTTGAAGGGAAGAGTGTAAAAATTTTAATACTAACGTACCTTTCAGAAAATTGATGCTGTTTCCATGCAGCTTGCTAGTTAGGCTGAAGTTGCATAAAACACTTCCTCCATGAGTTGCCATAAAAAAAAAAAATCCACACACACACAAAAAATCCACATTGTCTAAGCAGGCCATACTGTGAGGAAGCCCAGTCCACATGCAAAGACCAGTTGGTGCACCAGTTGGGAACCCAGCTTAGGTCCCAGCAAGCAGTCAACATTAATGAAAGAAAGATAAATAGATGTTTCCAGATGATTCCAGCCCTCAATTGTTGAGACATCCTCAGCCATCATCTCTCTAAGCCATTGCATTTTCCCAGCTCTCCAGACATAAGTCATCCCTAACTCTAAAATCAGCTTCTTCTCAGTACAGAAGGGGAAAGAGTATAGCACAGGGATTATAAGCATCAGTTCTGGATTTCTGGAGCCAGGAAGCACGTCCTGCCCTGCTGCTTCAAACCACATGACCTTAGGCAATCTGTGTTAACTCACTATGCCCCAGGCTCTTCATCTCTAAATTAGGAGAACTACTGCAGTCAGTCCTTTGTACCCTCAGATATGGAACTCTTGGGTACAGAGGACCAACTGCAAGGAACTTGAGCATCCACAAATTTTGTTATCTACAAGGATTCACAGATACCGAGGGATGACTGCACATAAGTGTATGGGTTTTGAAGACTGAATGGAGTAACAGATTCAAAGTTATCATTATATAATGTATGCCAGATATTGCTATTGGGGCTTCCCAGGTGGCACTAGTGGTAAAGAACCCACCCATCAATGCTGGAGACATAAGAGACATGGGTTTGATCCCTGGGTCAGGAAGATCCCCTGGAAGAGGGCATGGCAACCCACTCTAGTATTCTTGCCTGGAGAATCCCATGGGCAGAGGAGCCTGGTGGGCTGCAGTCTATAAGGTCGCAAAGAATCAGACATGACTGAAATGATATAGCATGCACTGCCGTTATTATCAGTATTTTCATTATTATTTTTTAAATTCTCATTAAATCTGTTCCTCTTCTGATATTTCCCATATCAGTTAATATCACTCCTGGCTCAACATTTAAAAAAAAAAAAAAAAAACTTCAATTTCTCTTTCTATTTCACCAACTGTTTTTTCTGGCTTTATTGAGATATAATTGATACATAAAAATTTATATATTGAAATGTACAGCTCAATATTTGATATACATGCAGTCACCACAATCAAGTTAATTAGCATATCCATCACTCCACATAGTTACCATTTTCCTCCTTGTATGTGTATGTGTGTGTGTGATGAGAAACTTAAGATCTATCCTCTTAACACATTTGAAGTACACAACACAGCATCGTTAACTATGCACACAGTGCTGTACATTATTATCTCCAAAACGTGTTCATCTTGCATGACAGAAACTTTGTACCTTTTGGCCAGCATCTCCCCATTTCTTCTTCCCACTACCCCCTGGCAACCACCATTCTACTCTCTGCTTCTGTGACTTTGACTATTTTGGTTCATTGCAGCATTATTCACAACAGCCAAAATGTAAAAGCAACCTAAATGTCCATCAACAGATGAATGGATAAAGAAAATACAGTGCATATATACAATGAAATATTATTTGGTCTTTAAAAAGAAGGAGGTCCCACCATTTCAACAACATGGCTAAACCTGGTGCTTGTATGCGGAATGAAGTAAGGCAGACACAGAAGATAAACACTGTATGACCTCACTTATGTGTGGAATCTAAAATAGTCACTATTTATAATTGGTTGTCATCTTGTTGATTCTACTTTCATAGTTTCCATTATCTTTACACTTTCAAAGCCAATTAAGGAGAAGGCCAAGTTCTCCATGGACACCAAACAATGAAAAAGGGAAAATAAACACCCTTAGGAATAATGAAAGCGCTGTATTTACCCAAAGGATAGTGGCGAGTATAGTTGGAAGAAAGGTTTAGAGAAGTTCATGGTGTAGTCCAAAGATAAGCCCTCAGCAAAAGATCATGAGGGGAAATGTTTTGAGTTAGTTCTGTCTCACCTGTTTTAAAGGAATAACTTGCTTGAACTTACTCCCTCCTCTCCAACCTGTGATCTGGAACATGAATGCCTGAGTCTGACTTTGACCATGGAGAGGAAGAAATGCATACTTTAATGGGAGGTGGAATAATCAGATGGAAAGAACCTGGTTCCCCGAATGGTGTCATGAGGTCAGGTTGCCCACCAGCCCTGATAACTGCATAAGAAAGAGAGAAATAAACTTCTCTTGGTTTTCAGAATCTCTGTGTTACACCAGCGTTGCCATTGGGTCCCTATGACCTGCTCCTTCCATTGCCAAGGAAGGATGGGCAGGGGCAGGGGCAGGGCATGGGGGTGGGGGGAAGACGAACCACTTTCTCAGATATGCTACTGGCGAGTCAAGTTCCTGGAGTAGAAAATGTGCACGTGTCTAGACAGACAACCTAAGTCAGCCTCACAGAGCGCTGTCACCCTGGCAAGGAGCAGGTGCAGCACAATAACCCCCATGTTCCCCAGAGGAGCGAAGGAGTGGCTAAGAGAACTTGACCCAAACCACCTGGTCCAATACCCAGACTCTCAATTAATTAATGTTCAAGGATAAACACAATTTCAGTTATTTCTCCAGAGGTTCTATTATTTGAAGTTAGATTGCCAATAAAGGATTGCTACCACATAAACTTTTTTTTTAACGTCTAATACACATACAGAAAAGTATGCAGAAGTGTATGACTCTATAAATTATCACAAACTGAACACACCCATATAACCAGCACCCAGTACAAGAAAAAAAAACTTGAGCAGAACCCCAAGGTCCCCCACTGTCACCCTTCTGATCACTACCCCTGCCCAAAGGCCAGTCACTTCCCCTGAGCCCACTATTTTGTGCTCCATAGAATCAGAAGTCAGTTCTTGAAGGTTTTTCCTTTGTGGGTCCAGCTCATGAAACCAGCAGTTTCCATTCTTCTTTTTAAACCTATTTCAAAAACAAAAAAGAAACCAAAACTTCGCATGCTCAACTTACCATCTTTCCTCTGTTGGAGTTTTTTAGATCAATTTGAGTTGGCAAACATTTACTCAGCTATAAGCAAGGCAATTTGTGTTTACTGAACAATGTGTTAGAAAGGCAAATTAGACTATTGTGTCCCTGTCTCCTAAAATAGCAAGGGAATATGACTGGGTACCAGTGTGCTTTTAAACCTCTTTGGTGACTGTAAAGAGCAACATTCAATGCAAGCGACATAAGAGATGTAGGTTTGATCCCTGGGTCGGGAAGATTCCCTGGAGGAAGGCATGGCAACCCATTCCAGTCTTCTTACCTGGAGGATTCCATGGACAGAGAAGCCTGGTGGGGTCAAAAAGAGTTGGACAGGACTGAAGTGACTTAGCACCCACACATGTGAAGACCTACATACATGCAAGGTGGCCTTATGGATTGTATATGGCTGGCGGGCTGGTGCCTGGTAAACTGTGACTGGCATCTCAAGGTGTCTGGATTGGGTGCTTTTACAAGGATCCCTTAGATCTCCTAGGTGCTGTGGAATTGGAGAGTATGTTCAGATCTATTTGGGATCGCACTATTTGGGGAAAATAATTTCCATAGCTGCTGATGAAAATCTGTTAAATGTCAAATTGTCCTTTGGGTTTTGCAAAGTTCTTGGGTTGTCGTGAAGACATCTCAGGGCAGGAGGTGGGCCTAGATGTAGCCACTTCTTGTCTGATAGCCTGTTTCCTGAGTGTATCAATCAGGGTTCCCTGTAATTCTCTAGGCACAACCAGTAATAGACAACCCATATGTGTGTGATGTGTGTGTCTGCATAAAAATGTAGATGCTACAGACAAACACGATTTTCACTTTAATTTCCACATTTAAGGAGAATCTTTCCCCTGTTTCCAGTTTTTAGAAGTCATACTTCAGTAGTCATTATTTCTCAGAACCCACATGATCTTTCTGTATCTCTAAAAAGTAGTTGACTGGCTTATCTTTGGTTTGTTCACCAAACCCTGCTTCTACCTTCCTCCCTTCTTCTCTGTGCCCCAAGAGAAGACCTCTGGCTCTGCTCCAACAGGTCCCCTGGCCCTCTGGCTGCACAGTTGTGTTCTGACCACAGGAAACAGTGCCAGATCAGAAGAGGGAAGGGAGACAGCTGGGAGCGTATGTTCCTCTGGCTCCCTCCTTGCAGTGTTACCTAGGGCTGGCTGCATCCCTCTTCCACACAGCTCTCGAGCTCTTTTCCCCTCTCTCTCTCCGTCCCTCCACCTCCATCCCTCTCTCTCCATCTCTTTCTTGATGACTGCTCCCTCGTCTCCTCTCTTCAGTCTTCAGGCTGGCGAAGTGACCCATCACAACCACACATGGGTTCTGTTGCCATTTTCTAAAACTTTCCTCAAAATATCTAGACTAAATGTGCCAAAGGCATCCTTTAACTGATAAAGCAGCCAAATCCAGCACTGAAACCTGGGTAGTGGTGCTCGTGTGGCCCTCCTAGGCTTGTTGATAAAGATACTCTCTAGTTTCTTTTTAAAAATATATTTATTTTTTATTTATTTATTTTGGCTGCCTCTGGTCTTATTTGTGTCTCCAGAGCACATGGGCTCAGCAGATCTAGTGCATGGACTTAGCTGCCCCAGGGCATGTGGGATTTTAGCTCCCTAACCAGACATTTCCAGAGGTTAGGAGTTCTTGTGCCCAGTGGAGACTCAATAATAAAGTTGATGACAGAGACATAAATCTACCACAATGACTGGATTTCTAAAATGCTTTTTTCCATTGCTGATCTTCCTAGAAATTATTCCAGAGCATCTCGGCCCACCTTCTTACTGTTCTAGCATTTGGGGGGAAAGGGTTGAAGTGCAAATTCATATCTGCATTTGATGATTGTTAAGGCTGTATAACGGGGCTTTCCTGGTGGCTTAAATGGTATGGAATGTGCCTGTGATGAAGGAGACCCAAATTTGATCCCTGGGTCAGGAAGATCCCCTGGAGAAGGAAATGGCAACCTACTCCAATATTCTTGCCTGGAGAATTCCAGGGACAGAGGAGCCATGGGTTCACAAAGAGTCAGACATGACTGAGCAAAATTTCAGGGCTGTATAATATTTAGACTCCGTTCATTCTATAGATTTATTAATATTTTACATAGTTTATACATAATTCACCATACTTTTAGAGAGTTCTCCTCCACCACTAATTGTTTTTCATTAAGAACCTGATAGCAGGATGTTTATTTTTTATTTTCATGAGCTGGTCTGGATATAGGCAGGAGGATAAGAACATATTTAAAAGAAATACTCAGTAAACAAAATGCCACCCCCAAATAAAACTATTCAAATGTCTTGATATGTTGTATTCAGATATTTCTCTAAGTAGAGATGTTCGTTTCACATTCATACTATTAACTGTACATATTGCTTGTTTCTAACATTTTCTACCTTATCAGATATTTTAAAAAATTGAAATGCAGTTGATTTACAATATTAGTTTCAGGTGTACAACATACTGATTTAAAATCTTTATAGATTATACTCTATTTAAAGTTATAAAATATTGGCTATATTTCCTCTGCTGTACAACAGACCCTTGTAGCTTATTCACTTCACCAAACATTTACCTTTTACAACATATTCATAATTAAAATTTTAATCATTTTTTTCAATTCTCTACAGTTAGAGATTCTAAATGTATTCTAATTTTTTCCATTGCAAATAACTTCTTTATGAACACTTACTATAAAAATAATTTTTATGTTTTTATTTATGATTATTTCCTTAAGAATCACTCTCCCTCCCCTCCAAGAAAGATCAGGTCCAAGTACTATGGTCTCACAGCTCCTTTTATATCATAATCACATATTCTATATCTGAATCATTACTAGATGAATGTCTGTCTATTAATGCTCAAAACTGATGACAGTCTGTTAAAGAGAGTCACATAATTGGCTAGAAGGAGTGGAGTTTGGTACAATCTTTCAAAACCTTTGATAAACATTTCTTATTTCAATATATGTCACCTCTCTTCACCACTGCCTTGTCATTTTGTATCCTTATATTTATTTTGTATCAACTAAACTGTACATTGACTTGTCTTCCCCCATAGCATAAGGACATACACATATCCATTCTTAAGTAAAAATATTAAAGTGAAAGTGAAGTCACCCAGTCGCGTCTGACTCTTTGCAACCCCATGAACTGTAGCCTGCCAGGCTCCTCCATCCATGGGATTTTCCAGGCAAGAATACTGGAGTGGGTTGCCATTTCCTTCTCCAGGGGATCTTCCCAACCCAGAGATTGAACCCTGGTCTCCCGCATTGCAGGCAGACTCTGTTTACTCTTTCTTTACTGTTTGAGCTACCTGGGAATCCCAAAAATGTTAAAAACTGTATCTTTTTGCCACAAACAACTGCTACTATCAGCATTACTATTTTTGAACTTTGAATAGTAGAAATTAATTTTTTAAGTAAGTCATGGGTATGCCATTGTTCTCAGCTCTTCAACTGCTCTTACCAAGCTGTGTTTCAAGAGCTTCTCTCTTAAGGAACCCTTGCATCCCATGCCGGGAGATAGAAATGGATAGAGCAGATCTGGGATAAGGAGGCGGTTTTTCAGGTGAGTGGTTGAGCTCTCTTGAACTAGTGGCATGGAGAAGTGAAGGAAAATCATGTTAGAGAAAAATAAATGATGACTTTGCATTGCTTTACAAACAGAACTAAGGGGCTGTGCAATAACAGAGAATGGAAAAACCAATTGAATTGAGGTCACCATTAGCAAAGCATGATGCTGTTGTCCTCAACATTGGGCACGGTATGCGGCAGAATTCCTGGACCTGCCAAGTAAAGCTAATGTAAACCAGTAGGTGGCAGTCACATGTCTAAAATAGCCCAGAACTCTGCAGACCGAGTAATGAGTTTTCTGGGTGTTCAGGGTGTGCTTCCTCGGACCACCTAACATCATGAATTCTCATTTCAGATTCAATTTTGGATGTATTTTACTATTTCATGACATTTGTCAGTGCTTGTGATGACTGATCAAAATCATGGCCCAAAGCAGTTACTGTTCTCAAAGTTACCAGTGTGTGGTTTTTCCTTCCATTGTTCAGGAATTTATACTTACACACTGCTCCTATTCTTTTTTTTTTCCCTTGGGAACTTGACACTACTTCTGCCTTAGAATTGATCATAAATGATATCCCAGGCAATGCTTCTTACAAAAAGGATGAGCAGAACAAGAAATTGGCCACTTGGGGTTTTGCTTTGTCTTAGCTTGGTTTTCTTGTTCAGTAGGTTTGAACAAAGCTTTTCAACATTCTCCTTTCCAAACAAGACCCAAACTAACAAACCAGGTTAGATTACAACAGTGTGAGATGCTAATCTATTTTGATAGATGCTTCTGTTGTAGGTCCTCACTCTATTTACTGTGCATTGAAGTCTCTGAGTTTGAACAGCAAGATATAAGAAATACAGATTGTTGTTGTTGTTCAGTTGCTCAGTTGTGTCCAACTCTTTGTGACCCCGTGAACTGCAGCACACCAGGTTTCCCTGTCCTTTACCATCTCCTGGAGCTTGCTCAAACTCATGTCCATTGAGTCAGTGATGCCATTCAACCAGCTCGTACTCTGTCATCCTCTTACATGGGGAGCTGGGTGTTTGGAGCTTCGTTTTGTGGGAGAAAGAAGTTTCTCTGAGCCTTTCCATATCATATGATGGAAAAACATGATAAACCACTATTCCATGTAACAGAGCCCAGCAAGGCCAATGGACTGAGTGTTGGTTATAGGTTTCTCCTCACCTGAGTTCACAGGAGTACTGCTTCAAAAATCTCTGACTCTGGCCCCGGGCCGTCAGGGGACTGTGCCCTAAGTTGACATGTTTGACAACTGTCTGCAAAAATAAACTGTTTTGGCTGCCGTATAAGATTGAGAGGATCTCAGTTTCATTGTATTGACCTCCCCAAATGAAGAATGTCCTCCACACTCTGAAACAAGAAGTCATTCTGAGGTTGTATATAAGCACAAGTTATTTATGGATACACTGATTACAGAACATGTTATAGCTGAGTCCTAAGTGCTGCTGAATTCATAATAACATCAACTCTGGATTATGTTTCATCAGTGCCTATGGGGTGCACTGGGGATAGACCTTATTAGCTACACCCTCCCCACTCACCAAACACTCATTTTGTTTCACACACTCATTCTTGACCAGGGACATTTCATTATGGAGGACAGTTTTACTCTTCATGGTGGTAGAACTTTGCCCTGTGTCCTTTACTGCCCACTCTTTGTTCTTCTCCTTTAAAAAAATGTTCATTTATTTGGCTGGACTGGATCTTAGCTGCAGCATGTGGGATCTAGTTCCCCAACCAGGGATCAAACCAGGGCCCCCTCACCTGGGAGGGCAGAGTCTTAGCCACTGGATCACCAGGGAAGTCCCCCACTCTTTGTTTTTTTTAATCAGGAGTTTATTTGGTACTTTTCACTCTCTTTCTGTACTTAATCTTCAGTCTTGGTTAATGCAAAAAATGAATCACTTAATTTCAAAATCAATTTCAAGTTCATTCTATATATAGATATGTTTGAGCATATATGCATATGATTATCTTCACATATATAACTATTCACATATTTATATCACTCATATATGGATGCATGTGTATAAAATGATTGGGCCTTTTTTGTTCAAAACTAAGAACATATTGTGGACTGGATATGTGTGTGCTCTTCAGTTTCATATGTCAATGTCTTAGCCTATAATATGATGGTATGAGGATGCTGGGCTTTGGGGAGGTGATTAAGTTTAGATGAAGTCATGAGGGTGGGACCCCCAAGAGGAGGAGAAATCGAGCTTCCTCTTTACACCATGTGAGGACACAGGGAGAAGGTGGCCATCTGCATGACTGGAAGAGAAGTGAAGTGAAGTGAAGCTTCTCAGTTGTGTCCGACTCTTTGCGACCCCGTGGACAGTAGCCCACCAGGCTCCTCCGTCCATGGGATTCTCCAGGCAAGAGGGTCCCCATCAAAAACCAAATTTACCAGCTCTTTGATCTGGGACTTTCCAGCCTCCAGAACTGTGAGAAAGAAATACCTGTTGTTTAAGCCTCTCAGTCTATGGTATTTTGTTTTAGCAGTGCGAGCTGGCTACCACATAATGTGTTAATATACATGAGGAGGGCATAAATGAAAGGCTATGCACCCACCTGCCGCCAGCAGTTACTATCCATTGTGGAATCGCTTTCTCTGCTGATTGCTCTTCCTTTCTCTTTTATCTGTGTCTTCCAAGTTTGCTCTTGTAACCAAATATTACTTTTATATACAGTCAAAAGCATAATGCAGCAGTTCTGGAAAAAACATATCCCATTGGAACAATAAAGCAATAGGTTCCAATGAAAAAGGGAAGGTGCGATTGGCCTTAGAGCCTGTCAGCCAGGCTGATTCTTGAGTCTCTGTTTACTAGGCGCTGACACGGCCAATGTGACTTGAGTGTTTCCTCATTTTAAGCAAAGGTAATAACATGTGACTGATCTTATTCAGGAATGTTGAGCAATCAGAGGAAAAGGTTATATGAAAGCTCTGTGCGTGTACCTAGACTGCCTATGTGAAAATGTGCTGACTCACTTCAGTTATATTTGCACTTTCTGTGAGCTGGCTGTGTGCCCATTACAGGGAATTCCTGGCAGCTGGGGCCATGCAGGAGCCTTCGTGTGGAACTCCCCAAAACCCCTGGTCCAGGGCTTGTGAACAGTCAGAATAGGGCAGAGATGCCCATGTCAGGGCTGGATTTTGTTCCAACAGTCAAGAGTCAAGATGTATTTCACAGGATATCTGGACTGCAGAATTCCATGGCAGCTGGGGTTGTCAGCTAAAATACGGGCACTCAATTAAATTTGAGTTTCAGAGAGGGATACACAAGAAATAATTTTTAGTATGAGTATGTCCTGAATATTGCACAGGATATACTTATACTTATTTTTCTAAATGATTCATTGCTTGTTTACTAAGAAAAAAAGTGCACAACCTAAAAGTTGAGAATTATGTTTTATTTGTTGGACTTTCTGAGGACTTCAAGCCTGGGAGGTGGCCTCAGATTGCTCTGAGAGACTGCTCTGAAGAGGTAAGGGAGGAGCCAGGGTATATAGGAGTTTTTGCAACAAAGACCAGGTAGCTGGAACATCAAAAGATTACTGTTCATTCAAGAAAACCAGATATCTTAACTTTAAAAATTTAGTGCTTTTCTACGTGTGAGAAGATGCAAGACTCTGGGCTCACTGAAATCATGCCTTTGATGTGCATCTTGGCTATCTCGGGCCAGCATCCTCTTCTTTCCTGTCCCAAGTCCCCTCAGGGCTCACTGTGTGGGCTGCTGCAGTGGCTTGTTGGCTGTGACAGTCTTTGTTTACTGAAATGACAGGCAGCATTTTTCATTCACAATCTGAAGTTCTAACTTCACTGGTATTCTGCATTTTTATTTGTTAAATCTGGTAACCATAATGGGGAACATTCACCCTCACCCCTTACACTTTGGTTTGTTGGGATTTTTACTTATTAAACTCATCTACCTAACAGTTTGGGGCTTCCCAGGTGGCGCTTGTGCTAAAGAACCCGCCTGCCAATGCAGGAGACATAAGAGGCATGGGTTCGATCCCTGAGTCAGGAAGATTGCCTGAAGATAGAAATGGCAACCCACTCCAGTATTCTTGCCTGGAGAATCCCATGAACAGAGGAACCTGGCGGGCTACAGTCAGTCCATAGGGTTGCAAAGAGTCAGACATGACTGAAGCAACTTAGCACGCATGCATACTCACACTTAACAGTTTAGATACTATAAATGCACCCATGTGAGCCTCTCTGGAAGGCACCACTGCAGGTAAAGCTGGTATGCAGTAGACAATGAGAGGCCATCTCGGTAGTGTCAGTGGTGGGGCTGGCTAGGGGCTGGGGAAACACAAGATCAGGGCTCCATGGGCCTTCTTTCTAAACATTGTAAACTGTAAAGAGCCTCTTGAAAAAAGTGAAAGAGGAGAGTGAAAAAGTTGGCTTAAAATTCAACATTCAGAAAACTAAGATCATGGCATCCTGTCCCATCACTTCATGGCAAATAGATGGGGAAACAAAAGAAACAGTGAGAGGCTTTATTTTGGAGGGGCTCCAAAATCACTGCAGATAGTGACTGCAACCATGAAACTAAAAGATGCTTGCTGCTTGGAAGAAAAGCTATGACTAACCTAGACGGCATGTTAAAAAGTGGAGACATTACTTTGCTGACAAAGGTCCGTCTAGTCAGAGCTATGGTTTTTCCAGTCGTCATGTATGGATGTGAGAGTTGGACTATAAAGAAAGCTGAGGCCACAATAATTGATACTTTTGAACTGTGGTGTTGGAGAAGACTCTTGAGAGTCCCTTGGACTACAAGGAGATCCAACCAGTCCATCCTAAAGGAAATTGGTCCTGAATATTCATTGGAAGGACTGATACTGAAGCTGAAACGCCAATATTTTGGCCGCGTGATTCGAAGAACTGACTCATTGGAAAAGACCCTGATGCTGGGAAAGATTGAAGGTAGGGAGAGAAAAGGATGACAGAGGATGAGATGGTTGGATGACATCACCGACTTGATAGACATGAGTATGAATAAGCTCCAGGAGTTGGTGATGGCCAGGGAAGCCCGGCATGTGGCAGTCCATGGGGTCACAGAGTCGGACACGACTGAGTGACTGAACTGAACTGAAAGAGCTCTAAGGGTGATGGTTAGGGCCACATTTTAGCCTTCATCTGGCCATAGTACAAAAGAAGCACCTGCAAAATGCAATGAGCTCACCTACCTGCAGACTGAAGCCATTGTTCGGCCTAGTGAAACTCGCCAGGGGCGAGGAAGGATTGGGAAACAAGAATGGGCAGCCAGGCGTGAGGTCACGATTGGGCCACAGCCTGACTTTCCACAAGGACTCTCTTGTCTCTGGATGGTGGGGGCGCTGACGTAAGAGAGTCAGGGATGGAAAGTCAGCTTTCCCTGTTGGTGATGCAAGCCCCGAGCCAGGTGGTTGAGCTCAAAGGCTGAGAGTGTGAGGGCCCTGACCCAGTGTTTCTTGGCAACCAGCCAAATGCCCCAAAGCCCCACTGTTGGCCTCACACTCAGGGAACACCTGAATATTTGAACTAGATGATAGCGTTCTCCTATGTAACCAATGCATTCAGAGGAGTTCCTCTATGTGGCTAATTATTTCCTAATAGACAACAGAAGAGAAGGTACAGTATAAAGGCAGAGCCATAGACCAGGAATCAGGAGTCCTGGTTGTGTGACTTGAGTCAAATCTCTTCCCCTCTCACCTCCGGGCCCTTATTTATGAATTGAGTGGTAGAACTTGATGACCACAGAGGCGCTCCCAACTCAATAATGCTGATCAATAAATGAGTGAGATGCAGGGTCAGTAAACTTTGGTAAAGGAAAGGATTCTGTGACAGGTTAGACATCTAAAGCTCAGTTCGCGTTTCAAAATTTGCTTTCAAATGGGGCCCTAAGGTAATAGGGGGTGGTCTGAGACCACCAAAGAAGTAGCAAGGGACCTGGGGCTTAGGAGGAGCCCAGTCCTCCAAGACCCACCACCTGAAACTTTTCATTCCACTCCCCTAAGGCCCAGCTCTTCATAATAAGGCCATGTGTATGATATGGGAGAAACTGATGCTAAATTCATTAACCATCTACATGTCCTTTCTCCAGGCCAGGCAGGTCTTGGCATCAGAGTTTACACTATAAAAAACTGCTGGTATGGGCTGAATTTCTCTCATTCAGTACTACTTCAACAAATATTTATTGAGCATCTACTCCATGCCATCATTGTTCTAAGCTCTGAAGAGACAGAAGCCCCCTTCCCCTCTATCAGCAGAATGTGAGGAAGCAGTTCATAGGGCATCACTGCTCCTCTGGTTGTTAAGTGAGCAAAAGCTGATTCCATGCTTCATGTTTATTTTACCTCATTCCCCATCCTCACTCTACCAAGCTGGTTTCAACCAGCCCTGGAGAAGCAAGAAGAGTGCTACAGGTTGAATCAGGTCTCTCCCCGCACCGCCCCCCAACCCAGTAGCTCAGAACATGACCTTATTTGGAAATAGGGTCTTTGCAGATGACCAAGTTCAGATGAGGTCATGAGGGTGAGTCCTAACCTAACATGATTGTGTCCTTATAAAACGGGGACATTTGGACACAGGGAGGATGACTTGTGAAGATGGAGGCAGGAATCAGGTGGCTGCCTCTACCAGGCGGGGATGCCAAAAGTGGCCAGCAAACCACCAGAAGTGAGGAAACAGGCATGGAACAATTCTCTCTCACAGCCTCAGACAAAACCAGTGCTGTAACTCCTGGATTTCTAGCCTTCAATTAGGAGACAGTAAAACTGTTCCTCAAACCGACCAGCTTATGCTCCTTTGTTATGGTAGCCCTAGGAAACGAACACAGAAAACCGGGAGCCACAGATGCTGCTCTCTTTGCTGAAGGCTGTCTCCTGTGTCTGCGCACACAAGGGCTCAGTCGTGTCTGACCCTGCGACCCCCATGGACTGTAGCCCACGAGATTCCTCTAACCATGGAATTCTCCAGGCAACAATACTGGAATGGGTTGCTATGCCCTCCTCGAGGGCATCTTCCCAACCCAGGGATGGAACCCAGGTCTCCCGCATTGCAGGCAGGTGCTTTACCAACTGAGCCACCAGGGAAAGTGGGTGTGTGTATTTCCAGTAGCCTCAGAACACCATCACTCCTAATTCCCAGTTCAGAGGCTCAAAGCTTTTGGGAGAGTGGCAAAGACTGAGGCCGGGTCTGGGGATCTGCCAAGGGCTGGAGTTTTGGGATCAACTTGCTCATAGATGCTGCCAGCTCTGATGTCATAAGCGCTCCACTGACTCTTGCTCCTCCTGGATTTGGGATCTAACTTTGCCCCTCGCCAGGCACCTCTCATACCCAATCCGGGCCATGGCCCCACTCCATCTCTGTTTGAAGACTAAGTTACAGCTTCATTTTGTGTCCCATAAAGTCACTCAGCTGTGTCAAACTATTTGTGACTCCATGGACTGTAACCCACCAGGCTCCTCTATCCGTAGGATTCTCTAGGCAAGAATACTGGAGTGGGTAGCCATTCCTGTCTCCGGGGGATCTTCCCAACCCAGGGGTTGAACCTGAGTCTCCTGTTCTGCAGGCAGAGTCTTTACCATCTGAGTCACCAGGGAAGGCCATTTTATGTTCTCTTGACCTTCCGTTTCTGACCTTGCCTTGACGCTGAAGAGCTCACGTAGGCTGTGCCCTAATTTAAACTGATGGTAAGACAAGAATGCTGCAGGCTGTTCAGGGATCATGGAGGGGGAGTGAGGAATAGGGAAGAGGGCTCATAAAATAAGGATGCATTTGACACAGATCATAGGAGAGGTCATAACCACTCACACTTGGAGCTTTCCTAGCACTTTCATGTATAGGAACTTGAAGTTACACAACCACATGAATTGCAAGACAGTGGAGACAGATGTCATGTTTGCCATTATCCAATCTCTGTGCTGCCAAAGATGAAACTGAGGCTCACCCAGGCTATGAAACTTGACCTAAATCATGCAGTGGATAAGTGAGGTGGCATCTGGCTTTCAACATGAGTTTTTTCTGCCCCACCAGACTCTTTCCTGATAGTTTGGCACTCAGAAACTGAAGGAGGGTGCAGAGTCAGGCTGAGATGCTACAAGCAGAGGCAGACCAAAGGTATCACTGACTCGGCTCTTCCTCCTTGTCAAGTACAAACTGGCCAAATACCACACACTAATAACAAAACACCTTGCATTCAGGCAACACCCTACAATCCACAGTATTCCTACAAACATGATCTCATTTGAGCCTTACAAATAACCTTGTAAGGTAGGCATGGTAAACCTGGTTATCCTCATTTTGCAGATGAAGCATCTAAGCAAAAGTGGGTTAAATACCTAGCACCTGGTCATAGAGCCAGCAGGTGAAAGAAATGGAACTCAAGCCCAATCCTTCTCTGAAAGCCCATCTTCTTTCCTAACACTCAGGAAGGGGGTCCTGTCCAGGAATGGCAGGGCTTCCCAGGTGGCACGAGTGGTAAGGAACCCACCTGCCAATGCAGAAGATGCAAGAGACACAGTTTAGACCCCTGCGTTGGGAAGATCCCTTGGAGTAGGAAATGGCAACCCACTCCAGTATTTTTGCCTTGACCATTCCATGGACAGAGGAGTCTGGTGGACTTCAGCCTAGGAAATCGCAGAGTCAGACAAGACTGAGCACGCTTGCACGAGCCAGCAATGGCAAATACCTGGTACACATACAGCCCCATTTTCCACCACACCCTGAGCCGACATTATTCATCAATCACAGCACTGTGCCCGGATTTAGCCTCAGGCTCCCCAGGTGGTGCCAGTGGTAAAAAACCCACCTGCCAATGCAGGAGACACAGGACACACACTTGGATTCGATCCCTGGGTCAGGAAGAGCCCCTGGAGGCGGCCATGGCAACTCACTCCAATATTCTTGCCCAAAGAATCCCATGGACAGAGGAGCCTGGCGGGCTACAGTTCATAGGGTCACAAAGAGTCAGACACTGAAGCGGCCTAGCACACACACACACCTCCTCAAAACTGTCCTCCAAGCAGCCGTTATCGGTTAAACAGGCCAGCTAGATGAAAACTACTTTCCAGCCTGCTCTAAGCGGTGACTATAATTGGCCCAGGGCACAGGGACCTGATGCAGTGTGCATGCATTTGATTAGAGATCTGGCTCAAGACTCTAAAAGGCCCTAATAACATGACCATTCCCCTGTAGTCAGTCTTACATGTTAATGTGTAACCACAGCAACGATGATAATGATTAACTTTTTGGAGCACTTACTGCATGCTGGGGCACAATATTAGGCACTTCACATGCATTTTCCTGAAAGGTAAGTCCTATTGTTACCATTTTAGAGATGAAGGGATGGAGGCTTTGAGGATTTAGGAAACTTGCCAGATGCAGGTTGGTCCTGCCAAGGCCTAGAGATGCCCCACCTTATATACTGCCTTGTGTGTTCCTAGACTGCAGACCAGTGGGGAAGCATTTCTTATTTTCCCAAACACTTAAAATCAAAAGAATGGAGTTGATGCCAAGAATAAAGCTGAGCAAAGCAAACTCCCTCAGAGGTGGCTTTGGGGAGGGTAGGGGAGTTTGCAGTGTGAACAGAGCTTGGCCATCTGAGCTGGAGCATCCACACACATGGGCACAAAGTCATGGTGGTACAGGATGAGTCCAGGGTAAGAAACTGGGGCCAGGGGCTAACTCTCCCTTACTGCCATGTTCTGGCATGTTCTTCTGAGGCATTCAAGAACCTAAATTTGACTCTGAACATCCACATTGCTATGAAGGTATGTCTGTCAAGGGTAGAGCACATCGGCAGCTTGTTTTGTAACTGGTAGCAATTAATGCACATGGCCAGCGGTCCTACATTTGTTCTTTTGCCCAGGGTTATGCACTTGTTAAAGGTGCAGTGAAAGTGAAATTTGCTCAGTCGGGTCCGACTTTTTGCATCCCCACGGAATATACAATTCATGGAATTCTCCAGGCCAGAATACTGGAGTGGGTAGCCTTTCCCTTCTCCAGGGAATTTCCCCAACCCGGGGATCGAACCAAGGTCTCCCACATTGCAGGCGGATTCTTTACCAGCTGAGCCACAAGGGAAGCTGGATTTGATAGGAAATGAGGCTTCCCTGCTCCTACTGTTTTTGCTGCTTCTACAGGCAGGCCTGCTGTCAGGTATTTATGGAAACAGAGGCCCCTGCCATCCTTCACTGGCTTCCTCAGGTTGGAGCAGGTCCTTTGCATTCGTTTGATGGTGCTGACTGCAGCACCCCAGTAGGGACTGGGGATGGCAGCGGTTCCTGATCAGAGCAGCCTCCTGATTTTGGCAATAGCAGGGGATTCTGGAACCAGAGAAGGCAGCCTCCAAATGTGGGAGAAACCTTGGCTCCCTTTGGTGGCTTGGTTCTTTGGTGTCATTTAGGAGTTGTTCCTGAGCTTTAATTCTGAGTCTGCTTCTTCAGCCCTCTCAGTGATTCTCTAAACCATAATGAATCCCGGAAATGAATCCTTTCTGAATGAAATAACTCCAGGGGATCCTGCTCTGTGTCACTGACCCACACCGGGCAGTTCACAGCTTGCTTTCCATGATTAAGATCCTAGTATCTAAGGAAACACACTTTTTGCTACATTGTTTGGCCTCATTGCTCCCTTAAATTGGCTCCTTTGGTAAGGTCTGCTCAGCCTCGGTTCTGTACCTGGATTAAGCCTCTCTGATTCTTCCCTCACGTCTCCATCTGCCTGCCTTGGGCAGCCTGGGTCCTGGTCATTTTCTCTCGGGTCCTCCTTGGTACCATCACAGCCCAGGGGCCGACCCCAGCACCACGCTCTCTCCAGCCCAGGCTCCTGGGGGCCTGGCCCATGTCCAGCAGCTCTCCCGGGCCTGCTGTCTCCGACGAAACATCAGACACATGTCTGTCAAGGCTACCTGCAGCACAGCTGGGTGACAGCCCTCTGAGAACGGCCACTGGGATTGTACCCAAAGAGAGTGCACTTGAAGACAGGGTAGGAAGGACTGTGGAGAATCAACTACTGAGAATCTAATCACGCTCACTGAAATCAGTGATCGCAAAAGCAAACAGAAAGTGCTCCTTGCTTTCAAGTTCTTCTACAGTTTCTCCGAGAGTCTCTCAAGGGCTTAGGTGAAACCAAGCAGTTTCGTTTTACTACAAGTCCCTGCAAGAAAGTTTCCAAATTCCAGTGGCCTGGTTTTATCTACTTTTGCCTCTTCAGGTTTGAATGATCTTACACAGACTTAGAGCAAGTACCCTTGAAGCCATTTTTGTCTCATTGGGTTTCATCTCCCAGCTCATGAGCTCATGGGTTTTGCATGATTTCAGTATGAAGTCATCAGCTAGTCCCTAAGATTCCCGGGCAGGCTTGAAAACCTCAGGATTCTTTGAATAAATCAGAGGTAAACCTCTTGGTTTGCACTGAAACACTGAAACCCAGACTTTCTCCCAGGTGTTCTCATGTATGTATATTTAAATTTATTACATGGTTCAAATCTTTTTCTTTTACTCTTGTTTTCTTATTTTTTATCCTTAGTGTTTTTTCACTGGGGTATAATTGCTTTACAATGTTGTATTAGTTTATGTTGTACAGTGAAGTGAATCAGCTGTGTGTTAGTGTGAGTTGCTCAGTCACGTCCGACTCTTTGCGACCACATGGACTGTAGCCCGCCAGGCTCCTCTCTCCTTGGAATTCTCCAGGCAAGGATATTGGAGTGGGTAGCCTTTTCCTTCTCTATGGGATTTTCTCAACCCAGGGATCAAACCTGGGTCTCCAGCGTAGCAGGCAGATTCTGCATTTATCAGGCTTCCCAACTGGTGCAGTAGTAAAGAATCTGCCTGCCAATGCAGGAGACACAAGAAATGCTGGTTCGATCCTTGGGTTGGGAATATCCCCTGGAGAAAGAAATGGCAACTCACTCCAGTATTCTTGCTTGGAGAATCCCATGGATAGAGGAGCAAGGTGGGCTACCAGTCCCTGGGGTCGCAAAGAGTTGGACACAACTGAGCGTGCACACGCGCGCACATGCACAAATACACACACACACACATATATCCACTCCCTCTGGGATCTCCTTCACCCCCTCAGCCCTCATCCCACTCATCTAGGTCATCACAGATCACAGCACTGAGCTCCCTGTACTATACAGCAGGTTCCCACTAGCCATCTATTTTACGCATAGTATATATGTCAATCCTACTCTGTCAATTCATCCTACCCCCCTTTCTCTCTTTTTAAACTCTAGAATTTTCCATCTTGCTTTTCTTCTCCTTGGCCTTTGTGCCTGCCCAATCAAAGAAGGAGAAGACCCAAAAGGAACTCAGACCTGGAGGAGTTAAAGGATCAAAGCTCGGGAAATATTGAGCCCTCTGTTTTACAAAGGATCATGTAAGTACACGCTGGGAGCTGAAACAACACTGAGATTCTGGTGGGAGGAGAAAAGAAAATTCCACCCTAAGACAGTTGCATAAAGAGTGGAAAGTGGTATATATTTCAAGTATCCATTAATAGAGTCAACATACTGGAAACAAGCCAGAATGTGTAGGCTAGGAATTCTGGAATGTGTATTGACGGAACATTCCTGATTTCCAAAGTCATAGCCAGTAACAAAAATCCCATTGTGGTCTCAGGGCTTCCATTCTCTTCTGTATACCCATGGGTTCTCTCTGAGCATAGACCATGAAAGAGTTTATAGAAAATAACAACAGTAAAGTTATAAAGATGGTAACTTTGAGTTTATAGTTTGGATTTAAAAAAAAACACAACTCTGATCAAATCCACATAACTCCATCTAATTCAGTTCAAAGTACTTTTTAATTATGTCCCTATTTCATTCCCAGTGCTGGATTAAGTTGTAGGAAATACAATAGAACTATATGAAATGATGATTTCCTTTTCTGGAAGGGTAATAGAGGCAAATATTAAACTTATTAGAGGACAAAACCAGGGGAGATAATCTGAAGCATGTTATTGACATGAAATCTGGTAGGCAGTAAACAAAAGAACAGGGTAGACAAACAGATAGGAAAGTATGAATCAGAGGCAAAGTCCTTGAAATAGTCTGTGAGGTTTGCAAACAGTTTGGGAGGTTTCTGATCTAAAGCTAGTGTAGGTAAACTTTTTTCTGAAAGGAAATAAATCTAAATATAACTTGTCCCAGGGAGAGTCTGGGGAGTGGTCAGGTGGAAAGAAACAAAACTCGGTACCCGTCTCTTGATAAATCTGAGCTCCTCCAAGCACTGGAAAGCTCCCAAGTGAGAAGATTGTAAACCCAGTGTGGAAAAGTGGAAGGGAAGTCAATGTGGGTGATTAGCCGTGGCAGAGTGCCAAATCCTACTCTCAGCTATTTTATCTTTGCTTCCCATCTGTCCTTGGAGGAGATATTGTCAAGAATAGTATACAAATCTAGAACAAGGAAGGAGAAAGACCTAGTGGTGAGAGGTGAAAAATGTCTGAGAACACTGCTGAGAACACTGGGTGGATATAAATCTTAGGGTGAATTAACTCCTACACTACTCTTAGGTACATAAAAATGGGATGACTAGTCTCTGCTATTTTCTCCCACACCCGGTCATCTTTTTATGTTGCCCATTGTATTTAATGCCACTTTCATGATGTCAGCCATTGAGGATGGAAATTTCTTTCTGGTGATGAAGAAGAAAAACTTGTCTTTGATTCTCTTATGTTTAGTGGCTGGGGCCTATGGATTAAACTAACAAAAGACAGATTAACAGGGGAAAAAAAGTTTATTTACATGTGCATTGTGCATAAATGCAAGTACTCAGCGATGAGTAACTTAAAGGGTTATTAGAAATAGTACATTAGTAGAAAAGGGAGGAGGGGAAAAGACTCCTATGGGAAGAACAAATAGGTTTCTTTAGGAAAGACAAACAGGTTTTTTTAGAACAAACAAGAGATAAAGTTTGTGGTAATGTTTGTCTCCACAGGTATGAGCAGTCTTTCTGACTATCAGGATCAAATTTCCCCCAGAGAAGGGTTTTATGATAGGTTTTACTCTTGGTCTCTCCTGGGGGCAGACCTGTCCCAAAGAGAGAATTTATGGCACACGTCATTTCTCTAAAGTTTCTGCCTTAAGTCAGATAAGAGAAGCTCTGAGAAGGCTTCTTTCTGTATCTGTTGAATCTCAAATGTCTCCAGTTTAAAAGAGTCTTTGTAACAACCCTGGGGTTCTGAGTGGTCCCCACACCTTCAGCTCTGCTTTTAGTTTGTGACCTAATCCTCTGATAAGGCTATGAGTTTCTGAAGGATCTTATTCATCATTTACCCCTAGAGTCTAGGATGTGTGTGTGTGCTAAGTTACTTCAGTCACATCCAACTCTTTGTGACCCTATGGACAGCCTCCTCTGTCCATGGGATTCTCCAGGCAAAGAATACTGGAGTGGGTTGCCATGCCCACCTCCAGGGGATCTTCCCTACCCAGAGATCAAACCCATGTTTCTTACATCTCCTGCATTGGCAGGCAGGTTCTTTACCACTAACACCACCTCGGAAACCCTAGAATCTAGCACATGGTTTGCATACTTGTTAAGTTTGAATGAATGAGTAAATAAACTACAAGAGTATTGTTTTCTTAACATTTGTCAAAGGGCAATAAACAAAAATCATGACACCTTTTAGAGGACAATTCCCAGAGATGTCGTTAGCCTTTTGTTTTGTTTTGTTTTGTTTTTTGTTTTGTTTTTTCCATTTATTTTTATTAGTTGGAGGCTAATTACTTTACATCATTGCAGTGGTTTTTGTCATACATTGAAATGAATTAGTCATGGATTTACATGTATTCCCCATCCCGTTCCCCCCTCCCACCTCCCTCTCCACCCGATCTCTCTGGGTCTTCCCAGTGCACCAGGCCTGAGCACTTGTCTCATGCACCCAACCTGGGCTGGGTCTTTAGCCTTGATCTCTCTCCTGTGATATTGTTTAATCTCTAGCTCATGTCTGATCCTTTGCAACCCCATGGACTGCAGCCCCACCAGGCTCCACTCTCCATGGGATTCTCCAGGCAAGAACGCTGAAGTGGGTTGCTATTTCCTTCTCCAGGGGATCTTCCCAACCCAGAGATCTAACTCGAGTCTCCTGCATTGAAGGAAGATTCTTTACGACTGAGCCATCTGGGAAGCCTTATTGTCAACTCTTTGTAGCCTATCTCCACCAGGTTTCATGGTCATCTCAAATTCACGCTATCCGACTATGAACCCATTATATTTCCTGAAAACCTGTTCTTCATATGTTTCCTAATTCAGGGAATGGCGTGTCACCAGATACCTAACTACCCAAGCTTTATACACGCTATTCCTATTGACTCTCCTCTTTCCCCCTGTATGGAATCATCACACAATTCTACAGACTATACCTCTAAAGTATGTCAAGAATAAACACTCCCTCTGTCCCTGTTCTGTTCTCATCATCCTTGCCTTGTCTTCCAGCAATCTCTTAACTGGTTCACTCTTTCTGATGTCTTTGCCCTCCAATCCATCACCACATTTTTCAAAACAGGTAACCCAACAGTCTGCTGCTGAAAATCCTCTAATACTCCAGTGCTCAGCAGTCATCTTTCCTTAGTTATGAAATGACATTGCTGAGGCCTCACCCTATATTACTGCCAGATGTAGTCTCCCCATCACACTTTTAGGGTCACAGCCCAGCTCCATCTCTGCTTCCTTCCCCACTCTGGCTCTTCAACTCTGCTCTCAGCTCACATGCAGATCTTGGCTCTCTTTGCCTCTGGTCATCTTAAAGAATTTCAGAGTTACTAGCTGCTTTCTTCATTTCAATTCCATTAAGCAAAAGCAGATTTTTATGGAATCTCCAGAAATGATAGGGCATAATGATGGCACAGTCAGAGGAACCATCAGCACAATTGTTTAAAGATACAGTGAGTTCTCTACATTGGAAACCTCAAGTTGAAAACTTTCAAAGATGCCAATGTGTGTTCCATCAATGAAAGGCATGAGTTAAACTGCAGTATGCCCTCCATCTCCTTCAGATGATCCTTCAGCTCTACCATCTCCCACCCTCTCTTCCTCCTCCAGTCAGTAACTTTTCTTGCCTGTTCACATGATGCCAGTACCTGTATGCCAGTGTATTGTACTACTGTACTTTCAAGGTACTGCACTGTCAGATTAAAAATGTTTTCTGGGGACTTCCCTGGTGGTCCAGTAGTCAAGACGCCATGCTTCAACAAAGAGAGCATCACCAGACACCAAATCTTTTAGCTCCTTGATCTTGGACTTAGCCTTCAGAACTGTGAAAAATACATGTTTGTTGTTTAAGCCAAAAAAAAAAAAAAAGACTCCCCACTTCCAGTGCAAGGGGCACGGGTTCCATCCCTGGGCAGGAAATTAGGATCCCTCATGATGCATGGTACAGTAAAAAAAAAAAAAAGTTTTCTTTATTTTTTGTGTCTGTTTTTATGTATTATTTGTGTGAAAAGTATTATAAACCTATACCTGTATAGTACCACCTAGCCAATTGTGTTAGTTGGATACCTAGGCTAACTTTGCTGGACTTAGAAACAAATTGGACTTAACGAACGTGCTCTTGGAACGGAGCTCATTCGTATGTAGGGAACTTGCTATACTTCTCTGGCATTTTCTGTGTCTCCCCGGCTGTGATCCACTCGAAGCCATGACCTCACCCTCTGCCATGTTGCTCAAGAGCTTCCCTCATTAGAGTAGAACCCCTTCCCCTCTTCTCTGCCAAAGTCCTAACAGCTTCCACTCCCAGCTCTTGCCACCCCATGGACTATAGCCCACCAGGGTCCTCTCTCAGTGGGACTTTCCAGGCAAGAGTATTGGAACAGGTTGCCATTTCCTTCTCCAGGGGATCTTCCTGACCCAGAGATTGAACCCGTGTCTCCTGTATTGCAGGCAGATTCTTTACTGCTGGACCACCAAGGATTCCTCAGCTCTAGTAGACAATACTGAAATCCTCATGTTTGTTAGACAAGCAATTTAACTCTTCATGTGGAACCTGCTTTCATCTAGCTATGACTGCCTGAGCTCACCTTTTATAACCAATCAGTTCCATTAAGCTATTTTCTAGGACGAAGGTACAGTTCTCTCTTTAGGAGGAATTCTACCATCCCCTGAGCCAATCATCTCAAATTTTGGTTATTTTTTACAACAACGTGTTTTGTTTGTGTATTGCTGGAGTTAACGCAGATTTTTTTTCCCCAACAAGTTAATATTTGTTGTCACTATTGTCCAGAAAAATAGTGAAGAGAGAGAACCAAAGGTGTTAGGAAGACTATCCATTGAGATATGCAAAGAAACTATTGCAAGTTCTTTATTTTTAAAATTATTTATTTTTGTTTATGTTTATATACATTAGTCTATGTACAGTACTGAATATAGAATACTATATTTGTATGTCAAGGCAGGGTGGTTAAAAGTATTTGCTGACAAAGGCATATAATCAAAAAGTTTAAAGACCATTGCTCCAGAAGGCAGAATCACAATGATCTTAGTGCAGTTTCCAAGCCCTTTTCAAACAGTGCCCCACAGTATTTAAGTTGTTAAAAAGATAATCTTTTTAAAAGACAAAATCATGACCCTCCTATAGAAAAAAATTAATGCATGTTAAAGATTTTATTTAACTCATTATTAATGAAGGAGAACTAATCCAAAGAGTAGATATTTTTATAGATCAGAAATATTGAAAGAAATGTGCAAATTCAGGCAAGACTGCCTTCTTCCAAAGGCAGAGAAGGAAGTCAATTGAACTTCCCAGGGTCAAAACTTTATGTCTTTAAGGTCAAAGATGTTTTGCATTGCTATCATTTGTCTATGAGCTATAAAATACTACAATATTGTAAAGTAATTAGCCTCCAACTAATAAAAATAAATGAGAAAAAAAAATAGTTCAAATGACAAGCTCAGAATCTGTATAAAATCAAGATCAGGAAGGGTGTGCTCTAGACCAGGGCACTTAAGGTCTGCAGGCCCAATCAAGCCAGCCGCCTGTTTTTGTAAATAAAGCTTTATTGGAACATGGCCACATCCATTCATTTAGGCATTGCCTATGGACACGGCTGAGTGACTGAACTGAACTGATGGCTACTTTCCAGCTATGAAAGTATTTTTGAGTTGCCCAGAGAGAGAGAGAGAAAATACTTCTTATCTAGCTCTTTACAGCAAGTTTGCCAACACCTGCTGTAGAAAACCACGCACAGTTTTCCCATGAAGCACAAAGTTTTCTCTACACATCTTTACCCCAAGAGGGTCTCCCTCCCAGCAGTCCCACCCACCACCACAGTTTATATTCTCACTGCCACCCAGCCCGTAAGATTCCTGGGCCTCTGCATTAGTGAATCTCAACACATGAATTGTGAGCCCCCCAAAAGTTCCCTCAACAGGCCTCAGACTGCTTCCAAAGGCTGTAGCTCTCTCTCTGTTTAGAACCTGTGCCAGAGCCTGGTAAGGACTGAATTGTGTTCCCCAAGATTCACATGTTCAAGTCCCAACCCCCATTCCAGAAAGTGATTGCATTTGGAAATAGGACCTACAAAGAGATGGCTGAGTTAGCATGAGGCCTTTGGGGTGGGGCCCCAATCCAATACAACCGGTGTCCTGAAATGAGGTGGTGACACGAGGGATGCCACAAGGAGAAAAGGCCACATGAGCGTGCTGTGAGAGGACAACCACCCGCAAGCCAAGAAGAGTTCCCAGGAAGAACAAAACCTGCCCACACCTTGTCCTGAGACTTTCAGCCTCCAGAACTGCAGGAACATAAATATCTATCATTCAAGCCACCCAGTTGGCGATCTTTGTTATGGTAGCCCTGGCAAAACTAAAACAGGGCTATTTGTATTACCTGACCTGAAAACTGCAGCAGGGCTTAGAAATTGTCCTCCAGAAGTCTGGAGGAGATCACTTTATTCTTTGGGGACTGAAAGCAGTGATCAGCCATAGACTGATCCAGATAGAGTCAGCCTACTGGGGGTGACTAATGTCAGAGTATATTTTCCCCAGACACTCAATCACAAAATCATTCATTAATCCTTTATAAGATGATGTGACCACAGAGGGATACATATGTGTCAGCGGTGGTGGTGAAAGAGGGGTGGACAGGATGAGTCCTCCTCTGGGGATTCATGGTCTAGGAATGGAGACAGATACAAACACTGTCTCAAGTCCTCTGTATACTGGCATGAGGGTGTTAAAGCACAAACCAAGAAGGAATCATAATACCAGGTAACAAGTCCTGTGAAAGAGGGTGTTTTTTTTTAAGTAAGATTCCAGAGGACAAAGGATTGATTTAGTCAGAGAAGAGCAGACAAGAGGGAGAAGGGGGATGGTCATGGAGGGATTCAATGAAAGAAATCCTACTGGAATGAGACTTAATGTGGGGGGGGGGGGGGAGGTGCAGAGTTTTATCTTCCTGCACTGTCCTCTGGGCTTGAAACGCATGGTAGGCTTAAAACAGATGGTCTCACAATTTTTGCTTAGTCAAGGCATAAAACCCTAGTGTCAGGCATGCCATCCATTCCCTCTTTCTTAGGGGCTAAAACTCAAGTGGGCAAGAGAGAGGCACAAAAATGAAATTCTTCTGTTCTCCTGGGACTTCCTGATGGTCCAGTGGCTGATTCCATGCTCCCAATGCTGTAGGGGCAATTCCATCCCTGGTCAGGGAACTAGATCCCATATGCCAAAACTGAAGATTGTGCATGCTGCAATTAAGACCCAGTGCAGCCAAAGAAATTCTGATGTACTTCTGAAATGAGATTGATGTTTTATTTATTAAAAAAAAAAACAAACAAAAAAAAGCCCTAGTCACATTTTAATTGCCCTTAATAACCCAGTAGTTTTCTAGTCAATTGAGTTCAGGTCAGTCGCTCAGTCAGGTTTGACTCTTTGTGACCCTGTGGACTGCCACACACCAGGCTTCTCTGTCCATCACCAACCCCCAGAGCTTACTCAAACTCATGTCTATTGAGTCCATGATGCTGTACAACCATTTCATCCACTGTCATCCCCTTCTCTTCCCGCCTTCAATCTTTCCCAGTATCAGGGTCTTTTCAAATGAGTCAGTTTTTTGCATCGGGTGGCCAAAATATTGGAGCTTCAGGTTCAGCATCAGTCCTTCCAATGAATATTCAGGACTGATTTCCTTTAGTATGAACTGTTTGATCTCGTTGCAGTCCAAGGGACTCTCTAGAATCTTCTCCAACACCACAGTTCAAAAGCATCAATTCTTTGGCACTCAGCTTTCTTTATAGTCCAACTCTCACATTCATACATGATGACTGGAAAAACCATAGTTTTAACTAGACAGACCTTTGTTGGCAAAGTAATGTCTCTGCTTTCTAATATGCTGTCTAGGTTGGTCATAACTTTTCTTTCAAGGAGCAAGCATCTTTTAATTTCATGGCTGCAGTCACCATCTGCGGTGATTTTGGAGCCCAAAAAAATAGCCTGTCACTATTTCCATTGCTTTCCCATCTATTTGCCATGAAGTGATGGGACCTGATGCCATGATCTTAGTTTTCTGAATGTTGAGTTTTAAGCCAACTTTTTCACTTTCCTCTTTCACTTTCATCAAGAGGCTCTTTAGTTCTTCTTCACTTTCTGCCATAAGTGTGGTGTCATCTGCATATCTGAGGTTATTGATATTTCTCTTGGCAATCTTGATTCCAGCTTATGCTTCCTCCAGCCCAGCATTTCTCATGATGTACTCTGCATATAAGTTAAATATGCAGGGTGACAATATACAGCCTTGACGTACTCGTTTCCTGATTTGAAACCAGTCTGTTGTTCCATGTCCAGTTCTAACTGTTGCTTCTTGATCTGCATACCGATTTCTCAAGAGGCAGGTCAGGTGGTCTGGTAGTCCCATCTCTTGAAGAACTTTCCACAGTTTGTTGTGATCCACACAGTCCAAGGTTTTGGCATAGTCAATAAAGAAGTAGATGTTTTTCTGGAACTCTCTTGCTTTTTCAATGATCCAGTGGATGTTGGCAATTTGATCTCTGATTCCTCTGCCTTTTCTAAAACAAGGTTGAACATCTGGAAGTTCATGGTTCACGTATTGTTGAAGCCTGGCTTGGAGAATTTTGAGCATTGCTTTTGAGCTAGCATGTGAGATCAGTGCAATTGTGTGGTAGCTTGAGCCTTCTTTGTCATTGCCTTTCTTTGGGATTGGAATGAAAACTGACCTTTTCCAGTCTTGTGGCCAATGCTGAGTTTTCCAAATTTGCTGACATATTGAATGCAGCACTTTCACAGCATCATCTTTTAGGATTTGAAATAGCTCAACTGGAATTCCATCACCTCCACTAGTTTTGTTCATAGTGATGCTTCCTAAGGCCCACTTGACTTCACATTCCAGGGTGTCTGGCTCTAGGTGAGTGATCACACCATCGTGATTATCTGGGTGGTGAAGATCTTTTTGTATAGTTCTTCTGTGTATTCTTGCCACCTCTTAATATCTTCTGCTTCTGTTAAATCCATACCATTTCTGTCCTTTATTATGCCCATCTTTGCGTCAAGTGTTACCTTGGTATCTCCAATTTTCTTGAAGAGATCTTGTCTTTTTCATTCTATTGTTTTCCTCTATTTCTTTGCACTAATCACTGAGAAAGGCTTTCTTGCCTCTCCTTGCTGTTCTTTAGAACCCTGCATTCAAACGGGTATATCTTTCCTTTTCTCCCTTGCCTTTAGCTTCTCTTTTTTTCTCAGCTATTTGTAAGGCCTCCTCAGACAACCATTTTGTCTTTTTGTGTTTCTTTTTCTTAGGGATGTTCTTGATCACAGCTTCCTGTACAATGTCACAAACCTCTGTCCATAGTTCTTCAGGCACATTGTCTATCAGATCTAATCCCATGAATCTATTTGCCACTTCTACTGTATCATCGTGAGGGATTTGATTTAGGTCATACCTGAATGGTCTAGTGGTTTTCCCTACTTTCTTCAATTTAAGTCTGGATTTGACAATAAGGAGTTCATGATCTGAGCCACAGTCAGCTCCCGGTCTTGTTTTTGCTGACTGTATAGAGCTTCTCCATCTTTGGCTGCAAAGAATATAATCAATCTGATTTCGATGTTGACCATCTGGTGATGCCCATGTGTATAGCCTTCTCTTGTATTGTTGGAAGAGGGTGTTTGCCATGACCAGTGCATTCTCTTGGCAAAACTCTATTAGCCTTTGCCCTGCTTCATTCTGTGTTCCAAGGCCAAATTTGCCTGTTACTCCAGGTATTTCTTGACTTCCTACTTTTGTGTTCCAGTCACCTACAATGAAAAGGACATCTTTTTTGGGTGTTAGTTCTAGAAGGTCTTGTAGGTCTTCACATAACTGTTCAACTTCAGCTTCTTCAGAATTACTGGTCTGGGCATAGACTTGGATTACTGTGATATTGAATGGTTTGCTTTGGAAATGAACAGAGGTCATTTTGTTATTTTTGAGATTGCATCCAAGTACTGCATTTTGGACTGTTTTGTTGACTATAATGGCTACTTCATTTCTTCTAAGGGATTCTTGCCCAAGTAGTAGATATAACGGTCGTCTGAGTTAAATTCACCCACTGCAGTTCATTTTAGTTTGCTCTTGCCATCTCCTGTTTGACCACTTTCAATTTGCCTTGATTCATGGACCTAACATTCCAGGTTCCTATGCAATATTGCTGTTTGCACCATTGGACTTTACTTCCATCACCAGTCACATCTACAAATGGGTGTTGTTTTTGCTTTTGCTCTGTTTCTTCATTCTTTCTGGAGTTATTTCTCCAGTAGAATATTGGGCACCTACTGACCTGGGGAATTCATCTTTCAGGGTCCCATCTTTTTGCCTTTTCATACTGTTCATGGTGTTCTCAAGGCAAGAATACTGAAGTGGTTTCTAGTCAGTAACCCTTATCAAAGTCAAAATTGGTTATGTAATTTGATGGGTCCAGGGAACCCTACGAGGTGTGTGCAGTATACTCTCCTGATATAATTATAAGCATCAATATCTCTGGGCAGATTTATACTGGCCTCATTGTCCAAATTTCAACTGTGTGTATCACTGCCCCTTTTACTGGCAAAAGGAAAGCAGCAGTGCTTTTTAATTCTATGACTTCTGTTTCTCTTTGTTTTTGTTTTGGCAGGGTAAAGGGTATTTCTGTTTTTTATATTTTCCACAATGAAAATAACTTATTACTCTAGTTATATAAATGACCCATGTAAAACATTCAAATAATACCATTTCATCTCTACTCTAATGAGATCATCAGAAATCCTCTGGACCAGATAGAACAACAATGTATATTAGCTTTTCCCCTCATACCACTTAAGAAAGCTATCATACACAGTTAGCCACTCTTAGAAGAAAGAGAGAATATAAGTTACATTTAAAAGAAAAGTAAATTTGGGGGAGGGATGGGTAGTGTGGAAATTACGTGGTCAATTTTTATGAACTCTAGGGAAGCAGCTGGTGAATTAACCACAGTATTTGATCAAACAAAACAAAACTCTTCAATTACATTGAAGTGTTTGGAGTTTTCTAAGGAAAACAGACTGGGGTTTGGTAATTGCAGTGTTTTGGTTTGTCTTACCAACTTGTAAAATTTTTGAGATTGTATCCTTTAAAAAAAAAATCAATAAATAACAGTAGATTTTTAGCTCTCAGTTCCAGGAAAAAAAATCAGCCTACCCTCAAGTTGAACCTGTATCCATGTGGCCGTAATTAAATACCACCAAAGAACTGAAAATCTTCTGAGAACCTGACCACATTGTCGCATGTTCAGCTACACATAATAGAATGTCGCTAGACAACAGATGGCTATTTCTAAAATGGCATCTATAGACTCTTTGCAACCCCATGGACTGTAACCTGCCAGGTTTCTCTGTCGATGGGATTTTCCAGACAAGAATACTGGAGATGGGTTGCCATTTCCTTCTCCAGGGGATCTTCCTCACCCAGGGATGGAACCCACCTCTCCTGTGTCTCTGTCGTTGAAGCCAGGGATGATGGGGAGAAAATGCTGAATGAGCATCTGGACCAAAGTAAGAAGGAAAGAGATTTTTTTTTAATCATATATCTGAGTCCAGGTGTTCAAAAGCTGTAAGCTTCGCATTGTAATATGAATTCAGTGTGGTCTCCAAAACCTCCTGGGGGCTTGTGGAAGCTGCTCATGCCAGATGTAGAGCCATGGAAAGAAAGATGGAGCAGAAAGGAGCTGTGGAAGGAAGAGTGTCCTACTGGGGGCATCCCAAGAGGCTTTATACGCAACAGTAGCCTGCGGTCAACGTCATAAAGGACGGGGAGGGTTTGAAGGGTCAGGAAAGTGAAGACAGGACTCAAGATGGGCAGGGCATGCCTGTACAGCTGGAAAGAGAGGTGGATTTCAGGAATGTTCCCTAGTCAAGGAGAAAAACAATGCAGGGTTTAGTGTATGAAGGGAAACAATTAGATTTGTATTTTTGGACACCAAATATAGGCAACAGCACAGAAAATAAATTAGAGAGGTGAATCTTTGGAAGTGAGGTAATGGGTTATAAAGTTAAAGTAATATAGGCCTTGAATGTGGCAGAGATCAAAGGAGTAGAAATTAAATGTAGGCAGACCCTAAAGTTGAGTGTGTGCTTAGTCGTGTCCAACTCTTTGTGACCTCATGGCCTGTACCCCACCAGGCTCCTCTGTCTATGGGATTTTTCAGGCAAGAATACTGGAGTGGGTTGCCATTTCCTTCTCCAGGGGATATTCCCAACCCAGGGATTGAACCTGGGTCTCCTGCATCTCCTGCATTCCCTTTGGCTCAGATGGTAAAGAATCTGCCTGCAGTGCTGGAGACCCAGTTTCAATTCCTGGGCCAGGAAGATACCCTGGAGGAGGGCATGGGCAACCCATTCCACTGTTCTTACCAGGAGAATTTCATGGACAGAGAGCAGGCTACAGTCCATGGGGTCACAAAGAGTTGGACACGACTGAGCTACTAACACACACACAGACTCTAAGGTTAGAACAAGCTCTATTTTTTTTCCCTCAAAACAATTGTTTTCTCTGTCCACTGATGAATCTCAGCCTGGAAACCCCCACTTTACAGATGACATCCTTTCTCTTGTTTCTGGACTTGTGCCCCACCTCCCTACCATGGGAGAGAAATAAGGGAAATTCCTCTTTCCCCACAAGGGCAGGAAGGGATGGAGGGAGGCACCTTCACCCCACATTGCAGGGACAGAAAACAGCATAACTGGCATGCTGGCTTCCTCTCCCGCTCCCTAGAGGACCAGTGGGATAAACAGTGGTTCTGTTCTAGACTCCTAGTCATGCACTCCTCTGTGGCTTTCTAAATGCCATCATGCTCTCTTTCTAGCTCTCTCCGGTTCGCTTCAATGGCAAGAAAAGCGATGCAGTCCAAATACCTGCCTTCCAACAGCACTTATAGAACATAACCTGTCGTCCCTCTGTGGTTGACAGCCAGGCTTATCTGGATCCAGATCCTAGTTGTGTCACGGCCTCAACTAAGGATGACTTCCTGTCTCTGTGCCTGCTTCCCCATGGGCCCACAGGGTACCTGCCTCATAGGATGGTTAGGAAAAATAGACAGTCATGTCTATTCGCTGGTGTCTAATTGCTCAGTTGTGTCCAACTCTTTGCGACCCCATGGACTGTAGCCTGTTCCCTGTCCATGAAATTCTCCTGGTGAGAACAGTGGAGTGGGTTGCCCTTGCCCTCCTCCAGTAAAGCACCTTCAGGTAAAGCACTTGGACCAGTGCCTGGCACAGAGTAAGTACTTAAGAAGCATTAGCAATTATTATTACATATCAAAATAGTCATGTCTCTTTTCTAAAATGAGAACAGCAGTGGGTGAGAGAATCTTAGCAGTGTGGTGTTTCCACCCTGCAGACAGGGTCAGCATCAGAATTCTAGTGGGTGAAGAGAAAAGGGGGTTATGACTGCAGTCAAGGGTGGGGGGTGGCTTTGGGGAAAGGGGTGTCAAGTGGAGACCACTAGCCTGCAGCCAACCAGACTGCAGCCAACCTAGACACTCCAGGTTATTTAAACGAGATACTTTAAAGAAAAGACCATTCTCCATATAAAAGCCCACACCTCTGTGGAGCCAGCCACTAGCCTGTCTCACTTCCCTTAAGATGGCGGCACTCACCCTACAACTCACATCCTTCCATTTGGATCCCAGGCTTAGTGAAAGCTGAAGATATTTGCCATGCCTTGGTGGCTCAGATGGCAAAGAATCTGCCTGCAATTCAGGAGACCCAGGTTTGATTCCTGGGTCGGGAAGATCCCCTGGAGGAGGGCATGGCAACCCACTCCAGTGTTCTTGCCTGGAGAATTCCATGGACAGAAGAGTCTGGTGGGCTACACTGACTAACACTTTCACTTTCAAGCAATCTTCCCTATGATGTTTAATTCATTGTTAACAAAACAAAACTTCTGAAAGGGAGAGAATGAAAATTATAAAAAAGATTGAGACTATTGGTTGTAAGTTGTTGTTTTTTTGCTGGGGGGCGGGGAGCTGTACTGGATTTTTGATGCTGCATAAGGGCTTTCTCTAGTTGTGATGTTAAGACTTCTCATTGAGGTGTCTTCTCTTGTTACTGAGCACAGGCTCTAGGTGTGTGGGCTTCAGTAGTTGCAGCACCAGGGCTCTAGAGCATGATCTCCATTGTTGTGGTGCACAGGTTCAGTTGCCCCACGGCACATGGAATCTTCCCAGACCAGGGATTGAACCTGTGTCCCCTGCATTGGCAGGCAGATTTTTCTTCACCGGACCATCATGGAAGCCCAAGACTAATTTTAATAGAGACACACAGAATCTTAGAACTGGAAGGAAATCAAGAAATCCTTTAGTTCTTTTCTGAACTCCAACTTTTTTTTTTTTTTTTAAGCAGAGTGCTTTATTCAAACAAAAATTTGCTTGGAATCTGTACCCATAAAACAGATAAGCCCAGAATCACTTTGAGAAAGCAGTGCATACAAAGATGGGAACTGGTGGGATCAGCTTGTCTGAATTATCTACCTAGGGGACAAGTGAGAGGGGAGTGCATTATTTGTAGAGAATTGCAAAACAACAATAAAACCAATTAATAGCTGGTCTGCTTCAAGCAAGTCAATCCTAAAGGAAATCGGTCCTGAATATTCATTGGAAGGACTGATGCTGAAGCTGAAGCTCCAATACTTTGGCCACCTGCTGGGAAGACTTGACTCATTTAGAAAAGACCTTGATGCTGGGAAAGATTGAAGGCAGGAGGAGAAAGGGATGACAGAGGGTGAGAGGGTTGGATGGCATCACCAACTCAATGGGCATGAGTTTGAGCAAACTCCAGGAGATGAGAAGGACAGGGAAGCCTGGCATGCTGCAGTCCATGGGGTCTCAAAGAGTCAGACATGACTTAGCAACTGAAAAACAACTGCTTTGTGTTATTGCTGTGCTCTGACAAGTCTATATAACATCATTTAAGGGCTTCCCTTGTGGCTCAGCTGGTAAAGAATCTGACCACAATGCAGGAGATGTGGGTTCGGTCCCTGGGTTGGGAAGATCCCCTGGAGAAGGGAAAGGCTACCCACTCCAGTCTTCTGGCCTAGAGAATTCCATGGACTGTATAGTCCATGGGATCGCAAAGAGTCGGACACCACTGAGCAACTTTCACTTTCATTTTTTCAGCAGTTAAGTACTCCCATCTGCCAAGGTGGATGCATGCCCCCTTCCACCCCCGCTCCCTGGCACATCACTGGGTGAAGTGAGGAGGAGGGGTCAGAAATCTGCAACATAACTCCCAACCCAAACAAGTCCCAGTGGCTCTGCAGAACGAGTTTTAAAAACCATCTATCCAGCCCACTCTGCTTATCTGTCAAACCCAGAAAGGTTAAATGACTTGCCCAAGGCCACCAAGCTAGACTCATAAAAGTGACATTCAAATTCAGAGCCGGTGCCCTCTGTGTCTACTCCCCAAAGCCTTCATCTGGGTGAAGAGAAGGCAGCATCTTGTTCTTTATTTCCCCTGCTTGATGGTGGTATGCGTTGATTTGTGTCCCCCTGACCCAGAATTCCTATATTGAAGTCCTAATTCCCAATACCTCAGCATGAAAAGAAAATAGTTGCAGATCCAATAAGTTGGTCATAACATGAGGTCATTGAAGACAAGCCCTAATCCAATATGACCATTGTCCTTATAAAAGGAGGAAATTTGGATATAGACACACCCGTGTAGAGACAATGCTACATGAGGATGAAAGCAGAGACCAAGGCAATGATGTATAAGCTAAGAAACACCAAAAATTGCTGGCAAACCACCAAAAGCTAAGAAGAAAGCCTGGAACAGGTTCTCCTGCATACTATCAGAGGGAACCAATACTATTGACCTTGAACTTGGACTTCTAGCCTCCAGAGCTGTGAGACAATAAAGTTCTGTTGTTTAAGCCACTCAGTTTGTGATACCTTGTTACAGCAGCCCTATCAGTCACTAAGTCATGTCCAGTTCTTTATGACCCTCCATGAACTACAACACACCAGTCTTCCCTGTCCTTCACCTTCTCCTGGAGTTTGCTCAAACTCATGTCCATTGAGTTGATGATGCCATCCAACTATCTCACCCTCTGTCACCCCCTTCTCCTCTTGCCCTCAGTCTTTCCCAGCATCAGGGTCTTTTCCAATGAGTTGGCTCTTCACATCATGTGACCAAAGTACTGGAGCTTCAGCTTTAGCATTTGCAATGAGTGTTCAGGGTTGATTTCCTTTAGGATTGACTGGTTGGATCTCCTTGCTGTCCAAGTGACTCTCAAGAGTCTTCTCCAGCACCACAGTTCAAAAGCATCAATTCTTTGGTGCTCAGCCTTCTTTATGGCCCAACTCTCACATCCGCTCATGACTACTGGAAAAACTAGAGCTTTGACTACACTGACCTTTGTTGGCAAAGTGATACTTGGAAGCCAGTATACCTAGTAAAAGGCAAATGGGACATCACTGCAGAGCTGTCCTCAAAGTAATGCACACCTGTGAGCTGGAATTGAGGTGGAAAGAGAAACAGAATTCAAAGCCACAGAACCTTTACAAAGTTTCAGTAATTAAGTCCTTGGAGATGGTTTCCAGTTAGTTGGCAGTTGCAAACCCAACTTCATGGAACTCAAAGTAAGATCGAGTTATTGTCTCCCACAAGTGGGAAGGACAGGAAAGTGACTCGGGGAGAACGAAGCCTGGGCCCAAGTGCCCCAGGACCCTCTGTCCATCACTTCTCTGCTGTCAGCATCTTTCTCTTCTACCCAAATGCAAAGAGTGTGGTCCCCAGGCCACCTCCAACAGTTGCTTTGGGCACTGAACAACAAAAATGAGCCTCTTTTCTATCAGATACAGTAAGGACAATCCCTGGGGAGGATTCTCCTTGAGCCAGCTATGAAGTCATCAGAGAGAGCAGTGCTCGACTACCAGAGGGGAGGTGTGCTGGGCAAGACCACCCCAACCACCCAGATGCTCTGGGGCCCACCCGCTGTCCCCAGCAGAACCGAGGACTTGGGGCCATTGTCCCTTCCCTGTGGAAGTGCCTCCGCTCAAAGACAAACCACACTCTCCTTGCTTTCTCAGAAACATGCAGGAAGCAATTTAGACCATTTGGACCACCCATGAGAGCCATCTGTGTGTGGGAGGAACGGAAATGTCCATGCAGGTGCTGGTAGCGTTTCCCAGAACCACGGGGCGTGGAATTAGACTGAAAGGACCCCTGAGAGGAAGCTGCCTTCTCCTCCCTGCCATGAGTGAGGGGATGCAGCTTTATCATAATCTGTAGCAAAATCCAGGAAAGTACTCCCCAAACAGCATGAGATTAAGAGCACATACTCTGAAGCCTGGGCTTCCCAGGCAGCAGTAGTGGTAGGGAAAAAAAAAAAAACAACCCACCTGCCAATGCAGGAGACACAAGAAAAGTGGGTTCCATTCCTGAGTTAGGAAGATCCCCTGGAGGAGGGCATGGCAACCCACTCCAGTATTCTTGGCTGGAGAATCCCAGGGGCAGAGGAGCCTGGCGGGCTCCGGTCCCTGGGATCACAAAGAATCCTACATGACTGAGTCAGCTTAGCATGCATGCACTCTGAAGCCTAGATTCAAATTCCAGCTCTGCCTCTTAAGAGCTGTGTGACCTTGATGTCTCTGTGTTGCAGCTTACTCCTGTGGCAAAAGTGGGGTCGTAAGTCTACTTTCCTCCTATTCTGAAAATTTTAGGAGCTGATTTGCATAGAATCCTGACTATTGCCTGGCTGAAGAGCATTTGCTGTTTTGTTAACTTTGTTGTCATGATTACTCTGAGGAACATGAGCTTTGAAGTGGGACAGCCAGAGCTCATCCCGTAGCTCTGAAAAGTCAAAGTGTCAGTCACTCAGGTGTGTCCAACTCTTTGCGACTCCATGTCACCTGCCAGGCGTCTCTGTCCATGGGATTCTCCAGGCAAGAATACGGGATTGGGTTGCCATTCCTTTCTCCAGGGGGTCTTCCCCGACCCAGGAATCAAACCCAGCTCTCCTGCATCGTCGGTGGATTCCCTACCATCTGAGCCACCAGGGAATCCCCTAGCTCTAACTCTTACTGATGCAAACTTGGGCAAGTTACTTAAACCAGCTGGTGCCTCAGTTTCCCCATCTCTAAAAAGGAATGGTAGTTGTACCTTCCTCCTCACTTGGCTATGAGAACCGACTGGTATCAGACATTCCAGGTGGTAATAATGATGGTGCTTGCCACATGCTAAGCATTCCGTTGTCACTTTGTACTTAAATGCATTCAGCCCTAGCAACGCAAGCAGTTATTAAGACCTACTACTACACACTCTGTATGGCTGGGGCTATGTGCCAGTATCTCAGAGGATACTGGGAAAAGGAGGACTGGAAGAGACCTGGGAGAACTTGTCCAACTCTGTCACTTGTTGGATTTTAGCTCCGAGCTCCAAGCATCTACATCTCCATCCACAGAAAGAGACAGGACCCATCTGTCAGCTCTCAGGAGAAGGGAAATTGGCGGCAATTCAAAAACTATGAGATTGACTGGAGGATGACTCGTGTTGTACCTCAAAAGTGGCTGGGTTTACTGGCAGCGAGCAGCTAATTTCTTGAAAAATCTGTGGGAAGGCAGAGTGGTTAATATTTGCAGAGTAGTGATAGAATGGCCTGCTGTGAGAAAATGTCAACTCCGTATGGGGTTGGAGATGAGTCTGTATTAGGCAAGCTGTTCTCCATCCTAAACAGTCCTGCTGGGTGAGACTTAGTGGGCGTCATAGTGAGCCAAAGAAGGAAGTTTTTGACTTTGCTGCTTTTTTTACTCCAAGTACTGCTGTGAGTTAGCATATGGCATCTCTGATGCGAGAATGAACTGTAATTTGTGCTTGGGATATCTGCAGCTTGAAGTGATCTATTTGGCAAAGGAGAAAAAAAAATTACAGAGTATGATTAAGACCTGGGTGTCTTTAAAGGGAATAGCCTTCTGGAAAACAAGCTCTGACATTCAGGTGCCTTGCCAAAAATTATCCCAAGCCATCCATCTCTGAAGTTCCACTTCAGTGCTTGGCAAGGGCGGGAATGAGGCAAGGCAGAGCCTCGACGTCCTCGTGCTTCTGTGGTTCCAATAATGACATCATCTGTTACCGTGCTCTCCTTTTCCAACAATGGAAATCAGACTTGGAAAATCGCAATCACTCAGAATCAGCTACTTTTTCAAATGCCTCTCTTCCATCTATAAATTTACATTAACAGTTCCTCAATCTTAAAAATTATTTTATTTGCAAAGAGTGGGCAGTAGTAGAGTGGTATAAAAGGGGACAAGGATCATATACCTGGAAACATCGATCCATAATGCCTTTTGCTTGCATGTGTAACCCTCTCTGCCTGAATAACATGCTCCATAGAAGTCTCACATTTCCACCCAGGTGCCCTAGATGTACAGATCTATGGTTTCTGTTTTTGTTTTTAAATCTGGAATTTATTGTTTCTCATCTTTTGAGAGAATGTATGTGCTTACAAACCAATGCTCACTTCCTTTGGGGGAATTAAAAAGATGAAGACAGTGTGGCCTGGATAATTTTTTCTATTAAGTTAATTAAACAAGAAGACCATTATTCTAAGCAGACTCCAATGACTTAGCAGCCTATGCAAGCAAACTAGAAGGAAGGCAATAAACGTCTTCAAGTTATGAAATGAAACCCAAGGACAACCATTCACAGTTGAGCAACTAGGCTTTCCCTAATAAGGCACTGCTTAAGCTATAGCCAATCAAGTCCTTCCTTTGACTTGCTTCCTGAATCTTCTCAATAAGTCTTGCCCCTACCTCCCTTGGATGGAGAACTACTGTTTCCTGTTTGGTACTGCCATTGGAATAAATATTTCCCTGATGGCTCAGACAGTAAAGAATCTGCCTGCAACATGGGAGACCTAGGTTCGATCCCTGGTTGGGAAGATCCCCTGGAGAAGGTCATGGCAACCCACTCTAGTATTCTTGCCTTGGAGAATCCCATGGACAGAGGAGCCAGATGAGCTTTGTCCATGGGGTCAAAAAGAGTTGGACACGACTGAACAACTAACACTTTCACTTTTACTTTCAAATAGATGCTTAAGAATGTAGAGTATGTCTCGGTTTATCTTTTAATACTCCTCCTCCCGGAAAAAAAAAAAAAGATGGGATGGAAGGTGAAGACCATGAGACTGCTTTGTCTCCAACCTGATGTTCTATATTCCACTCCCAGTGATGGCACCCATAGAAATGGAAAAAAAAGAAATAAAAAAAAAAAAAAGAAATGGAATGGAATTTAGTGTTGGCATTCTCAATAGTGGATAGCATCCATTTCAGCAAGCAGTGTCTAAATTAATTCATTAATTCATTCATTTGTTCAAGAAGCGTCTATTGCATACCCACTCTGCCCTGTGCTGCGCTGTGATTAGTCACTCAGTTGTATCCAATTCTTTGTGACCCCATGGACTGTAGCCTGCCAGGCTACTCTGTCACTGGGATTCTCTAGGCAAGAATACTGGAGTGGGTTGACATGCCCTTTTCCAGGGGATCTTCCCAACCCAGGGATCGAACCCAGGTCTCTGGAATTGAAGGCAGATTCTTTACCATCTGAGACACCAGGGAAGCCCAAAAAGAGTACTGGGAGTAGGTAGCCTACCCCTTCTGACCCAGGAATCAAACCAGGATCTCCTTCATTGCAGAGGGATTCTTCACCAGCTGAGCTACCAGGAAAGCCCCCACTCTGCTCTAGGCACTAGATAATGATGACAAATTAGACCTGGTTGCTGTTCTGTAATAAATAGAAAGGTATATCAAGATGAAATGAATACTTGTCCTCTGTGGTATTAAACTTGTTGGTCTACATGTACTTTGAATGACTCTTTTACACACACATGATTTTTTAACATCATATGCAGGTCATTTGGAAAATCTTGATCTGCAAAAGGTTTTATTATACAATATCAATATCACATCTCCTAGAATAGGTCCTGGATTCCCAGGAGCTTGACAAACGTTGTTACTGGCTATAGTGAACATTTGTTCCTCTTTTTTGGTAGCTCAGTATCTTCAAGATCAAGAACTGCCCCCTCTTGATAAGTCCTGCTGAAAAGCAGACACCAATCCCCAATGCTAGAGTCAGAATTTCTCAGCCTCCCTTGCAGCTTAACTGAGGACAAGTACAAGGCTCTGGCAATCACAGCAACCATGCTGGATTGTGACTTGGGAGGCCAGAGCCTGGCATCCACTCTAGTCCTACTGGAGGCAGCCTTAATGGTGAACTCTAGGGGTAGTCATGGCAGGATGATGAAAGGAGTGGAGTCTTCTGGGGACCAGATCTGTTGTGATTGGGAGGCTTACCTGGCCATGTGGCCTAGTTCTCTGATATCCCTGGAAATTTAGGGACTGAACCAATATTTTAATGCTTTTCTTTCTGCTTAAATTAGCCAGGTTTGGTTTCTGTGTACTCAACTTCCCAATATCTATATCCCCTCAAACCTGAATCTATAACACCATCACTGCAAACAACTCTGAGCACCTAAGTGCTAGAGGCCTGAAGTGTGTAGGAAGCTGGCCATCCATAACAGAAAGCTCTATTTGACCTACTTTGGCCATAACACAATCATCGTTTTCAAGTTACATAATTCTAATTTAATCAGACTGCGTTTTGAAATACCTGTTGATGTAGTAATCCCATTTCTAGCAATCTATCCTGAACAAATAAATCATCACTGTTTCTTTAAAGATATTCATCACAGTGTTATTTATTGTTTGAAAATAATAAACCAGAAACAATATAAATGTGCATCATTGAGACATATCAACACTACTAAAAATAACATTTTCAAAGAGCAATTAAGGCCATGGAGAGAGTACAAAACTTTTTACAAAGTAACATCCCAATTTTCTGTAAAACTCTCATTTTATGTGGATGATACATATCCTTGAAGGTGATCAAATTATTAATATCCTTTATATCTACATTGTGAGATTGCAGGTGCTTTCTAATTTTTTTAATTCTCCAGGCCAGAACACTGGAGTGGGTAGTTTTTCCCTTCTCCAGGGTATCTTCCTGACCCAGGAATCAAACCGGGGTCTTCTGCATTGCAGGCAGATTATTTACCAACTGAGCTATCAGGGATATAACAATAGGCATATACACAGATTATCCCTCGTACCCTCCCCCAAAGGCAGTAAGACAGATTTCTGGCTTGTGAGAAGCTTGCAGGACCTATTGTGGATTTTTTTTAATGTATTTTAAAACAGAGAATGATAAAATAAGATAACACCAAATGTCGAAGAGTAGTACAAGTTTAAAGTCTACAGGAATTCGAAAAACGTTTGCCCACCTCTATTGAATGTTTCGACAGTTTTCTTGAAGGTGGTAGGGCTTCTACTCTAAGCCACTGATTCACTGAAGACCTTCTTTATCCTCTTGAGAATGAGCAAAGACACTGAAGAGCTTTTGTTTGTGTGGATTAAATATTTACCCAGCTAGAAACTAAAACAGAATTTTTTAAAAAATTGTTTATCAAATATTTTAAAATAACAATAATAACCCAAATTACATACTAACACAAATAATATATTTTTTGAAAAATAACTGTATTTTCTGTGGAGAAGGAAATGGCAGCCCACTCCAGTGTTCTTGCCTGGAGAATCCCGGGGACGGGGGAGCCTGGTGGGCTGCCGTCTATGGGGTCGCACAGAGTCGGACACGACTGAAGCGACTTAGCAGCAGTAGCAGTGGCTATATAACATCCAGCCAATGACTATCAGAGGGGTACTCTTTCTGCCCCCTTCTGATGCCTGTGTCAGAAGCTTGCTCTATCTCCTTTATACTTTAATAAAACTTTATCACATACACACACACACACACACACACACAAAAAGAAAAATAACTGTACTTTCTAAAAGAAAAGGAGAATTGGTGGGAAATTCTATTTTGCAAATTTCTTTAATGAGTGGTTTAATGGAAGACAGCTGGATTCTTATATTTGCTTTTGTATTCAGCCTGTTGACACATGTTGTTTGGGTTGAAGTATATGAATAAAACACGGCCTTGCACAGATAAGAAGCTGGAAAAAGGGAGAATACATAACCTTTTTCAGGTAATTATAAATATCTTTTTTCTTTGATGAGATACCAAATCTCAACAAAAAGTAATCTCTTAAAGGTTAGTTTCAAGGTGGAATCTGAAACTGTATCAGTGAACTTTTGTTCTCTTTTACATTAAAACCCATTGGTCTACATGTACTTTGAATGTGTCTTTTACAGACACATGATTTTGTAACCTCATGCACTAGTCATTTAGAAATGTTGATCTTTAAAATGTTGACATGTTTTGTTACACAATAATAACAGAATCACATTTTTAAATATTACCATGGAGCTCATCAAGAAGTCTTCAGTTATTGGGAATCTGTCGAGCTCACAGTTGTGTACAAGTTTTCCAAAATCTAATTTTGCTGGAAAGCCCCAATTTTATCATTTGGCAATGAGGCGCAGTTGTTTTCCTCAAAGTGACAGATTCAGTTTATTTTTGAGAAAATGTTCGCCAAATATGCAAACTTGAATGAGCACAGTTTGTTCATGAGTTATTCTATCAGATAAAGTGATGTTCCGTGAAAAAAAAGTGGCAGTTCAACTCACACTTCAGTTGCACAAATACTTGTACTCTAGACAACCATTGACTGTTCACATATAGCAGAAGTGCTTTTCTACTTCATCACACAGAATATTAAAAAGATGTGTGCTCAAAGGGCAATATTTAATAGAGTTAATAATTTTTGTTTCTTTAAGCACAATCTGATGTGCAACTGGTATTTTCCTCCCTGGAATTGGGTGATGGATTACCCCAATTATAGGATTACCTATAATGGATTAATGGATTACCAATGAATGGATTACCACCAAGGATTACTTATGTTCTCACTTTCACCCACCAGTGCTTTTACACATTTGGTACAAATGTTAAAAAGTGAAAAAAGAAACCAAACAACATCTTTAGCATTATTATGAGTGTTATTATTTTTTGGCAGCATTGCGCATCTTGTGGGGTCTTAATACCCAGACCTGGGATTGAACCTGGTCCACAGCAGTGAAAGTGCTGAGTCCTAACCCTTGGACTGCCAGGGAATTCCCATCTTAGTATTATTATGACAATAATTTTGACCTCAAGACCTTCTGAAAGTGCCTCAGAGACCTTCGCCCCCTCAAGATTCCATAGACATACTCTCATACTCTGGGAATTGTGCTAAACCTCAAAAGCTTGGAAGACTTTGACAAGTCATCAGGAAATGAATGCCCCTGGATGTTGGCCGGATAGTGAGTGGAAGGGAGCCAAGGCAAAGGCTGGAGAGCTACGTAGGTGCTAAACTATAGGAAGTCTTAAGTACCAGGGAACAGAGCTTGAATATTATCCCATGGACAAATGGGAAACTTTAAAAACCATAGCTATCATTTATTTAGCATCTATTGTGTGCCTGGCATTTTGCTCACATTATTTAATTAACACTCCATGTTAATCCTGAGCTTCCTAGGTGGCACAGTGGTGAAGAATCCTCCTGCCAATGCAGGAACCGCAGGTTCGATCCCTGGGTCAGGAAGATCCCCTGGAGGAGGAAATAGCAAACCACTGCAGTATTCTTGCCTGGACAGAGGTGCCTGGCGAGCTACAGTCCATGGGGTCGCAAAAACTTGGACATGACTGATCAACTGAGCATGCATGCACAGCGCACACACACTTAATCCTATGAGGCAAGTATCATCATCCTCATTTGTTGGAAAATGAAGCTTGGGCTTAGAGAAGTTAAGGAATTTACCTTAACTCACATAGCTAGCAAAAGTAATTTACCTTAACTCTCACAGGGAGATGAGACTGCAAATGTTAGGTGGACAAATTCCAACTTCCTGCACCTCAGGTTTTCTTCCAGGTCACATTTTTTCAGCTCTGCTGGGTAGGATCCTGGAACGTGTATGTTTTTAACACGTCTAGTCTGCTGTGACGCACTCTGGTTATAAATCTTGCCTATTTACTCTGGGCTCCCTAAGGGCAAGGGTCAAGTCTGTTTATATGCCCAGCACAATGTGGTCACTTAATAAATCTTTAACCACAAAGGTAGTGATTTTTATGGAGCCTAACTCCACCCAGATCCCTTGCAACTTTCCCTGGGTCTAAACTGCACATGCCAGAGTAAGAGGATTTTTTTTTTTCCAAAGAGGAACTTGGAGGCCCATATTTCCTGAATTTGACTATGACCTTCAGTGATAACAGTTTTATCTGAGCAATTATTGCTGCATATTCATACAGTGAACAAGGCTTGTTTTTTTTTTTCACCTATCCATTTCTTGGACCATTTGGATCTTACTCTGGATGGAAAATGGACTCTAGAGCAGGCTGACTTGAATTTGAATCCTGATTCCACCACTGACAAACTATGTAACTCTGGGCAACTAACGTAAGCCCTTTCAGCCTCCGTTTCCCTCCTGAAAGCATGACGACGGCGGTACTGTCTTCTTCAGAAAGTTGTTGAGTGAAATAAATGAAATAGTATAAGGAAATCACTGCTCTTGGGCCTTTTCTTCCCCCACCTCCAGTCTGGGCCCACAGAGCCCCTCCCCAGCCCCCAAGGGTCCCGGGTTTTCCTAGAGTCAGGCAGGCCTGGTAACTTACCAGCTCCTACCTCATCACAAACTGCCCCTTCCATCAAATGTTCTCTATCTATTTTCACACCTTGGGTTACCGCTGTCAGTGCTGTCACTTAAGAGATGATTTAATAAACAAATGAAAAATCAAATGCAAAGCCTTGTGTTTACTGCCATAGAAATTTTAAAAGATATTCCCAATGGGGAAAGGTATGCATGGTTTTGCTGGTAAAATTATTTTTCAAATATTCATTTATTTGGCTGCGTCGTATCTTAATTCAGACACGTGAGATCTTCATCGCATCATGTGGGATCTTTTGTTAGGGTGCAGGGGCTCCAGAGTGTGCAGGCTCAGTAGCTATGGCACTCGGGCTTAGTTTTCCTGTTTCTTGTAGGACCCTAGTTCCCTGATCAGGGATTGAACTCATGTCCCCTGCATTGCAGGGCAGATTCTCAATCACTTGACCACCAGGGAAGTCCCAACTGATCAAATAATTTTGAGAAACTGAAGACTAAATCTCCCTCCTTAGTTGGAGCAATTTAGCCTGTTAATGGTTCTGACAATACCCAAAGAAAAAGAGAGCTCTGTGACTTCATAGCACAGCTAAATAAACTGGGTGCCCTGATGGTAATCATCTGTCTCACCCTCAAGATAAGTTTTCCCCAAAACTATTTTGAGAAGCACTAACTCACTCTCAAAACTATGATTCCGTAAGGACGGCATCTCAGGCACTGGGCGTTCTCCAAGCAGACAAAGACACACTGGCCCGTATCTTCAGAAGTCTGTGAGCGCTAGGTCTAAGAACAAAATGCTAAAGGCTGGCACAGGCAGGAAAGAACACAGATTTGAGGAGAATTCAAGTCCAATAATGGGCTTCCCCGGTGGCTCAGGGGTAAGAATTTGCTTGCCAGTGCAGGAGACACAGGTTCCATCGCTGGGTTGAGACTATCAGGAGGAGGAATCGCAACCCACTCTAGTATTCTTGGCTGGAAATTCCATGGACAGAGGAATTGTAGCTTGGTTGGCTACAGTCCGTGGGGTCGCAACGAGTTGGACACGACTGAGTGACTGAACACATATACACCCACACACAAATCCAATAAATAAACCTCTACAACACTTTTCAGCTTACAAAGTATTTAAATGCATCTTACCACCTTCAAATACGCTATCTCAGTTTATTCCTAAAAAAAGTCTTACAAAGCAGTCAAGATATGGTTCTCTCCCTTTCTAGGTTCTGAGGTTAGGGCTCAGCGAGATGAAATGACTCCCCCTCTGCCCAAGCCCCTCAGTCAGGAAATCTCTGAGCTGACTCTAAATCTCTGGCTGGACTTTTAGACCAGTAATGCATCTGGGAGACCAGAAAAGAAAAGAAAACGAGGCGGGTGGGAGGAAAGCCGAAAGGAGAGTTGCAGGGGGTTCTGTGGGTTATCCACTCTACTCATATGCACCATGTCCACACGTCTGTCTGCTCTGGCACCTGTTCTTCTTTCAGGAGACCCAGGGTCCCAGGAAGAAAGAGCCAGGACTCAAAAACAGCCTAGTCCCTGCCAAACATAAGGCCTGCAGTCAGCCTCTAAGGCACTGGAGGGAGCGATGGCCAGCTTCCACACCATCCCAGCTGCCAGCCTGGCAGCAAGGAGACAATGCACAGCTAGGTCCCAACCATCCCTCTTCCTTCTCTCCCCTGACACGGTTCCCCAGTTTTCCATCAGCCTTGCCTGGTGGATGTCTACCAGAGCCACACGCACCCAAGACTTCAGATCCAGTGTTTCTGGTTAAAATGTTAGGTGTCCTCTTTTGGGTCACCTACACTCTTCCTAGAAGCCAAGAGAGGAAGAGAAGAAGAGAGAGAAGGAAGGGGAAGATGAATGTGAGAGGCAGCAATGACTTGTGCATTGGATTCATTTTCCCCTGGAGCTCAAGGCCATTTCCAGGATTTTGTAAACTCTTCATGCTAACTGCTCACTGATGTCATCTTCTAGTCCAAATGCTTTATGTGAGCTAGTTGTCATAAATCTGAAATTGCCCCCCTCTCCGTAGCAGTCTCTGAGGTGCTCTCACCTGTTGGAATGAACTGTAATGAATGTAACGAAGACAAAGAATGTATCACAAACATAGAAATTCTGATCTGTAATATCTCTGAAAATAAAATAACACTGATCACGGGCACTGCTGTGCTTGGATGCTTGCCCAGAAACTTCCCATTCCTGGGAGGAGAGATTTCTCAATTAACTTCATCTTCCTTCTTGTGTTAAAAACAGCATGCTTTTACTTTCTGGTTCTTTTGACAAGAAACTTTTGGGTTTCTTTCCAAAGTAGTCAGGGATGAGACAGTTAGAAAAGATTTTGGAACATTATCTGCACGGCTGAAGCTCATGTTTTCAGAGGAAGCAGAGAGTGACTGTTTCTTTGTTTGGGATGAGGAGGTAGTTTCCTACGCGGTAGTTAATAAAACAGTATTTTTACTAGAGAAACAAGTCAGCTTGCTTACAATAATCAAAAAATATCTAGAGTTAGGGATGCTGAAAAATTGCTAGTTGTTAATTCCCAGCCCAAATGAAAGTTAAAAAAAAAAGAGGAATTCACTGTACCAAATTTCTGTTCCTGTTTTATATCCTAATATACCTATTCCACATATAGAAGAAATTTGCTTTGAAATCAAAGAAAGGTATCATTTTAATTTTATTTATTTGTTAACTCCATGAGTAGGACTAATGATGTAAGATGGAAAGAGGTGAAATTTTTTATCTTTGTTTTTTGTTTTTCCTTGTTTTCCCCTCAATTCGTTTTTTTTAAAAATTATTTTTCTTTTTCAGTTTCACCTTGTGGCATGTGGGATTTTAGCTCCCTGGCCAAGGATTGAACCCATGCTTTCTGCATTGGAAGCCAAGAGTCTTTACCCTTGGATCATAAAGCAAGTCCCTCAATTAATTTTTTATAAGGAATTATATTATTTTGCTAGAGCTGCCATAATGAAGTACTGCAAGCTGAGTGGCTTAAACAACAGAAATTCATTTTCTCATAGTTCTGGAAGCTAGTAGTTCAAGATCATGGCGTTTAGCAGGGTTGATTTCTTTTTTTTTTTTATTTTACTTTACAACATTGTATTGGTTTTGCCATACGTTGGCTTGAATCCACCATGGATGTACATGTGTTCCCCATCCTGAGCCCCCCTCCCACGTCTCTCCCCATCCCATCCCTCTGGGTCATCCCAGTGCACCAGCCCTGAGCATCCTGTATCATGCATCGGACCAGCAGGGTTGATTTCATCTGAGGCCTCTCTCTTTGACTCATAGATGGCCATCTTCTCCCTGTACCTTCATTTGGTCTTTCTTCTGTGTGCATCTGTGTCCAAGTTTCCTCTTCTTATGAGGGCATCAGTCATATTGGATTAGGGCACATTGTAATAACCTTATTTTACCTTAACTACCTCTTTAAAGACTGCCTCCAAATACAGTCATATGCTGAGGTACTAGGGCTGGAACTTCAACATAAGAATTTGGGGGGTACACAATTTAGTTCATAAGAGGAATCACTGGCCATCAGAGGTCTATGGGTGACAGTATAATGGAATGAGAAATTAAATGAGGAATGGGAGAAGCAATAGATGAGGAATTGAACGAACTGGCTTCCAGCCCCAGCCTGATTATTTACTGGTTATTGGACCCTGAGTAACTTTCTTACCCCCTCTGGCTATCTCATCTTCCAAAGTCAAATGAAAAAAGAGAAAATGCCCTCGATGATTTCCAGGGGGCTTAGCAAATCCAAGGAGAGGCAGAAGCAATAACACCCTGCACTGATTCCTTGGTGGCCAGAGGGAGAAGTTTGCGTCTCAACCATGGGACACGGTTTCTTTCAAATGGGAACCAGAGGAAAGTTAGAGCAATGCTTTACATGCTTTACAAGTGAAATTAGCACAGTCTTCAACAGAGTGCATGAAATCCGATTTTGCACACCTTGGGGAATCAAAATGACAAAGGGCATGGAACCCTTGTAAGACTGAAAGAAAAATAAATTTTCATTCACCTTTAAGTTAAAAATAGGTATGTATGGGGTGGTGAAAGCAAATAAACTCTGATAGGAAATAGCAGCTTCTAGGGAAACCCTGTGAAGGTTTGAATCTTATATATTTTTTCATTTAAAAAAATTTAAACCCCTAAATGGCTTGAAGCATCGCTTGAAAGTGTGAGAACTGTGAAGTGAGTGAGTACAGCTCTCAGGGGGGCCTCCCTTTTCCAGGAAGGTTTGCCCCTCTGCATTACTCACATCTTGAGTGCCCTGAATGCTGAGACCTCCAGAAAAAGCTCTCACCAGTCTGTTCCCATTGACCTTCATGCCAGTGCCCCAAAGAAGGGCCTCACACCATCATGCAGATGGCAAAAGCCAAGCCCTGTGTCCACTACACAGTCCCTGCCCTGCAGGATGTGATCCCAGTGCAGGAACACGGGGAACATGGGGAGTGGGTCAAAATCTTGACATTCTGTGAAAAGGAAAGGGAGATTTTTTTTTAAAAAATTTTTTATTGTGGTGATAGACACAAAATTGAAAACATACTATTTTAACCATTGCTAACTATACAGTTCACAGGCCTTAAGTACATTCACATTGTTGTGCAACTCTCACCATCGTTCATCTCCCAAACTGAAACTCTGTTCCCATTAAACAGCAACTCCCCATACCCCCTTCCCACTCCTCCCACCCCCAACCCCCAACCTCCTAAACCAACTCCACTCCCGACTCCCTCCACCCCTGACCCCTCCACCTCCCCACCCCCAGACCCTGACATCTACCGCTGTACTTTCTGACTCTATGAATTTGACAATTTGGGTATCTCATATAAGTGGAATCAAAGAGTATTCGTCTGCACCTAACGAATTCAGTTTTTTATTTTGTATTAGAATACAGTCAATTAACAATGTGGTGATAGTTTCAGGAGAAGAGCAAAAGGACTCAGCCATGCATATACATGTATCTATTCTCCCCCAAACTTCTCTCTCTTTCAGGCTGCCGCATATCACTGAGCAGAGTTTCATATGCTATATAGTAGGCCCTTGTTAGCTATTTATTTTAAATATGGCAGTGTGTACATGTCCATCCCAAACTCCCTAACTATCCCTTCCCCCCATCCTCCACCCTCCTCCCCATAATTATAAATTCCTTCTTTAAGTCTGTGAGGGACTTCCCTGGTGACTCAGCTGGTAAAGAATCCACCTATAATGTGGGAGACCTGGGTTCCATCCCTAGGTTGGTAAGATCCCCTGGAGAAGAGAACAGCTACTCACTCCAGTATTCTGGCTTGGAGAATTTCAAGAACTATACAGTTCATGGGGTTGCAAAGAATCGGACACAACTGGATTGTTTCTGTTTTGTAAATTCATTTGTATCATTTCTTTTTAGATGGAATGCATTTTTAAGGTTTAGTTCAGTTCAGTTCAGTTGCTTAGTCATGTCTGACTCTTTGTGACCTCATCCTACAAATAGATTGTACCTTCTTTTATTTTCCCCAGTGCTATACAGTAGATTCACATTTTGTTGTTGTTGTTCAGTTGCTAAGTTGTGCCCAATTCTTTGTGACCCCAAGGACTGCAGCACACCAGGCTTCCCTGTCATTCACTGTATCCTGGAGTTTGCTCAAACTCATGTCCATTGAGTCAGTGATGCCATTCAACCAACTCATCCTGTCTTCCCCTTCTCCTCCTGCCCTCAATCTCACATAGCATCAGTGTCTTTTCTAGTGATCGAGCTCTTTGTATCAAGTGGCCGAAGTATTGGAACTTCAGCATCAGTAGTTATCTATTTTATACATAGTGTGTATATGTCAATGACAGTCTCCCAATTCATCCCACCACCCATTAAAGAAAGGGTACTTTTGTGCTTGCAACCATCTTGGTTTTCCCAAGTGGTCTCCCAACTGCCCAGAGTTGGGATTCCCTAATCAGGCTGTCTTGCTGGCAGTGCTCCAGGTTCCAGATCGGGCCCTCTTCTCTGCCCTTTTTTTACCAATATTTGCTGAATACTTAAAACATGCTGGGTTCTGTGCTGGGCACTGTGGATAGAAATAAAAACAAATCTAGATGTAGTTATTTCAAGAGCTCACAGTGGTGGGAGAGACAAACCAACAAGTCAAATCTCTGTTCAGTCCAGTGAATGCCACCTGGGCTGGGTCCTAAGAGCCATGGATAGCCATGGATAGCTCTTCTGGTCGTGGCTATGACCCTCCACGTCTTGGACCGGCTCTTGTGCAAGCAGAGCCTGAGGCAAGGACTTGGATTCCGGAAATCTATTTCGAAGGAGATTCCAGGACCGAAGGAGCAGGGAGGGTCAGAATGGGGAGAGAGAGAAACAAACGGAGAGTGTAATTGAAATCACTGCTGGGAGTAACTGCAATGCTTCCGTGGAGACCTCTGAGAAGATACAGGATGCCTCTGGGATTTCTGCCAGAGGGTGGAGGCTCTCGTGCCCCACCCAGATTGCTGGGTATCCCCAGGGCATCAGCACCCCGAGCTCTCCGGCTGCACTTCCCAGCAAGCCAAGCAGGTGCAGCTTCCAGACAGCCCTTACAAATAAATCAGAAGGACACTTGCCTCCCTCCTGGTGCAAAGCTGTCAGGACGAGACCGCAGCTGCTGCTGAAGCCACAGGGAAGCTGAGGGAATGTGACAGGGACACATAAGCGTTTGCTGCACATGCCAAACTTGGTTTCTGCAGGGCTACTCTCTTCTCTACAGCTCTGGGGCCTCCCTGCTTTATTTTTTCTCCCTTTAAGCCTAGAGGAGTTCCACCTCCCATGCTAATCTCCATGTCCTCAATTCCTGGTGTGCCCAGAGCCCTGAGTCCACTTCTGTAAATACTTCCTTCATTAAAGTGCTTCTGTTTGGAGAAGAAACTGGCAACCCACTCCAGTATTCTTGCCTGGAGAATCCCATGGACAGAGGAGACTGACAGCCTCCAGTTCATGGTGTCTCAAAGAGTCGGACATGACTTCGAGGCTAAATAACAGCAAAAACAAATGTCTGAGTCTTTCTAGTTTCTAGAATAGAAAGGGAAACATTGAGAACAAGTCAATGAGAAAAAAAACGTCAAGAAGGTTGCCATATTTTCAGAAAATCATAGAAGGAGACTTTTGTCTGCAAAGTAATGAAATCAGCACTGATTGTGGAAAATACATTATTCGTACATTTCAATATTTCTACCCTCTTGTCCATGTACAATCCTTTTGGATTCCTTAGGCAATACAACTCAACTTTCCTCTGAAAAAGAAATAATAATAATAAATCCTTCTGTTGAACCAACAGGGTGGGACTCTACCTCCAGTTGGGACCCTGAAAAATACAGTTTACTCTAGCTGCAGAATTAAGCTTGCCAGGGCATGAGATGGTGATCAGGAGTGTCAGTTGGGTCATTTTTTCAGTTATTCCAGCTGAAGATGATGAAACTGTGAAACTTGACCGAGGCATAGGGAGGGGAGTTGGACTGGAGTTGACATTTAAATGAGTCCCACCCCCTTTCCTGGTGATGGTGAAGGACAGGGAAGCCTGGCATGCTACAGTCCATGGGATCGCAAAGAGTCAGACACTACTTAGTGACTGAACAATAACAACCTCTACCCCAGAGCTGCTGGAGGCTTGGCTAACCTGGGAAACAGGAGCTGCCATGCTGATCAGGCCTTAACAAGGGTCCTCTCCCTGGGATATGGCAAGGGTGGCACAAAAGCTTTCATGTAGGAGCAAACAATTTAATAGTGGATATTCAGAAATGAAGAAATCAGGAGCAAAAAAGACTTGGACGAGGGTACGGTGTCAAGTTCCTCTTTGTATCCTTTTTCCTCAAACCCCCACTGCCAGCCTCCCTCCCTCTGCACCTATAGGCAAGAAACAGATGATTTCTGAATAAACCTCCATTTCTAGTGCTTCTGTCCTTCTCACATTTGTCAACAGCTATCTTACAATAGGGGCTTCCCTGATAGCTCAGTTGGTAAAGAATCCGCCTGCAATGCAGGAGACCCTGGTTCGATTCCTGGGTTGGGAAGATCCTCTGGAGAAGGGAGCAGCTACCCACTCTAGTATTCTGGTCTGGAGAATTCATGGATTATACAGTCCATGGGGTCGCAAAGAGTCTTCCCTAATAGCTCAGTTGGTAAAGAATCCGCCTGCAATGCAGGAGACCCTGGTTCGATTCCTGGGTTGGGAAGATCCTCTGGAGAAGGGAGCAGCTACCCACTCTAGTATTCTGGCCTGGAGAATTCATGGATTATACAGTCCATGGGGTCACAAAGAGTCAGACACAACTGAGTGACTTTCACTTTCAATTTTTCATCTTATAATATAGGGCTTCCCAGGTGGCACCAGTGGTAAAGAACCTGCCTACCAGTGCAGGAGACATAAGAAATGGGTTCGATCCTTGGGTCAGAAAGATCCCCTGACTGAAGGAGAGCATGGCAACCCACTCCAGTATTCTTGCCTGGAAAATCCCATGGACAGAGGAGCCTGGCAGGCTACAGCCCATGGGGTCGCAAAGAGTCAGACACGACTGAAGCGACTTGGCACACACACACACTCACACACCAGGGGAAAGAGGGCGTTCTAAACTAAGTGAAATTTAGAGTTTAGCTATTACACTAGATTTCACTTTTTATAATCTAAAATTTTCTGGAAAAGCAGAGTCCTGCAAGAGACTTCTTCCAGGGTAGGGAACACACAATGAGTTTCCCAAGGAGGGTGAAAAAGCATTGAGTTGTTTTGTCTTATTCCCTTTCAAATTGTGTTCCTTTCATAAGCTGGTTTCACTCAGCAGTTAGTCCTTCGGTGCCTTCCTCCCACTGCCCTCACTGCCTCTATGCTGGTAGTTCCACCAGCAGCCCAGGAACTAACCCGGTGCTCCATCAGGTCACTTGACAGAAGTCCTGACCCCCAGTGCAGGACTGTGGCTTTGAGCACAGGGCTGGGACCATGTGCCAATCCCAGCTCCACCCCTCACCAGCTGCGTAACCTAAAATTCTCTGTGCCTCACTTTGTGTGCTAAGTCACTTCAGTCATGTCTGACTCCTTACGACCCTACCAACTGTAGCCTGCCAGGTTCCTCTGTCCATGAGATTCTCCAGGCAAGAATACTGGAGTGGGTTGCCATGCCCTTCTCCAGGGGATCTTCCCGACCCAGGGATCCAACCCACACTCATGTCTACTGCATTGGGAGGCAGGTTCTTTATCACTAGCACCACCTGGGAAGCCCATGCCTCATTTTACTCACCTGTAATGGAAAATATAATCATCCCTACCTCATGGGGTTGTGTCATTCACATGACAGGAAGGTGGATTTATGCAGCCCAGAGAGTCACGCTGGTCCTTATTTCCGCCCCAGTCCCCAGGGATGGGCAGACAGGACACGCTGACTAAGCCCAGCCTCTCCCACCACAAACAAGCCACAGGACCCTCCATTCCTCTACTTCTAGTGACTCCTTCTCAGAAGAGAGGTGAGAGTTTTCTGCTTATCTTCCCATCACTCTACTGAGAGAAAACAGTATCTGTTTCCTTCCAACTCGTAATAGCTGCCCTGTGTGGGAGAGAGGGGACATGGAAACAGAAAATCTGCTAATGGAGTCTGAAATCAGTCTCTAAGGAGTGTTAGGAGCCCCTCAGGTAACACGGAGTTTACAGATGAGAAGGACATGATCCCAGTCTTTCGGTTCAGGGACAATACAATGCCATGTGCGATTCAGGGCTAGACTGTGTCAGGCCGAGTGGAGTGGGCTGAGAGAGAGGCTCCAGGAAGCCTGAAGCAGCCTAGAGGCCACATCCTGGCCATGACTGTCCCACTTAGTCAAGGACAGGCATTCTGATTCTGGGTGTTACTCTCCCAGAGGATGCAGATCCTGGGCATGTCCTGTCATCAGGTCTGACGCACATCTTTTGGCTAGGGAATCACCAGATTTTCAAAACCAGTGACTCAGACCTTGACCAACTTTGATCCCACAGGGGTGTTTCCTTCTGACAGTGTCCGCTTCTCACGGCCGCTGCCACCCACCCGTGGCACCTTTGAAGCCCCAGGGGGGACAGCTTGGATGAAGCATTTGGCAGGGACATGCTTGAGCACCAGCAGAGCTGCTCAGGGCTGTTCAGTCCTGCCAGATGCCTCTCATGTTCCCTCTTCCTTGTGAGAGGGATCTCTGCTCTAGAGATCTCTGTCGGACCAGCTGAGGCCTTTGTCACAGCTCGACTTCTCACTTTGCAACTGGAGCTATTCCTGAATCATTCTTCAGTAGACCTGAATGCATTGTTCAGAGGCTCAGGGTATGTTCCTTGGAGACTCCAACCTGCACCAGTGTGGCTGCCAGGAGTCTCTCTGAACTCCTCAACAACTAGGCTGGACTCAGGTGAGGACGAGGTAGTCCCAGGCATGGAACCAGAAGGACTTTTTCCTACTTCTCGGTCCATAAGACCTTGGCAGGGCTGATGCAGGGTATAAGACCTCCTCCCCACAGCCCAGTGCAATGTTCAGTCCATTGAGGTTTCCTTCTGGGTGATCAATGCCAGTGGTACCATCTTTTGATATCACTTCTGCTTCAGCATCTTACTTTAGGATGGCCTGAAGCCTTTCAGGGCAGCTTCCTGAATTTCCATCAAAAGTCTACAAAGCTCAGGAGTCCAGATACCTCTGGTATCTGAAACAAAGTGCAAAGTCCTGCGACATCTAAACTCCAAAGTCCCTAAAGTGCTCAAAGAGCCAGCCCCACATCCTCTAAGTTTTGCAGCATCATTCTAGTTCTGCCCTCTACCTACTTTCTAGTCCCATCTTGGCATCTCCCTGGCTTCAAAAACTAGACATCTCATCTCTCCTCACTAATCCTTAGTTTCCTCATTTGTAAAATAGTGGCAATAAGGAGCACTCCATTTATAAACACTTTCCAGAAACACCTAGTCTAGCACCTACTGAAGGCAGGAATTCCTCTTGAACAACATGGAGGCCAGTTTCTGCTTGACTACCCTCTGGCACCCCCACCATTTCATGAAGACTTTCAATTTATTGCTGGATGCTCTAGTTCTTAAAAATTTTTTCTTTATTACAAACTGGAGTTTCCTCCCTGACTTTCTACCACTTGACCTAGATCTGCCTTAGGGGCCATATAAAATACGTTTAAGCTTTGCTCTACATGAAAAATATTCAAACATCACTCCCTTCTCTCCAGCAACTACCAGGTTTCTTTTTTCAGGCTACTCTTTCTTAGTCCCCTTTTCACATACGTTCCAGATTCCCCATCATTCTGGTTGTTTTCCTCCAGGAATCCTCTAAGCTTCGTTTTAAAATAGAAGGCTTTAGAATGGAACACAATATTCAAGATGCTGTCTGGATAATAATTTCATTTGTGCATTCAAAATAATATTCAACTTGCATCAACTTCTTTACATCTATCTGTTCATCAAGATGTTTGTATATAAAAATATATTATTCTACTGCAAACTTAGAGATTTTCTTAGACTTGCAGGATTTGATTGGGTTAGCATGCATCTGGCTGCAGTGATAAAATACCCAACTAACAGTGGTTTAAAAAATAAAGATATTTAATTGTCTTGCAAGATGCAATGTGTAATCAGAGATTGGTGATTCAGGTTTGATGAGAGGCTCAACAATGTCCATCATAGACACTGGTCTGAGACAGCTGTTGCACTTCTGTGTGCAACATTCTTATATATATGTTCTTGTGCATGAGTGCTAAGTCACTCTTCGTGACCCCGTGGACAGCAGCATGCCAGGCCTCCCTGTCCTTCACCATCTCTCAGAGCTTGCTCAAACTCATGTCCATTGAGTCGGCAATGCCATCCAACCACCTCATCCTCTATCGTCCCTTCTATTTTTCTATTAATATAGCCCATGATCACATTAGGCATCACATTTTTTAAGTCCCCCTCATCACAATTTCCTAATTCAGTTTATTACTACTGATGAATGTATAGTCAGTGCATTGACTACACAAGTATTTATGTGTACTGCAATTCAACCAAGTCTCCTCCTTCTTGTAGAATTTATTCAGCTGGCTTTGTGGGCCAAGTACAGGACCTTTAATTTATGCCTATAACATTTCATCTTCTTGGATTTGACCCATCACTTTAACAAAAAGGTCTTTGGATACTGATTCGGTCATCCAACAAAATCCATATCTCTCTCTTAACAAACTCTAGGAACTGCTGTGAAGAATGTTCTGTAAATGTCAGACAGTAATATGTGACTCATGTCTGCTGCCAGGAATTTCAGGCAATTTCACACTACATTTGAAGCTAAGCCTTTCAAATTTAGGACAAAAGAGGGCTGCTTGTTTTGTATCTTCTCCATTTTGCATAAGTATGCCTTGTGAAACTGGCAAGGAATTTAAAGAAAACAGCTCTTCTAGGAATTCAGAAAAGGTAGGATGACCAAAATTGCAGATACATGGGAGTCTAGCCTGTACAATGTTGCCTACCTGAGCCCTCATACATAGTCCTTTATGAAGGTTTTGTTTCCAGCAGCTTCTCCTCAACCTAGATACCACGTCCAAGTGCCCTTCTCCATCTCTTTCCCTGGCTTTCACTTTCCTCCTCCCCCAGCTTCAAAAGGCCCTGTAACAGGTTTAATAAGGGCCTTCGAAGATTTGCTGTTGTTGCTGTTAATTGCTAAGTTGTGTCTGACTCTGTGACCACATGGACTGCAGCACACCAGGCTTCCCTCTCCTTCACCATCTCCTAGAGGTTGCTCAAACTCATGTCCATTGAGTCAGTGATGCCATCCAACAATCTCATCCTCTGTCGCCCCCTTCTCCTCCTGCCTCAATCTTTCCCAGCATCAGAGACTTTTTCAATGAGTCAGCTCTTCACATCTGGTGGCCAAAGTATGGAGCTTCAGCTTCAGCATCAGTCTTTCCTTTGAATATTTAGAGTTGATTTCCTTTAGGACTGACTGGTTTGAACTTGCAGTCCAAGAGACTCTCAAGAGTCTTCTTCAGTACCACAGTTCAAAAGGATCAATTCTTCAGTGCTCAGTCTTCTTTATGGTTCAACTCTCACATCTGTAGATAATTACTGGAAAAACCATAGCTTTGACTATGGACCTTTGTCAGCAAAGTGATGTCTCTGCTTTTTAATACACTGTCTAGGTTTTTCATAGCTCTTGTTCCAAGGAACAAGCATCCAAAGATATCAGGTCCTAATCCCTGGAAACTGGAAATGTTAATATCCATGGCCAAAAAAAAAAAAAAGGATCTTTGAAGATATGATTGTGTCAAGGATGTTGAAGTGGCAACATAATTCTGGATTATCTGTGTGGGCTTTAAGTGAAATCAAAATTATCCTTCTAAGAGGGAGACAGGGAGATGTTACTGCATGCAGACAGAGGGGAGGAGTCAATGTGACCAAAAAGGCAGAGACTGGAGTGATGTGGTCACAAACACAGGAATGCTGGCAGCCAGTGGAATCTATAAGAGGCAAAAACATGTCCCCCCTTGGAGCTTCTGGAGAGAGCATGACCCTGCTGACACCATGATTTTGGTTCAGTGAAACTGATTTATGCTTCTTGTCTCTAGAACAGTGAGAGAATACATTTCTGTTTAAACCAACAAGCTAAGTTTGTGGCCATTTGTTACAGCAACCATAGGAGGCTAGCGCAGACCCTAATGACTGCTAGGAAATGGTCAAGTCCCAATACTTTTCTTTTCACTGCAGATCTATTGGAGTTCCTCCTACACCCCCCATTCTGGGTTGTTTACATATGCTTTGGTTTTATTGTCCCCCTTTTCTTTCCTCGCAAATACTTTTCATGCTCTTCAAGATTCCAGTCCACCACATGCTTGCTCCTTCACTGCTTTACCAGGAGCTGCAGAACTGCAAGATTTGAACTCCCTCACAAGCTCCCTCCACACCTTTGACTAGTTCCAGGAGCTCCACCTGTCAGAGAGCTGCTCAGAGCCCAGCTCCAGGGGGGCACCGCTCACGTTACAGCCTGCGTGAATGTCCTCTATGACCTGCCTGGAGGACTCTCTCTCTCTCTCCCTCTCTCTCTCTCTCTCTCTCACACACACACACACACACACTCCTCTGCTCCACCTGTCTGAGTTTTAGCTTACATATCTCACTTTGCTTCCTTGATCACTCTGGACAGAGGTGCTTTTTTGTTGTTGTTGTTGTTGTTTTCTCCTTTGTTCTTCTTTCTGAAGTTATGAAGCTCCTCGCTTTTTATCCTGTTAAGACCTTCCTGCTATAGCTGGTCTTGACTTTGCCTCTCAGTGCTGTCTGCTCTCGGGAGACAGCGTTAATTAGGTTCCCTAAGCCTTTGTGCTCCCACTGAGCTTCCCCATAGCTGCCCTCAGGACAGGTGAGACCAAGACCGTGGGTTTGCAAGTCCCGTAGCTTGCTGGCCTTTAGGATTTATTCAGGATGGACATGAACTCCAAGCTCACAGAGGGTGGGAAGAGATGGTGGTAGGTGAGCAGATGGAAAGGTTTATGGTTCTTAGCTGCTCCAAATTCTGCTGCTTCTGTGTTTCCTCTTCTGTGCATCTCTTTTCTGTAGCATCTCCCATTTTGCCTCTGAGTGTATTTCCTTCTTTCCCTTAAAGGACAATTAATACAGGGCTGCACACTCAGGAAAGTTTTTGTGATGCAACTAGATTGGGCAGTTACATCATAGTCACACACAACCCAGCTTAAAACTGGACATCAGCCAAGCTTCTTCTTAAAAGACCCCGGTAGAGCTCACTGGCCAATGCCTTCTGCAGGGGTCTCTCTGGGTAGAATCTGGGCTTTTCCATTTCACGTGCTCCTCTTTCTCTGCCCCACAGTAATCTCTACCTGAAATGTCTTATTCTCAGTCATGCTAAGAAACTGAGCAACCTCCAGCCTCTTCCTAAGCCCAGACTCCAGGCCGTAATTCTGCTTACAGTCAGTCAAATGATTTGCTGAACAGGCCATTTGAGCCAGGGCTCCACCTCTGGAGAGCAGACATTTGAAATTATAGTTCTCTCTTTTTTTGCAGACCAGTTCAAATTCTTAGTCTAGGATGACCTCTCTTCAACCCCTACTCATCCCACACCCCACTCCCCAAAAGAGGCAGAAAGAAGGGCACGTTTGCACTTTGCAGCATTACTGGTTGTCTAATGAAGATGGGCTGTCCAAGCAGTCCATCTTTGGGGACTGGTTTTACTTTACCAAGAGATAATGACCCATGGGACAATTTCACTCTCTCTTAATCTGAGTGGGCTGGATTTCTGTGAGGTTTAATCAGAGAAAGAGGAAATGAGCTAATGCAAAACTAAACCCCCCAGAGCCTCAGATTCTTAGTTGTTTTTGTTTTTTTTTTATTTTTTGAGTCATCTGTGCAATGCTTTCCTTCACTTCCCTGGAAGGTGGTGAATGGGGAAGAAGATATATTGGTTTTCTAGGGCTGCTATAACAAGGTGTCACAGATTGGGTAGCTTAAAACCAGAGAAGTGTATCTTTCCTGTTCCAGGGGCCAGGAGTCTGAAAACCAAGATGTCAGCCAGGTTGATTCCTTCTGCGGGTTCCCAGGGAGACTGTTCCAGGCCCCTCACCTGACTCCCTGTGGTTTTCTGGCAATCCTTGAAACTCCTGGGCTTGTTGAGGCATCACTCTGCCCATGTCTTCACATGCCTTTTTCCTGTGTACGTGTCTGTGTCCCAATTTCTCTCTTCTTCTAAGAACACAAATCATATTGGATTTAAGGCCCACCCTAATCCAGTATGACCTCATCTTAACTAATTACATCTGCAGATTGTGTTTCCATTCTGTGGTTCTGGGTGGGCATGAACTTCATGGGGAGAGGCCTTATTCCACCCAATATAGGAGGGAAAAGGGGTGGGAGTGTGGTTTGCAGACTGCTGAACTCCTCTCTTTTTTCTCATCAGCTGGTGCCCATCCTGAAGATGCATTTTTTTCCCCAAAATTGTAAACACTTCATTTTATATTGGGGCATAGCCCATTAACAATGTTATGATGGACAACGTTCAGGTAAACAGTGAAGGGACTCAGGCATACATATACATGTATCCATTCTCCCCCAACACCCCCTCTCATTCAGGCTGGAACAGAACATTGAGCAGAGTTTCCTTTGCTATACAATAGGTCCTTGTTGGTTATCCATTTTAAATATAGCAGTGTTTACATGACATGAAGATGCATTTAAAAGGCAACATGGCAGAGTGGGTGAGGTTCCAGGCTCTCAGCCAGCATCTGTGTGTGCCTGTCAACCCAGCCTTCACCTTGTGTGAGCTTCTTCTCTTTTTTTGCCTCTGTCTCCTCACCTATAAAACGGGGATAATAAAAAGGTTTACTTCAAAGGCTCGTTGTGAAGATCATTTGCATCCACCGATGTGGAATACTTGGAGCAGTTCCCAGCACATGGTTTGTGCTCAATAAATGTTACCAGCTGACTGTATTTTCTAAGTGCTTTTTGCTTGCAAGGGCCATTGAAGGAGGCATTAGGAACAAAAAGTGACTTAGGCAAAGGTTCTGCCCCAAAGGTACTTTTCGTCTAATAGTGGAGACTTTAACAAGATAGATGATACAAATTTGTATACACTTCTGCTAAGCGGTGGGTGGCTTTGCTGGTAATTGAGAAGGAGGACAGCCTGTGTCTTGGCAGCCTGTGTCCTCTCTGGGGATGGAATTCTTAGAAGCCCTTTCTACAGGGAGCGATGCTCTTCAGGACTTACAAGGATACTCAAAGACTGTATAAGATATTGACACAGAGACAAGCACTTCACAGATCATCTCAAGCGATCCACACAGTGACCTGGTCTCATTTTACAATTGGAGACAAATGAGAGTCAAACAGGTTAGTGATTTCTCTAAGGTCACCCAGCAGATCCCCATCCTGAAGCCAGTCCTCTTTGCTTGATGCTACAAATCACTCAGCTGGACATGCCCTGGGCCCATGAACCAGACAGCTGCCTTACAGGAGTAGAGGTCACAGGCTCCAGGAACACTGCATCTGCTGATAATGACGACAAAGATGACAAAGATGCTGTCATGCCTTGGTTTATGTTTACCCTGGGATTTTAAAAGTGGTTTGGGAATTGCTGAAAAAACTTTAAAAATAGGTTTCAAACTGAACTTGGAGGCTTGTCTTGTTACTGAATAAAAAGTGGCTGTCATTAAATAAACCATTTAGTGCTGAATGCATCCTGGCAGTGGGGAAAGAGTTGCTCATCACTTTGTCTGTCTTTATGTCATGGGGCTTTACTTGAAGAGAAAAAAGCAAATGATTTCGAACATCAGGTTGTCTTCCTAAGAAACTCTTCCTCTGGAATTGAGGATCAACCCATAAAAATTTAACTTTAAGCTCCTATATATTCAGCCTTCCTAGTCATTCATGATCTATAAATAGGGCATTTAAAGTACAAGAGTCAATATTCTTTATGTAAATAAAGGAGAAATGTTGTAAAAATGTAAGAATCCTTCTATAATACACTAGCATTGACGACATAGGTTTAATGTCCAGCTCTCTCTCTCTGATAATTTATGTAAATTTTCTTTTATCTATAAAATAGAAGTAATAATATTTACTTCTTTAATATTAAATAAAGGATTAAATAAGGCAAGTTATAAAGGCTTAGAACACTGCTTTATTCTTGAAATTTTTATTATAGGCCTCAGCGTACTGACCATAAAATTTGTAAGGAAACACAAAAGACCAAAGAAATCCTGAAAAAGAACAAAGTTGGAGGCAAACATTTACGGATTTCAACTGTATTACAAAGCTATAGTAATCAAAACAGTTTGGTACTGGCATAAAAACAGGCAAATAGATTGAATTGGGAACCCAGAAATAAACCCTGGCATGTATGGTCAATTAATATTTGACAAGGTAGCCAGGAATACTCTATAAAGAGAAGACAGTCCCTTCAATAAATGATGATGGGAAAGTTGGATATCCACATGCAAAAGTATGAAGCTGTACTCCTCTCTTACACCACTCACAAAAATTAACTCAAAGTGGTTTAAAGTCTTATACATAATACCTGAAACCATAAAACTCCTAGAAGAAAACTTGTGGGAAAGTTCCTTGACATGAGTCTTGGCAATGATTTTTTGGATCCAACCGTAAAGCACAAGCAACAAAAGCAAACATCAATAAGTGGGACTACGTCAAACTAAAACACTCTCACATAACAAAGGAAATAACCTACAAAATGGAAAGGCAGCCTACAGAATGGGAGGCTTATTTGCAAACCACATATCCAATATGGGGTTAATATCCTAACTATATAAGGAACTCATTCAATGCAGTAGATTCAGAGTTTTCTTAAAGGGAGGCAAAGTGTTTCATCTCTCCATCCCCTTCACGGTCACCTTCATGTATAGTCACCTTCACCTCTCTCCATCACCTTCACCTATTGTCAGCAGAAGCAAGTTGCCTTGGCAACTTTGGAGCAACAGTTGTTGACTTCAGGACTTCGGTGCCTGGCTCCATACTCTTCCCTGTACCATTCATAAGCACGTGGAATCAGGTGGTTTGCAGAGCTGATTTGAGACATTACTTGTTTAAGGAATTGAAAGAACCAAAACAGAGACAGCAAAAACAATGTGAGAGGAAAATCATCCCAAGATGAGCCTTTTGCCCTTTGAGGTTGTCTGGCTACCACCTTCTCCATGTCCGCAGGGAAGGAACAGCCTAATGAAACACTCTTGGAAGGCTGCCAACATCCAAACATCTGTCTCCAAGGAGGCTGGAGATGAGTTCAGTGAGACCCACTTAAGGAGCAGCAGGCTTGCCTCCTGAACATCATGCAGACACACTCACGACAACGCTCATTTCTCTTCTTTGGCAGCTTCTTAATTAACCATCCTTTTAGTGAATGCAGCTGTGTGCAATTCATGAGCCATGGGCATGTTTTAATGAACTTTAAATAATAATTTTTATAAAACCAGCCCCAGAAATTATATGAGAAGCCTCTGCCTGAGCCTTTCATCTGGAGCAATCAGCAAACGTCAACCAAGCTGCCTGAATGATTTCCAGAGTTCAAGCACATGATCCTTTTTCTCCCTCCTGAGTTTGTCCAGGTAATTTTGAACTTCTGCAGAGAGTTTCTTCATCTGGGGACCAAGAGAACCAAAAGTATCCTGCAGAGAGATTTCAGCATGTTCGTGAAGTCGGGGGGCTCAGAGAGGATATTTAGAATTTTCCTGAGCCTGGCAGGTTCCAGTCCATAGGATTGCAAAGAGTCAGACATGTCTGAGCACACACCTCCTCTCTCTCTCTTCATTATGAAGGTTGCCAACAGCCATAGTCCTTATAGAAGTCCCTACAACTTTTTTTAACCAGGAAAAATCAAGGATATTTTCAAGGGAGTCGTTGCAAGTTGTTGTTCAAGTTGCTGCCTTGAAATAATATTTACTGACATCACTACCTCTAAAATAATTACATACCCACCATTATTAAATGTATAAATGCATTATTAATGCATCAAATGCATTAGCCAAAAAAGCATGTGCATTTTATATCACAAATTTGTCTATGAAGCATTTTGATAACTGTATTTCAACATCGTTGCGGTCTGCTTTGGAATCCTAGGAATTTTATTTCATACATTTTAAGACATTCTTTTGAGAAAGTGTCCCTGGGCTTTATCAGACTGCCAGGATTCCAGGGCACAAATAAAGTTAAGGACCCGTAGCTGGACTCGTGGTGGGCCTCCTTCCTGTCCTCCTGCCCACCCCAGCACACTTGTCTTCTCTCATCCTCACATGCAGCTTCTTTTTGTCCTTCCCTTAGCTAGCCCAGCTCCTTCCCCACCCCCAGACACTACCCTGGGCTCCATTTCTGCTCAATCTTCCTAAAATATAAACTAAAAAGTATGAGCATTGCTTAATAAGCATGTGAAATGTGGACCCTCAGAGGGTTGTGGGAATGTTCATTTGGAGCTCAAAAGTACCATAAAGGACTTCAAAGTGCAAAAAAACAAAGAAAGAAGCTTTGCTGCTGGACCAGCAGGCAGTGGGTTCATCTGAGGGCGGCAGCCAAGGACTCTTCCATGTGCTCCTCCATGAGGCTGGAAGGCCTGGGCCTGCTTAAGTCAGCCACAGAGTTTCTCAGCGAGTGGCACTCCTTCATGGCCACACAGATGCACCATCCTGGAATTTAGTCCTTGGAGGATGTCTTGCAGTTAACCTTCAGCATGAGTTCACAGGACCATTGGTTGCGTAAGTGACACCTGACCAGATTTCAAAAGTTAATGTACAAAAGTATATTACCTTTTATGGTCAAAGAGTGGCTGACTCATCAAAAAGGCTCACAGGACCATAAGTCTTTAAGAGACTCCTTGGCGTTAATATTAAATTCTTAGACCTTGCTTCTCTTTTTTGGCCTTTCTTTTTTCCTCCTCCACTCTCTCCCTTTTCCTACACTCTTCACAGGCTCTCTCTCTAAGGCTGGGATTTAAGGAACTTTCTGGAAGGAGTTGCCTTCAGTGGGTTCATTCTCTGTTTCATAAAAGAAATGAGTTTTCAAAGGAGGTCTGGGCTGGGACTTTGTGGGTTGGTGAGTAGGAACAACTTGACTAAAAGCCCAGGATTTAAAATATTATGAAAGTAATCATCTGCTCTGGGATGGAGGCCCCGTGTCTGGTAGTACTTAAGGCTGGAGACCAGCCTTCCAAATATTCACAAGGGAGAAGCCTGGCATCTTGGGATCCTCATGTTCCCCAGAGCAGTGCTGCCTTTGGCAGAGGGGAGCTGTTGCCTGAAGACCAGCAGATCTGACCTTTTCATCTCACATTTGATCTTTTTATTTATGTATTTTTTATTCCTGTTTTCTTGGTATATAATTGACATATAGCACTGTATCTGGTTTTTTTTAAGATTTTTTTTTTTTTTTTTGTTTGGTGTGGATCATTTTTTAAAAAGTCTTTATTGAATTTGTTACCATATTGCTTCTGTTGTTTATTTTTATGTTCTGGCTTTTTGGCTGTGAGGCATGTGGGATCTTATCCCCCTGAACAGAGACTGAACCCCCACCTCCTGCACTGGAAGGCAAAGTCTTAACTGCTAGACCTCCAAGGAAATTTCATAGCACTGTATAAGTTTAAGGTGTGCAGCATAATGATTTGATGTACATACATCATGAAATGCTCATCATGATAAGTTTAATGAACGCCCATCATCTCCTATGGGGCTTCCCTCATAGCTCAACTGAATGACTAACACTTTCACTTCATCATCTCCTATAGATAAAGAAAAAAAAATTATCCTTTCCTTGTAATGAGAACTCTTAGGATTTACCCTCTTAATTATTTTTTCAACTTTTTGGCTTCACTGCACAGCATCCAAGATCTTAGTTCCCTGACCAGGGATCAAACCCACACTCCCTGCATTGGAAGTGTGGAGTCTTAACCACTTGACCAACAGGGAAGTCCCAGGATTTATCCTCTTCACAATTTGTATATATAACATACAGCACTTTTGATTATATTTATCACACTGTACATCTCTAGTACTTATTTATCTCATACCTGGAAGCTTGTTTGTACCTTTTGACAGCCTTCATCCAATTCCCCCTCCACCCAGCCCCCGCCTCTGGTAACCACAGATCTTATCTCTTTCTCTATGAGTTTTTTGTTTGCTTGTTTTTAGAAGTGTAATTGACCTACAACCTTGTGTCAGTTTGTGTTATACTGATTCAAAATTTCTGTACATCACAAAATGATCACTGTTCATCTCACATTTTAATTACTGAACAGGATCTTGTAGGAACAGACAGACAAATGGTGGTCAGAAACCACACACTGGTGTGTGTTCATGTGAAGAGATGAAAGAACATTGATCAGAATATAGGGAATTGGGTCCTGCTCCCTTCCCTGTCCCTACAAACTGAGAGGCCTCAGCAAGACTCAGGTTCATTCATTAAAAAAAAGAGAGAGAGAGAGAGAATATCCACAGTTATTATGAGGCTGTGAAGAAATAATGGAGGGGAAAAAGAAATACTTGGAAAAGTAGAAATTTTCTGCTCAGATAGATTGCATTTTTATTATATTTAGAAAAATACATTCTTCATGCTTGATGAACCTATTTTGAAAACTGTTCTCCACAATTTTTGAATGATTCACCTATAACAGGAAAAGTTTCAAAGCACACAATGATCTTTTTTTTTTTTTTTGAGTAAAAAGGGACTTCAGAGACCCTCTTGTCTATCCTCATTTTATTATTTTTTTTCATTTATTTTTATTAGTTGGAGGCTAATTACTTTACACCATTGCAGTGGTTTTTGTCATACATTGAAATGAATTAGCCATGGATTTACATGTATTCCCCATTCCCGTCCCCTCTCCCACCTCCCTCTCCACCTCATCCCTCTGGGTCTTCCCAGTGCACCAGGCCCGAGCACTTGTCTCATGCACCCAACCTGGGCTGGTGATCTGTTTCACCCTAGATGATATACATGTTTCGATGCTGTTCTCTTGAAACATCCCACCCTCGCCTTCTCCCAGAGTCCACAAGTCTGTTCTATACATCTGAGTCTCTTTTTCTGTTTTGCATCTATGGTTATCGTTACCATCTTTCTAAATTCCATATATATGTGTTAGTATACTGTAATGGTCTTTATCTTTCTGGCTTACTTTGCTTTGTATAATGGGCTCCAGTTTCATCCATCTCATTAGAACTGATTCAAATGAATTCTTTTTAACAGCTGAGTAATATTCCATGGTGTATATGTACCACAGCTTCCTCATCCATTCATCTGCTGATGGGCATCTAGGTTGCTTCCATGTCCTGGCTATTATAAACAGTGCTGCGATAAACATTGGGGTGCACATGTCTCTTTCAGATCTGGTTTCCTCGGTGTGTATGCCCAGAAGTGGGATTGCTGGGTCATATGGCAGTTCTATTTCCAGCTTTTTAAGAAATCTCCACACTGTTTTCTATAGTGGCTGTACTAGTTTGCATTCCCACCAACAGTGTAAGAGGGTTCCCTTTTCTCCACACCCTCTCCAGCATTTATTGTAAAGCACACAATGATCTTGATACATTTTTTAAGAATATGAGACCCTCCTCAGGGTTACCATTCTTATAATGTAGAAAGAAATCATTAGGTGAAATTTATGTTGACTTTGAGGCTGTACCAATAGAGGCCCAACATTAAGGTAAATCAGAGCCAGATTATCTGAAAAGCTAATCAGGGTTATGAATATGGTCCAACAGGTGAAAAGGAGCCATTGTATGTTCTTGAGCAGGGCAGTCACAGGAAGTACCATTTAGGAGAGTAACGTTGACGAGAATGAGCAAGCTGAATGGAAGGGACAAGAAAGTGCAGTCACTGTGACAACCTAGAGGGGCGGGATGGGGTGGGAGACGGGAGGGAGGTTCAAGAGGGGGAAGACATATGCATTGTTGTTCAGTCACTCAGTTGTGTCTGACTCTTTGTGACCTCATGAAGCTAGGCTTCCCTGTCCTTCACTACCTCCTGGAGTTTGCTGGGACTCATGTCCATTGAGTCAGTGATGCACCCAACCATCTCATCCTCTGTCGCCCCCTTCTCCTCTTTCCCTCAGTCTCTCCCAGCATCAGGGTCTTTTCCAGCAAGTCAACTCATGTGTATACCTGTGGCTGATTCATGTTGATGTATGGCAGAAATCAACACAACATTGTAAAGCAATTATCCTCCAATTAAAAATAAATAGTAAATTAAAAACCAAATAAAAAAAAGAAACTGCAGTCAAAGCAGTGAAGCAGCAGAGGCAGCACTCTGGCTGGCCTCCCTGTTCATCGTAAACTCCAGGAGTTTCCTCTTCTCATCTGAAAGCAGGGTCAGCCAAGGCAGACTTTTGAAGTCAAGAGATATTTTTATTTCTAACTTCACCTCTTAACCTCTGAGCCTCAGGATATAGAGGATCTCATGCTATCCTAAGACCTTCAATAAGCACCCATCCACGTGGGTCCGACACCGTAAAAGATCTCCCCTTCGACTTTGCTTCCTACCCCCACCACCAACCCCAGAGCGAGCCTTCTCCAGGTACAGCTCATCCCATCTGGGCCAAATGAGATCAGTCTCCTTGCCCTCAGCTTACAGCTGATGGAGACATTTATCCCCTCCCAAAGGATTCATGCTTTCAAAGAGAATCCGTGTTCACACAAACGGATCTGCAATTCATGAAATCTTGAGCTGTGTGATCTGGTGTATTACAGGAGAGCGTGTTCTTGGCAGGCTTGGGTGGAGAGGGGGGAGTCATAGCTCTTTCCCGTCCTCTCTGAGAAGCCAGCCTTCTCAGACAGCTCAAACAATCAGTATAGGGACAGCCTGTTATTCGGAGAAGGCTGGTGCCCCATCTGCCATATGGAAGCTGGGCTTCCCTGGGAGAGGTGGTTCCCGGCCTAGGCCAGGACAACTTGGGGGGCTCTGGCTACTGATATCATAGCCTCACAGAGGGATAAGGGCAAGAGGAGAGACCAGCGGTGGAAACAACCTCTACAGTCCAGGAAAATCCTCACCACCAACTAGAACCCTTTCCTCATCAGGAAAATGAAGCCCTTTCAGCTACAATATTTTAGGATCATTGAATTTCTTAAGGTAAGCTAGCAAGACACAATCTCTGGGTCATTGCAGGTCACCTCCCATCACAGCTAAAAGTAAAATTGGCCAATTAAGCTGTTACTTCTCAGCAGTTGTTCCATGGCGCCACTGATCAGCCAACTGGTTGGCAGATTCCAAGTCTCTCCTCTATTGACTGGTGGATTTTCCCAAAGAAAGAAGTCAAACCTCAACATCCAGCCCATCAGGCAATCACAGTCTGGGATGTTAGAATCAAGGATGTAGAACAACTTACCTAAAAGCAAGTGCTGTATAATAGAGTCCTGAGTCTATGGGGGTTCAGGTACCACGACATGAAGGAAAAGCTAGAGAAAAATCTGGTTGATCTGGAAAGTTCTTGTGGAGAACAGCATCTAAGGCCAGGACCTGCTTCCCTTTTCTTTCCACTTACCAGTGGGCAGCTCAAGATCTTGGGAGAAAGGGACAGGAGGTAGGCTCGGGGCCAGCCATTGCAGAAGCCACTAAAATTGGTATGTCCTATAGTGGCACGGGCACTCTCTCGAGTCCCATTTTTCCATAAGCACCTCTGGGGATCACCTATTCCCCAGCTCAGTCTGAGAAACATCCCTACCCTGCCTCAGGCCCTGGGCCACCATGGAGCTGTAGGATAACATTACAGAGTCTCTCTCAAATGACACTCTCTGTCCCATGGCCGATGCTGGGTATATTTAATGGGCCCATGATTTATCTTTATAGCTGTCCTTGTTTGCTTTGAAAACATTGGAGCTATCAGTTGGCTCCTTCAGACAAGCCCTACTTTTGGCCTGCAAACTTGGAGAGCAGAACCTCTTCATGAAAAGGGAAAATGAGCCCCAAAAAATGACTTTTCTAAAAAGTTTTAAGAAAGAAAAATGGTGTTAGAAGTGGAAGTCTACCTAAGAATGAAACAGAGGGAAAAGGCCCCCTTCATGGGTCTCACGAGGTCCCTCCTTCGGAAGGCCCCACACTTGGTTAATTCATGTTTGTCACCATCTTGGAATTCTTTAAAAGTTTGGAAGAAAGGCCTCTGTGCTTTAATTTTGTACTAGACCTCACAAGCAATGACGTTCTGGCCAGCTGGTCTGTTTTCAAGAAGTGCTTCTTCGTGTTCTCAGAGGACAAGGAGGAAGCTCAGAGGAGAAAATGTCCATCTTAGCGGTAAGACTTGAGTCAAGGCTGCCCTGGGGTACACCAGGCTCCAGGCTCACCCTCAGATTCTGTCTGAAACTGACTGGGCCTCCTCTGGAAGAGACATCTTGTCCTAGAGCAAAAGGCCTTCCTTGGCCCAGGGTATCTGCTCTGTATCCACACACTCCCTGAATGAAGTGGACCCTCAGGTAATGGAAGTCCAGAACCCCTGACCTGCCTCCTGAGAAATCTGTATGCAGATCAAGAAGCAACAGTTAGAACTGGACATAGAACAACAGACTGGTTCCAAATAGGAAAATGAGTACATCAAGGCTGTATATTGTCACCCTGCTTATTTATATGCAGAGTACATCATTAGAAACACTGGGCTGGATGAAGCACAAGTTGGAATCAAGATTGCCAGGAGAAGTATCAGTAACGTCAGATATGCAGATGACACCACCCTTATAGCAGAAAGTGAAGAAGAACTAAAGAGCCTCTTGATGAAAGTGAAAGAAGAGAGTGGAAAAGTTGGCTTAAAGCTCAACATTCAAAAAGCTAAGATCATGCCATCTGTTCCCATCACTTCATGGTAAATAGATGGGGAAACAGTGGAAACAGTGTCAGACTTTAATTTTTTGGGCTCCAAAATCACTGCAGATGGTGATTTCAGTCATGAAATTAAAAGACACTTACTCCTTGGAAGAAAAGTTATGACCAACCTAGATAGCATATTAAAAAGCAGAGACATTACTTTGTCAACAAAGGTCCATCTAGTCAAGGTTATGGTTTTTCCAGTAGTCATGTATGGATGTAGAGTTGGACTGTGAAGAAAGCTGAGCACTGAAGAATTGATGCTTTTGAAGTGTGGTGTTGGAGAAGACTCTTGAGAATCCCTTGGACTGAAATGAGATCCAACCAGTCCATCCTAAAGGAGATCAGTCCTGAGCGTTCATTGGAAGGACTGATGTTGAAGCTGAAACTCTAATACTTTGGCCACCTATTGGGAAGAACTGACTCATTTGAAAAGCCCCTGATTCTGGGAAAGATTGAAGGCAGGAGGAGAAGGGGAGGACAGAGGATGAGATGGTTGGATGGCATCACCGAATCAATAGACGTGAGTTTGAGTGAACTCTGGGAGTTGGTGATGGACAGGAAGGCCTGGCATTCTGTGGTCCGTGAGGTCACAAAGAGTCAGAAACGACTGAGCAACTGAATTGAACTGAGCCGCCTCCCTCCCGTAAATACACCTAGGATTACATCTAGGGAGCACCTGGGTAATCTCTCCATCACAAGACAAAATCACAATCACAATCACAATCCTTTGCAAAAAAGGACTTTGCAAAGTCCCTTTTACCATATAAGGTAACATTCACAAGTTCCAGGTATTTGAGGGAGGGTGTCTTTGGGGCACCATTATTCAAGCTGCCTCAAGGGCAGTTGTGAGTTGGAGCTCTGCCAAGAAGCTCGAGGGTCTTCCTGCTTCCTGAGGTGGCTCTAGAGCTTCCCTCCCAGAAGCGCCTCACCCTGGATGTGAACTGCAGAGGGTCTGGCCGCCATCCATACCTCTGCAGGGCCCCGAGTCCCACCTCCACCAGGTTGTACCTGTAAACAAACAGAGAAGGGAAGAGGGGATGGCCCCAGGGCCTTGCTCCTTACCTCCTTGGCTACTAAGACAGGTCTGAGTCAATATGAGGGTCGCCTTCAATGCTGGCATGCATAATCCTATTACTTAGTTGGACTCAAAGAAAGAACAAATAAAATAGTTTTCAACCCTGTAAGGGCCAATGAGGAGGAAACATTCAGTTAAGCCCTGGAGAATAAACCATATCAACTTACTAAATAGACAAGGAAAGGCGGGAGCAGCTTGAGCCCTTTATAAACACAGTGAAAGTGAAAGTATTAGTCGCGTCTGACTCTCTTGTGACCCCATAGACTGTAGCCCACCAGGCTCCTCCGTCCATGGGATTCTCCAGGCAAGAAAACTGGAGTGGGTTGCCATGCCCTCCTCCAGAGGATCTTCCCAACCCAGGGACTGAATCCAGGTCTTCTGCATTTCAGGCAGATTCTTTACCATCTGAGCCATCAGGGAAACCCATAAAAACACAGTGGGATGGCCTAAAATGAGCTCTCTGGGGCTGGGTCAGCTCTGTTTAGCCAGGACTGAGGACAGAACCGGGCAGGTAGGAAATAAAAGCAAGTGGCCAATTATCCCAAAGGCTGTGGTTCAGCCATCTCTCACTCTGGACAGTTTACACAGCAGAGAAAATGGTCTCAAATTATCCCCCAGCAGTGAAAAGCCTTGACAATACCATCCCTTGGAAATAGGAAGGACACCCTCAGTGGTATTGGGTCTACACTCTGTGCTGTGTGGGGCCAGCCCTGCGTGCCTGTGGGGTATACAGAGTTTTCCTCTGAGTCCCTCTTGTCCCCTAAGAAGCTTTCTAATCCCTACCCTGTGCCACCAAGGTCCCCAAACATGCAACCTGCGGTACGCAATGCTGCCCCCATTTTTAGGGTCCTGTCAGGAAGGGTTCAGGGAATAGTAGAGGAAACTTAACACATTTTTAACAGAAAGGATGAACAATATACTGAAACCCAAATGCTGAATGCAAGTAATTTGTACCGAAATTCAGGAGGAGAAGTGCTTTGTGAAGAAGGTGGTACTCAGAATTAGCCTTGGAAGGTGAATCAGACTTAAGCAAACAGAGGTTGGGGTAGTAGGAAAAGGACCAAGGAAGAAAGGAGAGAGCCACAGGAGAGAGTTAGCAAGAAGGCCAGCTGCCTTGAAAGGGAGGTCTATGGAGGATAGGATATTGCTATAGTCCAGGACGAGCTTTCCTGATGGCTCAGCAGGTAAAGAATCCTCCTGTAATGCAGGAGACACAAAAGATGTGTGTTCAATTCCTGGGTCTGAAAGATCCCCTGGAGGAGGGCGTGGCAACCCACCCTGGTATTGTTGCCTGGAGAATCCCATGGACAGAGGAACCTGCTGGGCTACAGTCCATGGGGGTCGCAAAAGGCAGACATGACTGAGTGACTAACACACATAGTCCAGGACAAGGCTTAAACTAAGGTGATGGTAATAGGATGAAGGGCAATGGGAATAGAGTTAATATGGCCCAATGAGAATCATCCATCCACCCACCCACCCTCAAAGGTATCCACCTGGCCCTCCCCACACAAATAATGCTCCCACAATCCCCCACACAGAAATCACCCTTGATTCTTTTCTCTTTTGCTCAGGGCCCTGTAGTTAAACATCATCAGCTGTTTTCAAAATGTATCCTGAACTGGATCACTTCTAATCATCTTCATGGCCACTCTTCCAGTTCAAATCACTATCTCTTGTCCAAGTTAATGAAATAGTCTTCTTTAGATGTATTGTTTAATGGGAATCATTTCATTCCTCCTGTTAAATTATCCTTATGAGTTAAATTCATCCTATGAGTTATATTCTATAGCCTTATCTTAGTGATGAAGAAATTGAGACACTGAGAGAGAAATTGAGAGAACTTATATAAATGGCAGGTCTGGGGCGAGACCCCCAGCTCCCTATTATGCTAAACTCTTCCCCATCTTCTGTGATCAGCTGAAGAAATGGTGCAGACCTAGGAACAAACATGAAAGATGCTCAAGATGTACTGCAAAGTGAGAAAATAAGATCTCTGCGAATATGAGCAGAAACACATCTACCTATGAAAAATGGTGTATGTTCATACACGCATTGAAGTGTACAAAGATACCAATAAAATAATATTAAAATGGAAGAATGGGTAGTTTTTCTCGAATTTATAGCTATATTTTTTTTTAAATTTCCACAGCAACCTGGAATAGGTCTTTGCTTACATTTCACCTTCTGGGTAAGTCTTCTCTAAGACCCATACATCCATTCTCACAAGTCACCCCCTCCCTCCCCTTTATCTTTCTCCATGGCACTTATGAAATTGAAAGGGCTGGTTGCTCAGTTGTGTCTGACTCTTTGCAACCCCATGGACTGTAGTCCCCAAGCTCCTCTGTCCATGGAATTCTCCAGGCAAAAATACTAGAGTGAATTGCCATTTCCTCCTCCAGGGGATCTTCCCGACTCAGGGATCAAAGCTGGGTCTACTGCATTGTAGGCATATTCTTTACCATATGCGCTACCAGGGAAGCCCATGGCACTTAACACATTCAGTAATTAATTATTTTAGTGATTCTCTGTCTCTCCTCTAGACTGCAAATTCCATGACAGTGAGATTATTACCTGTTCTGCTCAGTCCTATATTCCTAGATCCTAGAACAGATGATTCATATAGTAAGCACTCATTTGTTGAACAAATTAAATTGTTGAATGAAAGGAAAAAGCATGTCATTTTTATTTATTTTTTAAGCATGTCATTTTTATAAGCAAATTTCATAGGCAACCTCTTCTCCTAAGTCAGACCCAGAGGACACTGACACTGACACTCCTGTGACTCAGGTATCCCCATCAGCTTGGGATAAGTTGTTTGTTATTTCAATGCCACACCCTCAGGGGATGTTACTGCCAGAGGGCAGCCAGCCCTTTGCTTCCTTGGTGGCCTGCAGTGTTACCTGCCCATCCAATTCTTTCTTCTGTGTGTACAGAAGCCTGCAGCACCTGGAGACTTCCCTCCCAGCCAACTTCATGTAACTGCTCACCGCAGCCAGTGGAAGTGGTCCAAATCTCTTCCTGGCTGCAGTGGAGCAGCTGGTCAGGTCACTGGAAGCAAAGCCGGGTGCTAACTGCTTCCTCCTCAGTTGACTTAGCTCAATCCTCAGCCTCAAGAGTCTGCTATGCAATCTGTGTCCCTCCTTCAAAAGACCTGAGGGAGAAATTCAGCCCCCAAAGCCCTCTCTGGTTGCTCAAATGGTAAAGGAAATGCCTGCAGTGCAGGAGACCCAGGTTCAATCTCTAGGTTGGGAAGATCCCCTGGAGGAGGGCATGGCAATGCACTCGAGTATTCTTGCCTGGAGAATCCCATGGACAGAAGAAACTGGCTATAGCCCATGGGGTCTCAAAGAGTTGCACACGACTTATTGACTAACACACACATATAGTCATCACATTCCAGATAGTCCAAGAGCTGAGGACGTTCTTGGTGGTCAAGTGGTTAAGACTCCATCTTCCACCACAGGGGTGTGGGTTCGATCCCTGGTCAGGGAACTAAGGTCCCACATGCCCCATGACATGGCCAAAAAAGATAGCCCAAGAGCTGTAATTTTCTCTTTCTAAACAGTGTGGGGACTTTCCTGGCTCCATCGACTTAATAGGTTGGTTTTGCAACAAACTGGGGGGAAATCTAGAGAATTCCTGCTTTTAATTTCCTGGAGAAATATTGTATGTATGAGTATTTTTAATTTGATTTCTTTTAATTGTTAAACTATTATTATAAAAACACCAAAGAAAATCCATCAAATATCATCCCACCACTCCCACAATACAGTTTTCATTTTCCAAGGTCCTCTTCCTCTCTTTGATGACACATACAAACATCATCACACCATTATAGTCATGTTCCACACACAGATTTACACTCTGCATCTAAATTTTTTCTTCTTTATAGAAGACTTTTTAAATCTTCATAAGTCTAGTTTCTAATGTTGGTATTATATTCTTAGGACTTCCCTGGTAGCTCAGTTGGTAAAGAATCTGCCTGCAGTGCAGGAGACCCAGGTTCAATTCCTGGGTCGGGAAGATCCTTTGCAGAAGGAAATGGCAACCCATTCCAATATTCTTGCCTGGAGAATCCTATGGACAGAGGAGCCTGATGGGCTACAGTCTAGGGGGTCACAAGAGTTGGGCACAATTTAGTGACTAAACCACCACTATATTCTTGAGAAGATAAGGTGTGAGAGAAGATGGACGAGAATCCTTGAAATACCAACCAGCCGTACCCTGCTGTCATTCCCACCCCATTCTGTGTTCAATCAAATGCCTAACCCAGCAATTCTCATACCTTTGGTTTTGCGTTTGTTTTTTACTTCCCATCCTCTATCCCTCTTTTTTTCTTTAAACTGAAGTATAGTTGATGTACTCAAATCTTTGGTTTAAAAAAATATAAGCAAGGAACACTTTTAATTTTGCGATCTCATCACATGCTTAAAAGTTATTGAGGACCTCAAAAAGTGTTTGTATATGTTGATTATAGGTATCAATATTTGCTGGAGTAAAGATTAAAACCATGAAATTTTTAAAATACTTATTTATATATTTATTAGAAAATAATGCCATTGCATGCCATCATAAATAACATGTTTTTATGAAATATGTTACTTTCAAAATACTTTTTTAAGACAAAGGAAAATATAGTGGCAAAGCACATTGGTTTGCATATTTTCAAATTTCTTTAAAGTCTGGCTTAATAACAGACACCTGGATTCATCATAACTACTTCTGCATTCAATCTTTGTAGTATACAAAGAGGGTTTTGGTGGAAGTATATGAAGACAATCTAGCCTCATCCAGAAGTGTAATTGGAAAAAAAAGGAGTATTTTAATAGGTATTTCAAATAATTATGGATGTTCTTCTTTGTTCCTATTCAAGTCTTGAGATAAGTGGAGTTTTTTAAAGGTCAGTTGTAATGTGGAATTTGAAATGATATCAATAAATTTTTGTTGATATATGACAGAAATCAAACCAATATTGTAAAGCAATCATCAATCAATTAAAAATAAATATTATAAAAAACTTTTTATATCTGTCACATAAAAAACATTTGCCTGTCTTTCGCTTGAGATGGCTCTTTTACCCATGCATGATTTTGAAATACAATACATTGGTCATTTGGAAGATACTGGTTTTCACTGAGTCATACAGAGTTTCCTAATGTTGATACATTTTATTGTAAAGTATTTTAAAAATCACATTTGTTCATATCACCACTGAGTTCATCAGAAAATTCTTTAAGTATTGGGAAACTCTCAAGCTTGTAGTGAGAATGCAAACTTTAAGAAAAAAAGTTGGGTTTTTTTTTTTGCTTAAAAACTTGAATTTTATTATTAGCAGCACATGATATCAGTTGTTTTTCTTGAACTAAAACTCACTGTGTTCATTTTGGAAAAATGTCTGCCAAATACTTTTATCTCAATAGCCATAGTTTGTCAGTCATTCTGTCAAGCAAAAATGGAGCTCCATGAAATATGCAATTAAGTTCAGCTTGTAACTCAATCAATTGCACAAGTGCTTTTCCTTATGGCCATGGTGTCCTTAGTTTTGCTGCAGAAATGCTTTATACTTGTCATTTCATCACACAGCAAATTAAAAAGATGTTAGTATGTGAACTTGACTCTTTTAAAAAAAAAATGACTGTATGTTGATTTTTTAAAAAATACACTTTTAACACCACACTGTATTAAGGCATAAAGTCAGTACTTTGATTTTGTGGTACTAAGAGTTTAATTCACTATTGCTTTTGCACTGATCAGTAAAAAAAATGTAAATAACATCATAGTATTAATATGAAGATGGCTTGAGCTTGCAAATTTCCTGAAGGAGTCACAGAGAACCCCACCCCCACCCCCTACCCCGCAACCGCTGAGTCTATAGATCATAACTTAAGAACTGCTGCTCTAGGAAAGCATTGAGATGAATCACTCTGGGCAAAGGAATATTTATTACAGTTGCAATTGGCCTTAGATGCCTATCTGGGGTGAGCTGAGTGGGACATACGTAAGTTAAAAGGACTCTTGACCCTTCTACTCTAAGACTGCACCCAAAAGAGAACTAAGGGTCCTTGGTCATTTTTCTAAGTCACAACCTTTCCCTCAACTTCCTAGGTCTTCCCAATCTGATGGTAAAAAGAACTACCTGAAGATATCCCAGGGTGACATCACCAAGATGGCGACCCAAATTGCGCTGATATTGCTCTTTCTCATGAGAACAGCTAACAACGCTATAAGAATAAGACACCCCTGAGAGAATACTAGGACATGAGGGTGAGGCTGAGGCACCCCTGGCCCCAGAGAGACAAAAACACACTGCATTAGAAAGTAAGAGAAACAGCTAAACACTGACTACCTTGCCCCTCCTCCCAGGACAGTGCTACCTCTGATTCCTCCAATGGGAAAAGAGAACCCAGGGTGGAAAAAACCAGCCACCCCCAGCATTGTGGGTGGCTTTGCAGAAGCTCCTACTCTGACCTGGCCCCATGAGGATTTCAGGAGACTCTGGGGGCTCACCCACCAGGAATCTGGCTGTGAGGGAGAAGGGAGGAGAGCTCGCAACAGATAGCACAGGGATCTTGACTGAGTTCACATCTGTGGTCCCAAGCAGCAAACCCAACCAGCAGCTTTGTTCACCTGCAGAACCAAGTCGGGGTGAACACTGACCAGGAAACTTAGCAACGGGGTGCAGATCGGCCTGATTCAGGTCCTCTGAGAGGTTCTGCTGGCCCTAGAGCCGGGCCTGCCCAGCCTCAGGTGAGGAATGGAATCACAGCCCTGCCCACTATAGAGAGTGTTTCCTGCCCCCGTCTGACCAGAAGGGCTGGAGACAACACCTGCAACTTGTACCACGCAGCAGTGCTTGAGTTGAGAGGTGGGCTGGCAAAGGCAATAGTTTGCAGAGCAAAGCCATGGCCCTGCTCAGTCAGGGAACCTGGGATGTGACTCAGCCTGAGTTAAGACAACAAACAAAGAGCTTGAGCAGTTTTAAAGCTGCTTCTCCCACTACACCCAGGTACAGAATCTAATTCACATTCCCACTCATTGCTGAATATGCCATTCAGCCTCTCTGACCAGAGAACCTCTCCAAGGCACACAGGAAGCTGCACAACCCATCCAACAGTCCTATTTACAGCAGCACTGAATAGAGAGTGGCTCCCCACATCTGCAGAGCGAGACAGCTGGACTCAGCTGACCAGGGAATCCGGTCCACATTCAGGCTGACTCAAGTTCCCAATGAGTTGTCCAGTCCCTGGGTCTCACCCTGCTGCCTTGCCAGGGCAGGGAAGCTAATTCATAGCCCCATCTACTGTGAATCAGTACCCAACTCATAGCCTCATCCACTACGAGTACAGTACCCAGTCTTCACCATCTAGTAAACGCGACCAGAGAATTCAAGCAACTGCAGAGCCTCCCTTAGCTTCACAAAGGACTCACCCAGCAGCAGTCCTCTCCAGCTGTTCTCAGCCAGGGGCACACACCCCCAGCCCCATCCCTCAGATGGGGAACAGTAAACTTGCCCCAAAATAGACCATTATAGCAGGACCCACTTGCCCAAGGACTTTATCAGCAAGTACACTCAGAAACTCAAACTGATCTGACTAGAGAAGAACTGTCTCTTCCAAAGTAAACCTATAAAGTCAGGAAGAGGAGCCCAGTTACTCAAATGCATAGACACTCAATGTAAAGAATCAAGGATTATGAACACCACCAGGTGTTACATACCACCACCAGAGGAATATAATAAGTTCCAATAACTGATCCTAAAGAAATGGGGATTTATGAACTATCATATAAAGAATTCAGAATAATCCTCTTAAGATAGTTTAGCAAATTACAAAAAAACAGATAGCAAACAAAATTAGGAAAACAATGCATGAGCAAAACAAGAAGTTCAGTAAGGAAACAGTAACCTTAAAAAAAAAAATCTTAGAGTTGTAAAATACAATAACTGAACTGAAAAATTCAATAGAGTTTCATAAGTAGACTTGACTGTGCAGAAGAAAGAATCAATGACCTGGAGGCTAGGACATTACCTGCTCCTGTCAGCTGGGACATTATTTGCTCCTGTCAGAGGAGCAAAAAGGAAAAAAAAAAATGAAAAGAATGAAGAAAGCCCATGGGATTCATGGGACACAAAGAAAAGAAATAATATTTGCATTATAGGAATTCCGGGAGAAATGAAAGAGTAAGAATAGAAAATATATTTAAACTAATACTGGCTGAAAACTTCCCAAACCTGGGGAGATAAATGGACATGAGGACAGAGCCATGAGGTCCAAAAGGCCCCAAAGAAATTGAACTTGAATAGGGCTATACTGAGACACATTTTAATTAAATTATCAAAGGTCAAAGACAAAAAAAGAATTTTAAGAGCATTAAGAGAAAAGAGAGAGGTTACATACAATGGAACCAACATAAGACTTCAGTCAGATTCCTTGACAGAAGCTTTTCAGGTCAAGAGATAAAGGGATTACATATTCAAACTATTGAAAAAAAATAACTGTCATCCAAGAATTGTATACTCTGCAAATGTGTCCTTCAGAAGTGAGGGAGGGATAAAAACTTTCCCAAACAAAAGCTGAGAGTTTATTATCACCAGACCTGCTTTATAAGAAATGCTAAAGGGAGTTCGAGTGGAAATAAGAGAACATGAACTAACATCACAGAAACATAAAAAGATAGATGTAAGAGCCTGTTATGATAATCATTTCACAATATATGTAAGTCAAACCATCATGCTGTAGCCTGCCAGGCCCCTCTGTCCATAGAATTCTCCAGGTAAGGATACTAGAGTGGGTAGCCACTCACTTCTCCAGGGGATCTTCCTGACCCAGGGACTGAACCCAGGCCTCCTGCATTGCAGGCAGATTCTTTATCATTTGAGCCACCAGGGAAGCCTTATCATGCTGTACACCTTAAACGTATACAGTGATGTGTGCAGTTAATAAAGCTGGAAATTTTTTCTAAAAAGTTACATGTATCCCAAAGAAAAGTCTGTCCCTCCGACCCTCAGCAGAGTTGCCCAAACCACTTCCTCTGACTTTTTCTTTGGTCTGACTAAGCTTTCCCAGGGCAGTAAATCCCCTCAAGAGGAACAACTCCCAACTTGCCCAATCCCCACCTACCTAAGGCCAAAAGCATGGACAAGAGTCCCAACTCTTGTTCCTCTTACTTTGTTCCAAGCTTTATTCCCTCTTACTTTGTCCAGAAATATGTCCTCAATTTTTATCAGAATGCAGAAATGGGCAAGGGGAAGTTTAAAGCTCTCGGCACCCAGTATTTGATGAGTGACACTCATACTGGCAATTTCCCTTTTTTGGACACTTGTGCTGCTTCTAATAGTTCACCGTTATAAATAATGCAAAACAAAATACCTTCAAGTATATATATTTTTATATTTGACATTTTTTTTCATAAGGTTAGTCCTTCTACCTGTTGATTTTAGCCAGCAGACATTTAACATCTGGCAGGAGAGCACTTTCACATTAGGACATTAGGTTAGCTACCTGGGCACTCTATATTGTGTGTACCGCACCCTCAATTCCAAAACGAACTGTCCCTTTCCACAGGAAATGTTAGTAATACAAATGGTGTTAAGTGTCGAACAGATGTTCAGTTGCTAAGACCAGGGAAAACCAAGGTAATGTTGGGGACCAGAATCCAAATAATGAGAAATAGTCACAAGATGTAAAAGATTCTGAGTTCTGTGCAAACTGGGCTCTGTAATGAAGTAGGTGGGCAAAGCGCTAAAATATCAGATCTGAAGATTAAAGCAAGAAACTGTCTTCTAGGCACAGTCTAGGACAGTGGTTAACAAACATGGGCTTGAAGTCACATGTGTGTGCATGCTAGATCACTTCAGTCTTGTCCAACTCTTTGCGACCCCATCTGACAGTAGCCCGCCAGTCTCCTCTGTCCATGGGGATTCTTCAGGCAAGAATACTGGAGTGGGTTGCCATGCCTTCCTCCAGGGGGGTCTTCCCAGCCCAGGGATCAAACCTGAGTCTCTTAGGTCCCCTGCACTGGCAGGCAGATTCTTCTCCACTAGTGCCACCTGGGAAGCCCAAAATCAAATCTATCTAGATTTAATTTCCAGCTCTACAAATTGTGTGTGTGACCTTGAAAAAGTTGCCCAAACTATCCCAAGCTTGGTTTCTTGTCTCTAAAATGGAAAATGGAAATGTTATGACCTTGAAAGGGCTCCAGAGTCCTCAGGCTTCCTTTTGGGTTTGGGCAACGAGCATACCAGCTGGTGAAAAGTGAGGAAGAGAAGAGAAGGCCCCAGGTCCTCTGTACTAACCCTTGTGATTCCTCGATTGCTCCCACATTCTTTTGTAATTAAGCCCTTAGGGAATAAACCCTCCTCAAATTATCCTATTTTCTTGTGCATATCTGATTCCTGTTGGGACCCACACTAACACAAAGTCCTTCCTCTGCTTTCCTCTGTATCACAAGGAACTACACTCTCCAGGCTTTCTGGCTTCCAAGTGAGTTCAGTCAGTAAGGACAGTGTTGAGTACTGGATAGCGGAAGGCAGGGGCTTGCCCATGTGTGTTCTTCTCTGCTTTCAGTGGTGCTCCTGAGGTTCCAGCTTCTACCCTGTACTGGATCCTGAGCTTTCACAAGCTGAGTCTTTCTCTTTTGCTTTCTGGTCTTGCTAATCTCTCAGCTGCTTCACCATTGCTATCTCGTCTCATCTCTTCCATCACCTGCAGAGCCAGTTCCCTAGATTGAATGTCCTTTGTTTGGAATACTCAGAGGGTCTCTGTTGCTTGATTGGACTCTGATTGAGACATTCTCTGAGCCTTAGTCTCCTCATCTGTAAAACAGTTAATAAAGAATACCCATCTTTGAAGGATACTGTGAGAATATCAATGTGTGAAAACTACACATAGTGTATATAGTAACTGTTGAATAGATATTGACCATTATCTATCTTCTCAGAGTTTCCAGTGGTCTTTGGGACAAAGTTCATCCTTTGTAATATAACTTAAAAAATCTGGCCCCTCTCTTCCTTCCAGCTCATGGTGAGTCAGGAATCCAGTAAGCCATGGGTAAAGGCATATAAAATATCTACTTGTCACGAGGAAGCAAAGGATCAGAAACCTGTATGGAAAACAGTGCAAGGTTACATAAACAAAGGAACCACACAGTGAGCATGAAACTGAGATAAGTTTCCAATCCAGTTAGAGGTCCTTTATTCACTTCCTGCTGGAACAGGAAACTGCTCCACCTCCCATTATGCAAGGAAAGAAAGGCAAATGGTGGCGTCTGGTTGGAAAAGGAGAAAAAGGGATTATGGGTTAACTGTAATTCTGACAGAAAGGTTATAGAGCACGGGTTGTGTTCCTCCAGTTAAGTGATTCTGGTGGTGTTTACAAGCCCTAGTACACAGGGAAAATCCAGAGCCCTCTCTTATTTCCCCTTTCACCATGGAGTTGAGTTTCTTGACTGGGTTCTCTGTACCATCAAATCAACCAGAAACCTAATCTTCTCTTGCCCTGGTGCCCACATCCCACAGAAGGGAAGGCAGTTAGCTCCCTCTTCTCCTCACAGCTGGTAAGAACTGGGTGGGTACGTCTTGTGTTCCCGTTGTGAAATGGAATGCACAAACAGGGGATGTGATTCATGTCTGTAGACACATAGTATTCCTGACAGCTAATCAGGAAATGCCTTTTTATGTCTGGTCTTGTAAATCCTCTTCAAAAGTTTGATGGGGGCTAGATGGGAGCCATTGTGTTAAAGAGAGCGCTTATTATCTCTTCAAGGACTGACACCACATGCCCATCACCACCGAGTTCCGAGAAAACTCTACATCCTCACCCCTTTTCCTGTGCCCCACACCCATCCCCCCACCCACACCTCCAACACACACACATTCTTTGGAAAAGAGGTCACATAACATGAGGCATACTTTAGACTGAAGCATGTTGTTTGTTTTCATGGCAGAAATTAAGTTTCGCTTAATTTATATGAAGTAGAGAGAAATATTTAAAAGCCTTGTAAGAACAAATAAATCCAGCTCTCATCTGGAGCTCAGGAAATGGCGAAGAAAGGAACAGGTAGGGAGAAGAGTCATCTATAAATCAAGTGGATTTAACAACTAGAATTGTGATTTCCTCCCGAAGGAAACGAAAACTACTCCTCTGATCAGAGAAGCAGAGCTTATTATTTTATTTTTCATTCATTCACTTGTTTTGCAGGAAGGCGTCTAAATTAATGAAAAGGGCTAGATGTCAGGGAAATACAAGGTCTTCACGGAAAGATGATAGAAACCACAATTTACTGGTGGCAACAGTGTGTTGGAAACCGTTTTTTAAAAATCTTAACAAAAATGAAAGTCTGCATTTTAGTGAACTTAGGCCAAGGGAAACTGTGTATAAAACCTTCTCAGAGTCAGGACTTTTGCTCAGTGAGTAAATAGTGTTTGACTAGTTGATTAATAAGGACGTATTTTGAATTCCTTGAGATTTAACAAGACAACAAATTGGACTTGTTTAGATTTCTCCTTTGGACCAGCAGGAACACTTTGATACACCTCCCCCACTGAGAGGACGGGGAGGGTACTTCCTCGAACCCTTTCCCAGACTCTGAGCCCCCCAGGGCTGCAGTCACACTCGGCTCAGGATACACAGAGGTGACCTCTGAATTGAGAGATATTTATTCAAAGCCTTCTCTAAACTATCAGATGTGGAGATCGAGGAGCTTTTTGTAAGACTACATATCCCACCCTCCCCCCAAGAAAAAAAGTAAAATCTGTTTCTCTGATCAGAAGAGCAGTTTTCATTCCCTTTGGAGGAAGCTTCCACTCAACTGGAGGTACGTGGATGACTCTTCTCCCTCTCTATTTGCTTGTCCCTGTTTTTGAGCACAGTGAAGGCAAATGAGTCATCCTTGTTTATCCACTTTCTCACCAAGTCTGGCTAGTGCTTTTGAAGGGGGCGGGGGGCTCCAGCTTTCTCTTACCTCCATCGTTGATACTTTGCATGAGCGTGCTTTAACAGCCTCTCTTCCTCTCCTTTGCCTCTGAAGTCACAAGCTTCCTAGCTCTCTGCTTTCACGTGGTGCTGCCCCTCGGCAACCACCATGGCTTCCTTTTGCTGCCAGGCTCAGTCTAAAATCCTCTTCAGAGCTCTCAGCGACCCTCCCGTTCGTTCCCAAACTCCTCCTCATCTGCTCAGTGCTCCCTCTAGTTCCACAGGTTTCTCTTCCACTGCCCGGGCTTCTTTCTGTCTTCCTTTTCTTTTGATACGGATTTCACCTTCCATGGACATTACTTCCCTCTCTCTGCAGAACACACCTCCCCATCCCAGCCCTACTTCTTGAGGACTTTGCTTTCATATTCTTCTCTTTCTTTCTTTCTTTCTTTCTTTTTTTAATTCTTCTCTCTCTTGAAGCTCCCTCAACATGCTGAGTTTGTGGTGCTCAGTTTAGCCCCTGATTCGCCACACTCACAGATCATTTTCAAACTGCTCCATTTGTGTGACTCTTGTCTTCCATCAGTGCGACAAGGTTCTAAAGGACAGAAATCCATTTCCAGGGCTTGCCTGTATTTGGTGACTGTAGAAAAACTTTAGAAATGAATGCATGATTCAAAATGGATCCATTGACACCATCGTGTAGTAGAAACGTCTTTGGAGTCAGACAGACCAATCTCGAGCTGCTACCTCTTCACCATGTTGCTGAAAACTCTTAGTGTCCCTGCATGTCCAACGAGGACACTAATATTTGGCAGAGTTGCTATGCGTATTAAATGGCATGAAATTTATAAGGCTTCTGAGATACTGTTTGGCCCATAATTAGATGTCCAGGAGATGGTAGTAATTTCTGTTATTATTGAACTCTGGAGAAAGTAGGTGGCAACATTCAATTCTGGAACTGAGTGGGACTTACTGTGGGAGACCCTTGCCCTTTGATCCCTAACTGACAGCTAGAGAGAAAACAAGTGTAGGTTTACTGTCTGCTCAGCCCAGACAGAGTTGACTTGTGTCTAACTCTCTGAAGGAGATTTACTTTATAAGGTGAGAATGCAAGTCTTTCCAGATGGGACCAGCATACCAGAGGCTCATTCCCTGAGCCCAACTCGTAAGCTCCTTGCCTCAGAGATAATGCAGGGCTCGGTGGTAGAGGTCAACATTGACATCCAAGAGCAATGCCCCAGAGACAAGAAGCAGACACTTGGCCTTGGCAGAGAGATTCTCCAGGCAGCAGGCTGGCGCTAGATGCATAAGGAATAGCTCAATCAATCCTGTAGCAACCTGGATGCTGAAAGGCACAGAGAAATATGAGGAATGGAATAATAGTAACAGACCCTGAAATAGTTCTTACTATGTGTCTGCATTGCTTTAAGAATTTCTGTATAGCAACTTATTTAATCTTCACAACCACCTAGGAGGTATCTACAATTATTAAGCTAGATCGGCTCTGTCTATCCCTCACCTATTGCAAAGAGATAGGGTATGGAAGCTTTTCCTGTTTCTTTCTACTCTCTTCCTCCCTCTGAGGATGAGCGTAATCCACAAAGATCCTAACAAAACTGGATGTGGAGGAAGCCAAGGTTTTTGCTCTGTGTCTGGGGCAATATTCAACTCAGTTGGTAGAAACCACTAAAAAATAAACACAATATTGCTTTACATGCTTATCGTTTCTTAGAGGGGTAGGAGGCTGCTCTTTGAGTGTCATGAAATCACTCTTTCCTCAAATGTGAAGAAGTAAACATTAAATGAGTAAATTCCCATCCAACTGGACAAGAAAAGAAAGGGGCATCCAAATGAACGTCACCTAACTTTCCTATAGACATTGATACAAAGTGAAGTGCTATTTTGCAAAAATCTTAACACTTGGCCACTTGGAATCATTAGATTTTGAGACTGCCTTTAAGGATATTTTGATCCTTTTTCTCCTCTTTGGCATCCATTGTATTTATGAGACAATTCTTTAATTCACATGTAGTGGTTATGAGCATGGACTCTGAAGCCAAACTACCTGAACTGTATTTCAGATCGGCAACTCTTGGTTTGAGTTCACCCAGGAGCTGGACTTGAGATGAGGGTTTGGGTACAAGTGGCTTATCTGAGAGCCAAGCCCAGGAAGCACCAGTAAGGGAGTGGACAATTTCTTTAGGAAAGGAAAGACAGACAACAAGGTGTGCGTTAAAGGGCCAGGCTACCTAGGGGCACTGAGGATTCTAGTCCAAGAGCATTTCTCTGGAAAACTGTAGAGAATACACTTCAAAGACATCCTACCCAAGGGGCAAACAAGCTGAGGGTTTATCAACCATGTCCCACCCCTCACTGGCTGAGGGCTGCCCCTAGTATGTGAACTCCCTGGGATTTCTGGCCTTTCCTCTTACAAACCAAGCTTGCTCCTGTGGCCACAGAGGCCCTCTGGAAAGAGTGGGGACCTGTCTGCCTACGTGGGACCAGTGAGAGCCAAGGGATGCAGGTGGAGGACAAACAGCCTCAGCTATAGTCCACTCCTGTCATCACACAGATCTATTCATGCATCTGTCTTGTCACTGAGTTTGAAGGTGGCTGGTCACAATTTCCAAGGGGAAAAAAATAGGTACAACAGGCACATGGATGAGATAAGCCACCATCACTTCTGCTGCAGTTAGTGTGAAGGCTCTAATTCTGGTCTTCATCATCTGGTTCCTCTACCCCCTCACTTCACTCTGAGTTCCTCTGACCCTCAGCCAGTCCTTCTGCTGGTTTAGGTTTTGTACCTGGTGGGATAAATCATACCCCCGTCCCTGAGGGGTCTGAACCCCCAGTTCCCGTGTCCTTGTCAGAGTATGATTGCTACTACTGCCCATCCACGGTCTAGGAGCATCAAGAGCAGGGGACCAGACTGTCCACTGAATTCAAGATCAACCACTCCAGCCAGTACATAAAGTCTTTTGGGGGGGGTGTGGAGCTTATTGTATACTGATGCAGGAGTTTTAAGGGACTAGGAGACAGACACAGCTTTAAATTTAGTGAAGCCCTGACTAAATTGTACAGGTGTTCCTCCCATGTACTTCAGGAACCACAGTCTTTAGGAAAAAACCAAAGCTGCAGAAATAGGAAGCACAGTCTCTCCAAGTAGGTCACTAGCAATGATGGTGAGAGGGCCACCTCCTGCTTTATTTCCTGGATCTGTGAATTCTGTCTCCCAGGGTCATGACCTGATGCATATACTGCACCTTGAAGACAGCGCCCCAAGCCCATGGTGTGTCATCCCCAGCTGATATCTTAACTAAGTCTTCACGAGGTCATTTCAAAACTCTACCCAGCCAGCAGCCCCCAGATTATGGGGTGTGTGATAGGATCAGCAGATCCTGTGGTTGTATGATTGTTGTCTTGACTTCACTATAAAGTGGCTTATTTGGCCTGAAGTTAGGTAATGTGGATTCCCATGTTGGTAAACCAGACATTCTGTGAATCCTTGGCTAAGGGTGCTGGCACTATGGACAGGGAAGCTAAATCGACCCCACTAAGCACAAGTCTGTGTTTCCTTCCAAGTGGGATGGGTCCAATATAATCAACTTTCAACCATGGGTAACTGACTCCTTGAGAGATGGTACAAAACTGAGAGCTCAGCATTGGTTTCCACCTTTAGTAGGTCAGGCAAGAGATGCAGCAGTAGCTAGGTCACCTTGATAAGGGGATTCCATGCTGGTGCCTCCATCCTTGTCATCTTATAATCAAATGATAGGCCTGGTTTTCAGCAGTCTGCCCTCTGGCTGCGGAAGATGTGAGTCTCTTTATACAGCAGCATAGAGGACTCCTCACCTTCTCCTTCTTCACTGACACTAAACGTTTCACTTATTTTTCAGAGTGAATGCTGTAAACAATAGACAATCAACCCCCCAATCTTTGTAGTTAGCATTGCCCCCAAATCTTTCAAGAGCTGGTATGTGTTAGTCGTTTAGTCATGTCCAACTCTTTGTGACCCCATGAACTGTAGCCGAACAGGTTCCTCTGTCCCTGGGATTGTGAAGGCAAGAATACTGAAGTAGGTTACCATGCCCTCCTCCAGGGGATCTTCCCAACCCAGGGATCAAACCCAAGTCTCCTGCATTGCAGGCAGATTCTTTATCATCTGAGCCACCAGGGATGAACCATTCAAGTACTGAAGCTATGGCATAAGCCAGGGTACCCTTCCATCAGTTCAATTCAGTGACTCAGTTATGTCCAACTCTTTGTGATGCCATAGACCACAGCATGCCAGGTTTCCCCGTCCATCACCAACTCCCGAAGTTTGCTCAAACTCATGTCCACTGAGTCAGTGATGCCATACAACCATCTCATTCTCTGTTGTCCCCTTCTCTTCCTGTCTTCAATCTTTCCCAGCATCGGGGTCTTTTCCAATGAGTCAGTTCTTTGCAACAAGTAGCCAAAGTAGGCTACCTGAAACAGAAGCTTCAGCTTCAGCATCAATTCTTCCAATGAATATTCAGGACTGACTTCCTTTAGGATTGATTGATGGGATCTCCTTGCAGTCCAAGAGACTCTCAAGTGTCTTCTTCAACACCACAGTTCAAAAACATCAATTCTTCAGTGCTCAGCTTTCTTTATAGTCCAACACATCCATACATGACTAGTGGAAAAACCACAGCTTTGACTAGACAGACCTTTGTCAGCAAGGTAACGTCTCTGCTTTTTAATATGTTGTCTAGGTTTGTCATAGCTTTTCTTTCAAGGAGCAAGCATCTTTTAATTTCTTGGCCACAGTCACCATTTTCAGTGATTTTGGTGTCCAAAAAAAATAAAGTCCTCTCACTGTTTCCGTTGTTTCCCCATCTATTTTCCATAAAGTGATGGGACTGGATGCCATGATCTTAATTTTCTGAATGTTGAATTTTAAGCCTGCTTTTTCCACTTTCCTCTTTCACTTTCATCAAGAGGCTCTTTAGTCCTTCTTCAATTTCTGCCACAAAGGTGGTGTCATCTGCATATCTGAGGTTATTGATATTTCTCCCGGCAATCTTGATTCCAGCTTGCGCTTTATCCAGCCTGGCATTTCTCATGATGTACTCTGCATAGACATTAAATAAGCAGGGTGACAATATACAGCCTTGACATACTACTTTCCCGATATAGAACCAGTCCATTGTTCCATGTCCAGTTCTAACTGTTACTTCTTGATCTGCATACCGATTTCTCAGGAGGCAGGTCAGGTGGTCTGGTATTCCCACCTCCTGAAGAATTTTCCAGTTTGTTGTAATCAGTACGCCATCTCAATCCCCATGGCTGAGAGTCTGTAATGTTCCAGCACACAAGGGGTCTTCACCACCTCACTTACCACCAACAAAGTATCCTTGTTACCTTCTGGCCAGACTCAAAAATCCCATTTGTGAGTCTGTTTTCTAGGACCACTTCCAGTTCATCCCACTGTCTTGGCTTGAGTTTCCAGAAACAGATCCTGAGACAAAGATTTGAGTGGAAATATTTTATTTGGGAGTCAAAACCAGGAAGCATCAGTTAGTGATAGATGCAGTAGAAAAGAGAAGATGTAAGATGTGTTAAGGAGTATTTTAATGTTGTGGGCATTGTGGACACAGTCCCAATGGTGAGCTCAGGAAGAGCACATAGACTGCGCTGCGGTAGTGTCCTATTCAAGGGGGAAGGATGCTCCAGTTTCATTGGCTGAAGTCTGTCTTCAGGGGCATTCCTTCTTTGGAACTTCCAGCCCAAAGGAGAGTTGGTAAACACTCTCCTTTAGGACCTATAGAAGTGAAATCATCCAGTCATGTCCAACTCTTTGTGACCCCATGGAGTGTAGCCTGCCAGACTCCTCCATCCATTGGATTCTCCAGGCAAGAATACTAGAATGGGTTACCATTTCCTTCTCCAGGGGATCTTCCCGACCCAGGGATTGAACTGGGGTCTCCCCCATTACAGGCAGACTCCTTAACATCTGAGCCACCAGGGAAGTCCCGAAAAACCCCATATTCCAAACATGCTCTTATGCTAAATCGCTTTAGTCGTGTCCAATTCTTTGTGACCCTATGGACTGTAGCCCAGAAGCTCCTCTGTCCATGGGATTCTTCAGGCAATAATACTGGAGTGGGTTGCCATGCCCTTCTCCAGGAGATCTTCCCTACCCATGGATTGAACCCGTGTTTCTTAAGTACCCTACATTGGCAGATGGGTCCTTTACCACTAGCGCTACCTGGGAAACCCTTAGGGCCTATGTTCAGACCATAAAAACTAATGTGAGACTTCACATGATGAATCCCAAGGTGAGAAAACTCTTGGCAATTTTCAATTTAAACTAGGTTGAATGCTTCAAGTTAAGGACCAAAGTCATGAGGCTGTCTTCCTTTGCAAATAAGGTGACTGGTCTCCTCCCTAAAAGAAGGGGAGAATACATAAGCAAATTAGTATTTTTTAAGATGTATATATTTCCACTGTGGGACAGATCCCACAGATTTGATATAAATTTCCTAGTCTTGCCACTGACAGTTCCTTTCCATCTTCCTATCACATGGCCCTGTAGTCTGGGTCAAAGCTATATGAGAGACGAAGGTTGGAGAGTTTTTGCCCCTGCTCTGACATCAACCCATCACCAAACACTGAGTTCTGTTCTCAGCCTTTTTGGACTTCAATTCTCTCATCCATAAAATATGGGTGAAATAGCTTCATCCATTATGTACACCTTAAATAAGACTGTGTATATGTGAGGACTTCCCAGGTGGCTCAGTGGTAAAGAATCAGCCTGCCAAAGCAGGAGATGCGGGTTCAATCCCTGGGTTGGGAAGATCCCTTGGAGAAGGGAAAGGCAACCCACTCCAATATTCCTGTCTGGGAAATCCCATGGACAGAGAAGCCTGGCATGCCACAAAGAATCAGAGTTGACCTAGCAACTGAACACACATGCATGTGTATATGTGAAGAGTTTGTAAAGTTAAAAGTGCCATCTAAAATGAGTTTATATTAAAAAACAATTGTCAACTCTGCAAGAGGTGGAACCTGGGCCTTTGAATTTGGAGACAGGCATCTGTAAGAATTACCTCTGGCCTCAGCCTCTCACATTCACTCTGGTCCATGATATCTGGCATGGCTAAACTTAGGTCTTTCTTCTCTCCTTCAGCTACCGCCCCTGGGCTCTGTCCAGGTCTCTATGCCCTCACTCTGGCCACTGACCCTATTCCTACATTTGTACCCTGTGTTTGGTGTAACATCCTGGGAATATCTTGAGTCACGTTCCAACATCGCACCTCCCTTGATTTGAACTTGAATGTCCTATTTCTCTTCCTGTCTGAATTCTTCTTCCTTTGCCCAGCCTCCCACACTAGGACAATGACTCTGCTATGTTCATTTTTTATCAACATAGATCCTAGATGAGGGCGAGAGTATGATTTTTAACCAGCCCACGTGAACTACCAGACTCTAATTCTCAAGTTACACACACAAAAATAATTCAGAAAGGCTGGGGTAGAGTTTGTTGATCTCTTTCCACCAGCCACAACTGCTCAGACTCCCTTTATCTTTCCATGGCATCTGGACACGCCACACAAAGGGAACCCCCACCTCATGGTAGCTGAAACTCAAGTCACAGTAAAAACTCATCAATTTGAAATTGATTCTGAATCAGTAAAGAATAGGATCGAGTGAAAAAGCATAAGACTAGGTGCACATAATAAAAGCCTAGCACATAATGAAAGCCCAATAACATCAGCTGAATGAGAGTCCCCATATGTGATTTTTGGGTCCATGCTTAATCGATAATTATTCACAATTATGTCTGGATAAAGGACTTTACCCTCTGGCCCTCGGTTTCTTCATGAATAGAACACAAGCATCTCTGTGATCCTTTCCAGAACCAAAATTCTCTTCTATGTAACTGGGTTAAAGTCCACTTTTGCATCACCAATGAAACAGAAGTTTTTTTCAGTTCTCTGCTCAAATGTCTCCTTGTCGGAGAAAATTTTCTTGATAATTCCATATTAAATAGTGTCTCTCTCCTTCCCCTGTCACCCTCTGTCCTCTTCCTTCGTTTTATTCTTCTTCATGGCGCTATCAGACACTTACTCACTATTTGTTTATCACCTGTCTCCTGCCCCTAGAGAAGAAGTGCCTTCACAATAGAGATTTCATTCATTGTGTCCATAGCTGTGTCTCACTCCCAGCACCTAGAACAACACCAGACATGTAGGAGGTTCTCTATACAGAGCCCTTGAATTAATGTTGGATCTAAACAAGCTACAAGGAGTATAAATTGGGAAGAATATGTACCCATTAAGAAATCAAACTTTTCCAATGCTCTGGACACCATTTCAGATTGACTCATTTGCTATGAAATTAATGCAACTTCCTGCAAACCACCTGTCTCCATTATAAACCTAGCCCCTCCAAACCATCTCTTAAGCAATGCTTTGTAACCTTAATTCTAATTATTCTTAATCTTGAAGGCCATCCAGTTTCACGCATTAATAATAATTAAAATTCAGTTTTATTTGTTCAAGCTGGATTTCCCTGATCATAATATCCCAGACCAATGAGTTTGGTGGCTGAGAGTTTATGGCCATATGCTGGCTTCTGTACCCTCTGAGAATCTGTTTTAGAACATAGAGATGCAGTGAAACTTCCTGAGTTTGAATGCTGGCTCTGCTAGTTGCTACCTGAGTGACTGGACTTCCCTGGTGGCTCAGATGGTAAAGAATCAGCCTGTAATGTGGGAGAAGCAGGTTCGAGCCCTGTGTCAGGAAGATCCCCTGGAGAAGGGAGTGGCTATTCGCTCCAGTATTCTTGCCTGGAGAATCCCATGGACAGAAGAGCCTGGCAGGACACAGTCCATGGGGACACAAAGAGTCAGACACGCCTGAGTGACTAACGCAAAGCGAACACCTGAGTGATCTGGAGCAAGTTACTTAGTGTCTCTTATTCATGTGTAAAAGGGAGGTGATAGTCACTCTATTTTTCTCCAGTTGGCTTTGCCATTCTGTATCCTAATCCATGTTCTAGGAGGCTAAACTTTGCTGACTGTAGCCCCTGGGGTTTTGGTCTGGGTGACAGGAAGGCCCTGGACAGGAGATCAAGGACAATAGGAAAGGAGATTGAAATATTTCTCCTCCACACCCTCCCTCCTTACCAGGATTTGGTAATGGCCATCTTTCTTGAGCAAAGTATCTGACAAACAGCTCAACTGCCATGACTGAAGATGTGACTGTGTGAGGTGACACTGTCCTCTCCCCACCCCCCTGCCCCATCCTCCCAGCCTGAGATAGTGTTTCCTGGGTTTGCTAGTTCCAGACATACCTTAATCCTTGAAGATCCCCTTCATCCTATCCATGTCTCTGAAAGCAGTCTCTTCACTGAAACCTCTTCATCTCATCCTTTGAATTGTGCTTTCTGCCCTCTGCCAAATCCTAACCAAAAAGTGTAAGAAAATGTTAGTTGCTCAGTCATGTCTGACTCTTTGCAACCCCATGGACTGTAGGCCACCTCTCCTGTCCCTGGAATTCTCCAGGCAAGAATACTGGAATAGGATGCCATTCCCTTTTCCAGGGAATCTTCCCCACCCAGGGATTGAATCCAGGTCTCCTGCACTGTAAGCAGATTGTTTACAAACTGAGCCGGCAGGGAATCCCAAATTCAAACCCAAGCATCATGAATGCACCACAAGGCATCAAATGAGTGAGAGCATGTAAAGCAAAGAGGACATTGCCTGACACCTTCAAGTTCTCAATTTGTGTTAATGATTATTATCTACATAACAAGATGAAGAGAAGTTGTACAAAATAGCATGTATGAAAACACTGATACGTTGTTCAGAATTGATGTACGTTCTGCCTGGTGGGAAAAAACTGGCATGGTATACAGTCTTTTGTGTATGATTCTGAGTAAGTTAAGAAATCTCCTAGACTCATATGGTTGCTGTGGGAATGACAGAAGATGATGCATATGACAGATCGGTACAAGATCTGATAAAGTGTAGGCATTCATACCTGTCAATCAAAAGGGGCGGGAAAGCTGGGCCGGCTTCACAGGTGTGTGATCTGTGCTTAGTAGGAACACTACACCTGGTTTAATGTTCTGCAGTTGCCATTTTGAAAGTCTTAGTAATTTTTGAACAAAGGAGTCTTTGTTCAATCTTTCTTTCTATAGGGGACTCCACAATTTATGTAGCTAGTCTGGGAGGGAGGGCTCACTTTATTTTTCAAATCATTGATGTCACAGTGTAATTCACGATTTCTTTTTGTATCAAACATAAACATCTAGCTGAAGGGAAATGAAACTCTTGAAAGATGGCATCTGGTGTTAAGTTTGCATTAATCAATTAATAAATATCTGCCAAAGAGCTGGTATGTGTATGTATCAGGCACTGTGCCAATTACTTCTTTGAGCCTAAAATTTCCTGCTTTGTGATTCCAGGCTGAGTTGATCAACATGTGACTGGATTGGAACTGACCTTTTTGTGAACCTTTCAGTCCTATCTGTGGTATCTGAGTCTTGGGAGGAAAAAAAAAAAATCCGTTTCTTATTTCATCACAGGACTGTGACTAGAATTTGGACAGTGAATCATCCAAACTCAGTTAGAAGAACTGGCAACTAAAATCCTCCAATTAAAGGATTTTAAACTCCAGGAACAGCATACCAAATTTGGTATGGCTTGAGGGATGATGCATAACTTTTCCAGGGTCTTAAGTTTGCAAAATTGAAAATGCGAAGCACTCAAAATGATTACCTCTGCCAGGTAACATTTTATACTGGAAGGTGTGCTGTGACCTTGAAGGAGAGTGAAGGAGTGAAAACAGAACATAGGCTTGTCTATTTAGGGAAAAAACGACTCTGTCAGGATCAGAGAAGGCAAGCCTGCTCTCTGCAAACCTTGGTGGTGGCCCAACAATACATGTTGCCCTTGGAGACACTCCTTGCTCATTTCTTCTGTGCAGAAAGGAGGTAGACACATATCCTGAAAGAAAGATGCTTCCCAAACAACAGGCAACACATGCTAACTTTCCAGGTGAACGAAGAAAGGCTAAGAAACGGGTCTTATATGTATGACTGGAATATAGAGGAATTGAATGAAGCAACACCTAGGAGCATAGCTCTGGGCTAAAGGACAGGTTTTCTTTAAAATGAAGCATTAAATTAGAGCACTTTTTCTTGCTTGCACATTACAACACACACACAGAGCCAGTACTGCTATCTTTACAATATTAGTTAATGCCATTTCTAAAATACAATGAAGAAATGCTGCGAGTGAATTTAAAATTCACACTTTATCATGAAAGAATTCAGAGATGAAGTGATAATAAGAAGTGGGTTTATTTAGAGACAAACACACTCCTCAGAGTGTGGGCCATCTCAGAAGAAGAAACTGAGAAAGAGAGCACGTGTAAGAGAGTGCTGAAATGTGGCCTGCTTAGTTTTTAGGGATTGGGTAATTTCATAGGCTGGGGCTTTCCAGGAGGCTCAGTGGTTAAGAATCCACCTGCCAATACAGGAGACGCCGGTTCAATCCCTGGGTCGGGAAGATCCTCTGGAGGAGGAAATGGCAACTCACTCCAGTATTCCTGCTTGGGAAATCCCATGGACAGAGAAGTCTGGTGGGCTACAGTCCATGGGGGTCACAAAAGAGTCAAACATGACTTAATGACTAAGCAACAACAATTTCATAGTTTAGTGAGTGGGAGGATTATTCCAATTATTCTGGGGAAGGGATGGGGATTTCCAGGAATTGCGCCACTGCCCACGTTTTAGCCTTTGATGGTTGGCCTCAGAATTGTCACGTTGCTGGTGGGTATCATTTAGAGGCTAATGTGTTACAATGAGTGTATAATGAGGCTCAAGGTCCACTGGAAGTCAAATCTTCCACCATCTTGGACACAGTTAGTTCTAACCAGTGTTTATCATGTCCTGTGGCCATGCCTTTCTTTTAAAAGTTGTGCCTTTCCCCCTTCCCTCCTGTTTCAGTAAGAGAATAGAAGAGATATGGGGGATGGGAAAAGCTGATAGAGAAGGTGGCTGTCTATTTGTATAAGTAGTTCTAAAAGCAAAGAGACTAGTATTCATCTATATGATTAATATGTTAATCATCTATATGATTAATAAGTTCTCCAAGTTGTTTTTCCATGAGGCTATGGGCTACTCAAGGCTAACACTTGGTACAGAGTTTGTCTCCATATGGGTTTAGACTGGAAGAAAACATGAAATGCAGCAATCTTTTTCAACCTCCGATGAGCAGGCTAAAACCAGTGTGGAACATCTTTTCCCCATAAGAGCACCTCTGATGCTCTAATACAACCAAAGAAAGATGTTGGAAGGGGGGAAATAGGCACAAAGGGTGATATGTTCTGGGCTTCAAATTCCTTAGAGTGCAGTCTCTAGATGGCAACTAGGAGGTAAGCCAAATCAAGCTCAAGCTGTTGGTTATCTTAAACTTTTGAAAATGCATACTGAGAGAACAAAAGGACCTGAGGACAGCTGCAAGTCAGGGAGTATCAGCCTCAGAATACGCTGGAGGCAGACAGGGGAGGGAAACTGTCATGGGCCAAAGGTCAGTGGTGAGTCAAAGAGGCAGCCTCATCAAAATGCCTACAGCTGTGTGTTGTTTACAGCCACTGTTATCAGACTCTGAGGGTTTCTATAGTCTGCAATGGGACACAGGTGTAACTAATCCATAAGTTAATGGGCCATCTGATAATAGAGAGTACAATAAATATTTGTTGAGTGAATGTTGTTGAGTGGGCAGGGCTATAAGGATTCATTATGAAAAACACTAATTTGTCCTCACAGGTAAACTCTTGTCAGAAAGACTGGACTATCTCATCCTGGGTCAAAGGTGAAGGATTCTAAGTCTCCCTTGCCTGGGGAAGGCCTTGGCCCTGTCCTCCTCGTCATCCTACTGTCCTTTGTTGACTTCACCCTCATAACTTCTCCTATCCCTTCTCCTCCCTGAGAGAGGATGTAGCGTCAGGTAACGTTGATTTTACCTGAAGAAAAGAAGACCCACCACCTTCCTCTCATCTCCTTCTGATCCTTTCTCTCCTATCCACTCTTAACCCTACTATCCGCATCTTCTCCAACACTGCGGTGTCTGTCTTCTCATTTACAGCCTCTTGTTTCTCCATCTCTCATCTAATTACTTATCATATATTTATGATATCATATATTTATCTTCTCTCATCTGATTGCTTTATCATATATTTTGTATTGTCTCTTTTAAATTTTTATTGGCGTATAGTTGCATCACGATGTTCTTAGTTTCTACTGTACAGCAAAGCAAATCAGCTGTACATATACATTTATTCCCTTTTTTAGATTTCCACCCTGTTTAGGTCACCACAGAGCACTGAATAGTTTCCTGTGCTATACAATAGGTTCTCATTGTTATTTATTTTATGCATAGTGTCAACAGTGTACATAAGTCAATCCCAATCTCCCAATTCATCCTACCCCTGCTTTCCCCCTTGGTATCCATACATTTGTTCTCTATGTCTGTGTCTCTATTTCTGCTTCGGGAATAAGATCATCTATACCACTTTTGGGGCTTCCCAGGTGGCTCAGTGGTAAAGAATCTGCCTGTCAAGCAGGAGTTGTGGGTTTGATCCCTGGGTAGGGAAGATCCTCTGGAGAAGGAAATGACAACCCATTCCAGTATTCTTGCCTAGGAAATCCCATGGACAGAGGAGCCTGGAGGGCTATAGTCCACGTCCATGGGGTTGCATGAGTCAGACATGATTTAGCGACTAAAGAGCAACAGCATAACATTTTTCCTCAGATTCCACAGATGTGCTAATATGCAATATTTCTTTTCCTCTTTCTGACTTCACTCTGTATGCCAATCTCTAAGTCCATCCACATTGCTGAGAAAGCTAAATACTAAAAGTCATGAACGTGCCACCTGGGAAGTCATATGAACATGCACATTTCATGTTTTCCAACAGATTGGATATTATTTTATTAATGGTAATACTTGAATGTGCTTTTTCTTTTTTATGCTACCACCCTCCTGTTTCAACTTCCCAGGATATATCCCTTGGTCTCTCACATTATTTCCAAAGTCTGGAGTTAGGGTTTCTATCATCAAGGTGTTTTCTCTTAAAACCAACCTGTTTTTCTCCATTACTATAAGCTATTGTAATATCAAAACAGTTGTTAATGGAAAGAAAATGCACTAAAGAAGTTTAAAAGAAGGAAGATTTGTTGTGGACTGAGAAGCTTATGGAAGACTTCACTTAGAAGGGCAAACTTGAGTTGGCCTTTAAAAATGTGTAAGTTTCAAGCAGGCCAAGAAGAGAAAGAGAATGCTTTAGGTAGAGGAAATTATGTGGAATAAGGGATGAGACAAAAATATAAGAAATATTAAGTGTGAGAGGAGAAAAGAAGGCAGACTGGTATGAATGAAGCTCTCCATACGATGGCAGGGAGACATGATGATGAACACGATACGTGACAGCCACATGTTCACTATCAAGCCAAGTCTTTGAGCTTTAGCTTTGCCTTGGCCAAGATGGTTTTGGATGAAAATAACAGAAAACCACTCAAACTAGTGTAAGCTCCAGGGAGTGAGGTAACTTAAAAACAAAAGGATCTAGATAAACTCAGAGGCAGAATGGACAGCTGGGTCACCCTGAGGCCTGGAACCAGGAATGAAAACCTACCAGGAGCTAGAGCTACAAGTTTCCTAGTCTTCATCACACAACTCCACCCCAGTCATATACTTTCTCATCTTGCCTTCTGTCTGCATATCTGCCTCATCCTTCCCCATGAATGTGGTAGAAGACAATTCTTCCCACAGCTCACATGCTTACATCTCTTCAGTTCAGATGACCAGCAGAGGCTACCCACATCTTTGACTTCCAATTCAAATTTCCATGAAAGTGAATTTGGTTGTCTATTCCCAGGGCAACAATAGAAGTGATGTCATATTGAGAAAACATGGCTTCTGCAGCCTACCTCTAGGATGAAGCAGCACTCAGAGAAGGAGTATGGGACGGAAGCCTGGACAGATACACTAACAGGATGGGATGGAAGCCTGGACAGATACACTAACAGGTGTCTTCAATGCTTTTAGAACCAAGTGAATGCTTGGCAGTGGGTGAAGAAATAATAGAAATGATCTCAGGAAGCTTCAGCAGGGAGATGAATGGTTTAAAAGTGAAGATTCCCAAAGCAGGAAGACCAAAGAGCAGCTATTTGAATCTAAGCACTGAAAACTTAAAATAATGGGGTCATAGTCAACCTGATCACTATTCTCTAGAAAAAAATATACTTGTTTAACAAGTATACCTTTGTATTTAGTTATGACAGGAACATGTCTTATTTCATAGATCAGAGCCAAGCCTGAGCTATTTGATAGTACATATAAACACTATTATATGTTGGCAGTTATCTCCTTATCCAGTGGTTGTCCAACTTCCTGCTTTGAAGTTAGAACTGGGGATAATCTAAATTAGTAGAGGGAAACCCATAAAATGAAGTTGGTTCCATGCTGTCCCACTCTAAGGACTTTGTAAATTCTCTCTGAAGCTGGTCAAAATTTGTTTCTCATCTGTTGCTAGTTAATTTGATTGGTTAACTGAGGTCGTAGTTATTGGTCTAAACCCACACATGGGACAGTTGGTTTCGCTCTGTCCCTTGGCCACAAACCATGTCCTCATGAAGCTCCATCCTCAGTTCCAGCTGAGGGAGGGTTGGGTGAACAGATACCAAAGCCCTACCCGTGCGTTTGACAAAAACTAAAAATGCTGCCACTCCTCTGACATCTTCAGGTTCCTCCCGGTCATTAGATGATCTGCTGCTTCTTATATCATGAGTGTGTTACTTCAGTATTACATGATGTTCTGTGTTTTTCTGGCCTTCAGTGTTAAACGTTATAGCTACATCTTCTATCTTCAGACTTGCTTTCATTATAATAGAATAATATGGATGCAATGTCTTTTTGGGTTTTTTAACAACTCTATTAGAATAGAACAGAAAACCCCACTTAAGTAACTTAAAAAAAAACAAAAAATTGTAAGGCCGTATATATCAAGGGCCAAACGTCGGGCAGTGTATTGGTCAGTAAGAGCTGTGCCTAACTAAGGAGCAAAGGCTGGGTGGCTTGAACAGCAGGAATTTATTTTCTTTTCGTGCTGAAGGTCAAACTCTGACATCAAGGTACGGGGAGCTTTGGTTGCTCCCAGGCCTTAGGTTGCTGCCTTCCCTTGGCACTTCCATCCCTATGCCCCTCCCTGAATGTCCTACTCTCCTCTTCTTATCAGGACACTAGTCTGATTGAATTAGGGCCCACCCATGAGATTTCGTTTGACTATAATTACCTCCTTAAAAGGCAGTATCTACCAATATAGCCAGATTTCAAGGCACCGAGGGTTAAGACTTCAACGTATGAATTTTGGAAAAACACAATTCAGTCTACAATAGGCAGCTCTGTGGTTGGTTAATTCAGTGCTTCAGGTATAGCCTCAGGCCCCAGGGGTTGCCAGGGCTTCCCTGGTGGCTCAGAGGGTAAAGAAGCTGCCTGCAAGGCAGGAGCCCCAGGTTTGATCCCTGCGTGAGGACGATCCCCTGGAGAAGGGAATGGCAACCCACCCCAGTATCCTTTTCTGGAGAATCCCAAGGACAGAAGAGCCTGGCAGGCTCCAGTCCATGGGGTCACAAAGAGTCAGACACGACTGAGTGACTAACACACCAGGGGCTGCCGTGATTCTGCTCAGTCATCTTCAACACGTGGGTCTGAGCCTCAGCCTTGCCCCTCATGTTTTATTTATTTATTATTTTTTTTAAATTTATTTTTTATTTTTTGTTTTTTTTATTTTTTTTTTTTGCCCCTCATGTTTTAAAACGGCTGCTGCAGTTCTGGTCATCACATCCAGGTAGGATAAGCCTAGTAGAATAATAATCTTTGTCTTCCTGGGTATCTCTCTCTACAGTCCTATTCAAAAGGACCCAGTGTAGACTTCCCTTTGCTCACTGACTGAAATCTCTTCTTGTGCACTTGCTTAGACTAATTCCCAGTGAGAGAGAGAGATAGTGCCATGATTAGCTTGGGATAATCACAATTCATTCCCAACCTCTCTTGGAGCACAGTGTTGCTTTTTTAAAAAGAGGAGAAAATAGATAGCTGTGCAAAAACAAAGTCCTACAATCAACAAGGAAAGGGCAAAATGGAAACTGAAATTGTCTGCTGTAACATTTCTTTTCCGGCACCATGTCCCTGAATTTCAACATGACTATAGACCCTGTGATGTTCAGTCTGCTGCTAGTAAAGCCAATCTTTGGACCTGCAATAAAAAGTACTGTAAAGAAGTAGCAGTTTTCCTGGAAGGACCACCTGGAATGGGCAGTCTCCTCCAGTTTGTGTCTTCTCTTTTCCAAGCCCCTGAGCCCACCCCATGTTTAGCTGCATCTTCGTAACACAGCCAGTATCTTATTTTCAACTAGAAACCCTGGTCCCAGTTTCTGTGCAGAAGATGTAAGAGTCTTCTCCCTGGCTAGTCACTGCAAATACGTATCACCAAGAATAAGACGAGCTGGACAAGAGAACATGGATCTCTCTCAATGCACACTCAACACCAATATTAAGAAAGTGACTTGAAAACTGTGTCATACAAATGGCGGGTGACCAGCTGGAACATCATTTACATGTGTTAGTTAACACAGGGCTCGTTATCAATATCATTTAAAAACTAGTCCTTTACTGCTGATAATTAATTAATTAATTTTAGAAGGGCATTCTATTCTACTTTCTTGTTAATTTTATTGTTGTATTACTTACATCAAGAAAGGAGAATGGGAGGGGGATAGGAAAGGATGTTGTTTAAGGGTACAAACTTACAAGCAGTAAATAAGCCTTAGAGATCTAATGCATAGTATAGGGAATACAGACAATATTGTATTATAATCATCAAACTTGCTAAGAGACCAGAACTTAATTATTCCAACCACCAAAAAAAAAAAAAAGTATGTAATGTGATTAGAGGTGTTCAGTATCACAATCATATAGCAATATATAAATAAATCAAATTAGCATGTCTGCCTTAATTTGTGTACTCAATTCCTCATTCATATCAGACTCTTTGTGACCCCATGGGTCCATACTGTAGCCCGCCAAGTTCCTCTGGCCCCTCTATCCACAGGATTTCCCAGGCAAGAATACTGGAGTGGGTTGCCATTTCCTCCTGCCAGGGATCTTCCTAACCCAGAGACCAAACCTGCATCTCCTACATTGGTAGGTGGATTCTTTACCACTGTGCCACCTAGGAAGCCCCATGCCTTAAATTTACACAATGTTATATCAAGTATAGTTCAGCAAAAATTCAAAACTGTAAAAGAAGAAAAAGAAATAAAGGGTTGTATTCTACTAAATATTAAAATAGGTTATGACATCTACAAATATTTGTAATATTAAAAATATATTTACTTATGCTGACTAAAGTTGAAATTTACCTAATTTTTTCAAAAAGGAGATTCTTTTGCTTTGTTTTCCCCCCAGACCATCTCAGAAGAACTTTAGAGTCTCTCATGTACTGCAAAGATGCTTGACATTGCTAATGATTAGAGAAGTGCAAATCAAAAGTACAGTGAGGCACCTACCACCTCACACGGGTCAGAATGACCATCATTCAAAAGTCTACAAATAACAAGTGCCAGAGAAGGTGTGGAGAAAACAGAACCCTCCTACACTGTTGATAGGGATGTAAGCTGGTAGTCACTGTGGAGATCATTATGGAAGTTCCTTGCAAAACTGAAAGTAGAATTACTATATGATCTAGGTATCCCACTCCTAAGCATATGTTTAGATAAAACTGTAATTCAAAAATATACATGCACCCGTATGTTCATAGCAGCACTGCTTACAATAGTCAAGTCACAGAAGTAACCTAAAGGTTCACTGAGAAATGAACAGATAAAGATAATGTGGTACATAAACTACAATGAAATACTACTCAGCCATGAGAAAGAATGAAATGATGCCATTTTTAGCGATATGGATGTAACTAGAGATCATCATATTAAGTGAAGTAAGTCAGAAAGACAAATACCATACGGTATCACTTATATGTGGAATCTAAAATATGACACCAATGAACCTATCTATGAAACAGAAACAGACTCACGAACAGAGAACAGACTGTGGCTGCCATGGTGGACAGGGTTGGGGGACAGATAGATTGGGAGACTGGAGTTAACAGGTATAAGTTATTATACATAGAGTGGATAAACAAACAGGTCCTATTATACAGCCAGGGAACTATATTCAGTATCCTATGACAAATCATAATGGAAAAGAATATTTTTTGAAAAAAGAATGTGTATATATGTATAATCTAACCACTTTTCTGTACAGCAGAAATTAACATAACATTGTAAATCAATTTACTTCAATTAAAAAAAAGAATCTCATAGTGCAATGAAAAACCCACAATCTATTTTTAATCTCCCACAAGTCTCTTATTCTCTGACAATTCAATTTATTTGTTTGAGCTCAAAATGGCTTTGCTTTCAAGAAATAAAGGTTATTTTGTTTTGCTTTCTGATGAGCAAACAGCAATGTGTGAATAATTAATACAGAAAGAAAGCTTGCTTTCTTCTACAATTTCTACTTAATATTATCAAGTTCTCTTAAACTATGAGCTTCCTATGTCCCTGATTACTTATTTAGAATCACTTTCCCTATTGCAGCTCTCCTTTGGCCGATGAATACTACATCGGAGTTGATTCTTATTTGTGTGTCTGTATATATATTTTGCACACATCAACCAATCACAACTGCATTCTGCTTTGGACATTTGTTTCTGATAAGCATGGAGCAGAGGGGTGAAAGGGGCCTTTCTCTGGAATGAATTGAGCCAGAAAATGTCAAAGACAGCAAGTCACAAGGAGCACTGGTGACCACACACTGGCAGCTGGCGCGCCTGATACCAAGTAAGAGGAGAAGGGCCAGGAGGGTCAGGAACTAAATCTTAGGCTTAAGTCATCAGGAAAATTAGCCTTGAAAAAAGATGGAAACCTTGATAACTACCTTTAAGTATTTTTCATGAAGAAAAAAGAAAATGACAGTAGTCACAGCTATATTTTACTGAGCGTTTACTTGGATGAAGATTTCAAAGAAGCAAATTATGCCCAATCATGAAAGACAAACATAGCCATCTGAGGCTAGAGTGGTTCTCCCATAAATTGCTGCCCCTGGGGTATCCCAGTGCAAGCCAGCTGCTTCTCTGTCAATAAGACCCTGGGAAGGACTTCTTTTTTGAAGTGGAATGTTGAACCAGGTGATTTCTCATTTTCCTTTGTGCTGAATCTGTGATTTCTTAAAAGCCAGGAAAGCCATTTGATGAATGGCATTTTCTTAGAAAACATTTAATCCAAGCAACACCACAATATAGAAACACCTCCTTTGGCATCTCCGAATGCTCTCCTAGATGCCTAACACCAAAATGGTGACTTCTCTCTCATTCACTCGTGCACTCATTCATTCACTGTACAGAAATGTCAAGAGCCTCTGTTATGTGCTAGGTTCTATGCTAGGCACAGCAGAAACCACGTGAATAAAGACATAGGTTTGTCCTCAGGGACTTCCTAGTCCATTAGAGGAAGCAGACAGAAAAAAAAAATCAAGTAGATAAATTACACGGCTTTGGATAAGTACAGCAATCAGAGCATGCACTTGGCAGAGAGGAAGCCATGAACTCTGTCTCTGAGGTCAGTGAAATCTTCCCAAAGAAATGAGAGCTAAACTAAGTTTGCTAAAAACAAATTCAAATTTTCAAACAGGCAAAGGAAGAGGGTATTCCAGAGAGAGAGAGAGAGCAGAATGGTCAAGGAATCAGGAAGGAAAGAAACACTGAGGCTGAGCCGAATCTTGATGCCCCTACTTTTGAAAGACTAAGCGATTTGGAGATCATCCCGTAGGGCATGGGAGCCACAGTCAGACCTGCATTTCTAGAACTGATGCTTATTTGAGTCTACTGCTCTGTCTGCTTTGTCCTATCCATCCTCCCAGGTTCCCCTTCCTGTCTACTTGTAGTCTTCCCATGTTCAGCATTGCAACTAGAAGGGTGAAGACGGTTCAGTGGGCAGTCCTTTATCTCTGACATATAGCTACTTCTCCACTGCCCCAGGCATGCTGCCTGGACACATTCCATCCCATGATAAGCCTTGCTACTCCACACCCAGACACAGACAAGATTGGACTTCATGAGTAACTTCTAATCATTTCATAGGTTTTCTGGAGTTTTATGAGCTGCCTCCCAACTCTTATTTCTTTGAAAAATAAATGCTACTTCATTTCAGGAGAGATGCTTTGCTTATGAGTGATAGATTCTATCATTTTGCAGCTAGTTAGAATAGAAATTCGCCAAATTAATGATCAGAGTTGTTGCATGACTGATAGTTATAAAACTAAATTGAAAGAGTACTAGAAAAAAAAATTGCCCAGAAAAGACTCTCACCCCAGCCCAGAATAGCTGGGTCAGGATGACTTCATCATGGGTTATTCCACTTCTAATTTCTAGATTGCAGGATAATTTCAATAAAGATAGTGCCGGGCAGTTACCGATTCAGCCACACACTTGGAGTTACTGCCTTTAGGACTTTTACAATGGAGTGAGGAGGTGAGTCACATTTTATTACAGAGTACTTATGTTCGATAGAGCTTCAATCCATCAGACTATGAAGATGTCGAGCAAGAGAAAATATATCCTAAAGAATACACAATAGAGGGAAAATGATACACAGACTATCCCCTTTAACTTCAAGCACTGTCACATCCCCCAGGGGCTAGTCTTAACCATTTATGAATGTTTTAAAAGGCAAAGATGACCTTAAAATGTGAAACATATTGTCAGTCTGATTTAATGGAATATAGTAAGACTTTTTTTTTTTCCTGTTTTAAACTGGCAGATTGTGTTGCTTAAGTCTTGGGTTAGATCTCTCAGTTGTGAGCAAATGCATAAAAATAGCTTTCCATTCTGTAGTTGGGTCTAAGCCAATTAATAAAAATAAGGAAATGACTCAGTGGAGAGTCTGAGATACTCTACTTTTTAGAATTCATATTGTCCCCCATATGCACTCACTTAAAAACGGACTTGAGCAAGACCTCAAAGAAGTTTAAGATGTTCCCGTTACAAGGATAGCTATGTTCCAGAGACACTCCAAAATAGAGAGACACATGTCCAGTGATAAAGACTCCCAAGTAGAGGGTACTGTTTTCCATGCAAAGCACATCTCATAAATATTCACTGTTCCAGAGTTCTTTTTTCAGTTCTCCTTCAAGTTCCCCTTCTTCCACAAATGAGAGAACTTCTCAGGGTGATCATTTGAGTTTAACACCTCTCCCTAAACATCTTTTGAATTCTGATTAGTGACCTTAGAGCTACTAAGTTCCACTTTGACAAGAAGGATGAATTTTAGCTTAAAACATCCATGAAGAGCAGAAGCAGTGAGAGAAAAGGGGGGATGAATCTGGTGATAAGAATGTTCCATAACATTTAAGAAAGCAACACTGAGAACTCAGAAATACAAATCATGAACCTGTATGTCCCCAGTGTGTTCTATACAGAGCACAGAGATGTTTCTTGATCAGATTTATAAAAGAAAAGCTGAGGATTCTACTTGAGAGAGTCAGTAATCTAGGATAAACTGAAACTTTTTAAGCTGACACTCTAATTTCCTTTTTGAGCCTGGGAAGAAAAGGCTTTCTTCATCTTAACCATGCAGCAAACCTCAATTAAATGTGACAGGCACAGAGAAAAATTAGACCATTGGGAGAAAAATGAAAATAAACAAGGTTGGTAAAAAAGCAAGGGAGAAAAGCTAAGTAACAATCACCAGCATAAAAGGAAATGTGTTGGAGTTGCTACAAAGAAAACTAAAAAGAGACGTGTGAGTAAGCTCTGAAAGTACTGAAAATGAGTGTAGGCAAGGAGCTGGAAACAGGAAACAGGACTATGTAGAAAAGAAAGAGAAGAGATAGAAGCAAGAAAATAGCATACACTATTTTTAATGAGAAGTGGTTAATTCATATTTAATGCATTTTTAAAAGAATGAACCACTGTACGATGGGAATTCTGAGACTGCCCACTGCAAAGGTTATATAATCCATTGCATTATTGTGTAGGAAAATAAACACACCACAGACCCAAACCACTAGTCACTGAAAGTGACTACCAGCATATATTGGGGGGTAATGGTTTTTCCTGACATTAGGGTGTATTCCTGGAGCATCACCATAATCCACAAGGGAGATTTATCTTCAAAGGATGTTGTACATCACACATCCACTCAGTAGAAAGTCTCTGTCTAGCCTATAAAACTTTTAAGAATTATGATTATATATTTATCACCCTATAGTACAATAATACAATCTTTGTTGACTAAAAAAATAAATAAATAAATAAATGCAAAAGGCCCTGTGATTGACCCAGCCTCTAATTTCTAGCTGTACTTCTGGTTGTACTTATGTTTCCCTCTAATTGATTTTTTTGCAGAAGCAGGCCTGCCCTGTAGAGAAGGATTATGAATGGATTCCCTGAAGAGAAACCTGATACAAAATTGGACTTGGGGATTATGAAGCTCAGTGTTTATAAATATGAAAGAGATTTGAGATGAAATTTTTATTTACAAAGGAAGCTGAAGATTAAGGAACTAACTTGTGGATAGTTAGACATAGTATAGGACTTCTGCTTCTCTATGTGACAAAAAAAAGAAAAATGTTAAAGGCATCTGGAAGAGGAGAGGGGCAGGGAAACCAAACCAGCCAAAAATTACTAATGATTAATAACAAGAAAAAAAAAAACCCAAAGTCTTGTTTTATTTAAATTATAGAACATGGATTTAGTGTTGTTCAGTCGCTAAGTCGTGACTGTTGCATTGCGACCCCATGGACCACAGCACACCAGGTTTCCCTGTTTTTCACTATGCCACCGGAGTTTGTTCAATTTAGTGTAATTTTTATAAATCCTTGATTCAAAACCATGTGATTACATTGTTACATATAACTAGAAGGTGCAATTATATGCAAATAGAGTGTTTGGATGACCTCGTGGCAGTAATCTCTTCAGGGAGGTTTTTACTCTTACTGATTGCTAGACTACAGATCATAAAAAGTACCACCACTTGCACTCTCATCTTTTTGATCACTTGTGATTCTAGAAATTCCATGAGTTTTCAGAAGGAGCCTCTTCTAGGTGTCAATCACAACCTCCCACCCACTCACAAAACCATGTCTCCATGGGACTCTAAGAACATAACCCAAACTGGTCTACACTGCTGGTAGAACAACAGTTCTTTGAGGCAATTGAACTAAGATTGTTCAATATGTTCACATCTTTAATTCAGAAAACTCACTTCTAGAAAATTATTCTAAAGTGATAGTCATAGATGATTGCAAAAATAGCTACATGCCTGTTCATCACAGCACTGTTTAAAATAGCAAGGAATGAGGATTAACTTAAGCATTAAACCATAGAGGCGATTCAATAAACTATAAATTTTGTTAAAATTGTTAGTTTTAATGTGATGCAGTAGTAAAATATATAATATATAATGTGTAGCAAAATATATAATATATAAAATATATATAATAAAATATATAATGCATGTGGTCTTCCCTGGTGGCTCAGATGGTAAAGAATCTGCCTGCAATGCAGGATACCCAGGTTCCATCCCTGGGTCAGGAGGATTCCCTGGAGAAGGGAATAGCTATCCACTCCAGTATTCTTGCCTGGAGAATTCCATGGACAGAGAAACCTGGCAGGTTACAGTCCATGGGGTCCCAAAGAGTCAGACACGACTGAGCAACTAACACACACACACACACACACACACGGACATACACACACATATATATGTTTCCACAATAGCTATAAAGATTTTTAATTTTACACTCCAAATAAAATGTTTGGGCTTCCCAGGTGGCACAGTGGTAAAAACCCACCTGCCAATGCAGGAGACACATGTTTGATCCCTGGGTTGGCAGGATCCCCTGGAGTAGGAAATTGCAACCCACTCCAGTATTCTGGCCTAGGAAAATCCCACGGCCAGAGGTGCCTGGTAGACTATAGACCATGGGGTCTCAAGAGAGTTGGACATGACTGAGTGACTGCACACATATATGTTAATCTGCCCATTAAAATATAATTAATGATCATCTCTGGGGAGTGGGACTCTGGATGATATTTACTTTCTTTTTGTTCATCAGTAACGAAATATTGTTTCTCAATGAATATTAGTCTATAATAAATAAAAAAGGTTAACTTCTAGAAAATAAAAGTGTTTTCTAAAATAAAAGGATTTTTTAAAAGTTCCAACACTTGCAGCCTGTTGGATACTGAACCTGTTTCTCATCTGACCTTGCCCAATACTCTGTTAAGTAGATTAAGTAGGTATGTGGGAAAAAGATCCCAAACAAGGGACTAGTATTATTCTTGGGGGCATTCCATATCTTCTTGGCTTGTGGGGTTGGGCGCCAGGCAGGCTCCCGCCTCTTTGACTTCAACTATAACAAGACGGAACCTTCTGCTAGGTGGTGGGCAGCACCCTCTGCCCCTGCTGAGACTGGGGACTCTGTGGCCCCCGTTCAGTCCTGACCCCACACTGCTGGATCTGCCAGCAGTGTCTTGGCTAATTACCAAGCTCTCTCAGGAGAACTAAAACCTTGGCAGCACTCTGACCTGGCCAGATCACTGTCTCTGAGGCTAATATCCTGAGACAGTAAGCAGGACCAGCTGCATAATTGGCAGGTCTCAAGGCAAAATGAAAATGCAGAGCCCCCTGTTCAAAACTGAGGAAGAATGGCAAGATGGGAACCACAGAGCATGAACCAAGAGCAGGCTCTGCAAGCACATGGGCCCTGTGTGACTGCCCAGGTCACTCATCCATGGAGCTTCCCTGGCACCAGCCTTCTTATTGCTTATCAAGTGTGTTCAACTGCAAACTGTGAGCAAGTTAGTTTGTTCCTGAGCCTGAAAATGTGACCCCAGAAAGAGAGGCAGCTGAAACAGAGACAAGACAACAGTTAAGGTAACATAATTTATCTTCCAACAACCAAGGACCAAATTCCCTGTGATCAGGTTGTAATAATGCCACACTGTTTCAGAGTATGTCTGTGCACAAATGAAAGGGGCATAGGGACAAGGAAAACCTCTCAACTGTCAAATCTGTTCCTCTCCCACAACCTCAAAAACAACATTTAGCAGTTTGTTGCCCAATGACAGGACTATCTTGGCCAATTCATTACAAAATCAAATTATAAATTTGTTACCAGTGGGGCTTCCCTGGTGGTCCAGTGGTTAAGACTCTGAGCTTCCACTGCAGAGGGTTCCACTGAATCCCTGGTCGGTGAAGTTTCATGTGCTGTGAGGTGCAGCCAAAGGAAAAAAAAAAAAGGGAAAAAAAAAATGAATTTGTTACCAGGAGTTTAGTGGCAATGATAGCTCCAATGTGATATTAGCACTTTCTCTTCCTCCAACTTGAACTTTTCAGAAAATTCCACCAAAAGGATTTCACAGTGCTAGCCAAGCCTGTGGGGTCAAACTGCCAGAGGAAGTACTCTGGGGGAGGCAGGCTGAGGAGTCTGAAAGCAGATCTGAGTTCTTCCTCTGTTACCTATGTGCTGGGTGGTCTGGGAATAAAGACTTAATTGCTTTTTGCCTCACTATCCTCGACAGTAAGCAAAGATAACAATACTCACAGAGCTAGCTGTTGCAAGAATAAAATGAAATAATATAATGATGTAAACTTTTTTTTCTAAGTCTATAATAGGCTTCCCTGGCTGTCTGATAGTTAAGACTCCATACTTCCACTGCAGGGGGATGCAGGTTTGCTCCCTAGGTGGGGAACTAAGATCCTGCACATCAAATAGAAATGAATGAATTAATTAAAAAGTAAAAGTCTACAATATATCATAATTATTAGTAAGTCATTACCTGAAAAGATAGCCATTTGGATAGGCAATAAAAGGGAAGTGATCAGGTACTAAATTGATATCCTGTTTTCTTTCTTTTTTTTTTTTTTTCCTGCTTTCTTTTAGAAGGAAATCGTTTGCTTTCCTGTCCCTAGGTTCACAGTGTACATCTGTACAGAATGTTTCTGAAAAAGGAAAATATCACCCCTGGTATCCTTCAGCCAAAGGTATACAACTGCCTTTTGTTCTGGAAACTGGACATCTAATAACCAGGCCAACTTTCAGAGTCATTATAATAAACGATGGACTGGAGAAGACTGCCTACCCATTGTTGTAACTCATTTATTTCAACTAATGTTTTACAATTCAAACTGCCTTGTGATAGAAGACTTTAGACAGACCTTGAAATATCATTCAACTTGCACTTCACCTGATTTCTCACATGCCTTTCCCAAGTGTAGACCTAGATTACACAGGCTCAGACCCTACGCACCAGTTAACCCTGGGTCACTGAAGGCCCTCAAGACGGTAATAACGGAGGCAGGCCTTGTGCTATTGTCAACATTTTAAAACTTGTAGAGATTTAAAACTAAATCTGCCCATGGTGAGACTATACATGGAAATGAAACAAAAATTCACTGCTTTTGACTGGAATCTAATGAATTCCATGTAAGAATACCAGTTACTAAAAAGGATTAAAAACAAAACAAAAACCACCCCAAGAACATTATGATGAAGAGTGATCTAAAGCATGAGTTGCTGCGGTGACGTGGCTGAACAGTGGCACATGGATGTCATAGGGATAAAATTTTCCATTGTTTCACGTTTATCATTTGACACGTGGAAGTTCTCATATGTTAGGCCCTGTTTAGAACACACTCCTCTCAGGAAGGTTGGTACAAATTTACAGAAGGGATATAGAAATAATAGGGCTGGAAGTAGGAGGACTCCCCAGAAGGCATGGATTTATCATTTATTTGTTTTATTGGCCGTGCTGGATCTTCGTTGCTGTGTGGGCTTTTCTCTAGTTGCAATGAGCGGGGGCCACTCTTTGTTGGGGTTCTGGAGCTACTCTTCATTGTGGTGGCTTTTCTTATTGCAGAGCACAGGCTCTAGGCACACAGGCTTCAGAAGTTGCAGCCCGAGGGCTCTAGGGCGTGGGCTCAGTAGTTCTGGCGTACCAGCTTAGTTGTGAAATCTCCCCACCAGGGATCAAACCCATGTCTCCTTCATTGAAAGGCGGATTCTTATCTACTGGACCACCAGGGAAGTCCAGGAGGCGTGGATTTAGAGTCAGGTCCCAGAGGAGAGGAAGCATGCTTTCCTAAGCCCTGAAAAACAAAGGCCACACAATTTAAATTTAAGGGACTCAGTGGCTCAACAAATGCTTATTGCTAAGGACCCAGTGCCGATCAAAATAAAGTCCCCATCCTCATAACGTTACTTCCTATTCAGAGAGCTAGTACACGAAACCAGAAAAAATAAATAGGAAAAGGAGAGGATTGCAATTAGCTATTAAGTGCTACAGGGAAATAACCAAGAATGATGGTAGTGAGTGATTGGGGTGGGGGGGGGGGGTGTGTGCCACATCCAGTGGCAGACTTGGGGTGTGTGGGGGGTCTCTGCCAGAGAGGGGCTATCTGAGGAGAGCTGAGACCTGAAGGATGAACACAGTGAAGAGGTAGGGAATGTTTCTTCAGGCGGAGACCAGCAAGTATCAAGGCCCCAAGGAGGGAAGGGTCCTTTGGTTTGTTGGGAGAACAGAGAGAAGGTACTTCTGTGGGGGCCTGGTGAACAGGAAGAGGCTGGTGTGGGGTGAGGCAGAAGGGCAGGGTGGCCAGATCTTACAGAGTCCTGCAGGATGGGTGAGGAGGGGAGGCAGAGTGAGAGGCCATCGACACATTTGAAGAAGGAAATTGGTTTACCGTGTTTGAAGATACACTTGGCTTTGGCAATTGGGCAGGAGAGGTGAACACAGGGAAGAAGTGAAGCAGAGACACTGGCAGGAGGTTCTATCATCACCCACGTGAGAGTGGGAACAGAAGTTAAGATTCCTTAGAAGCCAACCACCGGCATTGAAATCCACTCTGCCCCGAAGCAGAGTTAACCTGTTTGAATCTACTGTGAACCAAAGACCCCTCTGCAAGAACACCCAACCTCTTCCCGTGCAATTTCCCCAAAACCAGACCATGTTGGCTATGGGTATCTGAAGAGACGGCTGACTGCTAAGAAAGGCCCTAATGGGAATAAGGGACAAGTTGTGATTACAGAGAGAACACCTCCTCATGCTGGAAATTCTAGAAGTCCAGTGGGTCAGGAGGTGGAACACGGCAGGGTCCCCAGACTGGAGATTCACAGTTTGAGGTCAAAATGTAAATCAGATCAATAGGAGGGTCTCTGCACAACATCCTAAGGTGGGGTGTGGCCATGGCAGGATCTACAGAGAGGGGTGATTATCACCTATTTGGAAGTGACTGTGTCCTCATAGTACCTTTGCTTCTCTTTTAAATTAATTCAAATTTATTTTTAGTGTTTTGTAAGCTCCCCATAAATACTATATATAGCATGTTCTAAACTGATAAGATGATAAAAATCTCATTCCTTTCTCTATTTCCAAGATAGTTTTCTAAGGACTTATTCCAACATAGGCTGGCAAGTTTATTCGGCTGCATAGTAGAGTGGAAAGAATGTAAGTTTTGGAGTCAGAGAAGAATGAGTTCAAAGCCTGGCTCATTCATAGTCTGGTTCTATTGTCTTGGTTAAGCTATTTGAACCCCCTAGTCTTGGTTTGTAGATCTGTGTAATGGGGGTTGTAAGGATTATGAATAGTGCAATTTTCTGGTTGCTGCTAGATACTTTATAAATGCCAGTATTATAATTACAGAGCCAAGGACACAGATTCCTTTCTCACAGGAAGTTGATATCTTATTTTATTTATTTTTTAAACATTTTGGCCAGATGGCATGTAGGACCTTAGTTCCCTGATGGTGCATCAAACCTTTGTCCTCTGCATTTCAAGGTAGATTCTTAATCACTGGACCACTAGGAAATCTGTAGATATCTCATTTTTTAAAAAAGAGAGAGAGAAAGAAAAGAAACCTCTTTCTACCTCTGCAGATTGTATCAAGCCCTGACATATACAAGCAGTTACACAAAAGAGATTCTGGGTGAGAGGACGAGTGGTTGCAGACCCTCTCCTACATCCCTCAACAGGGACAAAGACTCAGGAGCAACATCCCCATCACACCCACTTGTTATTTTTTTACCTTCCTTTTTGAGGTTATGGCTGGAAACTATTAGAGTTAGGGAAACGACTAAAATATCTTTCCTCAATCATGAAATTATTGTCAATGTGGAAATTCCAAGAACATTCAGCAGCCTCAAAGCACACCAGGGTGGCAAGCCGGAACCTATTTGCTTTTGAAACATAAACGAGGAGGGTTCTTTAAATGTAACTTCTCACTGCGCCCAGAAATGAAAAATTCCAGCTTGTCACTGATCTCTTACGAAATTTGGAAGTAGCTGCTTCTTTCGTAGGCAGGATTCACATGAAAACAGCCCAACTCGGCCCTCATTCCTTTTTTCACTCCGTGTTTGGTTATAATTAAGTGTTTCATTCTTGAAGTCCCATATCCACCGAGCCTCCCTGTAGAAGAAAAGTTATCAGAGGCTTATTTCTGCCTCTGCAAAGCAGGGGGAAGGTCCCCCACCCACCTCTGTCTGAACATTAAATCAACAGGCGCTAGAAGTTGGATGGGGCCCCATTTTCCAATCCTTTGATATTCCTTCCAATATCCCAGCATGCAGGACACCAAACCCAGGAAAACTGTATGTAATTTTTAAAATCGTTCTTGTTCATTTAATTGATACCTGTAACTAGTGTTCCCTTCTTCAACTTTCCCTCATTTAGGTTAGACCTTGGATGGCTCAGATGGTAAAACAATATGCCTGCAACACAGGAGACCCGGCTTGGATCCCTGGATTGGGAAGATCCCCTGGAGAAGGGAATGGCAACCCACTCCAGTATTCTTGCCTGGAGAATTCCATGGACAGAAGAGCCTAGTGGGCTGCAGTCCACGGAGTCACAAGAGTCAGACACAACTGAGTGACTAACACACACACTTGGCAGGTCAAGCAGTGTGTGGAAGAGGGTGGTAAGAAGATCAAATGTTGGAAATAACTTATTTTTGGAAACTTTGAAAATAAAGGAGAATGAGATACACCTAGGATGGAGGTCAAGAAGTAAGACCTGGAAGCGACTGAGTCTTTTCCTCACTTAGGGAGAACAGAGTATTGTGGCTTGAGTTGGGTGTTGTGACTTTTGGTTGAGAGATGATGGAACATGGTTGAGTTAGTCAGAGCAAGTGGGTCATGCTGCGGAGAAGAGGAAACTTGGTCTCCTCTGGTGCCTCCCTTACAGGTGGGGGTGGACCACCTCTGCCCTCAGGAGTGCTGGCTCTCTTGCCCAATCCATTTCCATAAAAAATGAAAGAGAAAATCCCAGAGCGGGAGATTGGAATGCAAAGATGAAAACAGGCTTTCCTGAGTGTATCATGACTGTAGCATGGCCCCAAATTAGGTCCCAAAGTGAACTCGGGCAGCCATTTAAGTGGTATGATTTTAGGGACTCAGAAAAGCAGCCTGTCCTCACATCAGCTCAAAATGCTTATCAAGATTCTCTTCTGTGTGTTGGATCCTTCTAACTTCCTGGCAAAAGGTCATGAACTATCTGAGAGGGGTAAACACAATGCCATTATTGCCCATCAGAATTTTAGTGTGGCTTGGTTTCCCACATTAGGCCATGTGGGAGAGTGGAGGACAGTGCACTCTGGCATTTTTATAATGACCAGTAGTGATGGTCAGGGATGGCTTGCAGCCGGAGGGGACCTGGGACAGACAGAGGCCGTCCTACCCAGAATTTTGCAAGCAGCAGGTCTGAAAGATGAACCCTGTCTCCTAGGATTAACAAATCAGTCATGAAGCACTTCCTGAGGGTCTGTTATGTGTCAGACACTCTACTAGATATTGTGGACCTCCTCAGGTTAACAAAAGGTTAGGAGACCACGTGGCTGCCCAACTCTGCATTCAGCAGCATCATGATAGGCAGGTCAGGGTGAAAGCAGAGATGTGGGCAGGGTCCTGTGAGGACACAATGAAGGGTGCTTAGCCCAGCTGCAGGGAGAGAAAGAAGATGGTTGGAACGGCTTTGTGGAGGAGGTGATAGCTGAATCAAGCTGCTTTCTGTGGTAGAGATGACCAGCCATATTTCACTGATTCTAAGATGTGCTTTTTTCCACATCTGAGCTCTGTCTTATAACTGTTGGAGACATAGAGGCTCTAGGCCAGACAAGCTGTCATGACATAATTGTCATTACTGCACAGAAACAAACTTGGTTACTTTGTCATCAGTTCATTTACTTGCAACATTTAATGTGGAGTTTAACTGCCATTTAAAATGTTCTCTAAAGATTACACATGATTTGGTATCACTGTAAAAAGTTATTGTCTAAATAGAAAAGAATGGGAACAGAGTAAAGATAATACATTCATCACTAAGAAAGCAGATACACATCATTGGAAGAATGACCACAGTTCTATATTTTCTCCCAAAATAACAAGTATTTTACAAGACTCAAGGAAAGAAGGTAGAAGTAAATGAAGCTCTGTTACATTTTGTTACTACAATACCAAAAAAGAATCATCCATCACACACTAAGGAATACATCTAAAGGCAGGATAAACTGGTAAAACTAGAGAAATAGATATGAGAAATTGTCAAAGAAGCAAAGGCTGGTGGTCCTGATTCATATATGGCACAAAACAGCCGCTAAAGCATTATGGCATAATTTTAAAAGTATAGTGTTCTTTCCTTATTATTGGCAATCTAGCCAATCAATAATGTTTAGCTTAAGCCCAAACCAATAGTGAGGTAGAGAAAGTTCAGACAAGCTCCCAGAAGGCAAAATGCAAGTGCACATCTCCTGCAGTGATATCAGTGAAGTCATCATAGCTTGAAATAGTCCAGAATGGGAGTATTTACACCTTGGAAATTGGCAATTGCTATAAATCAGGGCTTTGCTGTTTGTTTTTAAGAACTGGTTAACCAGTATCTCACTGCCAAAGTGGGAATTTGTGAATTATACAGAAGTATCTCGTGCAAGGCTTGCTAGGATTTGGAACCAGGTATTAGGGCTTCCCTGGTGGCTTAGTGGTAAAGAATCTGCCTGCCAATGCAGGAGACCTGGGTTTGATCCTTGGGTTGGGAAGATCCCCTGGAGAAGGAAATGCAACCCACTCCAGTATTCTTGCCTGGGAAATTCCAAGAACAGAGGAGCCTGTCGGGCTATAGTTCGTGGTGTTGCAAAAGAGTCAGGCACAACTTATTGACTAAACAGCAAAATAAATTTACCAAGAACAGAGGTCACTTCTTTATATGTTTCCATCAGTCTTTCCAGAACCACATGGCCTATTGTCTTTTCTTAGGTCTACACATCTCTTTCTTCTCTCTCTCCACATTTCATGGCCATCTCTGGTACGATCAGGTTCAGTTAAAGTCAGGCAGTGTGCAGACCTGTCTTTTTAAGAATTATGGCTGAGGTGGGTTCTCAGGAAGGGGATGTAGGGGCTGGACAAAAATGATGAGCACCTCAGGCCTCATTCTTAAAGGAAGTTGGTTTGGGTAACACACTCAGGTGGAAGGATATGAGCAGAAGTAACTGCTTTCAGAGTTGCTAGAACAAAAAGTGGAACCCAGGCATGATAGAAGATGAGGCTAAAGAAATGCACAAAGGTGAGGCATAAGAGGGGATGTTAGTTCCACACATGGCAGGGTTTTCAAGTCCAAAAGTATCCAGCCTAAGGGAACTGGAATCTAGACAGTCCCATGGGCATGCAAAGTCCTATGACATCCAGCTCTTCGGTGAAAAGGCTACCACTAAGGCAGTGGAAAGCTTGAGCTGTAGATGTGCCCGTTGACTGACCCCTTCCATAGCTAGGCAAGTCATTCATCCTCCCAATGCCTCCATTTCTTTATCCACAAGGTGGAGATAAATAAAGCTACCATCCGACTACCTCAAAGGGTTGTTGGGGAGGCAAATGATCTACTGTATGAAAACCCTTTGAGGACTGTAGAACAAGATTCAACCATATGGTATTTACTCATCTGTAAAATAAGGGGGTTGGCCTAGATGGGATTTAATGTTCTAGTCTTAAAGTTCTACAACTCTATTATTACCCTTATTATCTGATGATTATGCTAAAATTATGGGTTTTATGGACATGAAACACCCTTCTCTCATCTTGCCAAGAAGACTTAAGGCGAAGATTTTAGGCTGAGAAATACCACTTCCTAGGTGGTTGTCTCCACAGAAACACCAATAACCATAAACTTATGCAGGAATGTGAACTGTTTGGGTTTAAATAGGAAGAGGAAATTGATTTATAAACCAGGAATAGAACTAAACCTCTAAAAAAGAATAGTTTCTTTCTGTACATTACACATAAGTATGTAACCTGATCCCTCATTTAAAAAATACTGCTTTTTAGATATGTGCTTTTAAAAACATTACATATTATGCTACAACTGAAATGCCAAAAGATTTAAAAGTGGTTTTAGAAAACTGTGGCTAAAATTTAGAGGTTTAAAATGATGAGGTCTAGAGATTTTTTTCATTCCTAAATTGCTCTTCAGCCACAGTGTTCAGTAAGTCTCTTGTATTTTAGAAAGGAAAGAGGAAACATCATCTTCTTTCTAGAAATATATCACCAAAAGTGGTGCAGTTAATGACCAGTAATAGTTTGGAATCATTGCCAACACTCAGAGGGCTTCCCGTGTGTCAGTCCCTGGCCTGAGCACTTTACTTGCATCTTCTTATTTCCTTGCAAAATCTCAAGTGAGGCAGGCAGTCTTATTAGTCCCATTATAGAGATGAGAAATCAAGGCTTCAGGAGAATAATTGACTTGCTCAGCCAGCAAGTGGTAGCTCTGGGATTCAAAGCTCCCTTGCTCCAGCCCTCATCCTTGCTGTCCTGTGCTAGCTTGCTTCTGAAAACTTAACATGATTTTTTAAAAAACAGCTTTCCCAAAGGGAAAGATAGATCTCATGTCATATGTTGAGGGGTGGTTAGAAAATGATCTCATTGAAAATAGAGGCTCTGTGATACTTCAGTTATTAAGAGCTAAGAGTGAGTAGTATGAGGCCATAAAAAAAGAACAAAATGTTGTCATTTGCAACAACATGGATGGGCTTTGAGGACATTATGCTAAATGAAAGAAGTCAGAGAAAGATAATACTGCATGATGCCACTTATATGTGGAATTGAAAAAATACAACAAACTAGTGATATAACAGAAAAGCAGCAGGCTTAGGGAGATAGAGAACAAACTAATGGGGACCAGCTGGGGGGAGTGGAGAGGACTATTGAATGAGGAGTTTAAACTATTGGGTGAAGATAGGCTAAAAGATGTATTATGCTGCTGCTGCTGCTGCTAAGTCGCTTCAGTCATGTCCGATTCTGTGTGACCCATAGACGGCAGCCCACCAGACTCCCCTGTCCCTGGGATTCTCCAGGCAAGAACACTGGAGTGGGTTGCCATTTCCTTCTCCAATGCAGGAAAGTGAAAAGTGAGAGTGAAGTCGCTCAGTTGTGTCCGACTGTTAGCGACTCCATGGACCACAGCCTACCAGGCTCCTCTGTCCATGGGATTTTCCAGGCAAGAGTACTGGAGTGGGGTGCCATTGCCTTCTCTGATGTATTATACAACACAGGGGTATATAGCCAATATTTTGTAACAACTGTAAATGGAAAGTAACTTTTAATAATTGTATAAAGAGACTTCCCTGTTGGTCCAGTGGTTAAGACTTTGCACTTCCAATGCAGGGGGCATGGGTTTGATCCCTAGTCAGAGAACTGAGATCCCACATGCCACAGGGCCAAAAAGAAGAGAAAAAACTGTGTAAAAATTTATAAAAAATTTTTTCTAAGCATGAATAGTATGTTCAGTGTTCTCAGCACATACAAACAGACCATGTTTTCCAGAATGGCCAACCTAAAACATTAGAAACATCGTGTCTTAAGAAAGGCTTGGACTTTCAAAATGCCTTTTGTTCCATAAATAAACGGGAAGCTTCCTTAACTAGCAGGGATTTGGAGAGAAGGCAGGAATTCTCCATCCAAAACTTGGCTTCTTCTCTGCTGTTGACTGAAGCATCAATTGCAGCTCTTTCTGCCTATGGTTCAGAATTGGTAAAACTTGTGGAAAGTGAACGAGACCCTGTGGGAAAGATTCTCTCCCCATTTTCCAGGCAAAATGTTTCAATCAAATATCGTTTCGTACATGCATTCAGACTTTAAAAATCCACTTACAGACAACTAAAGGAAAAACATTCAATTCTCCCTTTTTAGGTTAACCATAAATGTTTGTGAGGCACAAAAGCCCATAGTGGAGAGGGAAACAATCCAGCTGAGTAATAGGCTTCTATTTCTAGAATATAATTACCAAGAAGAGCGATCAAGGGGCAGGCATTTATTGAACATTTACTAAGTGCCTCGCTGCGTGGGATAGAAAATAAGAGCAGTAAGATCTTAATTAAAAGATCCCTGGGAACTAAACATTGTAAAAACAAAAAGCACACAGAATTTCTATATAAACTGTGCAAGCAAAGTTGCCTAAGGGAAGGAAAAAACATTAGACGGATGAAGAATTATGAAGCTGGTCCTTTCTTGCCAAGTCTTTGGGGGTCCTTTACCCTTCAGGGGAGAAATATCCTCTCTTAAATCTCTTCACATTCTCTTCCACTCAATAGATTGGTGGGCTCATAGAAACTGGGAATGCAAAGGGGAAATAGATTCTACTAAGAAGCTATGATTCTAGCCAGGATTTATACAAAGCCTCTCACTTTCCTCCTCTGCCCACCTCTCCAGTCAAAACAGAGTATGATCATCATTCCCACTGATACGTAGATTGGCCGAAGGCTTTTCAAACAAAGCTCGTGCACACTAAAATGTGACCTCCATCATGCTTTTTTGCATTTTAAGTCTGTCTCTTCTGATTGTAGATAAAGAGTTTCAGATACCACTATATGGGTTTTAAGAAGAATAAAGAGAAACAACCTAAATGTTCATCAACAGAGGAATGGATAAAGAAGAAATAATATATTTATACAATGGGATATTACTCAGCCATAAAAAAGAATGAAGTAATGTTATCTGCAACAACATAAGTCTAGAGGTTATCACACTAAGTGGAGTTAAGTCAGACAGAGAAAGACAAATACCATATATCACTTATATGTGGAATCTTAAAAACTGATACAAATGAATTTACTTATAAAACAGAAACAGACTCACAGATTTTGAAAACAAACCTATGATTGCCAAAGGGGAAAGGTGGCAGGAATGGTAAATTAGGACACACACATAGCATATATACACACATATATAAAATAATCAATAAGAAAAAAAAGAAAAGAAAAGAAGAAGAAGGCAAGCCTAGAGTCACCCCAGTCCTGCTCGTCTAGCTGGCACTGAAGGTCTCAGCCCAAATGTCACCTCTTTGGAGAGTCATTATATGACACTGGATCAACTATTGGTACTCTACTACATTAAACTTTTATTTTATCCATGGCACTTATCTTTGCCATAAATTCTCCTATTTCTTTGCTATATGTTTTCCTGAACTTCTCCCTAAGCATTGTGAGAGCAAAGATCTTGTCAGTTTTGTTTTCTACTCTGTCCCCAGGGCCTAACACAGTGGCTAAAACACAGAAGATTATCAGAGTATCAAGCTGAGTGGATGAAAGAGTGAGTGAGTGGGTGCAGGAGTAAACGAATATAGCTGACCACCTGACTTAGTTCCTCAAGTGTTGCTGGCAGAGTAAATCCTCAGAATTCTCATGACAGGAAAAAAAAAATAGATCTTATCATTTTAAGCCTTATGATCCAGTAATCCCACTTCTGGGTATATATCCAAAGGAAATGAAAACAGCATCTGGAATAGATACCTGCATCCTATGTTCACTGCAGCAGTATTCACATAATAGCCAAGATGTACAAACTACCTAAGTGTTTCTCAACAGATGAATGGGTAAAGAAGATGTGTTTTATATACATATATACACACATATACAATGAAATATTATTTAGCCATAAGGAAGAAGGAAACCCTGACATTTGCTACAATATGGATGAAACTTAAGGGCATTATGTTAAGTGGGATAAGCCAGAAAGAAAAAGACAAGTATAGTATAATATCACTTATACGTAGACTCTAAAAAAGCCAAACTCATCTAAACAGAGAGTAGAGTAGATGTTAACAGGGGTTGGGGGTAGGGAAATGGGGAGATGTTGGTAAAGGGTACAAGTTATAAGATTAATAAGTTCCGGGCATCTAATTTACAGCACTGTATATATTCCATATATTTACAGCATTCTATATATATATCTATATAAGATCTACTATCTTAGCAAATTTATATATATATAATACATATATATGTATATATACACACACACACAGTGATTATAGTTAATAACAGTGTATTATACACTTGATATTTGCTAAGAGAGTAGATCTTAAGTGTTCTCACCACAGAAAAGAAATGGTAATTATGTGCTGTGATGGAGGAATGAGATAACGCTATGAGGATAATGATTTTGTAATATAAGTGTATTAGCTCAACACATCACTCCCTCACTTTAAGCTACACACTGTATGTCAATTAAAACTCAAAGCTGAAAGGAAAAAAATAAGAGTGGTTGGCAGGGGTTTGGAGATTCAAGAGCTCCCATGCTGGTCTCTAGGCCCTAGACCAGAGTAAGCAAATGATGAGTCAGCCTCCTGTTCCTATAAGTAAAGTTTCATTGGAACACAGCCACACCCATTAGCTTACTCATTACCTATGGACATCTTTGAGCTCCAATGGCAGAAGTAGCTGTAATGGAGACTATATGATCTGCAACCTGAAAATACTCACAGTCTGGTCCTTTCAGAAAACATTTGCTGACTCTTCACCTAGACTCACCCCGGGGGAATAGAACTGAAACCATGAGGCACCCAGTTTATGAGCTGTGGGATACAAAGGAGTTAGTGCCTCTTCCTCATTTATTGTTGGTCTCCTTTCATTAATACATACCATTTTCTTGAATACAATTTTAAATCAAAAGCCTTTGTACTTAAATTTTTAAAAAGTTGAATGATCTAAAGATAATGTAATTAGCCTCCAACTAATAAAAATAAATGGAAAAAAAAAGTAGAAGTTTAAGAAAAGTTCTAAAAATAGAAATGCTGAATATATGCTACACTAAAGATTAAACTGTACTCTAGAACTGCGATTACAATATATATGGGTTCCAGAATAGACAGAGTTATTCCTGCAACAGATGTGATGAAAAGGTGTTAAGGCAACTTGATATTTTTTATTAAAAAAAAAAAATTGAAGTCCTACATCACCCAATGTAATGAAGTACATTCCCCATTGGCAAGAGTGGCGAAAGTCAGAACTTGACTCCATAGAACATCTTGTCTTAGAGGCATGATACTTATTATTGTTAGGTGAGAAATGAAACTGCAATGTAAAACTCAATGTATTATAAACCTATGGTGTATTAAAGAAATATTTACTGTGGTTGTTAAAAAAAAAAAAATGTAGTATGATAAATAGATGGGCTAGGTGTTGCTGCAGTAACTAACAACCCAAAAATCTCAGCAGCTTAAAATAGCCCAGTGCAGCTCTTGCTCACATGGCATTTCCCATGTTGGTTGGTGGAGGATCTTCACAATGTTTGGAGAAGGAAATGGCAACCCACTCCCACTTCACAATGCTGTCGCACAGGAACTGCAGGCTGACGAACACCTGTCTCCACTCTACTGTTGCAACTGCCCAGACTGGGGAAGAAGACCGCACAGAATCAGGCACTAGATGTTGAAGCTTCTACCTGGAAGTGACACATAGACTCCCTCTCACATTTGGTTACCCAGAGGAGGACTTACGGTCGCATCTTAATTCATCGGGGGGGGGATGTGTAATCCTCCCACCAGAGTGGGCATTCATATTTGTGGGAACTTTGTAGTTATCTATAATTATTCTCTAAGTACTGAGTTAAAAGGAAAGGTGGGAGATTAGGGTCAGCGCCACGGGTGCTTATCCCAAGTAGAATTGAATCCACAGAGATGAAAGCCGGAAGGAGGGGCCCCTTTTCCTGAGTTCCACCCTCGAAGGTACCCCTGAGAGACCACAGGCTCCAAGTTCCATTGTTTAAAAAAAGAAAAAAATGGAATTTGAGATAGACTGCAATATACTATCAGATATGTTACTAACTTTAACATTTAAAACTCCACTGAGACCAAAATAATCTAGCAAATAATATCAAAACGATACTCAGGAATTTAGAACTTTTTGAGCTTCTTTACATGGGTCTATAACTCTCAAGGCTAAGGAAAAGCTCTCCCCAGGTCCAGCTGCTCTGCATTCCTTCACGGACAGCAGCAGGCCTCTGGTGAAGAGCACAAGAAATGTTTGTCTTCCAAAGTCTCCATATCTGGGGTGGGGAACTGTCTGGCCTGGGCTTTCAACATCTTTTTCTCCTCATTTCTAGAAATCAATGCAAGCCCTCGAAGCCAACAAACTGAGCATCTGGGGTAGGGCTGGTGCAAGGAGCAGAGGTCAGGGCACACTTGCGGAAGATCGATCTTTTGCTTTTCAAGAGTCTTGGGTGAGAAAAAGAGCACAAGGAGGAATGCTACGGAAAGAAAGGAGGAAGATCTCTAATGATCTCACTTGGACTGAAGACTGAACTAGCTCTTGGTGCAGAGCAGCGCGCATGGGTGCCCTAGAGGAGTCAGAAGGGAGTATGCTTTATCTCACTTATCCAGAAGATGAGTTTTGACCCAGAAAAGGGAAAGCTTCATGTCCAATGACAAAAAGCAGAGACTGTTGATGAGCGTTACCCATGGAGGGAAAGCATGCACTGAAAAGAAAAAGTGGATTATCTTAGTTTGCTAGGGTTGTCATAACAACCTGGATTGGGTGACTTAAACAACAGAAATTAATTTTCTTGTTGTCCTGGAGGCTGGAAGTGCAAATTTAAGATGTTGGCAGGATTGGTATCATTTGAGTCTTCTCTCCTCAGCATTGAGATAGTCACCATCCTCCTACCCCTTCACATGGTTGTCCCAGGAGCATGCACATCCCTGGGGCTTCTGTATGTCCTTATCATCTCTTCTTATAGGGAGACCAGTCAACCTGGATTAGAGCCCAGCCTAATGGCCTCACTTCAACTTAATCACCCCTTTAAAGTCTCTCCCTCCAAAAACAGTCACATTTTGAGGTACTAGGAGGTTAGGGCTGCAACATAGGAATTTAGAGGGGATACAGTTCAGCCCATAATGTGGACTCTTCACAGGTATATAAAAATATCCCAAGCTCCTCAATCTGTTCAAATCAATAAAGGATATTGAGTATGACTCCCCTGAACTTCCTGTCCTCACAAAATCTCATCTGGCAGAACCTTCCCAACACTGTGTGTTTATGTGTGTGTGTGTGTGTGTAACTCAGATGTATTCTCAAAATTAAAACAAAAAAGCGAGGTGTACAAAATGAACAACTAGAATCTTGAGATAAGCACAGTGTCATCCAACTTAAGGAAACTATCAGCCTAAATACCCTTAACAATATTGCCAATGTGATAAAATATAGGTACAGTACCATCCATACTTTTTATGACCATGGAAATTTGAATGACATAGAGACAGGCATGGAGACTCTCCTAAAGAAGTTCAGGAGTTCCCAGAGTATAAGGCTGTCTTTTCACATTCTTCTGAAAATGTCTTATTTGCCCCCTGTCCTAAATGATGGTTTAGCAGGGTACACAATTTCAGGGGCACTTATTTTCTCTCAGCACTTTGAATTGTTCCTCTGGATTCTGAATCCTCTTGTTGTTAAGACTATTATATAATTATTGTTTTTTGGGGGTTTTTAAAAAATAATTTCTTCTTTCTTTCTGGCTCTTTTTATACTTTTTTTCTTTTTGTTTTGTTTTTAGTTTTCTAAAGCTTCATTTTGATGTTTGTAGCAATGAATTAATTTTTTTTATTTTGCTTCAGATTTGATGTACTTCTTCAAACTGAGAATTCAGATCTCTCATCAGTTCATGTTTTTTCATTATTGGTTTGAATATTGCCATTCTTCCTTCCATCCATTCTCCCCTTTTGTAACTCCAATTAGATATATTTTGAAGATCTACTTTTCTCCTCCATGTCTCAGCCTCAATTACATAGTTTCCATGTCTTAATCTCTCTGTATAGCATTTTTAGATGGTTCTTCTGCCCTCTCTTCTAGTTTAATAATTCTCTCATTAGCTGTGATGTATCTGCCATTTAATCTAACCATTACATTTGAAATTTCAAGTATTATATTTGACATTTCTAAACATTCTATTTGGCTCTTTTTAAAAGAACATTTATTCTTGATGGTCTTCTGTTCATTTCTTATGGTTACAATTCCTTCTGTTTCTTCAGAGACCTGTGTTCAATCCCTGGGTTGGGAAGATCCCCTAGAGAAGGGAAAGGCTACCCACTCTAGTATTCTGGCCTGGAGAATTCCATGAACTGTATAGTCCATGGGGTTGCGAAGAGTCAGACACAACTGAGCGACTTTCACTTTCACTTTCAAGCCCAAAGTTCTTATTGTCTAATTCTATTGTCCATTGTTTCTGCTGAGCCCAGTTTATGGTGGCTTATCTTCTCTTGTGCCTCTCGTTTTTACACTCAGTACAAATAAAGCTACTCTTAAAGGTAAGAATCCTCAAGACTCTAGGTTGAGGTTGCATCTCTTCTAATACTAGGTTCCTTGTGGTGTTATGAACTAGATACACTTGTAAAATAATTTTTCTCCCTGGAGTTTCCTGGGTCATGTAAGTAGAGTAAATACTAAATCTATAATGTCAGGCTTGGGATTATACATTTGCAGTAAAGAGCTATTTTGTTTTCATTTTTGATGCCTTTTACCAAGGCTGAAATAGAGATATTTCCTTGTTGGCTTCCTTTTTGCCAGAGCATGAATTTTTTTTCCTAATCCAACTTTTTACTTGAGAACGTAGATGTCTGAGACCCAGTAACCTTTTCTAGGATCTCAATGTTCATCTTAACAGGCCTTTAGTCTCCCCTCAGAGAATCAAGCTCCCTGGATTGGCAGATAACCCCCAAGTAGCTCCATGCTTCAGGGTTTGCTGCCCACTCTGGTTTCAACTTTTTTTCTTACAGCCTGTGAATCTTACTTTCTTACAAATTTAACTTTGCTTTTAACCAAATGTTTGCTGATTATTACCCAGTGTTTCTATGTGCTTGTGGGGAAATTTTTTTCAGAATTTCCAGGCAGCCATACTGCTGGAGACCAAAGTCTATTCCCCGGCTCTGAAGAACACAGTTACCTCCAGTTATGCCTGAAGTAACTTGTTCTTGCTTCAGTCTAGTGGGACAGAGTGCCTCCTTTCCTTTGTACATCTATGAAATTCCAATAATCCGTGGACATATCTTATTTTTTTATAATGGGGGGAGGCGTAAAAATGTGACAAGTAGGTGTAAAAACACTTTGTTAACTCTAAGGAGTGGTTCTAGTCACTCTGTAACTAAGGTATGGTACCGGGCTCTCCTTTGGAAAGAGAATACTCTGTGCTCTGATATACCTCCTCTGGTGGGAGTGGGGGGCGGGGGTGGAATCTGCTTAAGTAAGGTATCCTGTGAGGAAAGCTGAGTGCCGAAAAATTGATGCTTTTGAACTATGGTGTTGGAGAAGACTCTTGAGCGTCCCTTGGACTGCAAGGAGATCCAACCAGTCCATCCTAAAGGACATCAGTCCTGGGTCTTCATTGGAAGGACTGATGCTGAAGCTGAAACTCCAATACTCTGGCTACCTCATGCAAAGCGTTGACTCATTGGAAAAGACCCTGACATTGGGGGCAGGAGGAGAAGGGGACGACAGAGGATGAGATGGCTGGATGGCATCACCGACTCGACGGGCATGAGTTTGAGTAAACTCCAGGAGATGGTGATGGACAGGGAGGCCTGGCGTGCTGCGATTCATGGGGTCACAAAGAGTCAGACACGACTGAGTGACTGAACTGAACTGACTGAAGGTATCCAGATTCATTTGCAAGGATTAAAAATCTACTTTTGAAGGCACTTACGTTGCAGAGAAGAAATTCTGACTCCATGTTGGAACTGTTTCTTTGACTTGCTTTTTATTGCTTTTGTTATTACAATCATACATAATGGCGTGTCTCAAAGGACCCTGTCCCTCTGCCTGACGGTAAAGTGCCTTTGTTCAGCTCATAGAGATAATCTGACCTTGCCCACCTGTGAATAGAAGAGATTAACACATCCCTTCCAAAGGCTGACACTTCTCAGAGATATTTTGCAAGACTTGAGTCCCCTGGACTGCAAGGAGATCAAACCAGTCCATCCTAAAGGAAATCAGTCCTGAATATTCATTGGAAGGACTGATGCTGAAGTTGAAGCTTCAATATTTTGGCCACTTAATCCAGAGAACTGACTCACTGGAAGAGACCCTGAATGCTGGGGAAGATTGGAGGCCAGAGGAGAAGGGGAAGACAGAGGATGATATGGTTGGATGGCATCACCGACTCGATGGACATGAGTCTGAGCAAGCTTCAGGAGTTGCTGATGGACAGGGAAGCCTGGTGAGCTGAAGCCCATGGGATTGCAAAGGACATGACTGAGCGACTGAACTGAACTGAACTGAAGACCCTTTATACTCTACTTCCTCACTGCCCCTCCCTCTCCATTCTGCCTTTTGACTTTAGTCCCTCATTGTTTCTCTCTCTGACTCTGTAAAAGAAACTGGTATCCAGAACCCAACAAAATGATTACTTTGAGAGATTAGTCTGCCATCTTCTTGGTCAGTTTGTTTTCTGAATAAAATCATATTCCTTGCCTCAACACCTTGTCCCTTGGATTTACTGGCCTCTCATGCAGCGAGCAGAGTGAGCTTGGACTTGGTAGCACTTAGCACATAGTGTATTCTACCAGTATGTTCCTTCTGCTTATAAACAGGACAAAACCACACAAAAAGCAAGGATTGGGAAGAAAACAAACTCTTAAATACAAATTGTGTATTTTTGCACCTTAGAAGTTCAGCCTATCTAAACGTTTGTGTTCATTTAGTTCTATTGACTTTGCACTGAGTTTTTTAAAAAATCTTTTGGCCATGCCATACAACATGTGAGATTTTAGTTCGCTAACACTGTGCCTCCTGCATTGGCAGCATGGAGTCTTAACCAGTGGACCAACCACCAGGGAAGTCCCACTATCTGACTTTTTTGAGTTTCTTCAAGTTCTTTAAAGGTCGTGTCAGCTCCTCAGTCCAGATTCACTAGAAAAACACCTTCATCACTGTTCCTTGTTGCACCTGCCCATCTGTCTCACCTTGACCAAGGGAGTCTGTTCTGGATATCTCTAAGCTCCTTCTTTTTTAAATTTTGTTTTAAAAATTTTATTTTATATTGAAGTATAGCTTATTTATAATGTGGTATTAGTTTCAGGTGTACATACCAGGTCTGTGTATTTTACCAGTGACCTGTTCCTTTGGAAAGGTCAGTGACTTCTGTCTTTCCCACGGATGTTTAGTGCATACCCACACCTTGAATCCCCTTGTGTTTGTCTGTCTCCCTATTTTCAGAAATGGCAACCTACTTCAGTATTCTTGCCTGGAGAATTCCACAGACAGAGGAGCCTGGCGAGCTACAGTCCATGGGGTCGCAAAGAGTTGGGCATGACCGATGGACTAACACTTTGACTTTCAAAGGATTTTTTGTTTGTTTTTCCCTCCAAGGTTTTAAAACTTGGCTACAAGGTATGGGGTATGATTCTTCGGACCATTGTGACGGTTGAGACCTTATTAAAAATGAGGAATCTCAAGCCCTTCTTCAGACCTACTGAATCAGAACCTGTTTTTAAAGAGATCTCAGGCAACTCAGATGCACATTAAAGTTTGAGAAGCCATTTTAAAAACCATCATACTGAAAGAACATGTTAAAATCAGTCAATCATAAATAAAGTAAAACAAATCATTTGCCAGTGTTTTGTGTATGAGTCCCGTGGAATGCTCCTTAAATATGCAGAGTTTCTGATTCACCCAATGAAGAGCCTGAGTCAGTATTTCTGTGGACAGACCAGTGTGGAGACCACACTGGAGAAGATTACTTTTAAACAGAAAAAGCATTGCATCTTCACTGTGCTTTTCATCAGTAGACAGTGTTTCTAGCATGTCAGGGTGATTCACTTCTGACACACTTGTGCAGGTATAAGTTCAGCAAATTTCTTTTTTTCCCCCCTTTCAGAAACCTCCTTGATTCCTTAATCAAGGTCCCTAGATGTTCAGACTTTTTCCTCAAGTTTTCCCAGGGTAACAATAGCAATTTCAGCTTTAACTGGCTCATGTGTGCTTTCATCTCTGCCTTCTGCTGTGTGCACTTTGGGGAGAGGGGTCCAACATGCATTAGGTCACCTGCCCAGGAAGCCAGTGAGCATCTTCTCAATACAGTCCTTCAGCCTTGACTCTGATGGGCAGAGACAGCTCACTTTTCTCTCTGTACCTGCTACAGGAGGGGACAAAAGAGAACGGTATTAAAAACATGGCAAAAATCTCTTTTAAATGGCCACTTTGTTAGATCCCTATCATTTGATCTCTTCCCACCTTCCTGCAACCAGAATGTACTCACAAATCCCTGTCCAAGCTCAATATTCAGGTTGGGCTCAAGTTCTAGCCCTGGTGATTTCTTACTATGTGAACTTGAACAACTTTCATAAGCTTCCCTGATCTATTTCCTCATCTCTAAGTGGAAATAATAAGAACACATAGCCCAAAGTTTGTTGGGAGGATTTTCAGAGTTAATGCTTGCCAATTATTGCTCTACATTTGCTGCAAAATAATCATTGATGAATTTAAACATGTGATCAAAAAAGATGGCTTGGTAGCTAAATACCTACCAATGGTGGACAGGTACTTTGTTAGTCCCCAATGAGCCATGATTCCTGGCTCTTACGACTTTCTGTAATTGCTTTCTGCTTTGACTTTGGACTTGGCTGTGCCATTGAAATAGGGTGGCAGGGTGGCAGGGCACAACTTTTAAAAGAATGAATGTAGCCATAGGACATGACAAAGACGAGTTGGAACAAATTAGGTCCAAGATGGCAGAAGATTCAACTTCCAGTGGACCTTGAGACTCATTATATGCTCACTGTAATACACCAGCATGATAAATGGCACACCCACTAGCACCATGATAGTTCTGAGGCCAACCATAAAAGGCCAAAAAGTGGGTGGTGGCCCAATTCCTGGAAATCCCTGCCCTGTCCCCAAAATAATTGGAATAATCTTCCCACTCATTAGCTGATGAAATTACCCAGCCCACAAAAACTAACTATGCCTTATTTCAAGGTTCTCTCTCTCTTGCCCACCCTCCGTGGATGGCCCACCCTCCAGGGCCTGTGTTTCTCCCAAGGCCTCTTGACTTCTGAGATGGCCCACACTCTGTAAAGTGTGTTTCTCTCTAAGTAAATCCAGTTCTTACCTATCACTTTGTGAAATCTTTCACGATGAAGCTGCTGCTGCTGCTAAGTCACTTCAGTTGTATCCGACTCTGTGCGACCCCATAGATGGCAGCCCATCAGGTTCCGCCGTCCCTGGGATTCTCCAGGCAAGAACACTGGAGTGGGTTGCCATTTCCTTCTCCAATGAAGGACAGTGAAAAGTGAAAGTGAAGTTGCTCAGTCATATCCGACTCTTCACGACCCCATGGAGTGCAGCCTACCAGGCTCCTCCATCCATGGGATTTTCCAGGCAAGAGTACTGGAGTGGGGTGCCATTGCCTTCTCCTCACGATGAAGGAAGAACCTCAAATTCATTGGCAACACTGAGGCAGGAGGCAGATGGGTTCCCTGCAGGGTAAAGCAATTGGAGATTCATTCTCCACTGACCAAAACTTCAAGATAAGAATAGCAGGACCATTATGGGAGGAGGCCAGGCCCTGCTCAGACTACGCATTTTTCCTTCCTGAAGTCAGGACACCTCCCCAACCATACATGCACAGAGAAGCTTTTTGGAGGTCAAAGGGGAGTGATGCTAACTAATGCTAGGCTGCCAAGATGCATTTTTGGTAGGATCCATCTTAGCTGAGATGCATGCACACACATAGAAGGATCCTGAGATACACCCAATATGACTGTGAACCAGGCAAATCATAATGATTGGCTAAAGGAAATCCAGAAGAAATATCCCATAAAAGTAATTCAAACTGCCTTGAGGTCACAACTCAGGGATTCTCCCTCTGAGTCTGCCCATGTATCTATACACACATACTGTAGTTCTTCCTCTTAATAAATACTTGTATGACTACTTTCCATCTTTGTGTGCATTCTTTTCTGTAAGCCGAAGGGCCAGGGCCCTTATCACGGACTACTTGTCCAGTGGCTAGGATCTGTTGCTTTCACCACTGCTACCCAGCCCAGTCTCTGGCTGGGAACTGAAGCTCCACTGCAAGCCATTGTAGGCTGGGGCCACCCGAGATCAACACCTTTAGCTTTGGCCAATGGGACCTGTGGCAAGCATGATGTGAGCGGAATTTGGTGAGCACTTATAGACTGAGGTGCATCCCCTCGGAACATTCCTTCCTGGAACCCAGCCACCAGTCCTTGAGGAAGCCCAAGAAACCACAAGAAGGAGAACCAACATCTCAGCCAACAATCCCCAGCTGACCTCCAACCAAGGACCAACACTAACCACAGCTCTCAGAGAGAGACATTTCAGGTCGTCTGGCCATTCCAGAACCACCTAGTCAACCTACAGAATCATGAGGAATAACAGACTCTATTGGTGTTGTTTGAAGCCACTAAGTTTTGAAGTTGCTTGTTTTACAGCAACAGATAAACCCAATAACCATTCTTCGCATTGCATTTCCGTATTAGCAGAATACCAATTTTATTTGGTGTACAATGTACCCAGTTAAAAAAAAAAAAATTGTGTTCCCTTCCCTTTCAGAGAAAGGCAGCCATGTGATACAATGTTGATCAATAAAATTATGTTGGATGGGGCTTTCAGAAAATCTTCCTGAGAGGGGCAGACCACACTGGCTATCCACTCATCCCCTTCTGCCTGCCTGAAACACAGAATTGATACTGTAGGTGTGTACGTTACTGAATCCAAACTCCCTCTGCTCATTGCACTAGTAACTGGAGAAGCTAGGGCTCAACCTGCAACCTAACAGTATCTCTTCCTTTTAAAAACTCTCTCATTTCTCATCTTTACTCCATGTAAGAAAACAAAGAAAAAAGAAGCAGTCAATCATGATTGCTGCCTAGAAGCTGACAAGCAGCTTTGGGCTGAGAAGTCCCCTCTCTGGGCCACACTGCGAGGACTCCTGCTGGGATTCAGCTTCTCTGTTCTCACCAGTCTTCTGCAGATCCGGCCTCACTCTAAAATTTTTGCCAGTGCCTCTCTGACCTTGAATTGTTTTCTATCCCTCTGAAATGAACATGCAAGTAAGAACTTGAAGACTTGGAGCAGAAGCAATGTGATCAGGGAGGTGAACTGGGATGCGGCGAGGGCACACAGAGAATGTTCTCATCATCTATGTTTCTTCATATGAACATGTTATGCTGGATGGGAATCAGGAGTCCTCTTAAGGCACTCAGTTTAAATACAACCTTTTAAAATATCCTGCAGGCATGAGACAAGTGCTCGGGCCTAGTGCACTGGGAAGACCCAGAGGGATCGGGTAGAGAGGGAGGTAGGAGGGGGGATCGGGATGGGGAATACATGTAAATCCATGGCTGATTTATGTCAATGTATGACAAAAACCACTACAATATGTAAAGTAATTAGCCTCCAACTAATAAAAATAAATGAAAAAAAAACCAAAATAAATAAGTAAATAAATAAAATATCCTGCAGGAAAAAAAAAAATCCTGTAGAAGTCCACAAAGAAAATATGAAACCCACTCAGACCTCCCCCTTCCTCTCTTTGCCCCAAAGACATGGGTTTTTCAGTGACTAATTTCCCAAACTAACTCAGTGCCAACCTAGTCTTCTGATGTTCCCAAATGGCCTCCAAAACTCCCTTCCCTGTTACATATTCAAAAGGACAAACTCCTACCTGGTCAGTGGTGACCTCCATATCCTCAACCCCAGAACCCTGCCACCTCCCTCTTTTTGCTCTATTATTGTAAAGCCAATTTGTCATCTTGGCATTTGAGTCCTGAGGGTTCTAGGAATGCATGGCAGGCGGTCACCATGGCCTCTTTGCTTGCTTCTGCTAGTTTCTGTGCACCTTCCCCGTCCCACCTCAGCTCTGGGGAAGGAATCCGGTCCACAGCGATCTTTCTGGCTCCCCTGTGGTGGTGCCTCTGTCTTCTGGCATGGCATGGGACAGTCAGAAACATCTTCACAGCCTTCATTCTGTTCTGAAACGCAAACAGGAAGTCTAGAACAAGAAATTACAGGACTCTTCTTAAAGAAGGCAAAGGAAGAGTGATAACTTGACCTTAGAAGAACCTCCACCTCGAATGAGAGAAACCTGATTACAGTGCATGTTTGGATCATTGAGGAATTTGTATTAAAGGCAAAGCAAACAAAGGGTGTGTGGAATTTTGTTAAATATTTTCACAGTAGTGTAGTTGTATGTCTTAAGTATGAACTGTCTGCCATAGAATGCCTCTTAAAAATGTGTTCTCTCGCAAAGTCGAAAGAGCAATTTTGAGAACAAGAAGCAAACTACTTCGTGTCTTCTAAGGATGTTAAAGAAAGCCACAAAACTGGGAATGTGAAAATGAATAACAGAAGCCAAATGGCTACCAAACCTTAGAAAAACATAAACAAGAAGCCATAACAGATGCAAAATAACTCATCAGCCAAAGTAGGACACAGATGTATTATGTGTGCACTGTTTAGTTAAGGAAGAAACACAAATTAAAATACCTTATAAGCAGAAGTTGATCTTACTGAAGAAGACAAAAATCTGGAGCTCAGTTTAGTGCCATAACAGAAAACAAATGGACCAGGCCAATAAAAATAGTGGCTTGTTTTAGAATCACTCTAGGAAGAGATCATTCTGAAGCATCAGCTTTTTTAAGGCCCGTTAACAACTAACCCACCCTCTTCACTTAAACTCACTTTGCTTACAATGCTAAATCAAGAACTAGATGCTCCAGGCATGGCTGGGACAGTCGGGACAGCCAAGACTGCCACGGTACCACTTTATGACAATCTAGGGGGGAAATGCAAAATACCAATGCCCAGGCCCCACACCAGACCATTTAAACCAGTCTTCTAGGGTGTGGGACCAAGGCAATGGGGATTTTTAAAGTCAGGTGATTCTAAGGAGCTGCTAAGATTGTGACCCACTGCAGAGGAAGCCAGTAAAGCTGCCCCTGCCACATTCATACAATGACGTGCCCTGTTATTGCTTCTGACTGTGGAGTTTTGTAAAAGCCCTTGCTCTTAGCCTTTAGATAATCAGCTGTCTTCTTGATGTTTGTGAGCTCCTCACAATGCTACCTCCACAGCCTCAATGGCAAATATTTTCTGGAATTCCTGACATGCACAGCAGAACAACCAACTTGGCCCATGGATGGCTGTTTGGATTATCTTACAATGCTCCTTCCAAGAAATGAGAGGCCAACAAGATGGAGCTTTTGGTATTAGTTGCCTGTCCCAAGGTGATGACACCTGCGTTCTCATCTACTCTTATCCAGTCCTCTGCTAGAATGGAGAGAAGTAGTAAAGTCAATATGAGAGGTGTTTATAAACAGAGGGGGCCTGAAAGCAAAACAAAGTGGTAGTTAAGAGGAACTCTCTGGAGTTGGTCATCCCAAACCTTGATTCTTGGCTCCTTCTTTCCAGTTCTAGGATTTGGACAAGTTGCTGGAACTATTTAAAACTCAGTTTCTGCATTGTAAAAACAGAATCATGCTCTGTCCAAGTTGCTGTGAGAATTAAGATAAATGGCATCGATTAGAACCTCCATCCATATTAACTCCTGAGCAGACAGTGGTGCACAGCCGTTGAGTGAAGGGTCAAGAGCCAGACCACCCTCGTTTGAATCACAACCCTGCCACTTTCCAGCTGTGTGACCTTGGGCAAGTTACTTAATCTCTCTGTGCCCCAGTTCCCTCGTGTGCCCAAAAGGGATTATAACAGTACTTATATGTTTGGTGTTGGAGAAAGAAATGGCAATTCACTCCCATATTTTTGCTTGGGAAATCCCACGGACAGAAGAACGTGGCAGACTACAGTCTACGGGATCACAAAAGAGTCAGACACAACTGAGCGACTAAATAACAACTGCATAGGTTTGATGTAAGGATTACATTGACCTAACATTAAGGGGACTTGACATCTCAGTTTTCTCAGGACAGTTTCAGTTTATGCCTCTTTATCGGGTGTTGTGGCTGGTTTAGCATCTGCCTGCCCCACTTCACTCTCAGAAATGTCCCAGATTGGATAATTAAGTACTTGACCATGGTAGTTAATTCGTATATCACTTAGAAGAGTGCCTGGTATATAGAAGGTGCTAAATGTGTACTAGCTGCTAATATTAGCCCCCATAGCAATGCTATCCAACAGAAATACAATGTAAGCCACATAGTAATTTTTAATTTTCTAGTTAGCCACATTTTATTGTTATTTTATTTACTTTTATCTTTTGGCTGTGTTGCATGGCATGTGGGATCTTAGTTCCCTGACCAAGGATTGAACCCATGTTCCCTACACTGAAAGCACAGAATCTCAACCACTGGACCTCCAGGGAAGTCCTCTAGCTAGCCACATTTAATAAAGTAAAAAGACATAACTGAAATTAGTGTCAATTATATGTTTAACCTAATATATCCAAAATATCAGCATTTCAATATGTAATCAACATAAATTTTTTTTGTGATTTTCTTTTTTAGCCTTTGAATTTTGGTGTGTGTTCTACATTTATGACACACCTCTATTTGGACTAGTGACGTTTTGAGTGCTCAGGAGCTTAGTTGATTAATGACGTCTCAGGTGTCCACATGTGGCTAGAGATTACAATACTGGATAGAACGTTCTGCACACTTTCCATTCCTCATAGACAGTGTTGGGCCAGATGGTCTTAACCCCTTCTCAGGTCTGTAGTGTCAAGGCTCAGATGCTTATCTTCTCTGCCACATTCCTATAAGCAGGGCTTTGATGTAGGGCTGTGGGATGTATTTTTACCGAGCATCTTAACCTCACCTTCCCATCAGGTGACCAAGGTGACTGAGAAGGGAAGGGTAGTAATCTACCCTTGAGGAAATTTCTGCTGGCCTCCTGGCAAGTGGAAAAACCATGGACCAATCAGCGTTTACAGGTTTCTTTATTACTATGGTCTTGTTACATTATGAGAAGAAATGTCAGAGTTATTTTATTTTCTCCCATGTCACAGTTTCCTCCTATTTGGAAACATCACCAAGAAAACACAGAAGGTGGTTTTGTTGTGAATATTTGGGCTTTTGGGACTTCTCAAGTGGCTCAGTGGTAAAGAACCTGCCTGCCAATGCAGAAGACACAGGAGATGGGTGCGATCCCAGGGTCGAGTAGATCCCTTGGAGAAGAAAATGGTAACCCATTCCGGTTTTCTTTCCTGGAGAATCCCATGGACAGAGGAGCCTGGTGGGCTACAGTCTATGGGGTTGCAAAGAATCAGACACGACTGAGTGACTAAGCACGCACACATATTTCAGCTTCTCCCCATAGATCATCTCTCTCCAGCCTTCTGATTGTGTTTTTGTTCCATTCTCTGGACTGGGCCCAATATCACCACATTCCTTTCAATTATGCTGCCTCTAACTAGACCCAGAGGTGCAGTCAGAGCCTGACCAAACACCAAAGAAAGTGGAGGGGTAGTTTTGGCTCTGGCACTTTTTGGCCATCTGTATTTTCTCCTTCAGGGACAGTTTTTTTAAATCCCAACAAGTCTTAGCTTTGGTTCCTCAAACTTAAAAAGTCCTTAATTTGGAAAGAACTGATATTGGTAAGAGATGGAGCAAGAAAGAAGGGATGTGACATTATTTAATTTCAAAAATGAAAATTGAGCCCTGCCAACCGATGGATTTCATTTATGGATCATGCTAAGTCCTGGATGGCAAGACTCTTAGGATTTACAATCTTGTAGGTATGACAAGACTGACCTGCTAGATCAGATACTTTGCCAAACACATGTGAGGGCCACATAGCCGGTGAAAGCTGTACAAACGAAAGGAATGGTCTTAGGATGCTAGAGGCCATGTAATTCAGTATTCTCTTCTACTGACTGGGAAAGTGGGCAAGGAGAGACCCAAACATGTGGTGAAGTTCAAATGGAAAGTGAGTCAAACAGAAGGGTTGAGAAATCTGGTCCCCTGACTCTTCTTACTCCCAATACCATATATCACACCATAGTTACTTTGATTTGGGGGTTATTCTCCTATTGAAGTTCAACATGCTGTTTACAGCCCCCAAAGTTTTATACAGTTGAGATGCTTCCATGTCTCAAACCCTTTCACCTGGGTCAGGTCTCCATCAGAGGGTCTCATCAATGTATTCCAATCCCAATTAACATTTTCTAAAAGGCCTGGGTGAAAACAACCAATGAGAAGACACTGCTCAGACATACACTTGACCACCAATCTCCCTACAGGTGGCAGAACTTTAGTTGTGGTCTGAGGCTGGTGGTCTGCATTTCGATAGAGGGGGAGATCTGGCAAAGGGTCTTAGCACAGTGGATTAACTATAAGAGTCCTTTCCTCCACAACAATCTCTCACTCAGAGCTGGACTTGCTGATGGAGAAGGTGGGATTATAAATTAAGGAGAATAATCACACAAGCCCCCTGTGGGAACCATTCAGAGCTGACAAAGGCGGGTGGACTCCCGGGAAGGTGGCTGGGACAGGGTCTGGTTGTGTAAAAGAGGAAAAATAATTTATTCCATGAATAATGTTTATTTTATGAATAAAAAAGGCTGATGACCCTGTGTGTGTTAAACACACAGAGTTGTATCCAACTCTTTGAGGCACCATGGACTGTAGTCTGCCAGGCTCCTCTGTCCACAGAATTCTCCAGGTATGAATACCGGAGTGGGTTGTCATTCCCTTCTCCAGGAGATCTTCCTAATCCAGGGATCGAACCTGGATCTCCGGCATTGCAGGGAGATTCTTTACCATCTGAGCCACCAGGGAAGCCTTACACAATTATTGTTATGCTATTTTAACTCCCTCAACTACAGAACGGGTGTGTGTGAGGTCGCTTCAGTCCGACTCTTTGCGACCCTAGGGACTGTATCTCACCAGGCTTCTCTGTCCATGGGATTCTCCAGGCAAGGTTCTTTACCACTAACACCACCTGGGAAGCCCCAGGTATAGAATCCCCACATGTTAACTTTCCAAGGTGGGCTTCACTGGTGGCTCAGATGGTGAAGAATCCACCCCCCAGCCCCCCAATCCCTCCACCCCCCCCCCCATCCCCCCTGCAATGTGGGAGACCTGGGTTCAATCCCTGGGTTGGTGGGAGGCGGGGCATATTCTGTAGCTGGGGCTTCCCAGATGGCGCTAGTGGTAAAAGAACCCGCCTGCAAAGCAGGAGAGGCAAGAGAGGTAGGTTCCATCCCTGGGGTGGGGAGATCCTGTGGAGGAGGGCACGGCAACTCACTCCAATATTCTTGCCTGGAGAAGCCCCATGGACAGAGGAGCCTGGAGGGCTGCAGTCCATGGGGGTCACAAAGAGCTGAACACCACTGAGCGACTAGGCACAACACACAACTTTTCAAGGCAGCACAAGACAGTGTGCTCCAGTGCACAGCTTCCCAGCTGCCACTGTTCAGCTGAGACTGACCTGGTGAAAGGGGAACAGAAAACTAACACGTGGCGGTATTGTTCCCAATAGATACCCTACATTACACCATTCATGCGAACTGCAATGAATAACTGTACTGTGGAAATCGTCAGCATTAAACCAAAAAGTTTATCAGTTCAGGTGTCTTTTAGAGGGTGATTTTATTTGAGAGGGATAAAAGACAGGAAGAATGTACACCTTGCTTTAAACCAGCTATTCATCACTTCGCCAAGGAATTGCTGACCTATGATTTAGGAAGGGAAGACCATGCAGCTAGTTACACAGCTTTTGTCTCTGATGTCACCTGTTAAAGCTAAGGCAGGCTGTTCCTTTGGCTTGCTGCTGCTGGTGGTGGTAATGGGGAGGTAGGGGTGCAGGTAAAGTTTAACTGGCAGTCCTGGGGATCTGTTTAAGCCATTATAAACTGAACTTAGGTGAATTTCATTTGTATTGGATTTTTTTTTTCAATTGCTTTCGATTTGATTTCACCAAAAAGGGACTCATACCACATATTCCAGAAAGCTTCCTGCAAAGGACTTGGAGTTAACAGAACACAGGGGCTTTGGTGAAAAGACTTTTAAAGTCATAGCTGGTTGGCATGACCAGAATGAATCGCAAAGGCGTCCCAAATTAAAGGAGAGGCGGAGAGCTTGGAAATCCTTGGGAATTGAAGCAAGAGTCCATTACGATTCAAATGCAGGGGCTCAGGGGGCTGAGGAAGGGAGAGGAGCTCCGGGGGTGCTGGGGCCGGCCCCTCGGCATCCCAGACCCCACAGGGAGGGCGTTCCGCACCGAGCCTCTCAGTTCAGACAGTAGGCGTCTCCTTCCTAACTCGCGAGCAGCGCTGAACGCTGGTAGTTTTCTCTTGCCACCTGATGAACGTTAGGAAAGTCGCTCCGACCAACTGGTTCAGTCCAGAGACTCAGCAGGTTTTAGTTTCCTTTCTGTTCAATAATTTTGGAAACTATGATCGATTTGATTCTGGGTAGAAGGCGCTTGGATTAGTGACTTGCAAACACCAACACGACCACAAACGACTTTGGACGTTAACCAGAAATGAATACTATTCAGGATCTCATCCTTTCTAAAATCCGGGGGGTCAGAACACCGGTGGTTTCCATTAGCTTCAGGTGACGATGATGCAAGCAGATCCACGGGGCAGAATCCCACGATCCGCGGAAAACTACAAGCAGGCTGCGGACGCGTGGGGCGCGCGGGGCGGGAGCAGCTCCCGCAGGTTGCGGCCGGAGCGCGGGGCCGGATCACCTGACTCGCGGAATTTGGGGCCGCGCGCGGTGGAAGAGGAGGGGAATGGTTAGCACCTCCCTCCCGGCTCCCGCGGGATCCGGGTCGGCGGGGGCCGGCGCCGGGCGGCCACGTGGTGGTGCTGCCGCCGCCCCCGCCCCGCCGGCCCAGCCCGGGAGCCGCGGCGCCCACGGACCCCCGCAGCGGCGGGGGGAGGAGGAGGAGGAGGGACCGAGGCGCAGGAAGCCGAGCAGGAAGCGAGCCCGGCGGCCGCGTTTTCCTGGGGAAGCGGCGGGCGGGGTGGCGCAGCCAGCGGGGCCGACCCGGGGAGCCGCTGCCGCCGCCTAGATGGGGTGAGTGCGCTGCGCCGGGAGTCGGGAGGCTTCCAGGCGCGGGGTCCTCGGCTCAGATCCTCGCCTTTGTGTCTGGGACTCCGATGAGGGTAGGAGGCGCGGAGGACGCGCAGGGCGGAGTGGCTGCGAGGGTCCCACCACCAGTCCCTTTCCCCGCCTGCCGCCAAGTGTCTGCAGAGGGCAAGCGGAGAACTGAGGGAGAGGGGGAATGATGGGGGTCCGAGTCGGGGGGGGGGGCGCGCCAAGTTACGAGAGGGGCTTTCTGCTGCTGATTCCCCGCCACTCGCAGGCCGGCTGGGGCAGGGGTAGGTGCGGAGGGACCGCGGGTGGCAATGAATGGCCAGTCCCCCGACTCCCGGCGGGGCGTTCTGGGTACCCCGAGCCCGCTCCCAGTCCCACCTGCCCGGGCCGCCCGGCGTCTGACTACCCCAGGTCCCCGATTCTGGACTCGACCCGCCTCCGCGCTGAACTTGGAGGAGCTGGGGAGGAAGGCGCGAGCGGGAGACTCGGAGGGCTCGGGCGACTGAGGGTCCGCTATTGTTCTCTTCCCGACTCCAGGAGCCCTCAGGGTGCAGGCGGGACCACTCTGGGCCTGCAACTGCCCCCCAACCCTCCCGCTCCCCCATCTTGCGGGTCCTTTCCCCCACCACAGCTCCGAGGAGGGCCGGGAGGAGGGATGCTGGAGTTCGGGCAGACTTCGGGAAGAGGGAGTTCTTGGAGCCGCAAGAGGGGCGCCCGCCCGCCATCTACCCCATCCTCTGCCCAGGAGGGTGGGTACCCTCCCTAACCCACCGTCCTCCCTTCGCTGCTGACTCGGGCAGGTTGTGTGCCCGCGGTTTAGTTTCTGCAGTTTGCAGAGTTCGTCTGCTAACCCTGGGCTCGCGCTCTCCTTTGCTCTGGACCTCGTACCCCGCTTTTGTGGAGGGGGGTGGGGCTGAGAGCCGGGAGAGACCGCAGACGCGGCGTGTGGAGCCGAGGGTGAAGTGGAGAGGTTGCAAGTGATCTCCCAGCGCCTGAGTTCAGTGGCCAGGCTTGCGCTTCTCCGAAGAGCCAGGCTCAGCGCAACTTCGTTTCCGATGATTGGGGAAGTATGCGAACTCGAGGTCGCTCACCTGGACCTGCGGCTTCGCTTGGCCGCAGGCTCACAGGTGATTTAGATGGGATCTGTTTTCTTTCCGGGAGTGGAGACTCCCGAGCGCCCTGGGATGGGGAAACATTGCCACTTCTCTGGAGAATGTGATCTCAAGCTCGTCAGAGCCTGACAGAGGGAGGAGTTGGTTTTGTCGATCAGTAAGACTCATTTTAGCAAGGAGAGTTTCACCTTCTTGAGGTTTGGACAAACTTTCAAAGCAGAGAGCGCATCACAGGGAGGCTGGATTTTGATTGCTTGGTCTCGACCCTGCGAAGTCCTGTTTACAGACGTGTCTGGGAATTTTATTACTGATGGATGTAATCTGATTATCCTTTCTTAGTGATTCCTAACTGGTCATATTTTTTTTCTCTTCTGCATGTAAAATAGTTGATTTTATGTGAGGAAATTTATCCTGTTCTTACAGTTTTTAATTAGTCCTTGCATGACTTGGAGTGGGAGTGGGAGAGGTGGTCCCATTCTGGGCTGTCTACATTCATTGAGATGTTTCAGTAAAGCATTTATTGTGTCATTTACACTCATTTACACTTATTACACATTTACATCTAAATGTGTTTTTAATGCCTTTTTTGAGGGGGAGGGGATATAACCCTGTTGAAAAATCTTATCACTATTATCTGTGAAAATGAAATAAAGTAATGGCTGCTGGGCCCTGGAGATTCAGTGGGGACAAGATGTAGTGTCCTTTTCTGCCAGTATTGTATCTGACAATGAAGTTCTGTCTCCAGACTGCCACTTCTGTAGCATCTTTGAGGCAGGCACATCTAGCATCGCTCACCTCTTAAGGGTGAAGAACCTGAGCTTTGAAAGTTAGGGAAACTTGGCCTTGAAGTTACTGGAATGTGGTGGAGGAGCTTTGTCTATCTCGTCTTTCTATCCTTTCTGTTTTTTTTTTTTTTTCATAAAAGTATGAAAATTTTCAAACATACATAAAGAGAACATAATAAGGCTTCCATTTTCCACTACTTATGTTTGAGTTACTGATCTTTCTATATTTGCTTCATATCCCCCTCTTGTTAAAAATAAACTGCAACTGAAATATTTTATCCATCCCTCCTCTTCTGCGTCCATCCTCAGATAACCACTACTGTGAAGTCAGTATACAGAGTGTCCGAACATGTTTGTACTTCTGTGTTACATATCCACAAACCATATCCCCAAGCTTAACATTTTATTTAAGTAGCATGATTCTATATACATACAGCTTGCATTTTTAAATTTGTCAGTATGTGTTTGAGATGCCTGTAGATCTTATTTACTTTAGCTGCTGCAGAGAATTCTAGTGTATGAATAAATTATAGCATGCTCTTTCCCTTGCCAAGAGAAAATTTGAGAGTTTCCAGTTTTTCACTGTTACACTTTTTTTGCATAGGACAGTTGATCTTTTTCTACTTTTTTTTTTTTTTTTACTTAACAGTGCTACAGTCAAGTTCTGAAATGTGTTCTCCTTGAGCAATTTCTCTGTGAAACACACCTATACAATTGATTGCTGGGTAGTGGGATCTCGATAATGAAGCATTTATTATTTCTTCTTCAGCCACGTATGTAGGGTATATGTAGGGTCTCTCAGTTACTTGCTGAATGACAAGTGAAATTGATCAGTTCTAGCTTTTAAGGTTATGTTAGTTGGCTGAGTTCTTCAGTTTTTTTCAGTTTTTTTTTTCTTTTTAGAAAAACAAGAGTGCCTCTTAATTTTAAAGTGTGAAAGTGAAAGTCACTCAGGTGTGTCCGACTCTTTGCAACCCCATGGACTATACAGTCCATGGAATTCTCTAGGCCAGAATACTGGAATGGGTAGCCTTTCACTTCTCCAGGGGATCTTCCCAACCCAGGGATCAAAGCTTGACACAAAAGTGTGATGCGAGTTTGGGATATTTATACTAAAGCCTTTTCTTGCTGGTCATCCAGGTGTAACCCTGGATTACTTGCTCAACCTTCTCTTCCTCATTTCTTCAAGCTTGGAAAGATTAGGGGCTTAAGTGAAGTGAAACTCAGTCGTGTCTGACTCTTTGCAACCCCATGGGCTGCAACCTGCCAGGCTCCTCTGTCCATGGAATTCTCCAGGCAGGAATACTGGAGTGGGTAGCTGTTCCCTTCCCCAGGGGATCTTTCCAACCCAGGCCCCTGGCATTGCAGGCAGATTCTTTACTGTCTGAGCCACCACCCATTTACAGAGGCATGTTCCTGCCCTATGCATGTATGAAAATATGGCTGTGTTCATGACATTTTTCCATCTGATTCTAACTCTGTTAATCTGGAAGCAGTTTAAGGCATTAAAACCCTTTGGTTTCCTCATTGTTACTTCAAGTTGCCAGGCACACTCCTGCCTCAGAGCCACTGCATTTACTGTTCCCCATTGTTTGGATCACTCTTCTCCTTGATGTCTCCAGGGCAATGCCACTCAACCCCTCAGCTCTTCACTCAGAAATCGTCTTCTCTGGCCACCTCTTTTGGCACACCCTGGTGCTCTTCTCTCTTCTTCTTTTTTTTGTTTTTTCTTTTGGACCAGGGATCGAACCTGTGCCCTTGGCAGTGAAAACTCTGGGTCCTAACCACTGGACCCCCAGGGAATTTCCCGTTTTTTCCTTTATTTTCTTCCTAGCACTTAATCGCCTTCTAATTTGCCAGGAGTTAATTTAGTTCACGTTAGTAGTCTGTCTGCACTAGAATCTGTGCTCCATGAAGACTGGGATTTTGTCTCTCTTGTTTACTATTGAATTGGTAGTGTTAAGAACAGTGTTGCACACAGTAAGTACTCAAATATTTGAATTTCATGCCTTTTGTTGTGATGTTCTACTTAAAATTTCTCTTAGCTCATACTGGATATCCTTAATGGTGCTGGCTATTACCTCAGCTGCAGTTGAGTGCCCCAGATGTCATATTTACAGGTTCCATCAGGATAAAAAATACAGGTTCTTATAAACAGAGCACTCTATTAAATCCGTGTGATCTATCCCACAAAACACTTGTGTCTTCAGATTTTTCTGCAACATTTGCCTTAACCTGAATTCAGAGGAAAACAAGTAATATGCTCAGAAGCACACCCATCTTTCCTTTTCTTAGTACCTTAGCTTTCCAACAGTTCAGCTGTGGATGAGCATGACCAAGTGATACTCATTCTCCATTCCATACAGGATCCAAACAGACTAGAAATAATCTCGAGTAACACCCACCACACTGAATTTCCAAGAACAGAAAGGGTATGTCTCTGAATTGTTGCAGAGGGTTTATTCATCATTGCTTTGATTTTTGTGCATTCATCCTGAGGTCATGTTTTTGTTTTTCTCTGGTTGAGGGGAATGGTGACCTTAATCTGAAGATTCAGGAGCAACCAACATATAAAATAGTATACCCAGAAATATGTAAAAGAAAAACTGTCACATCAGAAAGTCGTTAACTTACGGTACTGAAAGCATTCACTATTAGTGCTGTGCATTATTTTGCTAGAAGTCAACTGAATATCCTCTGTATAGAAGAAATGATGAATATAGGAGTTGACAAGACAAAGCTAAATATATCAAAGGCCTCTTGGGTGTATTTTAAATGGGTGATAGTGAAAAGGATTCTAAATCCCCCCCCCATTAATGATTTACATAGGTGTATGATACTGGTGGTATCCTTTTAAGAAAATCATGAAGATGCTGCATGATTTAGAGATTATTTCTTCTTTTATTGCTACCCATGAGCTGAAAAGTACAGTTGGTAGTAGTTTAATGAAAGATTGTTAATCAAACTGTTTCCCAACTCCAGCCATCTACAATGAACAGACTGCTCCAGCCTTTGACATCAGGCTCACTGATGGGTGTTAGTAAATATAATCAATATTTTAGCAAGTAATTTTACGGACTTACCATGTGTTTTAAAACAAAACCCCTTCTCACTGAAGTATGCCTCATTCTTCAGTTTTATATTCTGTGTATAGTTGAGTGTCTGTCACATAGTAGGTGGTTAACATTGAACTACACACACCCACGCACCCTCCCGTGTTGCCATAAAGCCCTTCAGGATGTTCATCAGATATTGAACTTTTGGGAGTCTGGAGGAGAATTGAAACAGAAATCAGAAGTTCTGAGGAGTGAAGGTAGTTACCCAAATGCAGGCTGAAGCTCAGAAGATGTATTCCTTTTCAGGGAAGTCAGATCGCCTCTCTGAGCCTTGGTTTTCTTTCTTTCTTTCTTTTTATTTGAAACTGTTTAGTTGCAAAGAGTGAAGTTTAGGCAACTGTTATGGGCTGGATTTTGTATGCCTTCGCCACTGCCCCTCCCCCCCAAGACAAAATATTTATATATTGAATCCTCATTCCCAGTGATTCAGAATGTGATTGCATTTGGAGGTTGGGTCTTTAAAGAGGTGTGTGCGTGCTAAGTCACTTCACTCATGTCCGACTCTGTGACCCCGTGAACTGAGGCCTACCAGGCTCCTCCGTCCATGGGATTTTCCAGGCAAGACTACTGGAGTGGGTTGCCATTTCCTTCTCCAGAGGATCTTCCCGACCCAGGGATCGAACCCGGGTCTCCCTCACTGCAGGCAGACTCTTTACCTTCTGAGCTTTCTCTATAGTTTAAAAACCTGCTTCCGGCCTTTGGAACAGTTCCTGGGTCTTGCCTGCTTCACCAGCTGGTTTTGTGTGATAGGTCTCACCTCATCTAACCTGAACCTGGGACCTAGTCCAGTTCTTCCTGTAGTGACTGGCCTTCACTGGAAACCTTGTCTTGCCTTGTAAATTCCACAGCCATCGTCACCCCTGGGTAAGGGGCAGTCTTTGGGAGTTCATGACTTGTTCCTCCCTGCTTCTAAATGAACAGAATCCAGTTGTGAGAAAAGTTGGTTGTAGGCCAAAGAGTTTATTATACTGTGCAAGAAAATACATAATTTTTCCTTTATTTTTTTCTTAAATTGACATTTAGTAAACAGCAAAATTTATCATCAAGTAATCGAGCATAAGCATTTTGTCTTCTACCATGTCAGTTTTCCTCACTGTCAATAATTACTTTTCTAACCTTAACTCTTCCTATCCCTGTTAAGTATTGCAGTTGGTAACAGCGATATCAATCTACAGTTACTGTTTTTTTTTTCCTTTCCTTCTAGATGAACTCAGTTTGCTTAATCCAGAATGTTTTCTTTTTAAAGAGCTAAATGACTCTAGAATTAACAACCCCAGCAGCATCTCTCTTTTCACTTTCACTGCGTCTGTCCATTTCCTTTTGCTGGCTGAAATGACAGAAACCCAGCCAGGAAAGAAAGCCTTGGCAGAGCGCACTGGTGGGGAATAAAAGGCTGAGCAGCTTCCTTCGCTCTAGGGCAGCACAGAGTCAAGTGTTTTCCTCCAAGAGAAGTTCATTTTGCAGACCGAGGCAGGCCATCTAGCAGGAATTCTTAAATATTTCTGAGTTAAAAATGGACATTTTTGCAAATTGGATGCAGGTGTTGGACCGCTTTTCCTAGAGGGAAATTCACTTATATGCAATGATGCTATCCACTTGTAATCTTTGTTGGTTTCAAAAGGTTCGTGGAAGTCCCTGGGCTCAGCCCAGTTGTGAACATCTTTGGAATCCCCAGATTAACCCAAGATCTGTTGAATGTACCTAGATCTTGTTGCATTTGTCCTGTTTACTTTTAACAGCCGCCTTATAAGGTCGGGAGTACAATGACAAGGGAGTCTGTTTTCTAACAAGTGCCACTGTTCCTCAGACCTGACAATATCATACATGCGTGTGTGCCGTTGCTCAGTCATGTGTGACCCTTTGCGACCTCATGGACTGTAGCCCACCAGGCTCCTCTGCCCATGGGATTTTTCAGGCATCAAATACTGGAGTGTGTTGCCATTTCATCCTCTAGGGGATCTTCCTGACCCGGAGATAGAACCCGAGTCTCCTGCGTCTCTTGTATTGCAGGCAGATTCTTTACCACTAGCGCCACCTGGGAAGCCTTATCCTACAAGAGTGGAAAGTAATAACTGTGGGTCTTATACCTTCAGTAGGAAAACCAGTTTATATACCATTGACGGTTTTTAGGAACTATTTCTATTGGAGGCAGTAAAATGCTATTTAGAAGTAATAAGTAGTAAACCTGTCGTATGACTGTTTTACAGAGATGTGCTGGATTCTAAGGCTGGGTCTTGAGTTCCTCACTCCAGGGATATTTCTTTGTCTAGTGCTGGCGCATACCATTTTCTGCTCTCCAGCGGACAGCAGCTTCCTCCTGTAACTGTTGAAGGAGGGAACGAAGATGTCCCTGGGTCCAGCACGTGACACTTCTAAGCTCACGGGGTCAATCTCTGACTGCTCAACCAGATAGGGGGAATATCTCCAATTCTCTGTGTCCTCCTCTCAGTCTCCTAGCCTATGGGGCTCCCTCCAAAAGGGACCCGAGGAAGACAGGGTCACATTTCCTAGCTGGGGAACTGGTTCTCAAATAGCAGCTGGCTTTTCCAGAGGAACTAGCCCATCCCTGGGAAGTAGCAAGTGCTGGGAGAGAGTCATCCCACGGTCATCAGCCTTGCTCAGGAGCTTGTTCTGTCACTATCCATCTTAGGTGACATCCTCTATCTCTTTAATGAATATTTGGGCCAAAAGGGATGGTGACCTGGCTATAACAGAAGATGAATAATGTAAGCTTTTTTCGACAAGTCCTTTGAATTTGACTTGAGCACCTTCTCTGCACCAGTCACTTTGCTTCTAGACTGGCAGATTTCCGGAGGTCTGGGCCATCTTACTCAGCACCAAATCCCTTGTGAGCAGTACATGCTGGTGGGGTCATTGAGTGGTAAACAGAAGATCTTGGGATGAACAGCAATGCCTGCCTTCATGGAGCTTTGAGTTTTAATGAGGTTAACATATTTTCATTCCACTGGAGTACAAGGCTCCAGTGGTTGGAGTGGGGTGGTGGGGGGAACTCAACTGATAGCAGATATTGAGGTCTCGGAAAGAGAAATGAGCCCTCTGAAAGTGGCACGGTCAGTAAGAGGCGAAGGTAGAGGTGAGCCTCAGTTCTGGCTCCTCTTGGCACAGGGCTTCTAGATGTTGTCCTTTTCTTTTTCTCTCTGATATAGACAGTGACCTTGGGAGTCCCACAGGTAGCTAAGGACAAGTATTATGAATGAAGAAGACTGGTATAAACTCGGACTTGGTGCAGTGGAGTCTGATGGGGAGTCCGAGGTGAGGCAGATGGCTTTGAGCAGCAACAGGAAGGTTGGAAAAGGAACTGGAACTCAGGCCCTTGGGATCCTGCTAGGCAAGAACCACATAAACAAACCCATTTGTCAAGCTTTGTCAGTGAGTTAACAAGATCTGTGCTGAGCCTCTTCATTTGATGAGAAGGCTCACATAACTTGACCATCTCCTCCTACGAGAGTTGACCTGTTTGTGATTGATGGCTTTTCAAAAATGAAAGGGAGTGCTGACTTTGGGTGGATGGTTTTGACCCATAGACATTTCACTGGTGGGAGAAGCAGCCTGTTCACAGTGGCTCCTCCCAGCTGCCCCAGAGGACGTGGGAACCTCTGAGCTGGAAGGCTAATGGACTTGTGGGTTGCTTTTTCTTTCTTCCTTACCAAAGGCAGCCAGAAGCAAAACATAGTTGACCCTTGAACCGTGTAGGGGTTTAGGGGGTACCTCCCACCCCACTACCACCAAGTTGAAAAATCTGTGTATCTCTTTGACTCCCCTAGAACTTAACTTCTAATAGCCTACTGTTGATGGGAAGCCTTACTGATAACACAAATTGTCAATTAGCACATATTTTGTATGTTATAGATGTTATTTATTGTTGTTGTTCAGTTGCTCAGTCGTCTCTGACTCTGTGACCCCATGGACTGTAGCACGCCAGGCTTCCCTGTCCCTCTTCCTTCACCATCTCCCAGAGCTTGCTCAGATTCATATCCATTGAGTCAGTGATGCCATCCACCATCTCGTCTCTGTCATCCCCTTTTCCTCCTGCCTTCAATCTTTCCCAGCATCGGGTCTTTTCCAATGAATGGGCTCTTTGCATCAGGTGGCTGAAATATTAGAGCTTCAGCATCAGTCCTTCCAATGAATATTCAGGATTGATTTCCTTTAGGATTGACTGGTTGGATCTCCTTGCAGTCCAAGGGACTCTCAAGAGTCTTTTCCAGCACCACAGTTCAAAAGCATTAATTCTTCAGCACTCAGCTTTCTTTATGGTTCAACTCTCATATCCATACCTGACTCCTAGAAAAACCATAGCTTTGACTAGATGGACCTTTGTTAGCAAAGTAATGTCTCTGCTTTTTAATATGCTCTCTAGGTTGTTATAGCTTTCCTTCCAAGGAGCAAGCATCTTTTAATTTTATGGCTGCAGTCATTATCTGTAGTGATTTTGGAGCCCAAGAAAATAAAGTCTGTCACTGTTTCCATTGTTTCCCCATCTATTTGCTGTGAAGTGATGGGACCAGATGCCATGATCTTGGTTTTCTGAATGTTGAGTTTTATAAAAAGCCAACTTTTTCGCTCTCCTCTTTTATTTTCATCAAGAGGCTCTTCAGTTCCTCTTCATTTTCTGCCATAAGGGTGGTGTCATCTGCATATCTGAGGTTATTGATATTTCTCCCGGCAAGCTTGATTCCAGGTTGTGCTTCAGCCAGCCAGGAATTTTGCATGATGTACTCTGCATGTAAGTTAAATAAGCAGGTTGACCGTATACAGCCTTGACATACTCTTTTCCAAATTTTGAACCATCCATTGTTCCTTGTCCTGTTCTAACTGTTGCTTCTTGACCTGCATACAGATTTCTCAGGAGGTAGTAAGATAGCCCGGTATTCTCATCTCTAAGAATTTTCCACAGTTTGTTGTGATCCACACAGTCAAAGGCTTTAGCATGGTCAGTGAAGCAGAAGTAGATGTTTTTCTTGAATTCTCTTGCTTTTTTTATGATTCAGTGGATGTTGGCAATTAGATCTCTGGTTCCTCTGCCTTTTCTAAATCCAACTTGAACATCTGTTAGTTCTCAGTTCACGTACTGGTGAAGCCTAGCCTGGAGAATTTTGAGCATTACTTTGCTAGCATGTGAAATGAGTGCAGTTGTATATTGTAGCCTTACAATAAAGTAAGCTAGAGAAAAGAAATATTAAGGAAATAGTGTAAGGAAGAGAAAAGACACTTCCAGTACTGTATATGTATTGATACCCTAAGTTTACATTGTCTGTTTATGTGATTAATTATCAGTATCCACATCAGTATAGTCTTATGGTATAAAACACCGCTGATGTTATATGTATTACTAACACTGGACATCAAAAATGAAAAGTTGTGAAAAAATTCATATTTATAGGAAGAAACAGTGGTGTGATTGCTTTAAGGTGGCTTAGTATAACTGATACAACTGCTTCATGGTAGTGTAGCCTAGACACTAATGAATGAATCTTTATAAAATTTTATGGCATACAGTATTACAGTTATATTCATAATGCAGTATTTAAAACTGTTACTTTTTTAAACAAAGCTGCTTAGCATGTTGATAGGCTGATAGGCAGTTTCTCCTATTATGAGAGAGAGGCATGCTGTAATTTTTTTTGAAAGCAAAGTTAGAAAACAGTAAGAAACCTAATGCATTATTAGTTTTATATTAAATATCATACCCACCTTATGCCTATTTAAGGATAGACTAGTATCTGCACGTTTTATGTGTTGATGATATACCTTTAAAAAAATTTTTTTTATATTTCTAGGCTACATTTTTCTTCGGTAAGGTTTTTCAAATTGTCCCAAATCTCCAAAAGGCTTTCCAATCTATTTATTGAAAGAAAGTTGCATGTAAGTGGACTTGCACAGTTCAAAACTATGTTGTACAAGGGCTGTAAACATATGTGGGGCCCTGAGGTCCCATGTTGAACCATGTCAGGAAGGCCTCACCCCCAGCTAGGTGGGGAGACGCCTACCATTCTGTCTCCAAGTGAATCTTATTTTGGGCTCAATCCACGTTCATCGTGGATGCAAGTTACTTTGACGAATATGCTCAGGACCTTCTTGAATCTTCGTTTAAAAAAAAATCCTTAATTTTCTTTGGGGAGAAATAAGTTTCACATTTCTTTCCTTTGAGCTTTATTATTTACTTAAAAAAAAAAATTTGTTTGGCTATGCTGGGTCTTTCAGCATGCAGAATCTTTAGTTGCAGCATGTGGGATCTAGTTCCCTGACCAGGGATCGAACCTGGGTCCCCTGCACTGGGAGTGTGGAGTCTGACCACTGGACCCAGCAGTGTATATTAGTCACTGAGTCGTGTCTGACTCTTTGCAACCCCGTGGATTGTAGTCCGCCAGGCTCCTCTGTTCATGGAATTCTACAGGCAAGAATACTGGAGTGGGTTGCCATTTCCTTCTCCAGGGATCCTCCTGACTCAGGGATTGAACCCAGGTCTCCTGTGTTGCAGGCAGCTTCTTTACCAGCTCAGCCACCAGGGAGGCCTCTGGACCACTAGGGAAGTCCCTTTTGAGCTTTTTTTAAATTGGAAGAAACTAGAAAATATAGGCATAAACACTAACCAGTATCTGTATACCAACCAGGATTTCCTAAGAGTTTTTTTTTTTTAAAGGAAAAACTCCTTTCTTCCACTAAGCTTGTGTATACATCCAGTCAGCAACACCTTGATAATTAGATTCCTTCTGTGCTGTACAACTTTAGGTCATGTTTGGTGTGCTGTTTGGTGACTTTTTCTATTGCTTTTCCTCTAGAGTCTCTAAAAGCTAGAAAGAGATGACCCCTGTCCCAGCCTGTCTCCCAGCCTATCTGTGGACGGCTGTGTTACCACTTGTGCCTTGTCTGGCAACAAGCTTGCTTTCTTCCTCTGCTTTAACACAACCCCTGATTATTTTAAGTGCATACCCCTTGGAACAAAGCGCATTTGATTTTCATTACATTGCAGATGGGTGTTTTTGTCCACGGTGGCAAAAGAAACAAAGAGTAGCTCACCCTATCCTGGTGATATCTGAGGTGGCAGGCTGCTGGCTGCGGGTGCTTCTGTGTGTGGCTTCCAGAACAAATACTGCCTGCACCCCCTGCCCCATTACTGTCTCACTAGTGATTGTTTTAGGACAAACTTTTATTATGATATCAGTGCTTGTAATGGTTGTAAAGCATTATAGTATTTCTTTTCTTTTTTTTTTTTTTAATAGCTTGGAAAGAGGTAGTATACAGGACATTAGAATAATTTCCTAAGGAACAGAAATGTCCTAGTGATGGGGAAGGATTTAAATATCTAGCCGTTCTGCTTTTTCATATTGTTTCCAAAGCATGGAAACCTCCACCCAGTCTGGAGTTGCCAGCTCAGCTGAGTATAAAAATAGCCACTTCACTTGTCTGTAATTATCTTTACATTTTATGTTATTGACTGGGTATCTTTAGCCAAGCTGTATGGAAGAGGATTTTTTTTTTTTTGGACTGGTGAGCTCATTACATTTATTCACTATGTGTATGCCTCACATGTTTAAAGGACAAAGAAATAAAATGCCACCTTCCCCTGGAATATTGTGAGGGCAAACAGCCAGAAGGGAATGCCTTTTTTCATATTGGTCCGTTCAGACTTCCTAGGGGGAGCTCATATATGCCAGTGGCTGATCTGAGGACTGTTCCATCTTTAAAGGCAACAAAATTTTTTTAAGTTGTAAAAAGGTTGGTCTGTTGGTCAGACTTTTTTTTAAATTATTAGTGCTGTCTAATATGCAGCCCGGGAACTGAACTTGAGTGTCAACCCAGCCTTCTTTATTTTTAAATTGTGCCACTTTGGTCAAATAAACTTTCTTGGTGGCAATTTCCTAATCTTGAAACTGAGAATAAAAGCAATAGCGCCTAATTTTGAAGTGGTGTGAGCATTAAATGAGATAATACTCATTTATAATCAGATAGTAAAAAAAAAAAATTTTTTTTTTTTTGCAAAGTAATCATGTAAATGATAGCTATTGTTACTCTTACTAAGGTTATCATGTTCTATACCCTACCTTTGAAGAACTGTTGACAGATTGGCCAGTATGATTGTATCTGCCATTATAAGCTATAGCACTAAAAAGGGGTTGCCCCCGTATGTCATTGAAACACATTTGCCAGGTATCTTCTGTGTAGTTTGGGACTGTGTTTTCCTATGTTATCATTCCTCCATTTAGTCCTTCTTTATATCCTTAGGTAATGTGGACAGTATAAAGGCATATTTCCTATAGTTGTGATCAATGCTGTTCCCAGTTGTATTAACAAATTCCTTAGTCTCATCAGACAACTTTTGTTTCAGTCACCATCTAGGCACAGAGGAGTAGTCTTGTGGTTAAAATGAAGATAGTAGTGTCTAGAATGAAGTGATGGGGAAGTTAAATTCCCTTTTGAATCCTTTGGAAAATTGTCCACCTTTTGATAGAGAAAAACAGACATGTTTTCTCAACCATATATAAGAGAGTAATAGTTTGCACAGAAATCCATCAGTCTTGAAATTTAAAAATTTTTTTAAATTGGAGGATAATTGCTTTACAGTGTTGTTAGTTTCTGTTGTACAGCAACATCAGTTCAGTTCAGTCGCCCCCATGAATCGCAGTATGCCAGGCCTCCCTGTCCATCACCAACTCCTGGAGTTTACTCAAACTCATGTCCATCGAGTCGGTGATGCCATCCAGTCATCTCATCCTCTGTCGTCCCCTCCTCCTCCTGCCCCCAATCCCTCCCAGCATCAGGGTCTTCTCCAATGAGTCAACTCTTCGCATGAGGTGGCCAAAGTATTGGAGTTTCAGCTTCAGCATCAGTCCTTCCAATGAACACCCAGGACTGATCTCCTGAGGATGGACTGATCTCCTGAGGATGGACTGGTTGGATCTCCTTGCAGTTCAATGGACTCTCAAGAGTCTTCTCCAACACCACAGTTCAAAAGCATCAATTTTTCGATGCTCAGCTTTCTTCACAGTCCAACTCTCACATCCATACATGACCACTGGAAAAACCATAGCCTTGACTAGACGACCTTTGTTGGCAAAGTAATGTCTCTGCTTTTTAATATACTATCTAGGCTGGTCATAACTTTCCTTCTAAGGAGTAAGAGTCTTAATTTCATGGCTGCAATCACCATCTGCACTGATTTTGGAGCCCAAAAAAATAAAGTCTGACACTGCTTCCACTGTTTTCCCATCTATTTCCCATGAAGTGATGGGACCAGATGCCATGATCTTAGTTTTCTGAATGTTGAGCTTTAAGCCAACTTATTCACTCTCCTCTTTCACTTTCATCAAGAGGCGTTTTAGTTCCTCTTCACTTTCTGCCATAAAGGTGGTGTCATTTGCATATCTGAGGTTACTGATATTTCTCCCGGCAATCTTGATTCCAGCTTGTGCTTCTTCCAGCCCAGCATTTCTCATAATGTACTCTTCATGTAAGTTAAATAAGCAGGGTGACAATATACAGCCTTGACATACTCCTTTTCCTGTTTGGAACCAGTCTGTTGGTCCATGTCCAGTTCTAACTGTTGCTTCCTGACCTGCATATAGGTTTCTCAAGAGGCAGGTCAGGTGGTCTGGTAGTCCCATGTCTTTCAGAATTTTCCACAGTTTCTTGTGATCCACACAGTCAAAGGCTTTGGCATGGTCAATAAAGCAGAAATAGATGTTTTTCTGGAACTCTCTTGCTTTTTCGATGATCCAGCGGATGTTGGCTCAACATAAGTATACATATATCCCCTCCCTCCCACCCCCTCCATCCCACCCCTCTATGACATCACAGAGCTCTGAGCTGAGTTTTGAAATAAAATTGTTGATTAATTATCCCTTCTTCTGCATGTGGCAGAGTGAATCTTTTAAACTAACTTTCATCCATTATCAACTTGCGGGATTTACTGGGTCTAAGCTTCATGATTTGATAGTGAGTGAGTGTTGAACATGATAACCTATACTTTTTTTCCCTTAATTTTGTGCCTGCCTTGTAATAATAGTAAGATGCTGTTATTGCCAGTTGTGCCAGACTTTGAGGGGAAAATGTGAATCATTACTGTCTAATAGAGTATAAGCAAGCCATAAATACATGCCATCACAAGTCATTTCAAAGTTTCTAGTAGACATAAGAAGGAAAATGAAGCAACTGAGATTGTAATCATCTTTTATTTTTATCTAGTATATCCAAAATTCTGTCAACATGTATTCAGTCAAGCTATTAATAATATAGTTGACTTTTTTTTTAATAGTAAATCTTTGAAATCCATTGTGTATTTTCCACTTACAGTGCATGTCAGTTTGTGTTGGCCATGTTTCAAATGCTTAGTGGCCACATGTGGCTAATGACTGCAGTATTGGACAGAACTGGTCGAAGTAGTATGTCCTTTTGTAGGTCCTGTAACCCCAGTCCTACCTGACACTTAGAATGCCTCAGTAGATGCAGGTTTGATTAAGCTTCGCTGTGTTTTTACCTAGTTATCTGGAATTTTGCCCTTCGTTTTTAGTGTTTCCTTAGAGATATGATAGCTCACTAGCTTCATCATAATCTGATTACACATGAAATTGTGGACATTTGTGTTCTTGGTTTACAAATCTGTGGGTCTCTGCTTTCTTGTATGTGTGTTAATCAGCATGGACTTTTTTTTTTTTCTTTGTTGTAGGCAGGGATTATGTATGGGCCAGTTTTCTACATCCCCCTATGTACTTCGGCCAGAGTTGGTAGGCAGTACCTGTGAGTAAACAAGACAGTATAGATTTCTTAGTTTTCTTTTTAAATTGCAAGTTCTTGAGTAGCTGCGATGTTTTTACTCTTTAGAGCCTCATGGAATCAGGTGCCAGGTATGTGAGTTTGTGTGTGGGGCCCAGGGTGGAGGGGAGTGTGTTTTAAATCTTTGTTGCAGGTGACAGAAGTACTCCCCATCCTTTATGTTGATGCTATTTCATTCTATCCCTCAATACAGAAAAGGTTGAAAATTGAAAGAAGGTCCAGGCTCTCAAATTCAGTCAACAGAGCCTGTGTTCACTGTGAAGATGGTTCTAGGCCCCCTGACAGAGCGCGGGCTTGGAGTGGCCTGGGGCTTTTAGTGGAGAGGATCTGGAAGGCTTTTCCATTTGCACTGCCAGGAGAGTAGTGTGGCCAATCCAGGCCAGCCTAACCCCTGGGGGGTGATGCTCGGTGACTGAGCCACTGTGTCGGGCTTCTCTTGCAGGTGTCCTGTTTAGAATCAGTTAGGGTGAGTGAAAGCATGCTTCCTTATCATATCTTCAGCAGTATTCAAGGATTAACTGCTCTGAGAATTATCCTTGGTGCTTGAGGTCTCCTGATCCAGCTGAACCGCAGCGTTCCACCCCCTCCTCCAGGCAGCTTCCCCACTGTCTGCCCCATCTCCTTGTCCCCACCCCCCGAAGTCCCTATCTTCCTCCTGATCCACTTCACAGGGTCCTGCAGGACCCAGCTGTTATGAAGGCTTTTTATTTCCTGAGGGTTTTTAACAGTCTAATTCTGTTATTCATTTCCAGTCACTCGTGACTGTTTTCCTTATTGGCAGGTTCCTGTAGGAGAGCGAAAGAGCCGGTCTTATTTTCAGAGTGGAAATAGCCCAGAAGGCGGGGCTTGCTGGCCAGGTCTTCTGTGGTGAAGAAAGAATGGAATGCTTGGAGGTGGGGATGGGTGAGGGTATGCTGGCAGATCAGGGAGCAGCTCATAGCCAAACAAATGGATGATAAATAGGCCGTCCCTAACCTATGGGTTCAGAGGGGACCTTGTAGGTCACCCCACTGTATTCAACCACTTAGACTCTGGAGGGTGTGTATTTCATTTCTGTAGATTCTTAAAGTGAATTTAGCTACAGATTTCCAAATGAGCTGAACAGACAGACGTACAAACTACAGCAGTGCTGCCGAGGTTCTAGGCTCCTCTCTTCCTGTGGCATCTAAGGTGACAGCCTGAGCGGGATTGACTTGGTGGGAAGGCAGCTTGGGATTTGTCAATATTCGTCGATTGCAAGTCACAGAACTCAACCTGAACTAGCTTAGGATAGGGAGGGCTTCCCTGGTGGCACTGGTGGTAAAGAACCCACCTGCCAATGCAGGAGACGCAAGAGACATGGGTTTGATCCCTGGGTCAGGAAGATCCCCTGGAGGAGGGCATGGCAACCCACTCCAGTATTCTTGCCTGGAGAATCCCATGGACAGAGGAGCCTGGTGGGCTACAGTCCATGGAGTTGCAGAGAGTCAGACATGAATAAAGTGACTTTGCACGCATGTAGGTTGGGGTGAGGGTTGGGGGGGGGCAGCTTGGCTCAGGGGATGCCAAATTCTGTGCTAAAACAGTCTTGGGGCCTCCCTGGTTCCCTCCTTCAAACCAGCTCTCTGCGCTGACTTAGGAGTGTCTTGGACAGCTGCCAGGCTCACATTTTACTAGTTTCTCCGTCAGAGAGGAAGGCTTTAATCTTCCCTTTTTCTTCCCTCTTCTGCCCCCTTCTCTTCCTTCTTCTTGTACTCGCCCCTTCCCTGTCCCTTTCCTCTCCCCCCACCCAAAATCCCAGGGAGGGTCTCTGATAGCCTTGCTAAGGACACCTTTCCATCTCTTGGGAACAGCTACGGTCAGGCTATAACCTGGCTGGAGTGTGGGGTGGGGGGAGGGGGAAGGGACTAGGAGGACAGCTTTCTAGAAAGAAATGCAGTTATCAGAAGAAGGCTGGGTACTGGGAGTCATGGGGCAGACAGCGTGCTACATGGCAATGTGTTAGGTTAGAGAAAATGCAGAGATGTGCCTTCAAGTGAGCTGGGCTGGAGATGAGAATATATGATTTGAGTACGTGGTGTTCGAATGACATTCCAACATGGTAGCTGCGGCAGCAGAAATGATTTTTGTGCTCTCCATCTGCTGTTCCACTCCTGTTTCTAGGGCATCAGAATTCACAGTATCCATGTTGTTAACTTATTTATCCATTATCCTCAAAAAGTATTTGAGGCACTAGGTGACTGATTCATCAGAACCATTGTGATTACCGTAAATGACACTTCCTGCATACAAGAATGTGGAGAGTCTGAGTTACCCCATTTTAAAGCCAAGTCAAAGATCCGATGATGTCACAGTAAGCCAACATTTGACCATTTAATCTTTCTAGAGTGAAACCAAGGGAGTCTGGTATAACCATCCAGGGAGCTACCCTCTCGCACTCTAAAGCTGTTTCTCACTAACAACTTAGCATTTCACTTTTTGTATTTCGTCTTGTTAAAAACAGCTTCATCGAGGTATGATTTACATTCCACAAAATTTACCATTTTTAGTATACAGTACTGCTCAATTTTTAATAAATTTACAGAGCTGTGGAATCACCACCACAATTGAGTTTTTTTTTTTTTCATTTATTTTTATTAGTTGGAGGCTAATTACTTTACAACATTGCAGTGGTTTTTGTCATACATTGAAATGAATTAGCCATGGATTTACATGTATTCCCCATCCCGGTCCCCCCTCCCACCTCCCTCTCCACTCCATCCCTCTGGGTCTTCCCAGTGCCACAATTGAGTTTTAAAACATCTCTCTCACCTCCCCCCAAAGAGCCCTCATGCTCATTTGCAATTCCTCCTTATCATCCTGCCCTAGGCGACTGCTAATCTACTTCCTGTCTATAAATTTGCCAGTTCCAGACTTGTCGTACAGATGAAATCTTACACTGTGTGGTCTTGTGTCTGACCTTCACTTGGCGCAATGGTTTTGCACTGCATGTATCAACCCTTAGTTCCTTTATGGTCCTGGAGAGTCCGCCTTCCCCTGTATGGAAATGCCATGTTTTGTTTACCTAGTTGGTGGATGTTTCAATTGTTTCCACTTTTTCACGCTTATGAATACTGCTGCTGTAAACACTCATGTGCACATCTCTGTGGACACATGTTTTCATTTCTTCTGGCAAGACACATCGTGTAATTGCCAGGTTGAACGGTAAATGTATATTTAAGCTGCCAAACTACTTGCCACAGTGACTTTGTGCTTTCCACATTTTATATAGTCACCAGTAACATTTGAGGAGTGGCCCTGTCTTTTTAAACTTGAATGATTCTTTTGGATTTTAAGGTGGGGGAAAGCCAAGAAATGGACTTGCGATGGAGATGGTAAGGCACTTGGCACATACCCCTTGCTGTTTGGGTTTGATTACTAGATGTGTGCAGGGCAGCTTTTTTGCTTGAGAGATGAACACAGTGTTATGTCTTGATAGAGCTGTTGACACCAACATCAAAGATTTGGAAAAACACCCTGGAAACGGCATTTTAGAGATCAGCTTAAAAATAACCTCAAAAAAAGAGGGGATAATCACATGGCGTTTCTTAGTCCTGGAGTGATTTTTGTATTCCAGAGTTGGCTTGTTTTGTTTAAGCCCATGCTTTTTAAATTGGATGGATTTAGGGCATGAGGTAACCTTGGGGCCTTTCTTTGGTAGGTTTATCGGAGCATGTGAGTAGCAGATTTGACAGCCCAGATAGTAATGTTGCCAGAGCCCCGACCAGTTTTATATCAGTGCTGGTGGCTCTGACTGATTCATGGACCAACATTGGTCCTCATTGATGGCAGGTTTTATTTTTAAAGAAGAATGATGTGTTTGTTTCTCAAAAGAAATGTCATCCCCTGATAAAGGCAAGTTGTGAATATAGGGAGGGAGATTAATGTTCTTAAGAGTTTCACTTCATGATCATTATGGTATATTATCTGGATGGCATTTATGGTTTTAAAAGAGTGTGGTCATTTTTGGGGGGAGGGAGTGAGATATTACAGTATTTTAGGAAGGATTCATCATCAGGATGAAACTACTGCCTATGTCTTTTTTGTTCCTCTTACCTTTCACTCTTCTTTATCATCTGGGTAATCTTTTATCTCACCTGCACCTTAGTTAATATATGAGAGCACTCAGCCCATAATTAATGCTTAGTAAAGTTTGCATGTTTGTTGAATCATTTATTCATTTATTTATATGTATCTGGTCTGCTGAATAAATAAGACACCTTAAACGTGATCACAAAGCAGCTTTGTTTTGTGTCCCACTGACTCTTTAAAATTTATTCAGAGAGGTTAGCCTATCTCATGCCTCTGGGTGAAATCTATAACTTTTCTGATTAGATTTTTAAAAAATTCTACAGTCAATTTCAGTTGCTAAATACTCTTAATTTAGAACTCAGAATGCCTGATTTAAAATAAAAGTAAAAATTTCAAATTCGATTTAGAAGAAAATATCTTTCTTTTTCTCTCTTTCTCCACTTTCTCCTGTTACTCTACCCCCTTTATCTGACTGTCATGGTTTGTGACCCCAGAGACAGCAGCCCACAGGCTCTTCCGTCCCTGGGATTCTCCAGGCAAGAACACTGGAGTGGAGAAAGAACCTCCCCCAATCTCCATGTGCTCTGACCCATTTAAACCCTGGATGTGAGTGAGGGTTCAAGAGTCCTGTTACTAGTTTTTGGCTAAATCCTTTGAAATTGTGCGTCTTGGACTGGCCGCAGTGAAATTTCTGTTGTATCTTTGTGCTTCCAATTTGACACCCAGTGCTTGTCCAGGTGGCATTGAGTAGTAAAGAACCTGCCTACCAGGAGACCTAAGGGACGGCTTCGATCCCTGGGTCAGGAAGATCCCCCGGAGGAGGGCATGGCAACCCACGCCATTCTTGCCTGGAGAATCCCATGGACAGAGGAGCCTGGCAGGCTACGGTCCATAGGGTCACACAGACTCGGACAGGACTGAAGCAACTTAGCGTGAACGCTTGTTCACCCATCCTTTCTCTCAGCCTCAGTGACCTTCTGCTGAGTGTGGACCATGGAGAAAGTCCTGCTGAGGTCAGGGGTGAACACTTGGGTGTTGCTCAGTTCAGGTTAGTCACTCAGTCATGTCTGACTCTCTGTGACCCCATGGAGTGCAGCTTGCCAGGCTTCCCTGTCCTTCACCATCTGGAGCGTGCTCAAACTCATGTCCACTGAGTTGGTGATGCCACCCAACCATCTCATCCTCTGTTGTCCCTTTCTCCTGCTGTCAGTCTTTCCCCACGGCAGGGTCTTCTCCAGTGAGTCAGTTCTTCGCATCAGGTGGGCGGAGTATTGGAGCTTCAGCTTTAGCATCAGGTGCGGCTAGGATGTACTTTTTCCTTGTTGAGAAGTTCCCTACCTGGAAGTGGTAGAATCTCATTCTGAAATAATAGGTCAGGCCTGCAGATCTGGGGGAGCCCTCGGCCTGCTTTGCTTCAGGCTGATAAAATCTCTGTCCTAAGCACTTGCCCCTTGGGGTTTTAGCAGCTGGTCCTTGCTGTCTGTTGACTCTTGCATTCCATTATTCAAATGGTCAGCTCCCAGGGCTGAGCTCAGCATGTGATTAGGGAGATGCTGCAGGAGGCACACAGCTCAGAGAGCAGAGAGGGAGGTGGAGGGAACAAAGAGGAGCAACCTGATAGGATTCATAGGCCAGATGAGATGGTGATTTGGGGTTTTTTAAAACTTAGTGCTTTCATATGTACATGTGAAAACTGATCACGGCATTTACTTAATCCCATTGCAGCTAACCCAGTCCATTTAGGACCAAAAAAAGCCTTGCTGAGGTCAAAGATGAAGTCTACAGTCTACCCAGGCACCTAACCTGTATCTCTGTCTTACACATCCCTTCAGGAAACATTTATTGATTTTTATACCAATGGCTAGCACCCAAGTAATAAGCAAAATGAAAACTCTACCCTGAAAATCCTCCATTCCAATGTAAATAGCCTGAGATGTACATTTTCAAATTTGCCAGAAAAAACTCTTGAACCCCTTGCTTATATACAGGGTCTAAAAGGGTCAGGGAATGGAGACTGGGGGAGAGTTTCTCTTTAGAGAGAAGTTTGCATCAGTTCCCACCACGCCTGCTCAGCCTCCCAAGAGAAGCTTCAAGGACTGCTGGCAGAGTTTGGACGGGTGTTTTGACCTTCACTTCACCTGGGATGGCTGTGCCCTGTCTTGTAAGAAAGGCCCGATGAAGAGCCCTCTTCTCGTCAGCTTGCCCATATCCTGAGTTTCCTTTTAGAGACACTCAGACCCCTACCTCTGTGGTGAAGACTTCTCTGATTTTTCCTAGCCCTCGGAGATTTCCATCCAGGAGGCAGAGAAGCAGCTTCTGCCCCCAGCGGCAGCTTAGATGGCAGGACAGGCTCTGTCGTCAGGGACTGCTTTATCCGGGGAGACCTTTGACAGCATGTATTTGTTTTTCCGCCTTGAGTGTCTATGCAGCTTTGGGTTAAAATTCCATTTTTTGGAGAGAGATGATTGCAGAAGCAGGTACTCAAGGGAGAAGAGGTAGATGCTGAGCAAGAGATAAGTATTTTAGTCTCAGTGTCTTGCATTTGTTCAGTGTCATCACCAGTGCTTTGGATTTTAAGTCTCAAGTACTTTTTACTTGGAAGAAAAATTCTCAAAGCCAGTCTGGGGGTGCACGTTTAGTGTTCTGGTGTTGCTGAAGATTCCGAGGAAGTATCTCACATTCCATGACGGAGGGATTAGTTAGAGCAAGGACATTGTTATTCACTCAGGTCCTCTGGTGCCATGATGACTCAGAGGGAACTATTTTAAACCACTGCCCTTGAATCCTGGGGTATGGCATCTTGGATGCTAGTATATCCCTGTGAGTCAGGAAAAGATACATGTGTGTATAGCTGCCATTTGCCTTTGTGAGTTATTGTTTCTTAGTGGCCATGGTAACCAGCTAGTTTCTCTCTTAGCTTTTAATGTAGAATGCTCCCCTCTCATCCACCCACAATATTTTGAAAGATTCAGTCAGTGTTCAGAAATACTGATCTATCATGTCTACTTATGCAGTGTCTCTAAATTAGTTTTAATGAAAGCGTCAATTATAGGTATGATTAGGTGGTATGATAGGTATAGAACAGTGGTTCCCAATCTCATTGAGCATCCAAGTCACCTTGTGAGTTAAAAAAAAAATTACAAGAGACTTCCTTTGCAGTCCAGTGGTTAAGACTCTGCACTTCCAGTGCAGGTGTGAGTTCCATCCCTGGTCAGGGAACTAAGATCCCACATGCTGTGGACCATGACCAAAAAACAAAGAAAAAAACCCAATTCTGAGCCTCGCTTCTGATTACAGAATCTAAATACCTGGCTGGGGGCTCCAAGAGGACCCTTATGTGCTGACATAATTGTCAGCATTGTCTTATGCAATAACCTTTGGGTCACATGTAGAGGTGGAAGTGGGGATGAGTGGGAGAAGGAGTGGTTTGGTGATAGAGGAGAGGAACTTTTCCCCTCTCTTTTCCTCATGATTACATTTCGGTTGGAGGTGGCTTGTGGTAGAGAAATAGCTAAGGAGAATTTAGGAGCAAGGAACCTTTTAGCACTAAGGGCATTGCTTATTAACCTTTGTTCCTTCAAAATTCATTTTCAACTAATCCATAGGTTCTCAACCTGAAATTTTCCTAGCTCTACAGATTGGAGAAGGTAATGAAGATTATTAAACTATTTTAAAAAATAACAGCTAAAGAATTAACTTCTTTGTGGAGATAAGTCACATCCTATTCAATTTACCCATTTGAATGGTACAGTTGATCGGTTTTTGGTGTGCTCACAGGTTGTACAGCCACATAGTAATAAATGTAGAACATTTTCATCACCCCAAAAGGAAAATTCTATATCTGTTATGTCATTTTTAATACTCAAAGATGTCTAACTTGTTAGTTCACAGTATAGCTCTGTAGGCTAACATTAAGGCTTTTTGATTCAGGCTAGAAATTCTATTCGATAAGGGTAGTTCATGTTAAGCTTTGGTTGAGAGTTGCATTATTTTAAAGGGAAAATGGATTAACAAACCCTGTTTGTTGGATCTAGTCTTTCAGATGAGAGGGCCACAGCCTGTGCCTCCCTGCCCTATTCCATTCTCACTGATGGAGTGACATCACATGGTAACTGGCAATGAAGCAATGCTTGTTAACTTATTTTGGGTTGAGCATGGAGTAAACTGACCAACATTTTTGCTCAGTGGATAGACAGGCTTTTTTTCTGCTTGAAATGAGAGGATTTAATTCAAATACCTTTTCCTGTGTATGTGAAACATGCCCTTCTCTTTTTGAACCATCCAAATTAGGCTCCCATGCAGCTAATTCAGCTTTATCGCAGCTCTTTTGACCTAAGCACCTTAAGTTACTTTTCCAAGGACTGCTGTTAGTGTGGCTTCACTAAGTTGATAGATGTCACTTTATCCAGTCTGGGCTTTGGAAGTTTGAATCTGGGAATTGGAGCCGAAAGATTCCAGCTGAGCCAAGGAAGGCAAGTCTCAATTGACTCATGGGTCCTTTTGGGGAAGAGGGGGTACTGAGGCAAAGGGAGCCCAGGTGACTTCCCACAAATCCTGACTTCTAGGATTAGGTCCTGGAGTTAGGTCCTTTTTACCAATTCCCGGAAAGCAATGATTTGTTACTAATTTTAATTATCCCCAGCTACAGTTCTTGTTTCTAGTTACTGTTTTGTGCGTTTCTAAACCTTTTTACCCTTGACCCCCATGTCTGTCATCCCAGAGTTGTACCCTTGGACCACCCAGCTCTCAAACGGCCCAGAGCTTCCAGAAAAACATTCATTTTCACAGCTAATACCTCCCCCTGGGAGTTTTTGGAATTACTTGCTTTATTTACTTAATCTTCTTTAAATGAGCCTTTGCATACTTCTCACTACCATGCTGAGGGGTGGGGGGGAGACAAAGACAAACACACCAAACTACTAGCACCCACACCCATGCAACACGCTCCCCCACCTCTGGCCCTAGGTGCCCCATGACCTCAAACAAAAATCTGACCCAACTTTGGCTGAGACGTTGTGTTCTTGCCTGAAAGAATGCTTTGGGTGGTTCCACCTTGGTGGGTTACACGGTTTGTGGGTTATCCAAGGTTGGGTTTCTGTTTGCTTCTTTTCCTGGTGCATGGATTTGTCCTGTTATCTTGGTTATTAGCACTTCACCTGTAGGGTGGAAGGAATTGAACTTCAAGGGCAATTTCCATCTTCTAGCTGCATTTGGTGGAGAACCGTGAGCCGGTGTCAGGTTGGGAACATCTGCTTATCAGGGTTTCTACTTGGATTCATCAAAAGATGGTTGCTCTGACATGATGAAGGGCTGTTTCATAAACCAGCACAGCTTTGATAAGGATATTTCCAGTTCCACATACCTGATTTCTGACTTCTCAAACTTGTATGCCAGAGTCAACCAAGCAGATTCCTTGGCCCTGCCCTTGAGATTCAATTTCCAGGGAATTTTGCATTCAGCAAACTGTCCCCAGATTCTTCTGATTCAGATTAAGTTGGGGGGCCACCCAGAAGCACTGTCCTCAGAGTTTATACTTTGCCGTTCAGGTACCGGCCCAGCCTTCTCTGTGGTTAAGTACATGGCAATTAACAAGGTGTAATTACAGTGTGTGCGGTTTCCAAGGCAACAGACATTCTGTCACTCCTGCTGAGGCTGGGAAGATTGAAAGGGACCACAGGGAGGCCACAGGAATGGTGTGGCCTCCAGATTAATGTCATTGAGGTGCTTTGTGACCCGTCCAAGGGGCCCTGCTTCAGGGCAGCAGCATTAATGAAAGTAAAAAATTAGCAAATTAGAAGCCAGGGAGCCAATGGACCACTTCTGGAGGTGGCAACAAAGACCTCAAGAGTAATGGTCCAGCCATTCAGTTGCCTGCATTTCCTACCCTGCCCCCCACCATGCCATCTGTTTCCTCAGATCAGTTTAGTCCAGAATAAAGATGGTGGACGAACATGATGACCTTGAAAGGCTTTTGAAAGGTAATGATCAACTGTGGTCAACACCTGACCATCGTTCCTTAGTCCTCAAATAGACGGGCCTCTTTATGTTCCCTGTTCTCACTTTGTAAGCTGAGGCTTGACGTTACATTTCTTGAGTGCTTTCCAGGTGATGAGAACTTGCACATAGATTTTTCTGTCATTTTTGACCTAAACATACACTTTCCAGGTTTCAAGATGGAAGAGATCAAGTTCATGCCATGTTTTAGCCCAGGAGTTTACTTTCTGGTTTTAGTTTTAAAGCTGTAGGGCAGTGGAAAAGGCATTTACCCATCAGTCCAACTTTGGTTCTGAATTTTATCATACAGAGGTGTGGGGAATGCAAACAGGTTTCTTCACTCTGAGATTCCATCTCTTCCTCTGGAAAATGAGGGGCTCCGACTAGATCTATAGTCTTACCTTTTGAAGGGCGAAATGCCTTTGCAGAATCTGATGAAAATAGGAACTTTCTTCCCAGAAAAAAGTACAGGGACTTTGCTGGTGGTCCAGTGATGAAGACTCTGCAATCCCAATGCAGGGGCCTGAGTTCGATCCCCTAGTCAGGGAACTAGATCCTGCAGGATTCATCTAAGACCCGCCACAGCCAAAAAAAAAATACAGATATACTGTCATTCCAAAAATTTACCTTCATTTTCTAAAGGCACCACAGATCCCTTTTAAATGAGTTGGTTTCTTAAGACTTTTCCAGCTCTGGATTGGAATCATTGGGTCCCACGAGGACCTGGGGAGAGTCTTTCACTGTTTTGAGTGGCTTCCTGAGGAATGAGGTATTTGATGAGGGAGGTTTTGTTGTTTCTTGCATTTTTCCCTCATTGCCCTGTGCATCTACGAGGGGGAAAAAAACACACTGAGAAAAATAAATAGGGAATGAATGGCATCTGGAATATGAGCTGTGCTTCAGTATGCTTCACTCTTGTGGCCCTTTCAGAGGAGGTGGAGGCTATAACTGTACTGTGAAGGGGATGGAGAGGAGGGAGTTAGGCACTGAATTTTGTGCAGTGACAGGCCAGCCTTTACTTAAGCTTGTTCTTCTTTGAATGAGGAGTTGGAAGAAAATGAAAAGTTTCAGTTAACTTGAAAATGTTGGACGCTTCAAAGGAGTATCACAAATGGGAAGAACATAACATTCTGTACCACTTCCCAGCCCTTAACCCTGACCACCCTCCTAACTTAAACCCAGACGCTTATCCGTGGCCCAAAGTCCTAGTCCAGCTGGGAGGGAGTCACTTTAGTGTTTGTTTGGAAAACTTGAAGTGTGTATCTGAGTTGCTCAGTCATGTCTGATTGTTTGTGACCCCATGGACTGTAGTCCACCAGGCTCCTCTGTCCATGGGATTCTCCAGGCAAGAATACTGGAGTGAGTTGCCATTCCCTTCTCTGTGGGATCTTTCCAACTGAGCGATCAAACCTGGGTCCCCTGTATTATAGGTGGATTCTTTACCATCTGAGCCAGGAGACCTTGATACTTAATTTCTTTTTTTCTCTCTGGCTAGGTGCTGAAGGTGTCCTCTAGAGCTGTGGAGGGCTGAATGGACTAAAGATGAAGAGCTTGAAGGCCAAGTTCAGGAAGAGTGATGTAAGTACTTGTGACTCACGTCTGGCTGCAGAAACACCCTCCCTTGGACCTTGATAAGGTGCTGGGTTAATCAACTACAGAAGTCAGAAGTGCTCTGGGGCCCGCTCAGCGTGGCTTTTGTGAATGACGTGTTCTTGCTGTTTGTGTATATAGCTTCTAAAAATGACTTTTTTTTTTTTTTAATTCTGATGTCTGTGCCTTGTAGAGAAAGGAACAGTTAAATTAAACATCTTAACAAAAAGAGTCAAATACCTCAGCATTTCTAAATCCCTCCAAATCTGACTCAGAATGTCATTTTTAGAGAGTGGTTTTAAGGAATTATGTGTTAGCGTGGTTCATCTTGGGTGTTTAGGAAACTTAAATTCTGTTAAGGCTTTTATGGTGAAACAGCAATATCTATTGCCGCCTGCACCTTTATTTCCCCTTAATTCCTGGAGTTCTTCCTCATTTCTTATTCATCATACAAGCGTTTGGATTGGAGGAACCAGTGATGATGCCTGAATTATGAGACAAAGTCTCCCAGAGGAGAAAATGGAGAAAAAGAACACAGCAGTGGGATTATATGTGATGCTATTGTAACAGAAGGTCAGCTCATAAACTCTGCTGAGGCTCCAGTCTTGTGCTAGCTGCTCCAGATACTTGGAGCAGAGTGGTTGAAGGGGAGAAATACATGGAAAGATGTTTGATGGATGTCAGCGATGTCACCCTCCTAATGGGTTTGCTTGGCTGTCATTTAACGTTGGGTAATTAAAAGTAAACCTGGATTTTATTGCTTTGCTGTGAATTATATGACAGCTTGGCACAACCACATTTTTGCAATAAGTGGAGACCATGTCTTACGGCTAACACGTCACACATGCAGACACACATACCTCCCCTTGGCTGAAGCTTATCTCCTGAGGCTACATCATGACATGTAACTTACTGCCCTGATAAGGCCCAGACTGGAGGAGGTGCTTGTGGAATGATTGCAGAATCTTGTTATGCTGAAAGGAAGTTTGAGCTCTAAGGAGAAAGGGTTTTTTAGGAAAAAGCGGACTTCGCCTCCTCATTCTTCAGGTAAGTTAACTAAGACTCAGAGAATGTCACTTGGCCGAAGTTGTCCAGGTAACCTTTGGCTGGAGTGACAACGTTGGTCATCTGACTTCGTTGACCTCTTGCCCCTGCCACTCCGCTAAGAAAACTTCCTTCAATCTTCTCGTTTGTTGGCCAAGTGATGCGACAGTCTCTAGATCTCAATGGACTTTCAGTTAATAAGGAAAAGGCACTTAAATGGAAAATGTTGTCCAGCCAGGCCGATTCGGGTTTGTAACTTGTGTGACCAGGTTCACAAATACCTTTTCCATTCCAATGGACAGCTTCCATTTGTACAAGCTAAAATTGTTTTAGCAAAATTTAATCAGTCTAGATTTCCATGATATATGAACAGGGGCAAGGGGGAAATAATAGGAGCATACACTTTAGGTTTATAAACTGGTGGCTGTAGGGAGAGTATTGCTGGAATCTAGTTTTTAAATAAAAACTGAAATATTTCCATTATTTAGGGGGAAAAAGTCACAGTAATAACACTATTAAAAGCTTCTGGAATTTGGCAGTTGAAAAGCTATGATTTTGGCAGTTAGCGCAAAGGGAAGAAATGTTAGAAGAGCAAGCTTGGGAGAGGAGAGCAAAAGAAATTCGTATTATGGGGCCAGATGGTATCAGATGGCTCCCCAATTTCACCCCAAATTGCTTCCCAAAGCATCATCTCTCCACTGCAAGATGGAGGGAATAAAAGCAGAAAAGAAAAACGTTTCAAACCCCAGCTTGTTAATCAGCCGCAGGTTAGTAAAAGCTAACCATTATGAAATATTTACTTTAAGTCAAGTGCTGTGCCAAGCTCATTATGTGAGCTTTGTTTAATCTTGCTGCAACCCTTATGTGGTAGGTATTACTGGCAGGCTCATTTTCCAGATGAAAAAACTGAGACCCAGGGAGCTCCAGTCCCTTACCTGGGCCTGAGTTCTTCTAGCTCAAAGTTGTATAGTCAGTGTTTGTGCCCAAGTAGCCTGATTCCAGACCCCAGGTTTTCCGAAAGAGGAAATGTGGATGCAGGTCTGATTTTATGAGACAGCAGTCCGGGCAGTAGCTTGGGAAAGCAACTTCGGGCCTGGGTCTGTGGCCTTGGGCAAGTCTGTTCCCTGTCCTGAACCCCCAGGCTCCTCAGCTGAAAACTGAAGGTAGTGTTACCTCATGAAGTTGTGAAGGTTAAGTGTTCTCACACCTGTAAGGCACACGTTTTAGGCCTGGCATTCTGGAGATTCTTGGTACATCTTTCTACCTCTTTCTTAATCACAGACACCCATGCTGGAGTTGAGAGGACTTCAGCTTATGGTTGGCAGGCAGGTTCAGACTCACCACAAGCTTTACTTGGGAAGGTGACTACCTCCTGCTTGGGCATTGTAAATGGTCTTCAGAGCACGGACCTGGGTGGTGAGGGCCTTCTCTCTCTAACAACATGTATTTCTCCCTTTAAGCAGTAGATTTTAGATGAAAATGATATCGGCATGATTGTAAAACAAAAGCAGCAGCTTGTTCTCTCTTATTCTCTGTGTGACCACTGGGAATTTTTACTTGTGTCTAAAATTTCAACTAGTCAAATAGGACAGACTGCAAAGTGATATTTTTGTTGGTGCAAACTTTATTTCATGTGTGACATCTTTTACTGACTTCTGAATATTTTTAAAATTGAAAATTATTATTAAAAAAATAAAGAGGGATATTCACTACTGCTGACCTTCCTTTGAAAAGTAATTGGAGGTGAAATGTAAATTGTCATATAAAAGTGTTTTAAAAGGCAAAAAAAAAGTGAAAGTCTCTCAGTTGTGTCCGACTCTTTGGGACCCCATGGACTATGCAGTCCATGGAATTCTCCAGGCCAGAATACTGTAGTGGGTTGCCTTTCTCTTCTCCAGGGATCTTCCCAACCCAGGTCTCCCAACCCACATTGCAGGTAGATTCTTTACCAGCTGAGCCACCAGGGAAGCCCAGGAATACTGGAGTGGGTAGCCGATCCCTTCTCCAGTGGATCTTCCCAACCCAGGAATTGAACAGGGTCTCTTGCATTGCAGATGGATTCTTTACCAACTGAGCTATCAGGAAAGTAAAAAAAAAGAAAATTATTATGTAGAAATTGCTAATTGAAAGTAAAGAATGAGTCAATAATATAATTATGGTTTATTTTAAAAAAGCAAACACAATGAGAAGTAGGCAGAAAAGTGTATGTGGTCTGGAGGGCAAAATAATCTGCAACTAAGTTGCTGTCTCTCAGGAGGGATATAGAACTGGGATTGGGTTGGGGGGTGAGGGTGGTGGGGTAGGGAGGATTTTGCTTTTCACCGGGTGCTTTAGGCTTTCATTTTTGGTATATGTGTATGCATCCCCATGTGTCACTTGTTACAAGAAAAACAAGTTCTAAACTGTTTACATTCAGTTCACTGAGCCAAACTGTAATCTTTACCCAAAGTGAGTGGTCTCTCTTAGAGAATAACCCTAAACCTTCACCCATCAAATTTGCCTGCTAGTCTTTGTGGGAGGCTGAAAGAAGGATAAAGAAAGGGCCCTTTGTGTTTCTGGGGGGTAGGAGGAAGAGGGACAGCAGATCATGTTCATGCTCTCGTAAAGAGAAGGCAGGTAACCCGCGGGCATGATCACATTTCAGCCAGCCCGTGTCTGGGAGGTCTGCAGCCAAATGAGTTTGAGACCATTGAGGGCAAAACCCAGGAGTGAGAAAGGATAAGTGTGGCCCAGAAGAGCCCCCGTGGACGCCTTTAAGGTCATTGTGCTGCACTAGGACCATCAGGCAGAGATTTCTTCCTAGCATCCTTTCCAGAATGCTTGATTCAAGCGGCTGAGTTTCTGTGCATGACCTAAGGGGGGAGGACCTAGCCTGTTTCTTTGGGCTGTGGTTAGATACTGTCCTTGTCTAGTGGCTTCCATTCCTAAACTTAATAGGGAGCCTGCAGGTAACCCACAGAGGCCAAAGAAAGTCATGGGGCTTAACAGATGTTCCCCCTAATGTGGGTGACGTTTTCCGATTCCTGTTTCTAAATTGATTTGGTCATCTTTGAACTGGGGTTAGATACTGGAAGGGATATTGGAGAAATATGCGGGATGCTGGTTGTCTTGAAGAAACTAAAAAACCCACATCAGAGGAGAAAAACTACACACAGGCAATAATTAAGACAGAATGCAAATCCTGTAGAATATAGATATTAATAGGCTATCCAGGATAATATAACCAGTCATTAAATTAGGAGACCTGAATCATGAAAGCTGTAAGCTTTCAGAGAGGAGTGAATCGCTGGAAATGGGAAAATTGGTAGGAGGTTTATGGAGCTGAAGCTTCTTCTAGGCCTCAGGGAGGCACAGGATTGGAAGGATGGTTCGGAGAGGAGGAGAGGTTAATGATGGCGAGCAAGTTGTGAGGCACAGTGGGTAGACTCACTTTCCAAAAACAGCCCTTGACCCACAACAGTGACACTTAAGGAGCCCAAGAGAATGCCCATGGCATGGCTCTGAGTCTTTTCATAAGAACACTGTAAACTTTTCATTCTAGTCTAAAAAATGGATGTACTTGACTTTTTATGCTTATAAAGTAAGTACAGGGTTCTAAATCATCATTATTTATTTCTTTTATGACTAGTTTGAAAGTAGCTTCTTTACCTCTTTAAATATTTGCAGCAACCAGTACGTGGTTCCACTTGGAAAAATGAGCTGTCATCATGAGAAATGAAGCCAAGAAGGTTGGGATTTCCCTTTGCTAATAAAATGCTCAGGCTTCTGGAATTTCTTTGTAAATGCCAATTTTTAGTGCCTTGAGTGAAATGGGTGGAGGTTGAGGGATGTGAAACAAGGGTTGAAAGATCTTTGTAACAAATCTTGAGAACTGCCTCTCCAACGTGATGGAGGCCTTCAGAGTTCACTTTGTGGGTGTGTGTTTAATTTTATGAAAGATTTGTTCCCAATTATGTTTTCCACTGTAACAGGGAAGCAGTGGACATTCCATTTAGGGGGAAAAAAAAGGCATCCAGTTTGAAATGGCTGTGTCCATGAGAGATTAAATTAATGGTATTTCTTTATGGAGCAGCTACTAATGATGGCAGCTTTCAGCCAAAGAATGCACACACCCCATGAATCTTGAGGAACCAGACACATCCTGCTTAGACAGGAGTTTGAATTTGTTGCCTGTTGAGAGAGTGGCTCTTGTGAAGGTCGATAATCGGCATCTCTGCCAAGGTATTTTTTTCAAGTTTTTAGTTGTTTATACTAAGTTTTTACACATGCCCATGCCTCCCTCCCCCACCTCACATGCAAAAAAAAAAAAAAGAGCTTTTAAAATCTGAGCCTCTTTTGACAGAGGAACCTTGGCTAAATCTATTGTAAAGCTTAGCCTCTTTTTTTCCCCCATAGATATAATTTAAAAATACATCAGAGGTGACCATTTGGGGAAGAGGCCTGAGTCTCTTGTAAACTTGTGCAGAGAATGTGTCATGCTACATAGTTTCCAGGTCCTGTCAGCCCATCTTAGTGAGGAATCTGCTGCTGCCTGGTTTTACCTTGTATTAATTTCCTGGGGTGGGGGTGGGGAGAGTGAAAGTCTATCCCTCAGTCTTTTGCAACCCCATGGACTGCAGCCCGCCAGGCTCCTCTGTCCATGGGATTTTGCAGACAAGAATACTGGAGTGGGTTGCCATTCCCTACTCCAGGGGATCTTCCGGACCATGGGATCGAACTCCTGTTTCCAGCATAACAGGTGGATTCTTTACCACTGAGCCACAAGGGAAACCCATTAGTTACCTAGACTTGCTGTGAACATGCCTTGAGTGGCTTATACAACAGTAGTGTATTAGCTCACAGGTCTGGTGACCAGGAGTTTGAGATCAAGGATGTTGGTGGCCTCCCTCCTGAAGGAGGCCACCACTGTGAAGGTGAATCTGATCCGTGTCTCTCTCAGCTTTGTTTGGTGGTTTGCTGACAGTCATTGAGATGCATCACCTTGATGTCTATGTTCATCTTCACATGGCGATCGCTCTACATGTCTCTGTCTTCAAATTCTCCTTTTCATAAGAAAACCAGCCTTATTGGATTAGGGCTCACCCTAAGGGCCTTGTTTTAACCTGAGGACCTTTGTAAAGACGCTATCTCCAGATCAGGTCATATTCTGAGTACTTAAGACTTCAACTGATCAATTTTGCAGAGTGTGTGTCAGACGTGGGGCTCACAGTTCAACCCCAAACATGCCTCCATCCTTTTCTGTCCTAGAATAGATTCTCCAAAGCCCTGGCACCCCCAACTGAGCACGTGTGCTCATAAACTTTAGCTTCACAGTTTCTTCATCTTTTGGACTGTATATTTTCAGTGTCTAATAAAGTGAGGCTGGAGTATCACAGCTTTTTAATGGGTGTTTGTGCCTAATTTTGTTGTTCAGTTGCTAAGTCATTTCCGACTCTTGGCGATTTCATGGACTGCATCGTGCCAGGCTCCTCTGTCCTCCACTGTCTCCTGGAGTTTGCACAAATTCATGTTTACTGAGTCAGTGATGCTACCTAACCATTTCATTCTCTGCTGCCCCCTTCTTTTGCCTTCAATCTTTCACAGCACTGGGATCTTTTCCAATGAGTTGACTCTTTGGATCAGGTGGCCATGTCTTCTGGATGGTCATATCTCTTGGCCTTCCTTACTGTCCATGGAGTTCTCTAGGCAAGAATACTGGAGGGGTTTGCCATTCCCTCCTCCAGTGGACCACGTTTTGTCAGAATTCATCACTGTGACCTGTCTGTCTTGCATGGTCCTGCATAGCATTGCTTATAGCTTCACTGAGTTGCACAGCCCCTTTGCCATGACAATACTGTGATCCATGAAGGGGCAGCACCTAAACATAATGTTAATCACAAGGATAAGCACAATCACACGAGTAAACATGTATTGATCACTGACCTACTACAAGAGAAATTAGGAGAAGAGTTCTCATTGATTGAATGCTTGCCATGTGCCAGGCACTGTACCAAAACCCTTCATGTGTAATGCTTACAAAATTGTATCCAACGAAGACCATTGCTGTAATAGCAATTTACAGAGAGAAGTTAAAGTTGAGAGAAGTTAAGTAACTTGGATAAAGTTGCACGCTTGATAAATGGCAGAGAGATCTTAATCCCGGTTTCTCTTGATGCCAGAGTAATAGCTATGCACAGTTGTTGACACGGAATTCCCTTTCTTAAGTTTCAAAGCTGCAGACTGCAGAAAGTGAATTTTGCTCCAATGCTCTAAGCAATAAAGACCCATGGATTGATTTTGTCATTGTCAGCGCTCTCCACCGATGGTGGCAAAGCTCACCAATAGTGTCATTCCCCGGGCAGAGGAGGCTCTGGGTTGCTTTGTGGGAGGCAGATGCACTTGAAACTGAACTTTTGAAGCAAGAGAGGACAGATGCTGCTACTTTTTGCTCTTCCTCTATAGTTCAGAAAATTCTAATTCTAAATGAAAGCCCCATTACTGGCTAACTAGACCATAGCCTCATTCTAGTTGTTGTTCAGTCGCCCAGTCGTATCCGACTCTTTGAGACCCCATGGACTGCAGCATGCCAGACCTGCCTGTCCTTCACCATCTCCTGAAGTTTGCCCAAGTTCATGTCCATTGCATTGGTGATACCATCTAGCCATCTCATCCTCTGATGCCCTCTTCTCTTTCTGCCCTCAATCTTTCCCAGCAACAGGGCCTTTTCCAATGGGTCAGGTGTTCACATCAGATGACCAAAATACTGGAGCTTCAGCATCAGTCCTTCCAATAAGCATTCAATACTCTTAAAATCGACTGGTTTGATCTCCTTGCTGTCCAAGAGACTCTCAGGAGTCTTCTCCAGCACCATTGTTCGAAGGCATCAATTCTTTGGTGCACTGCCTTCTTTACAGTCCAGTTCTCACAACTGTACATGATCACTGTGAAATGTACATTGACTATACAGATCCAGAAAAACATCATTTCTGCTTTATTGACTATGCCAAAGCCTTTGACTTTGTGGATCACCACAAACTGTGGAAAATTCTTAAAGAGATGGGAATACCAGACCCCCTGACCTGCCTCCTGAGAAATCTGTATGCAGATCAAGAAGCAACAGTTAGAATTGGACATGGAACAACAGACTGTTTCCAAATTGGGAAAGGAGTACATCAAGGCTGTATATTGTCACCATTCTTATTTAACTTATATGCAGAGTACATCATGAGAAACACTGGGCTGGATGAAGCACAAGCTGGAATCAAGATTGCCGGGAGAAATATCAGTAACCTCAGATATGCAGATGACACCACCCTTATGGCAGAAAGTGAAGAGGAACTAAAAAGCCTCCTGATGAAAGTGAAAGAGGAAAGTGAAAAAGTTGGCTTAAAGCTCAACATTCAGAAAACTAAGATCATGGCATCTGGTCCTATCACTTCATGGCAAATAGATGGGGAAACAGTGGAAACAGTGACATATTTTATTTTGGGGGGCTTCAAAATCACTGCAGATGGTGATTGCAGCCATGAAATTAAAAGATGCTTACTCCTTGGAAGGAAAGTTATGATCAACTTAGACAGCATATTAAAAAGCAGAGACATTACTTTGCCGAAAAAGGTCTGTCTAGTCAGAGCTATGATTTTTCCAGTAGTCATGTATGGATGTGAGAGTTGGTCTATAAAGAAGGTTGAGTGCCGAAGAATTGATGCTTTTGAAGTGTGGTGTTGGAGAAGACTCTTGAGAGTCCCTTGGACTGCAAGGAGATCCAACCAGTTCATCCTAAAGGAAATCAGTCCTGAATATTCATTGTAAGAACTGAAGCTGAAACTGCGATACTTTGGCCACCTGACGCGAAGAACTGACTCATTGGAAAAGACCCTGATGCTGAGAAAGGTTGAAGGTGGGAGGGGAAGGGGACGGCAGAGGATGAGATGGTTGGATGGCATCACCTACTCAATGGACATGAGTTTTAGTAAACTCTGGGAGTTGGTGATGGACAAGGAGGCCTGGCATGCTGCATTCCATGGGGTCACAAAGAGTCGGACACGACTGAGCAACTGAACTGATACAGATCTTTATTGGCAGAGTAATGTCTCTGCTTTTCAACACAGTCTTGGTTTGTCAAAGTATTAGAACTTGTAAACAGTATACCTGAAGAACTGTGGATGGAATTCTATAATATTGTACAGGAGGAAGCAAACAAAAACATTCCAAAGAAAAAGAAAAGCAAGAAGGAAAAATGGTTATCATTCTAGTTACCCCAGACCATAATTGCAGGAATTCTTGGTTAAACCTGATATCACTCCAGCTGTAGCTGGAAACTGATATGAAACTCAGAAGCTGGCCCCTAAACTTGGGGAAATCTGATCGTCTGCACAAGCAGAAAATCATCTAAGTTATTACCTCTTATCTCTTTATTCTGAAATTACCTAATCATTTTGAACTATCGCTGACTTAGGTGTTTTTTGCTTGACAAATTCTCATATGTAATTTTTCTTTTGAAGTGGAGTAGGAGTTGCTTCTGAATTCATTCCGTGGAGATTTTTCAGTTGAGTTTCTTTCCATAGATCTCTGCCATAGGAGGTGGTTCTTTGCATTTCTGTGGCAGCAGGTGTCAGCATGAGTTGAAGGTGCAGTGTCTATTAAGATGACATTAGTGACAAGCATTGACTTTCCTTTCGAGTCCCCACCTCCCTTTAAACAAGGAAAGTCAGTTATGTTCTGATTGACTTGGTTTTCCAATTATTAGTTGTTACCATGTGAAATTAATTTCACTTTTTAAGAAGCACTGCCTAAAAGGATTTCATTTTCTATCTTCTCAGGAGGCTGAAGGACATGGTATCTCCCGCCCTCCTTCTTCTTGGGCTGTCCAGTGGGCTGACTGACCAGGAGGTGCAGAGATTTATAATGTGGGAAAAGGACAAAAAAGTCTGAGGAACCACATGTTCTCCTGGGATGGGTTTATTTTGAAATGTATTTTTCAATGCTGAGAATGTTTCTATGGTAATTTTTCAAACTTGGGCTGTGATTTTGGAGGTTTCTTTATTTTTCCATGAGAGTCAGCGTCCATGCTTTAAAGGGTTGTTTCATAACTGAGAAGCTGCAGGGTCCTTCTGGGAGACCCCAGAGGACATATTTATTATGATATGGGGTAAGCTGTGATAACAAGATACATGAAATTGAATAGATAGAACTGTTTCCTTGAGTAAACATTTCCAACACTCCAGAGCCAGCAGGACAGTTTTGCTTCATGGACTCATCCAGGGACCCAGGTTCCTCTATAATGTCCTTCTGCTGCCCTCTCGAGCTGTGCTGTGTGTTGCAGTAGGCGTTCCTGCATGTGGCTCTTGAGCACTTGAAATGTGGCTAGTCCAAATGGAGGTATTCCACCAATGTGAGATATCCACCAGATTTCAAAGATTTAGTACCGAATAATAAATGTGTCAAATACCTTAATAATAATATTTATTATTGCACACTGAAATGCTAATAGTCCAGACGGAATGAATTAAATAAACTTAAAATTCACTCCCCTTGTTCCCTCTTATTTAATATGGCTCCTAGAAACTTTAAAATGACTTATATCTTACTAATTCCTTTGCACAGTGCTGGTCTAGGCTGTTGATGGTGCATATTCTGTATGTGAGAACCAGAAAGAGGAAGAATGAACCCCAAGCATCTCTTTTTTAAAAAAAAAACAAACAGGTCTTAGTTGTAGCATGTGGGATCTTAGTTTCCTGACCAGGAGTGGCATCTAGGTCCTCTGCATTGGGAGCATGGAGTCTTAGCCACTGAACCATCAGGGAAGTCTGGTAGCATCTTTTTTTAAAGGATGTGATCCTGAAGTCACACAAGTCATTCTCCCCTCACATGGAACTTATTGGAACTTAATCACATACCCCTACCTAGCTACAAGGGAGGAATTCTGAGAGGAAACGGTCTTTCCAGATGGCAGCCATGAAACCAGGGACACCTCAAGGGATAGGAGGAATGGGTCCTGGAGGAGATTAACTCAGTGATCTGGGTTGAATTGCTACCCATCCCCCAAAAGATATATTGAAGTCACATACTGAGGTCCTCTAGGACCTTGTTTGAAAATTGGATCTTAATAGAGGTAATTAAGTTAGAATGAAGTTATTAAGATGAGTGCTAATCCAACATAACTGATGTCCTTATGAAAAGTGGACGCTTGGACACACACCTGGGCAGAGGGAAGACTATGTGTAGAAACAGCAAAAACACCACATGGAGATGAAGGCAGAGAACTGTGTGATGCACCTATAAGCCAAGGAAAGACCAAAGATTGTCTTCAGACCCCTAGAAGTAAGGAGAGAGGTGTGAAATAGATTTACCCTTAGGAGGAAACAGCCCTCCCAACACCTTGAGCTTAAGCTTCTAGCCTCAAGAACTGGGAGACAATACATTTTTGTTGTTTTAATCAACCCAGTTAGTGGTATTTTATGGTGGCAGCCCTGGAAAACCATTACACATGGCCACAGGCAGTTTCCACAGTGAGTTTCATCTGAGAGAGTTAGGTGGTAAAGGTGTGTCGTATGTTCTTCCTTTTGGTTGCTGTTATCCCAGTAGTGAACATTGGTTGCCCATTTGTCCAATTCTCCATTGTTCTGTTGGTGGCCATGCTGTTCACGTGACGTGAAATGCTTTTTCCATGTTTGAAATGGAAACTGCTCCTAAGTGTCACCAACTGGTGACATTAGGTTGTCAATCAGGCTTTTCCTTCTTGTCCAGTAATAGGCTGGGTTTGATAAGAAGTGGGATTAAAAGGACCTGTGTTAAGTATACCACACAGTCATCATTCTGAGATGGTTTGCAGCAATGGGAACTGTCCTGACCTGATCCTACACCTTCACAGGGAAGTTTGGGAGTGATGTCAGCCTACAATTATACATTTTAAACTTAGTTGTAGGTTACACTAAAGTGCATACATTCATTTGGTCAGTATGCAATCTATGAAATTGTGAAACATGAGGATTCTTAATTATATCAGTTTCATTTGAACATATATGCCTGTTTGACATACTTTCAAGCTGAGGCTTAGAATTCTGAGCAAAACATTAGATTTGTTGTAAAAAGAACTTAAAATAGTGGCATTTTCCACTTCTCAGTCATGTAGCTTTATTACTATAACCTGATGTAATATTAATTTTTTTTTACCCTCATTCCCCTTTTCATTCATAGTTTACTATTGATTCTTTTCTACCAGTGTTGCTTGCAAAGTCTTGTCATTCTCTTTGTGAGCTTGGACTGTTGAATATTTGAACCCAAATGCAAGACACTATATTTATCCTAGTTAAGTTTTATTTTCTTAGTTAAGTTTGTGCAGTAATTCTGTTGCTCTGGTTTTTGCGTTAAGTTCTAACTCTTACCATAATCACATTGTCATCCATCTTATGCTCAGCCACTCAGTCATGTCTGACTCTTTGCAACCCCATGGATTGCAGCTGGCCAGGCTCCTCTGCCCATGGGATTTTCCTGGCAAGAATACTGGAGTGGGTTGCCATGCCCTCCTCTAGGGGATCTTCCCGACTCCAGGATCAAACCTGCATCTCCTGTGTCTCCTGCATTGTAGGTGGATTCTTTGCCACTGAGCCACCTGGGAATCCCCAAAACTTAGTAGGCATTCCTATTTAATCTAAGTCATTAATGTATGGTACATCTAGCTCAGTCTTCAGATATGGCTATATAACCATACTCCAAAGAATAAATTAAGGCAATGTCCATTTGAAAGGATGTCAGTGGTTAATATGTATCACCTTGTCATATATTATATATATATGTATATATAATATACAAGCATGCTTCATTTTATTGTGCTTTTCAGATATTGTTTATTTTTCCTAAGAAAATTGAAGGTTTATGGCAGCGCTGCATCGAGCAAGTCTTTTGGCACCATTTTTCCAACATCATTTGCTTACTTCATTTCTCTGTGTCATACTTCGGTAATTCTTACAATATTTCAAACCTTTTCATTATTGTTACATTTGTTGTCATGATCTGTGATCTTTTATAATGCCGTTGTAATTGTTTTTTGTTTTATAATTTTTGACTGTTATGCACATTGTTTATTTAGACATAATTCTATCACATACTTAATAGACTATAGTGTAAACATGACTTTTATATGTACTGGGAAACCAAAAAGTTCCTGACTTGCTTTATGGCAATATTTGCTTTATTACAGTGGTCTGTAACTGAACCCATACTATCTCTGATGTACACCTGTATATAATTATTAGCATCCTTTCAAATGGGCAGTGCCTTAATTCACATTCTTTGGGGTCTGGTTACAGCTGACCCATTATACTATTTCTCAACCCTGTTTATCTTGTCCCAGTTTTATCCTTTACTATTTATGCAATATTGGACAGTTACATAATCTCTCATCTTTGATTTTCTCATCTGTAAACCAGGGTGATGCCAGCACCTTCCAGCATCATTGTGAGGAATAGGATAAAGTGTGGCACACAGTAAGTTTTCAGTAAATACTACCCAATGATACCTGTTAACCCTGTTGCCTTGCCTGGTGCCTGGCATTAATAGGTCTTCAGTAGTGTGTGATGCATGAATGGTCTCGAAGTTTACTGTCTAGTTGAGTTACTGTGATTGACATGCATGAAACAGGTACAGCAACAGAAGGCTTGCGTCATTAAAAACAAAACCAGGAGCCCTGATGATAAATACTGTAAAAGTTAAGGGAGGGCTTCATTGGAAAGGGTGAGTTTGGAGTTGGGCCTTCTTGACTGGTAGGTTAGGATTAAGAGAGGAAGTCAGTACTGGTGAGGGGTTGTCCAGAGGAGAGATCAACAAGAGGGAGATGAACCGAATAACTGAGTTTAGGTGGGAGGGATGGACTTCTGCACAGCATCGGAAACTAAAGGTGGGTGGTGTTGATAAAGTTGCAGAATGAGGGTTGAAGATGATTGCATTTGGGGTGGTAGGATGGTTTAGGTTTTTGAGAGACTAATGGGAGGAAAGGGCCAGGACTCTAGGGCTGAGGCTCCGGTGGTGGCTGCTGTGGGGAGGGAAGGGATATGGTACCTTGAGTGGGTGTGAGACCAAGAGCAGAGAAGAAGATTCCTGTTGCACCACACCCTGCCCTGGGCACGCCAGCCAAGGGAGGGTACTCCCCATCTCCTGAGAAATCTGGCGTGGGCTGTTATCACACTTGCCTTTTACTAAGCAGCTTTGTGGGAAACTTCAAGAGGTTTAGAAAAAAAAAAGTGAGAATCTCCCTGATTAAAAAAGAATGTTTGGAGAACATTAACATTCAAATGCACTGCTCTGCCAGGCATTGTTCTAAACAACAAATTGTAATCTTCTTCTTGTCTCTGTTAGAGGAGTATCTTTCTTATCCCCATTTTACAGATGAGAAAGCTGTGACACAGTAACTCACTGTGTTAGATTGCTAGCATGGTTGTAACAAGTAGTATAAATGGAGTGGCTTAAATAACAGAGATATATTGTTTCGTATTCTGGACAGCAGGAGTCTGAGATCAAGGTGTCAGCAGGATGGAGGGCCATGAGGAAGAATGTGTTGCCTGCACCTCTCCTCGCTTCTGCTGGTTTGCTGGCGATGTTTGGCGTTTCCTTGGCTTATGCGTGCATATCCCAGATCTCTGCCTTCATTTTCATACATATCTCTGTGTGTGGGTCTCTGTCCAAATTTCCCTTTTTCATGAGGACACCAGTATTATTGGATTAGAGGCCCACCTTTCTTCAGAATGACTTCATCTTAGCTAATTACACCTGTCACCACCCTATTTCTAAATAAGGTAATGGGGGTGAGGACATGAACATGTGAATTACAGGAGGACACAATTCAACATAGCACCTGTCCAAATCAGAAAGGTGCAGCAGGAACCAAGATTGGTGCCTGGGGACTCTGGCCCCACAAGCCACGCCCTCCCCCACAAGCCACGCCTTCCCCACTAGCCACGCCCCACACCATGCCTCCCCACGCCACACCTTCCCCCATAAGCCACGCCTTCCCCACAGTGTCTGTAGTCGCTGCTGTGCACAGGTGTTGGCTGGCGGAGCTACAAAATATTCCAGCCAGCCAAGTAAAGTCCTGAGATTGGATTTCGAATTCTTCTTTCCATAGTACAATGGCAACTGACCAGTGATAATTATGGATAAACTATGACCAAAACACGTTCTGGTAAAGCTCTGTAGCTGGATTCCCACTGATGGGTCTGAAATCCTTTGGTGTCAGAGATAAGCGGGGGCGGAGAACATGGAAAGCAAAGCAAAGTAGTTAGACCTGTTTCTGGAGGATCCAGGCCTACAGACACATTGGGACCTGCAACTTAAGGAATATTTGTACAGTTTTTTGTGTTGAAAACTACAAAGGGCGGGACTTAGGCCAGCCTGGCTGTGCCTTTGACTGTTAGGGGCACAGCTATCCCTGAGTGGTGGGTCTGGCCCTGGAAGGGGTCTCAGGGCATCAGCTGTGCCCCGTGAAGAGTTGGAAGATGGGTTGTTTGGTAAGGTCTGCTGAGTGTTCAGCAAGTCCCACAGTCATGGGACCCTGGTACTTTAGATTCCTGCCTTTTGGAGTGCATTTGGAAAGCGACTTCTGCCCTTCCCACACAGCGAACCATGGGAGGCAGGATGAGATCATCGTCCCTGCTCTGTCTGCAGCATCCGCCCAGCTCCCTTCTCCAAAGAGTGTGATGAATGAATGAATGAATGAATGAGAGCAGCATGGAAACACTGCTGTTTGTCACCAGGGCCACACACACACACACACCCCCACCCCCACCCCCGGCCCCATTTCTCTGGCTCCTGTTTGCTCAATATTTACTACTCTCCCCATGTCGACAGAAATAGATGGACAGAGGGATTTTCTGGGTGGGTTTCCTTCAGAGTGGCCTGAATGTCCTCTCGGCCTCTTCTGGTTGTGTTATATGACATTAACAAGCATCATCAGAGGGCCTGCCTTGTTATGTACAACCCAACTGGGTTTTGTACCCATGCTATAAAGTTATTTGGTGTCTGTAGTGCATTAGCTGAAGTGGTTGGAGAACCACGCCAAGACCAGTCACGAACTTGGATCTGATGTAGGCTAAATAACTAGCTTGCGTCCTATGGACAAAAATTATCTAAATTGAGACCCAGTTTACTGACTAGCTTCTGTGTCTCCTTGGTCATGAGAGAGCTGGAGTATTTGATTAGGAATATGGCCACTCGATACCAGAAAGAAAACAGTGCTTAGGTCATAGTTAAGATGGAGCAGCTATGCCAACCTCATTTAAAGGAAGCCATAATATCATTATTATTCATTTTTTAAAATGCATTTCTAAATCATTTCGCCAAAGTTGGTCAAAAAGAGTCCGTACATCTTGTTCCTCGCTACGGAAGCATTCTCTCAAATAGTCAAGCAAGTTCTCAGTCAGATAGAGGTCTCAGTTCATGGCTCCAGGTATAACATGGTGAATGTTACTTACCTGAGTCTTTGATAACTTTCAAGCCCATTGTGAGCCCTGTTCACACATTCATTTCTCTACTATAAACCTGTTTAATAAATAATACTATTGGGTTAGCCACTGTTAAGATTTTTGATCCACTTAAGGGAAGCTATGTAAAGGAACGAATCTAAAATATGGAATTTTTTTGTCATATTATTTACATTAATAAAAAATGGAGAGCAACCCATGTTTTGGAGGAGTATGCAAATAAATTATTTCATCCACAGAGAGGAGTGTTCTAGAGTTCTTACAAATACTAAGCTTAAAAAATTATGCAGCAACTGGGAAAGTGCATTTAATAAATTAAGTGGAGAGAGATTCAAGTTACAAAATTATATGACATTATAATTACAAACAGCAAGTGCATATGGTACATATCAACACTTAGAGGAATACTTAGGAAGGGTGAAAGGATGGGTGAAAATATTTAGCCTTAAGGATATTCACCCTGGTGATACTCTTAAATATATGAAAACTAGAAACCACTTTAGCATTATAGTAAAAAAAAATTGGCTGAGTACATTTTTTAGTACATATTACAAAGCCATTAAACATGTTGCAGAAATCTATTAGCGAAAGCTGTTTTGTATATTATTGAGAGATAACAGTAAGTTCTTAAACATACTTGTGATGGAAGATATGAACAAGGTAAGAGACTGCTAAGGACAGATCCAAGTTTTGTGGAAACTGAGGGTTATACAGAAGTATATGGAAACCCTCCTTAAAAAAATTTTTTTTTTTTTTACTTTACAAATTTTACAAAGATCAAAACAAACAAAAATATATGTACATACACTGGGAACACATTGCCAGACCTTGAAAGGGACTCATACAGGGAAGGGGTCCCTTAGGTTTAAGCTTCAGTAGCTTCTGGGTGTCTTGGTCTGCCTTTTTGCATCTTCTGACCTGAAAGTAGAAGGCGGCCAAGCCTGTGGCATTCAGTCCATCTCAGATTGCAGCAGTTATCTCCTAGGGGCCCTCTGCTGATACCATCGTAGGCCTAGTAAATTGCCCTACACAACAGGGTTCGTAAAAGGCTTTGTGGTGGTTCTTTTCTTCATTTCATTTAAGTACATTTATCTTTCTTTTAGTTTGGTCGGTCTCAAAGTGCATTGTCTGTACTATCCACTTAGCATTCCTGGGGAACTTGTTAGAGCTGCAAATTTGGGGCTACCTAACTAGAAACTCTGGGAGTGGATCCCAGCCAAACCCCCAACCTCAGGCTTTTCTGGTGCCAACTCAAGTTTGAGGTCTAGTCCTATAGCTGTCAACCCTCATTTTACATGATAACCACCCAGAAAGCTTTTGTAACTGCTGATTACTGGGACTCACCCCCAGAGATTCTTTGTCCTATGAGAGGGAAAAGAAATCCTTCACCACTGAAAGTGAAGGATTTATCGTTTATGGTGCTTACAACACAAATGGAGAGCTGTGTAGATGAACACTTCATTAGCGTACTTTGTCTTTCCTGAACTCTACAAGGGAATCAGTATCTGTAATTACTTGACTGGCTGAAGTGTTTTTGCACAGAATCCAGAGTTATCTCCTGAGAGTTAATTTCATTCATTAGTTAAGCCCAGTTTCTTGGACTTCCCTGTGAGTCCAATGGTAAAGACGCCACACTTCCAATGCAAGGGGTATGGGTTCAATCTCTGGTCAGGGAACTAAGATCCCACGTGCCAAATGATGCAACCAAAAAGTAAAAATTACAGAAAAAAAAAAAGCCCAGTTTCTCTGCACTTCACTTAATAGCTCTATTGCTGCTACTGCTAAGTCACGTCAGTCGTGTCCGACTCTGTGTGACCCCATAGACAGCAGCCCACCAGGCTCCCCTGTCCCTGGGATTCTCCAGGCAAGAACACTGGAGTGGGTTGCCATTTCCTTCTCCAATGCATGAAAGTGAAACGTGAAAGTGAAGTCGCTCAGTCATGTCCAACTCTTAGTGACCCCATGGACTGCAGCCTACCAGGCTCCTCCATCCTTGGGATTTTTCAGGCAAGAGTACTGGAGTGGGTTGCCATTGCCTTCTCCGTCACTTAATAGCTCTAGCCTCTCTGAACCTCTGATTCCTATTCAATAAAATAGGAATATGAGAAAAGTACCTCCCCCCACTAGGATAGTGTGAAGATTAAAAATAAGATAAAAGTGTTCAAGTTTTTCAGATCCCTTTTGCAAATACTTTCTAATTTGTCCCAAGTAATAAACTCATCTGTCAAATCTATTTTTAAAAAGTTTCTTCCATTTCTATATTCCATAAGCTGAATTTCAGGACAGTTTTGGATAATTGAAGGAATTATTTTTTTTCTCCTTATGGACTGACTTTTATTGCCCAGCTTTTATATTCCGTGGGCAGTTGGAGGGAGAAATGATTCCTGTGATGGTGGGACAGGGATGGTTGTTTGAGACCTACGTTGTCCCCTGCTGTAGCCCCTTGAAACGTGGCTGGGGTGGCTAAGGAATGGAATTGAAAATTTAAGGGAGCATTGCACTCCCTTAAATTTGCTTTTGTGGAAGCAATTTAGAGCCCTTCTCCCTTTTTCTCATGATGTATGCCAACAACTTCTGTTTTGGGAAAATGTCACAGCCTACCATTTGCCCTCCAAATCTGAGAGGAGTTTGAGCTGTAGCTGCTGGTTTAGCCACACTAATTTCAATATGGAGCATCTCAATGAAATTCGTTTTTTAAAATACATGATTTTGGCCTTTGTGTGTTTTTTTCTGTGAAGTGCTCTTTTAGCATAGGAATGTAATTGTTCTGCCCCGGAGTTTTGCTCTGTCCATACAAGGGAGTTACATTCTTGGAATTCAGATTTATAACCACTTCCTTATTTTGGTACTGCCTCCTAATCTACTTTTAAAAGGGGACTTGACCTTCATATAATTCATATTTTTCCTTGAAATGTTAAACCACCACTTCAGCTGCCTTGGCTTTAGGTGACCCATGGAATGTATCTTCCCGGATTGAATGGTTCTCATTAAACTGAGCACAGTGAAGATTTCTTGTAAGGTAAACATCAATATAATGCCACTTACGGATTATTTTCTGCCTTTATATGGCTTTTGTCCCATTTGGGGGACCTTAGTCAGAATATCTCTGGCTGAGTAATGGATTTGAGGCTGCTTAGACACTTATGTTGACATTTCAAAGGTGACACTTGAGACATGAAGTTCTGAACTCGTGGAAGAAATTCTTTATTTCAGAATGTCACTGCACGGGTGTTTTGCCTGTTGCATCACCATGCACAAGATACTGCAAGCTTTTTCCTCCTGATCTGTGTAGTATCCTCTTTGTTTGTGGCTCCTGTTACAACAGGAGTGTTTTTTCTCAGCTTGGAATCCTAGGTTATCTGTGCCACCATTGGGGCACCAAAGTTATGCCTGTGCCCCCTCTGGATATGCCACACGTGGTTCTTTGACCTTGAATTTTTGTACAGAGAATTGCGTGTGTGGTGAGAAATATCCTCTTTCCACTCCAGAAAAGCTTTTTATCATCTTAACAAGAGGCAGTAACTCAATCAAGACCTCCAGCTCTCACCGCTCCCCACATCAATTATAGCATATTAAGAGATGATAAATATGCAAAACATGAGGCCCACAGAGGCAAAGACGATGTTGGCTCAGTGTTTTACTGTTTCTTCCGAATGGCGTCAAGGCTTGGCAGCCGATTTTGTGGACAGGGCTCCAGGCTCCATTTACGGATCTTAGCTCTGCCAATTACATGCCTGAGACTGCTGCAAGTCAGTTCACCTCCCTTGCTTTCCGCATGGGTAAAATAAGATGCTCTCAAAAGTCTCATTAAGCTTTAAAGTCCTGTATTTCCTGGTAAAGTCACTTTCCAACCCCTCTGTGCTCCCATTCATCTCTGCATCCACTGGTAATTGCTTCTGTAAGAGAGTCAGAAAGCGGTACATTTATTTTTACTGGAGTTGTGTGAAGTCCCAGGGGCATGTGGAAAAGAAAGAATACACATCTTAATTGAAGCATGTTCAAGTCTCCCCAGTGCCTCATCAGAGTGTACCTTCTTCCTCTCGTCCTTGGCATTTCTTATAATTTCTACTAACTAAGAACACTTGGGGAGAAGAATGTGATCCTATTGTACTGAGTGATTATAATGACATTTTTTTTTTTTTGAAACATGAGGGTCTTTTTTTTTCTCCTTCACGTTTCCTTAAGCACAAAGGCAGGGCCCTAGACAGGAAATCTGTCTCTGACCTCTCCAAGGGGAAAATCAAAGCTTTGTAAAATGGCCAAAGAAGAAAGAGATTGAGATAGGAAGAAAGGAAGGAAACGGCTCTTATGTCATAGATATCTACTGTATTTATGAATTTGTTTTGTTTCTGGAGTAAGGAAGGGTTATCTTGTCCAGAAATTAGGTAGTATAAAAGTTCAACTCCTCCTAAGTTTTATCTACCTATAATTGAAGATATGATGTAATATACTCTTTAGAACCATATTGAAAGTAACAAAAGGAGCTAAGCAGTAAGAAATTTAGAATTTTTAAGAAGTCTTTAGAGTTCTGATCAGTTGAATAAACATACCAGCTGTTAAACAGTTGTCAAGTAATTTCCTTGCCCCTTTCACCAAAACAAAACAGGGGAAACTTGGCTTCAGTTTATTCAAAACATATTTCCTAAGTGGTGGGTAGCTCTGAATTTGGATACTTTGCCAACTTGCAATAGTGAAAATATCAGTAGCTTAAAAAAATGACTAAAATTGTTGCTTTCTGTTAAAACTATGGAGGGTGAGATTGAATATAAAAGTCTATTATGCCACAGATAAAATTAGATGCCTAAGAGCCCGCCTGGAGCCATTTAGTTCAAACATTGCTAATCAAACCATGATGGAACAGTTATTCATACGGAAATTGATTTCTAAAGTCAGCTTTCAAAGTCTGTAGCTACTTAATGTCAGTTTCACACAGGATGGGTTTTCCTATTATTTCTGAATTTTGGACACTCCCCCCGCCCCAACACCAAACCCACACACAAGCCATTGATTGAAAAAAAAAAAAAAAACATAACCCCTATAATCTTGGGCAGTTGTTTAACTCCTACTGTACATTAAGATTGCCTGGGGAGCTTAAAAAAAAAATGAAATCCCAAACTATTTCTGCTTCTTGCCCCATGCCGCGCCCGCCCCCTCCCCCCACCCCCCACCAAAACCGACTGAATCAAAGTTTCTGGAGAGGAGCCTGGGCTGGGTGAATGTCCTGAGCCGAAAGTGTTTATTTATTTATTTTTTCATCTTTTTTTTTCCATTTATTTTTATTAGTTGGAGGCTAATTACTTTACATCATTACAGTAGTTTTTGTCATACATTGAAATGAATTAGCCATGGATTTACATGTATTCCCCATCCCGGTCCCCCCTCCCACTTCCCTCTCCACCTGATCCCTCTGGGTCTTCCCAGTGCACCAGGCCCGAGCACTTGTCTCATGCATCCAACCTGGGCTGGTGATCTGTTTCACCCTAGATAATATACATGTTTTGATGCTGTTCTCTTGAAACATCCCACCCTCGCCTTCTCCCACAGAGTCCACAAGTCTGTTCTATACATCTGAGTCTCTTTTTCTGTTTTGCATATAGGGTTATCGTTACCATCTTTCTAAATTCCATATATATGTGTTAGTATACTGTAATGGTCTTTATCTTTCTGGCTTACTTCGCTTTGTATAATGGGTTCCAGTTTCATCCATCTCATTAGAACTGATTCAAATGAATTCTTTTTAATGGCTGAGTAATATTCCATGGTGTATATGTACCACAGCTTTCTCATCCATTCGTCTGCTGATGGGCATCTAGGTTGCTTCCATGTCCTGGCTATTATAAACAGTGCTGCGATGAACATTGGGGTGCACGTGTCTCTTTCGGATCTGGTTTCCTCAGTGTGTATGCCTAGAAGTGGTATTGCTGGGTCATATGGCAGATCTATTTCCAGCTTTTTAAGGAATCTCCACACTGTTTTCCATAGTGGCTGTACTAATTTGCATTCCCACCAACAGTGTAAGAGGGTTCCCTTTTCTCCACACCCTCTCCAGCATTTATTGTTTGTAGACTTTTGGATAGCAGCCATCCTGACTGGCGTGTAATGGTACCTCATTGTGATTTTGATTTGCATTTCTCTGATAATGAGTGATGTTGAGCATCTTTTCATGTGTTTTTTTTTGCCATCTGTATGTCTTCCTTGGAGAAATGTCTGTTGAGTTCTTTGGCCCATTTTTTGATTGGCTCATTTATTTTTCTGGAGTTGAGCTGGAGGAGTTGCTTGTATATTTTTGAGATTAATCCTTTGTCTGTTCCTTCGTTTGCTATTATTTTCTCCCAATCTGAGGGTTGTCTTTTCACCTTGCTTATTGTTTCCTTTGTTGTGCAAAAGCTTTTAAGTTTCATTAGGTCCCATTTGTTTATTTTTGCTTTTGTTTCTAAAATTCTGGGATGTGGGTCATAGAGGATCCTGCTGTGATTTATGTCAGAGAGTGTTTTGCCTATGTTCTCCTCTAGGAGTTTGATAGTTTCTGGTCTTACATTTAGATCTTTAATCCATTTTGAGTTTATTTTTGTGTATGGTGTTAGAAAGTGTTCTAGTTTCATTCTTTTACAGGTGGTTGACCAGTTTTCCCAGCACCACTTGTTAAAGAGGTTGTCTTTTTTCCATTGTATATCCTTGCCTCCTTTGTCAAAGATAAGGTAACCATAGGTTCATGGATTTATCTCTGGGCTTTCTATTCTGTTCCATTGATCTATATTTCTGTCTTTGTGCCAGTACCATACTGTCTTGATGACTGTGGCTTGGTAGTATAGTCTGAAGTCAGGCAGGTTGATTCCTCCAGTTCCATTCTTCTTTCTCAAGGTTACTTTGGCTATTCGAGGTTTTTTGTATTTCCATACAAATTGTGAAATTATTTGTTCTAGTTCTGTGAAAAATACCTTTGGTAGTTTGATAGGGATTGCATTGAATCTATAGATTGCTTTGGGTAGTATAGCCATTTTGACAATATTGATTCTTCCAATCCATGAACACGGTATATTTCTCCATCTGTTTGTGTCCTCTTTGATTTCTTTCATCAGTGTTTTATAGTTTTCTATGTATAGGTCTTTTGTTTCTTTAGGTAGATATACTCCTAAGTATTTTATTCTTTTTGTTGCAATGGTGAATGGTATTGTTTCCTTAATTTCTCTTTCTGTTTTCTCATTGTTAGTGTATAGGAATGCAAGAGATTTCTGTGTGTTAATTTTATATCCTGCAACTTTACTGTATTCGTTGATTAGCTCTAGTAATTTTCTGGTAGAGTCTTTAGGGTTTTCTATGCAGAGGATTATGTCATCTGCAAACAGAGAGAGTTTCACTCCTTCTTTTCCTATCTGGATACCTTCGAAAGTGTTTAGAACCACTGATCCAGGATAGCAAGTGGTCATGTAGCAAGGAAGTAAGTATTGTAGATACTTCTGATCGGAGAAGCATCTCGATGAATTATGTCCATCTTCACCTACTACTGATTCCCCCAGTGATAAGAAGTAGAAAAACCTGGTTTTCAAAGCATCCTAGAGAAATCAAATGCATGGAAAGCTGCATTTAGAGCAATTTGAATTGTTTTCAAGTGGATGTTTGCAGTTTGTTTGGCTTTCAGACTGAGTTGTGCAGACAGATAGCTTCAGTCTTAGATCAGGGACATTTGAGTTTGACCTTGGTGAAGAAATACATTCTCACTAACCAATTGTGTTTGTTTGCTAGAGCTGCCAAAACAGAGCTCCATAATCAGAGTGACTTAGAACAACAAAAGTATATTGTCTTTGGGCTCTGGAGGCTAGAAGTCTGAAATCAAGGCTTGCAAGGTTATGGTCCCTTTGAAACTTGTCGTCCATGTTTCTTCCTGGTTTCTGGTAGTTTGCAGGCCATCTTTTGATGACTTTGGCTTAGAGATTAATCATTCCAATCCTCTGCCTTTCCCTCCAGGTGTCTATCTCTGTCCAAATTTCCCCTTTTTATAAGGACAGCAGTCCATTGGATTAGGGCACACTCTGTTAACCTCAGTTTAAATTAATTACCTCTGGAAAGACCCTATTTCCAAATATGGTCACCTGATGTACCAGAGGTGAGGACGTTCATATATCTGTTTTTTGGAGGACATTCAGACTGTAACACCAACACATGAAAAAGAAAATCCCTTTAACATGTTTACTTCATTCTTTTATTCATTCTAAAGGTATAATTCTTCACTCATAAAGAAACATCAGACTAAATGTAGGTTGGACTCATTTTCCTCAGTAGAAAGACTATGGCAGATTGAAGCTGAACTGCTGGAATGGTTTGTTTGGAGGAAATAAATGTTGCGATGGACAGGAAAAGTAGACTGCAAATCAGGAACAAGTGACTTCTATGTGTTGCATCGTGCACTACACGTTTGATCTGTGTGTGCGTGCATGCGTGCCTGCATGCATGCGTGCTCAGTCACAACTGTCTGTGACCCCACCAGGCTCCTCTGTCCATGGGATTTCCCAGGCAAGAATACTGGAGTGGGTTGCTGTTTCCTCCTCCAGGGGATTGAACCCACATCTCCTGCCTTGGCAAGCAGATTCTTTACTCCTGAGCCACCTGGGATCTATAGTTTTACTTCAAAAAGAGGGAATTCTCTGGCAGTCCAGTGGTTAGGACTCAGCCCTTTCACTGCTGGGGCCTAGGTTCAATCCCTGATCCAGAAACTAAGGTCTTGCAACTGTGCATGACCAAAAAAAAAGAAAAGCAAAGAGAAACCCATCCAGCCACAGGCTAAAGGCTTTCAGGCAATCTGCTGGAGAGCCCTGACATATTTCAGGGCACCTGGAGCCTGGGAGACTCTGATGCTTGTCAAACATACGTCCCAGTTGGCATACAAATATGCTTGAAAAAATTAGAGGACAGTCCTTCTCAGGCTTTCTGTAAGGAAATGGGCTGATTTTGTATGATCATGTTAAGAGACAAAATTCAACCAAGTCCATTTGAAGGTCTAACTAACTTTTTCAGGTGATTCATGAATAGGGCAGCACCACATTCAGCAACCAGAAGGGTGCTCCAAGGGACTGTACAACATGGAAAGTGTATACAGATGGAAGGGGCTTTGGGCTATTAGTCAAGGAAAGAAAGGATGATTTTTTTTTTTGTTTTTAGGCAGGACATTATCCTTCTGAGGGAGGGAAGCAGGTGGGGTAGGGGCCATTATCATGCAGATTGCTGCCCCTTCTTCCTCTGGAGGGTGAGAGAGGGCCCAGGAGACCTCATTGGTGCTGATCAGAAAATTCCAGACTAGATTTCCCTGGTGGCCCAGTGGGTAAGAATCCACCTGCCAGTGTAGGGGACACAGGTTCGATCCCTGGTCTGGGAATATTCCGTATGTTGCAGAGCAGCTGAGCCCATGCGCCTCAAATGCTGAATATGTGCTGCAGAGCTTGAGAGCCGTAAGAGCCTGAAGCCCGGGAGATCTCAGGTCGGTGATGTGCAGCTGCTGAGCCTGTGTGCCACAACTGCTGGAGCTGGCACCTGGGCTCTGTGCTCTGCAACAGGAGAAGCCATTACAAGCAGCAGCCCGTAAATCGCAACAAAAAGTAGCCCCGGCTGACCACAGCTAGAGGAAAGCCTGTACAAAGCAGTGACGACCCAGCATAGCCAAAAGTTAAAGGGAAAAAAAAAATGACAACAGTTAAAAAAAAAATTCCAGATTGGTTGATTAAGATTACACTTCCGGTGAAAGTCAAAACTGCTGTTAGGTTGGGTATTAAATCTAGGTTTGGTACCATGGGCTTTAGCACATGTGACACCGTTTTGGTCTTGTGGTTTTTCTCTTTAGCAATCGTGTTTGTTCGTGTGATGGGCCTGGTGGGTTAAAGCACTTGGTTGCTGGATTCATAATTACTTTGATATGATTCCTTAATGATGAGGCCCCCTTGTGTTCTTCCTATGGGGCTGGCACTCTGATGGAAGTTGTGTCAGTATGAGGGAGTATGTCCATGTCTCTTGTTGCTCAAGGATGGACTGACTGCCTTTGGGGCACCAAGGCTCAGGAATTTGCTGAAACTGCCAAGCTGGGGAAAGAGTAGATTTCAATGGTCCCCAAACTTGCTTGATGATAAGAATCACCTAGGGTGCTTGTTAAAATCTCTAGGTCATCTCCCTGGAGATTCTGGTTCCTTAGGTCTGGGTGGAGCATGGGAATTTATATTTCAATGAGGATATTCCCTCCTACCCCTCTGCCGCCCACCCCACACACGTGACTCTTACCAATAAACTTGAGAAACACTGGACTAAATGATTTCTGACCTGCAACCTAAGACAGTAAGGTTCTAATATCATTCCTTCTTCCTGGCAGAGACTACTAGTCGACTACCCAACATCCATTTCCCTGTTCTTTCTTAGTAATAGGACTTCATTTTTAAAATTTGAGATTCAATATATTCAGCTCAAAGATCACATGTGACCAATGAGAAGTTGACATGGGGACTAGGGGACAGTCTCCATAGGGATCTTACAACTTTCCTGAAAGCTACTTGTTTTTTACCTATTCTGCCATCATCCTCTATTTTTCTTCCTGGGATCAGGATTTGATGGCTAGCATTCCAGCTGCCATTTTGGGCCCTATGGTGACCTTAAAGATGGAAGCCTTGTATTAAAGTGGTGGAACAGATAAAGTCCCAGTCTCAACTGCCTTTTCAGCTCTGGACTGACTCTTCTCAGACTCTGTTTACGTGTCAAGACTTCTATCTTGTTTAAGCCACCATTTTGTTGAGTTTCCTTTCATATGTGGTTGAACCTAATCCTTAACTGATGTATCTCTAAATGTGGAACTTTGACTTTCCTCTAAGCTAAAATCACATTACTGATCAAGTCACCCAATTTCTCTGTGTCTCTAAGGTAGATCTTCTAAAGCTAAAGCCTGCTCTTTCTCTCCCCAAGGGTAAAGGGAGCAATCTGTAATTTATATCTAAGGATTCTCTCAGTTCCAAGATGTGGGAACAAGTCCCTTTGTGGGAGAAATAAGTTGTCACATATCCTTAGTGACTCAGAGTTGGAAATAGAAGTTTTCAGTTGATAGATGCATAAAGAAAGGAATGTGAATGAGAAGTCAAGGGTACTGGAGGATAGGAAGACAGTTTCCTTTTTTTAAAAAAGTTTCTTACTTTATCTGTCTATTGAGGGAGTTCAGTCATCATCATATGTTGAAAGCACCTTGTGAACTGTACCATGCCGCATGTATATTATTTACTGAGCACTTCGTTGTATATATGATGTTGTTTTAGATACTTTAGGCCAGTTTCCTCAAGTGGCTCTGCTGAATTTTTAACAGGCATTATAAGGAAGAAAACTTTCCTGTGTCAAAGAAGTTTGGAGCATGTCCCTTTCAGCAAAATAAATAGGTTTGTTTATTACAGGACTGCCTGGTACCTTTAAGCTGTTAATGTACATTGTAAATGTCTAAGAAAGGGGAGGGTTGTATGTGTGCGGTTGGTTGGGTGGGGAGGGAAGAGTGCCACGTGGTAGGTAATCTTTTTACTTCACAACCATAGGTTGTGCATCTTGGACAGGACCACCTTGGGGAAATGCAGCTTTGTAGGGGAAATCACAGAATATGTAAGAACACAGATTTAGTGCCGGCCAGATTCAAGGCCCTGGATCCCCACAGAAAATGGGAGACGTGGTTCTTGGCGTTGGGGAGCTGCACTTTTCTCTGGGGGGACAAGACATTTACATGTAGAAGAAGAATATTCAGAATAGAATCTTAAGTGCTGCATGAGTGATTTAAAACAAACAAACAAACAAAAACAGGCTTTTTAAGTTCAGAGGAAGGTACAGTCTTTGTGAGGTGACTATCAACATGAATTTAATGAACATTTCAAAGCACCTTCCATGAGTGCTCCTGAAGATGCTGAGGTGGTCTATTTGAATTTTATTTTCTTTTTGAGTAGTGAATTTTAGTTCTATTAAAACTGTTTAAAATTCTTCAGATAGAGTTCTAAATTTCAACCATAAAGACTCCATTACTAGATTTCTCTATCACTTTTAAGCATCCATTAATAAGTCATTTTAATCCTCTGCATGCTGGCTTCTATTGCTCAATCAGTGTTGTTTAGAATAGCTTTTATTTTTTATTTTTTTAATTTTTTTAGAATAGCTTTTAAAGTCACATTAAACATCCTTGGGTCAGGAAGATCCCCTGGAGGAGGAAATGGCACCCACTCCAGAATTCTTTCCTGGATAATCCCATGGACAGAGGAGCCTGACAGGCTGGAGTCCATGGAGTTGCAAGGAGTCACGACTGAGCACCCAGATACATAAACCCAACTGAGATTTGCAAAATTATTTTACATTTTTAGGCAACCATGTGAATGTAGCATTGTGTTAATTGGGATAGGAAAGTGGAGGGAACCAAAATTAAGTATATATAGCTCCTACATTCCAGCCAAGAAACCAGAAGCATGATTTTCTGTTTGATTTTCAGGGCCGAGTGGTTTCACTCCTTCCTGGACTCAGGGTCATATGATTGTGATCATATGTTGCCATAAGTAAGAACTATTGGCCTAACTAGTTATTGGACAGGAAAGGAAGCAAGAACTCCCAGCTTTAAAAATCGAACAGCATGTAATAATAATTAAGCCTCTTCTGTTGCGTACAAGAGCCAGGAGTGTTTAATATGCAATTAGCAATACTATGTTCAAATACCTTCCTGACATTCTCAGAAATTCTTAGCCCTAGGATTCTGTTTTTCATTTACTATTTCTGTCCACCTCTCGGATAAGGGGCATGGATGGTGTTTGCTGATTCTATTAAGATTAGAACTTGAAACCAGCCTTGAAAACAGTAAACCAGCCTTGAAAACAACATATATGTAATGAAAGTCAATTCCAGCCCTTGAAGAAAAGGTGGGGCCAGAGAAGGGGACTTTAAGGCCATGAACATTCTCCTGACATCTCCCTACAGGAATGTTGTTGTGTTGGGGGTCAGGGATATTTGGGTTACACAAAGAAAAGATTGTTTTTCAAAAAGCACCCCAGTATTTTAATAGGTGCTTGTATATAGTATTTCTACTTTTGCAGTAAAGGCAGTATTTCCTCATTTTCTAGAAGGAGCTGAGACTCAAAAATGGAAAGTTTTCCCCAATGTCACAGAGCTAGGAGGTAGCAGAACTGGAATTCAGCTCAGGCCTGTCTGATGCAAATGCCCTCATTTCTGTGTCACATCAGCAAAGCTATTTTTTTGTGTGTTCATTTTATAAAAAGTCTTTTAATATAACAAATTCTCAGGTGTCCAGAAACTAGTTCTCTAACTAATAAATTAGTGTATATTGAAAACTTCAGGTTTTTTACTCTAACTTTGTAATTGCTTAAGTGTAGGAAGCGCCGCTGACTCAGATGGTAGAGAGTCTTGCCTGCAGTGCAGAAAACCCAGGTTCAGTCCCTCGGCCTTGGAGAAGGAAATGGCTACCCACTCCAGTATTCTGGCCTGGAGAATTCTATGGACAAACGAGCCTGGTGGCCGACAGTCCATGGGGTCACAGAGAGTTGGACATGGCTGAGTGACTAACACTTAAGTTTTTATGGGCTTCCCAGGTGGCACAATGGAAAAGAACCAGCCTGCTGATGCAGGAGGTGCAAAAGACTGTGGGTTTGATCCGTCAGTTGGGAAGATCTCCTGGAGGAGGAAATGGGTACCCACTCCAGTATTCTTGGCTGGAAAATCCCATAGACAGAGGAGCCTGGCAGATTGCTGTCCATAGGGTTGCACAGGGTCAGACATGACTGAAGTGACTTGGCGTGCATGGCATCCCACTCAGTAAAGCAGAGTCCTTTCCAGGTCTGGAAGCCACCCTCTTGTTTATTCTGCTCCAGGCTCGCTTATAAGTTCCTGAGCCCACCCAGCCTTTCACATACTGTTCCCACTCTAGAAGTCTCCTCCCCAGGCACCCACAGGGCTGCCTTCCTCCAGCAAATGTCACCTGGAGCTCTCTTGAGCTCTCTGCTCAAATGTCACCTCGAGAGTTCTTCCCTCACGCTTATTGTTGTTATTCATTCGCCAAGTCATGTCCAACTCTTCATGTCCTTGCGACCCCAAGGACTGCAGCATGCTAGGTTTCCCTGTCCCTCCACCATCTCCTGGAGTTTGCCCAAGTTCATGTCCACTGAATCCCTGACACTGCCCCCTCTCCTGGAGTTTGCCCAAGTTCATGTCCATTGAATCCCTGACACTGCCTCCCCACCCCAATCACACATTCCTCTCATTTCCTATTCTTACTTCCACTTGGCAAACCTTGTCACCCTTGACATGTTATCTGCTTATCTTTAACTGACTTCTTAGTGTCTGACCTGTCTCTCCCCTGAGAGCAGCAGCCCTGTGAGGACCTAGGCTTCAGCTAGTTCACTGCTGGATCCCCCTGGCACATAAGGGGTGCTCAAGGGATCTCTGTTGAATGAATGAGTAAGTGGATGAATGAATCACAATTACCTCAGTTATAAATGAAGAATGTTATCATCCATCTTCCCAGAAGTTTTACAAGGCTGGACACTTTGAAGGAAATGAGCATTTAACAACCAAAAAAAAAAAAGGATTTCCTGGCTGAAATGTATGTCTTTGTGTGCAATACTTGGGTAGTTACAGTCCAGTACAAGAAAAACAACTGTATTTCCTGTCCTCTAGGAATTTGTGATCTGTAAAGAACTCTGACCTTGGAAATGCCTGATAGTATACATCTGGAGTTGTTTGTGGCAAAAGATGAGGCAAACAGACAAATATTCTATATTATAGGAACGGCATAGATTTTAAAGGATAAGTATGGATGGATTCATGGGGTCCACAACATTTGAGATAATGGGAATTTGTTGGCACTGGTGGTAAAAAACCCACCTGCCAATGCAGGAGACGTAAAAGACATGGCTTCGATCCCTGAGTCAGGAAGATCCCTTGGAGTAGGGCATGGCAATCCACTCCAGTATCCTTGCCTGGAGAATGCCATGGACAGAGGAGCCTGGCAGGCTACAGTCCATGGAATCACAAAGAGTTGGACATGACTGAGTGACTTAGCATGCACACATGTAATCCAGGTGAGGCAGAGGCTCTTGGTTTTGACCAGTTCCACTGGGGGCCATGTACCTCCTTGGTCAGCAATCCTGCCTCGATTTAGAAAATGAAATGGTGAGAGACAGAGAAAGGTCAACTGCTTTTGTCATGTGACTAGTGAATTATGAATTTGATGTTAATTTCTGAAAATATCTTCTACTTCCTACCGTTCCACTTACTCTCTTGGTTTCTAGGTTCTTTTCCTTTAAAAGGTAAGGGGGAGAGCATGGGTAGACCAGATAACTTTCCGTGAAACTGTCTTCTCCCTCCTGCCTTCACTGAAGTTGATAAGTTGATGAGATTCTAGGAGAGAATGGAGGACCTTTTGGGCTAAAGCCTTTGCTCTGTATTTGGGAGATAGGTTCTCTGACTGTCGGTGGCCAATATGTGAATCTTAAAAGTATTTGTGCATGTGTGTTTATGTAATGGGTTCTAGTTGTGCACTTGAGATGAAAGATGTATGTAATTTTTTTTTTCATTTATGAATTAAACAGTGATTAATTGGTATTTCATTTTAAGACTGTTTATTTTGAAGAGTTACCACCACCAATAATCCTTAAATTTTTCACATACCTAAAGTTAATGATAATAGGAAATATGCTTTCAAAAATCTTGAGTCTTATTTTCTTCTTTCCCCATTTAATCAGAGCCGAACAGCTTACAAGCAGAAATCATGGGGTTTGGTGTATATAGACACAGTTGTCAAAACTGCACTTTGATTTTTTTTTTTAAACAAAACGTGATTTTATGAATTGGAATTTTAGTTGTTTTGGCACCGACCACCTTCATTAGATATTGTAATTCCCCTCCTTTATCTCCCCCTCTTTGAGAAGAAAGAAATCTTTGTGGAATGCAGTGATTTAAGAGCTTAGGGCTGGGGAGAGTAGCCTGGGGCCTGTCACATGGTAGGACTTGCCTCCCAAAGCAAGGCCTTCTTAAGGGTATGAATACCGATTACTGCAACTAAAGAAAAGAACCCTGGGAAGAGGGAGTGCCTCCCACCCACCCCAGACATGCCCATTTGTCTCAGGCTGGAGGTTGCTTCTTGCTCAGCATCCCGTGTGAATGTAATGGCAAAGGACTCTGGTGAAACTGCCTTTCTTTTCTGAAAGAAGCCTTTCTAAGGCACATGAAGTACCAGCATTCTCGCCCTAGCACAGATCTGAATGGGGTGGGCTCCCATTTCTCAGGGAGGTAGTAAACTTGCTGTACATGCCTGATGAATAATAAAGTTGTCCCCTCATCTATCACGACCTTCCCCTTCCTACCCCAAGGGAAGCAGAATGCCTGCTTAGTAGGATTTCCTGAAGGACAGAGAGGAAAGGCGAGGACCGAGAAAGGTCCATTCTTCTCTGCCCGCCATCCCTGTCACTTGCCTGTATATGGAAGTGGAAAGACACATACATCATCATTAGCTCAAGACAGAATGCTGGCCAGTGGTCAATGGGAAGAACAATTAGCAAATTAATGAATTGTGGCTGGGGGAACCCTCTCCTCTCAGTGCCCTGGGCAACCACCTTTATTAAATCAGCACAGATGGAATGTTGTTCATTTGCAACTCTTGCATTTTCCTGTGGTAACATAGCCCAGCTTACCAGGCATGAATGTGAATTCTACGCATGGAGGTGTATAGTTCATGGTTCCCAACTTTTTTGTTGTTGATTTGTTTTAAAAGATCGTGGTAGATTTATTAGTACTAACATGGAAAAATGTCCAAGGAACAGTGATAAACGGAAATGAAAGGCACGTTGGAGAACATTATACATGGTGTAAGCTCACATGTATAAAGAAAGAAAACAAATATATTCATATGTGTTAAAAGATACCTAGAAAAATTCATAGGAAGTTTTAACAGTAGTTGCTTCAGCAAGGAGTAAGTTTAAGGCTTGGGATAGCAAGAGGAGTTTTACTTTTGGCTTTATATCCTTCTCTACTTTATGGATTGTTTTACAATGCCCATGTGTCACTTTTATAGGAGAACCAAATTCAGAATTCCAAATGTTTTTAAGTATGAAAACCCTGTGCTACTATAGGAAGTTTACAGACCTTTAACTTCTGGTAGCTATTCTGTTATCATCTGTTAGTTGAAAAGATACATAATTAGGACCAAAATCATAATCAAAACCAAGATCAATAATGTGCAAAATGAATTTGAATTGTAATTATTATGGAGTTTACTGTATTCAAAAATTGTGTGAGGGGCAGGGGGTTAGAGGGCGAATGACACACAGACTGATGCTCATGGATTAATGAAGCTTTCTGATTTCCACCAAATTGAGGCTCCTTCCCCTACCCCCATCCCTGTCCCAATCCAGGGCCAAGGCCCCCAGGGTAGGGCTCCATTGGGAGAGCAAAAAGATTGTGAATTTTAGAGTCAGGCAGATATGGGATCAGAGGATTCCCAGGTGACTCAGTAAAGAATATGGTTGCCAGTGCAGGAGACACAGGAGATGTGTGAGTTCGATCCCTGGGTTGGGAAGATCCCCTGGAGAAGATGATGGCAACCCTCTCCAGTATTCTTGCCGGGGAAATCTTATGGACAGAGGGGCCTGGTGGGTGACAGTCCTTGGGCTCCCAGGGTTGGACGCAACTGAGCTCACACGCACAGATATGGGAATAGACTTCAGCTCTCCCACTGCCTGTATGAACCTGGATAAGGTACTAAACCTTTCTGTGCCTCAGCTTCCTCATCTTTAAATGGAGATTGCACTTAAATCTCACTGGGATTTGGGGGGAGTTAAAGTTTTAAAGTTTTCTCATATGTGACATGGTGCCTGGCACAGGGGAGTTGGCACTTAAATATTTGTGTTTCTGCTTCCTGCCTATGCTTTCCTACCTGCAAGACAGACCCAAAGCCAGTTATGTATAAAATCAAATTAATCAATGAATTCTTTTTGCTTGTGAGTATTAATGTACATTCCAGCTACAAGGACTGTTTAACTGCCAAATTTAGTGGCATGAAACATTTACTACACTCACACTCTTCTGGACCGGGTATACTGGGACAGCTTGTCTCTCTGATCCATGATGTGAGACTTAGCTGGGGAGAGTCAAAGGCTGGGTGTGGCAATCACCTGGAGGCTCATTCACTCATCATCTGATGGTAGCTCGTACCTTAGACTTTCGTTAAGTCTTTTCAAGGCATTTTTGTCCCCTCTGTGTAGCCTGGGCTGGGTTCCAAGAGAAGCATCCTGAGAGAGAGCCAGACAGAAGCCACATCACCCTGGTGTCGCCTCTGCTGCTTTCCATCACTTGAAATGCTCACAAAGTCTTCTCCAGATTCAAGGGGAGGAAAAATAGACTCTTAACTCTTGATGCAGGTGGCAAGGGTTTGGAATAGCCATATGGGACCAGAAATCTTGTAGTGCCACTTTTGGAAAATACAGTTTGCCACGGTATGTGAACAGTTTATAATCTTATAGGCAGAGGTGCTTCCAGAAGGTTCTAGCACTGGTGTTCCTTTGGTCACTGCATTACCTGCCAGCAGGTACACTTACCAGAAGCTGAGAACTGAATATAAGGGCCTGGAATACAGCATTTTGAAGTCTGTCCCAGGATACATATCACCTTCCAGCTTTGAACTTGAGCCTGAGTTTTCATGTAAAAGTCACAGAAATGTTTGGTTGTCAACCACATGTTGCTAACAGAACTCAAAGGTGTAAGACACACTTGGAAAACCAAAGATCAATCCTTTTCTTCACCTAGGGCCATAAGGTTATTTTATATCCTGACAAGAGCCAAGTTACCTGTATACCCTACCTTGACCCCACTGATAACAGTTCATGAGCTTTTTTTCTTGAGATTTATTTTAAAATCATTTAGATTGTTCTAGGAAAGTTGTAGTGTTTGAAACAGCAGCTCTGGAGGAGAAGAGTTGACCTCTTCAAATGTGATCACTCTTATTTTTCCCAGTAGATAAATATGTATCAATCACTTTTCTCTCAGCTTGTTTGTCAAAGAGCTATCTTTAAAGCTAAACAAACTAAACTCTCAGGAGTATAAAGCCAAAAAGAAATTTTGCAGAGAAACAATGAACACAGAACTTTAAAAAAAATTACATATAGATCACATACTCTGATTATGTATGAACTGGAAAGCCTAGCAGAGGAATGGTGGGGTGAAAAAGGACTGTAGTTGTTGATCATTTCTATGGACTAGAATTAGTCTGTGAAATATTCAGTTACTTCCAGATTCTGCAAGACACTTCAATGACTGTCTCAGATTTTTGAAAAAACTGTCAAGTAAAAATAACAGTTCTATCAACTGAAAAAAATTGCATAGCCTAAAAGTTGAGAATTGTGTTTCATTTGACGGACAGCTAAGGACTTCAGTCCAAGAGAAAGGACTCTCAGAGAGCTCTGAGGGACTGCCTCAAAGAGGTAAGGATATATATATATAGAGGAATTTTTGCAAAAAAGGCAAGGTAGTCAGAACATCAAAAGATTCAAGAAAACCAGATATCTCAAGTTAAGGAATTTAGCGCTCTTTTATGTGTGGGAAGATGCAAGAGTTTGGGCTCAAGAAATTATGCCTTTGATGTGCACCTCAGCTATCTTGGGCGAGGATCCTGTTCTTTTCTGTCCTGAGTCCCCTCAGGGCTCATGGTAGGGAGCTGCTGCAGTGGCGGTGACATCCTTTGTTTACTGATGTGACAGGCAGCATTCTTCATTCACAGTTCAATGAGATCTCATTGGGGCTGTTTGGGATACACCGGGAATTGTTGTTGTTGAATCACTAAGTCACTTCCAACTCTTTGTGACTCCATGGACTGCAGCACAACAGGCTTCCCTGTCCTCCACTATCTCCCGGAGTTTGCTCAAATTCATGTCTGTTGAGTCAGTGATGCCATCTAACCATCTCATCTTCACCAGGGATAACAGAGGTGAAGTCTTCGGAAATGTACAATGCTATTTACATGTGAAGTTCTGGCTTTTTTTTTTTTTTTTAAAGTCAAAGTAGGACCCTGACATGCTGCAGTGCTACTGAGAGAGGGACAAAGTCCAGCCTCCCCATGTTGTTCCTTTCCCATTTCTTGTCTTTTCCCTCTTCTTTCCATCCCCTTTCTTACCTCCTTTCTGCTCTGTCTTCCTAGGTCATTCTTTCCCCCTGTGTCTTCTCTAAGGCCTTGGGTCTCTACTGATGCCTGCCGATATTGCCTGTTAGATTAAACACCAAACAGCTTATGGTCAAAACTATGTCTTTAATATACATTTACAAAGATTTTGCATCCTGCCTGGCCCCAGGCTTAAGAGGGTTTGGTAACTGATTTTATGATTACTATCTAGCCTGTGGGTAAACTCCCTTGTCAGGGTCAGATAAACGAAGTCCTTGCTGCTTTCTACACCAGAGCAAGATGTGAAATATTGCCCAAGTGACAGATTAGTGCCTGAAATTCAGAGTGTCTGCTTCGATGCCTTGGCCTTGGGCTCTTGTTTAAAATCATCTCTTTATTTTCTCTGCCAGACAGTGTTGTAATGGATTCGCATATTTTTCTTAATTGGACATTTCTGCCTGATCTAGAGGAAAATAAAAGTCACTCAGTCGTGTCCAACTGTTTGTGACCCCATAGACTGTAGCCTTCCAGGCTCCTCTGTCTGTGGAATTCTCCAGCAAGAATACCGAAGTGGGTTGCCATGCCCTTCTCCAGGGGACCTTCCCCACCCAGGGATCGAATCCCCGTCTCTTACACCTCCTGCATTGGCCGGCCAGCAGGTTCTTTATCACTAGCGCTACCTGGGAATCTAGAGGAAGGCTATCTCTAAATTGTTGTTCAGTCACTCTGTCATGTCTGACTCTCTGCAACCCCGTGGTCTGCAGCACACCAGGCTTCCCTGCCCTTCACCATCTCCCAGAGCTTGCTCAAACTCATGGCCATTGAGTCAGTGATGCCATCCAACCATCTTATCTTCTGTTTTCCCCTTCTCCTCCTCCCTTCAGTCTTTCCTGGCTTCAGGGTCTTTTCTGATGAGTCAACTCTTTGCATCCAAATTGCTTTCCCCGCAAAGTGAGCTTTATTTATCCATGTAGCCTAATAGTAAGTAAATAATTTTTTTTTTCAGAGAGACCCTCCATTTTGGACTGGATTGTGCCTCCCACCCCATTCGTATGTTGAAGCCCTAGCCACCAAAACTTCAGAATGTGACAGTATTTGGAGATCAGGCCTTGAAAAAGGTGACTAAGTTAAAATGAGGCCTTTAGAATGGGGCCTAACCCGAGTCTGAATTTTGTCAAAAATTTGAACCCACAAGGAGACACCAGGGGTATTCGAACCCAGAGCAAAGACTGTTTGAGGACACTGCGTGAAGGTAGTCACCTGCCAGCCAACGAGAGAGGCTTCAGAAGAAACCAAACCTGCTGGCACATTGACCTCTGGCTTCCCAGCTGCCAGAATTGTGAGCAAATACTTTTCTGTTGTTTAAGACACCCAGCCTATAGCGTTTTCATACAGCAGCCCCAGCAAACTAACATGCCTCCACTTTTAGGGAAAATTTGTAAAGTCAGGCTTGTATAATGTGGGGGCAATCAGATAAATATAAACTTGTTTCGCTTTTGGGGAACAGCTATAGAATGATGGTGAACCAGAATGGGGGTGGGTGTGTATGTCTGTGTCTATCTGTCTCTCTGTCGAGAAATTCTAGGGAATGGGCTCACACAGCCATGGGACTGACCAGTCTTAAGTCTGCCGGTTCAGCTGAGGACCCAGTGCAGAGCTGATATTGCAGTGCCATGTCTGAAGCTAGTTGGCAGTCAGAATTCCTCTTTGGAGGGGGGGGGATCTCAGTCTTTTTTTTTTTTTTTTTAATGGTCTTCAGGTGTTTGAATGAGGCTCCCTTATATTATGGAGGATAAGCTACTACCCTCAAAGTTTCCTGATTTAAATGTTAATCATATCTACGAAGTACCTTCACAGTAACATCTAGGCTTGACCAAACAACTTGGCATCAGAGCCTAGCAAGCAACTTGACACTTGAAGTTACCTATCTCGTGACAGTGATGCCAAAGTGGCACTCTGAACTCACAGCATAAGAAAAGTGGGATTTCAGAAGCTGATTTAAGAAAAACTAACTTTCAAATGGTATTATTAATAATGATGTGCTTTTGCATGTATAACCTCATTTGATCCTGTCAACCAAACATTTTTTTCTCTTCCAGTTTTATTGAGACATAATTGACATAGAGTGTGTAAATTTAAGGTGTACAACATAATGATTTAATTTACATATATCATGAAATGATTACCACGATAAGTTTAGTGAACATCTGTCATCCAACCTCTTGGTTTGATGCATGACTGTGTGAGTTAACCACACATTCAGTCATAATGTACTCATTACCCCTAAACTTTTCATGATACAGGCATTAAGTGTGATGTCGACTGTGCTGGTATTTACACAATGCTTCTGCATTTCAACACTCTTTGCTACACTCATTTTATAAATCACTTGGTCTACAGGTTTTTTTGGTTTTGTTTTGGGTTTTTTTTTCTCTGCCTTTGTGTCTTAAGCAGAGTATAGAAAACTGGTGAGACTTGTACTTAATTTTCTTTGGGACTTTGTATCATAATCCTACTTTGCTACCGTGGGAATTCCTGCTTTAAAAAGAAAATCTAAGCTCTAATTGAGGTAATATTTGAGTTTTACTTTTCTTCTGTTACTCCTCCTGGCCATTCGATTGAGGCTTAGAGAAGTAGCCATCTAGTAATTCAAGCTGCTTTTCTGAGGGGACAGTCTGATAGAATGGAGAGGTGGGATCTCCTAGGTAACCAAACTTGTGCCTCATAATTGCCCTCATTTTAAAAGAGTCTGGGTCTATTTAAGATGTGTTGGTAACTGTTAAAAAGGAAGCCATTAACCAGCCCTCACCCCCTCTCCCAACCAACTTCACTGTGATTTAAATTAATCCCTGCTTTTCATTCTTGCAAGGAACTAATTAACACCCTAATGAGATAGAGTGCTTTAAAACTAGGTGACTGGTCTCCCCTTTCTCTGGAAGGGGTTAGAATTTTTCTTTGGGAGCAGTGGAAATTTATGGGTAGTTTACTAAGGGATTCAAATAATTTAGAAATATGCTTCTACTATTCAACTTTATTCTCTGTGACGTAGGTGTTATGGGGATGAATTCTGGGATTCACACAACCTAAATAATTTTCTGAGTATATGACCTGAATGTACTTAACAATGCAGATTACTTAGAGAAAGTAGAAGAAAATAGAATTGAATAGTAATTATATCTTTGAAGGAAGGGAGATATTCTGAGCTAAGAAGCAACAGAAGGACTCACGAATTGCACTTAAATTAGAAAGCTTAAATTCACTGGGTAGTAGATGGACTTCAGGACAGATGGACTCAGTCCACTTCCTATTAGTAGAGGGATAGAAGACTGAGAACATATTTGTAGCAAAAAATGGTCATCAGTCTTTATTATTTTCAACTCATCAACTCAGTTCAAAACAAGCAGAGGACATAGCCAGTAAATGAACACAGCGGAAGCGTTCTCACTCAATAATCAAATGCTACACATTAAAGTCAAATGCAGAAGTATCTCATTATACAGGGAAGGGAATGTGAATGTGCTATGCCGAGCCGCTCAGTCGTGTCTGACTCTTTGCTACCACATCGACAGAACCCGCCAGGCCCCTCTGTCCATGGGGCTTCTCCAGGCCAGAATACTGGAGTCGGTAGCCTTTCCCTTCTCCAGGGGATCCTCCCGACCCGGGAATCGAACCCAGGTCTCCCGCACTGCTAGAGGGAAGCCCAATACAATGGAGGGAATGTGAATACAGATCAGATATTTGGCATTAAGAAATTATTGTTAAGGGTCTTAAGCTTTATAATAGTATTTTTTTTTAACCACTGTCTCTTAGAGATAAACGCTGAAATATTGAGTGATAAAATTATATGATGTCTGGGATTTGCTTCAAGATAGTCTAGATTTGGAAGAGAGAGAAGTAAGGGTGTGGATAAAAGAATAAGGGAGAGGGAAACCAGTGAGTTGATACTTGTTAAAGCTGGGTGATGGGTAGATGGGGATACTTTTTTTTAAGATTTGCTTTAATGTGGACCATTTTTAAAGTCTTCATTGAATTTGTTACAGAATTGCTTCTGTTTTATGTTTTGGCATTTTGGCCTCAAGGCATGTGAGATCTTAGCTCCCCAAGCAGGGATCAAATCCACAGCCCTTGCATTGGAAGACAAAGTCTTAACAACTGGACAGGCAGGGAAGTCTCCATTAGGGATTTTTATATTCTTTTCTCTCCTTTGTTTGAATTTTTTTTTAAATAAAATATTTGAAATGGTTTCTAATAAAAAGTTAAAAAAAAAACACGCAGACTCCACACTAACTTCAAGGAAAGAGGAAACCAGACATGTTGTGCCTTCCAGTGAAAATACACAACACCTTCTATGAGATATTTGTTGTTGCCAAAACATTGAACTTGAATTTAATCAAGGGTTGAGATCCTCCTGATTTACAGGGAATAGGGAGATAGAGGAACATGTTATAAATGTCATCATGAGATGCAGTTTGTACAAACTCTGTAGGACGGTTGATCTCAGATGGTAAAGAATCTGCCTGCAATTAGAGAGACCCAGGTTCAGTCCGTGGGTCAGGATGATCCCCTGGAGAAGGGAATGGCTACCCACTCCAGTATGCTTGCCTGGAGAATCCCAGGGAGAGAGGAGTCTGGCGGGCTGTGGTCCATGGGTTGGAAAAGTCAGATGGGACTGAGCGACTAAACTAACACTTTCACTTTTCACTTTCTTCAACAAGTAAATTAAAGAAAAAGAGGGGTGGGGAAGGAGGAAAAGCTAAGATGAAGAGATGGAAGAATGGAGCCACCATTTACAGCGTAAGGACCCTATTTGTATCCTGATCTCAACAAACCAAGAAAAATTGATGAGACAATGGGGAAAATTTGGATTTGCCTAGATGTTTGATGTATTAAGGCATTAGTGTAATTTTTTTTTAAAGATATGATGTGGTATCGTACTTATGTTCTAAAAAAGTTCTTATCATTTAGAAATATTTATTGAAGCTATGCTATGTGATTTGGGATTTACTTCAGATGATCTGGGGCGGGAAGTATTTAAACTGGGAGGATAAGTGAAAGGAGACCGCACCAGTTGATAGTCTTGGAAGAGGAGTATAAATTATTTCCTCTACCCTTGGATACTTTAAAATATTTCCATAAAAAAATACCAGTTTTTGCTCATTGTTGTATAATCGAAAACATTTTTCCATAATGATGATACCCAGTACCCTCATTCTTTGCTGGTATCCTTTACAGAAAGCAATTTTATCTGAGATATTTTTGAAAACTATATGCACAGATATGTTTCTGGCTGTGTTCTTTGTGTCACTTCCCTGAAAATAACCTAAATTTTAAACAACAAAGGAATGTTAATTTTTTCAAAATAACTTCTGGAATTTTCTGTATTCTATTAATGTAAAATAACAATGAATTGCCCTGTAAAGTTGCTCTTAGTATATTATTAGCATGAAATAAAGCAGGGTAAAAATTATGCTAGAAAAGATATCCTTAAGAATATTGACTAAAAAGAAATAAAGCTAAATGTTTGACCTTTTTTTTTTTTTTTTTAGCAGAATATCAAATTATGGGTGGGGATGTTCCTCTTGTGTATCTCTTTCTAATTGTTCTTATGTGATTATATTTTGTTTTTAAGATCTTAAGGTAAATGGATTAAAATGTATAATGTTGTGAATTGAGAAAATATACTCCAGATACATATATACTCCACATATATACAAATATATTCCACATACATATATTTAAACTACAGTATTTATCTTCACCTAAAATAAAGATATTGTATTTAAGAAAGTAATATCTTGGAGGCTTATATTTTAAGTGAATTTTTTGGCAGTTATATGCCCTAGAAAACTCTTCTATAGGATGTTTATTTATTTGCATCTTTTTGCATTTACTTATTTTGAAATAAACAAGAGTAAGAGGGCTTGATACTTTTGACCTGTGGGAGATTTTTGCTTTTTCTTACCCAATGTGGGGAGGCTGCTGGCAAAGTTGACTTACACATAGCTTTTTCATTTTCTAGTTTCTTGGCACTCAGCTACCTAAGTGCTTCCCTTTTGTAGTACCAAAAAGGGAAAAGGAAAGAGTAAGTGGCATCTTGTAAATAGTTTGGGGAAAAATAATTTAAGGAAGTGACTAGTCAAGTCACTGATAATCTGGTTACCTTTCTTGGTAAATGTTGTCATCTCAGCTCCTGTTTTGATAGAGGACAGTTGAAAGCACTGGGATTGCACCATCTGGGTGAAGGTTGCACGGATTCAAAGCAGGAAGGTTGAGGATTAACCAGTGATGCATGGCCTGACCTTCCCGAAGTCTAGCCAGGGTGCATGTTGTGCTAAAGCACTAAAGTTAGAACGATGGTGAAACGCTGCCTCACCCTTCCTCGGCCTGTCTTCTGCCTCTTAAAGCTGCAGCAAGGAGTGAATCACATTCCCCGAGTGGAAGTGGTCCCTAGAGATGAGACAGATCTGGGCTCAACCAGGTGTACTCAGGAACCACCAGCCCACCCAGGGATTGCCCAGGAGCCTGTGGCCTGAAGGCTCAGCTGAATGGGGCTGCCCGGCTGTGGGAAGGTGACATCTGGCCACATGGTGGGTCTCTTCTGCTCAGCAGTGATGCTGAGCTCCCATCCATGGACCAGTGCCCAGGAGGGGCCTGATTCTCTTCAGGTACCCAGAAAAATCTGGCTCGTGGGTTAACTTTATTTTTCTTGGCCATGCCATGCAGAATGTGGATCTTAGTTCCTTGACTAGGGATTGAACCCACGCCTCCTGCAGTGGAAGTGCAGAGTCTTCACCATTGGACCCCCAGGGAAGTCCCTGGCTCATGGGTTTGATGGTATATATTAGAGCCCTAGTACTGGATATGTTGAATCACCAGGGCTAATTTTACCAAAACAGTTCTGAGTTTCTCCTACCTTATAAGAGTACTAGTGCTTACCATTAATTTTGCAAAATACTTACTCGCTCTCGGTAGTTTGAAATGATTTATATAGATGATTTGGTACTTACAGGGTTTTTTCGCTCCCTCATATCCAGAAACTGTGATCATGAGGCAAGAAGTAACACACAGGAGATGAGCTATTACTGGCATCTTCCCGTAGCCTCTTGCCCACCTCTATTCTGGGAGCCTGGAGTAACTTTATTGTGCTTAGAAGCCTCCAAGTGACTTGTGCCTGGGTTTCTGAATACAAGCTGTTCATCTTGTGTTAAAATTATAAAAAAAAAAAATTGTTTTATACTTAATCTCCAGGATCCTTAGAAATTTATTAAGGTAAAATAGGAGAACATGATTCTCTGAGGAGTCTAAGGCCCAAGAAGTTTCAGAGAGTTGTCCAGAATTGTACAGTTTACCTGGAAGTTATTAATAACTTCCCACGGCACAGGGCTTTATAGTGCGTCTTGTTCACTACTCTGTCCAGTGCACGGGAGGTGCTCAATAAGTTATCTGCTGAATGAATGAATGGGCCAAGCCAGCCTGGGCCAGTACTGTAGTGCCCCTATTGAATATGTGCACTGTACCCTATTGGAGCTGTAACTGATCTGATGAACTGTCTCAGGTCCATGAGGAATAGCATTAAGAAGGTCTTTATTTCTCTTCAGTCCTTGCTTTCAACCATGCCCACTGAATCGCCCTTTCCTGTCCCTTCACAGCTGCAACCTCCACAAACTTCTAGAAATGAATCCAGTTTGGGAAATTAACCTGCAACATGATTTAGATCTTCTCCTCTCTTTCCCCCAGTGCAGCTTGCCCCAGTTTCAGCACTGGACATGAGAGAGACATGGGGTATCCTGCCGTTTCACTCTGGCCTCTTGCTCTTTGGGGATGGAGCCCCTCCTGAACCATCCCCCCTCCCCACCTGGAGCGAGGACAAGAAAGAAGCCTGGAGGTGGCAGGGAAGCTGAACAGCTCTAGACTTAGCTAGTTGCAGCTGCTGCCCTCCTCTTCTCTCTGGTCAAGGCTGTTTCTCACCAGCAGCTCGCTCAGAATGCGTCCCAGGTCTCAGTAACCTGACTCAGGGGCTCTGTCTCCAGCTGGCCCCTTTCTAGCCCCTCTCCCTACCCTCTTGCCCTTGAACAGCCGTATTGGTCAGGGTGTCAGCAAAATGGCTCAAGTAAGTCTTCATAACGTGGCATCCATTTGAGTCCTAGGAAATCCACTGGTCCTTGCCTCTCCAAACTGTGGGTGCTGCTTTCCTGGATCTGCCTGCCTTCTCTTCTGCTCCCTCCCGCTTCTCTTCTCTCTTCTGTCGCTCAGGACACAGGGAAATCAGTCAATCCACTGCCTAAGTAGATGGCCAACCAGTGAAAGAGATTTTGGTTTTTTCTTCTTGAAGGCGTGCCCTGCCCCCACCCCATCTCATTTTGTTGGGGATGGGGAGTGAGCTGGGTGGCTGGGGTGCTTAGAAGCAAGAATCCTCCCCTCCCATCAAGGATCTCTTGTTCTCCCCCGCCCTAGTTCTACTTAGAGACTGGGAAGCTGGTATTAGTAACTTTAGTTACTTTTTAGTAACTTCTGGAGGAAGTATACAACCTCAGTTGTTTAGAAGTTGGGTCACTTACTAGTTTTTTTATCCAAAGCAATGGGCTTTGTCTCTCATGCTCAGGCAGTAAGGAAAATGATATCAAGATTTTACCAGACACTTAGGTGTCAAAGACATTTTGGTAGAAGATAAAGCAGTTATGTTGAGTGACACCGTTAATGGTCTGAAGGATCAAAAAAATTGTAAACTTACAACCCAGGATGTTAATTGGCAGGCTGGGTAGATTCCAGTAGCATTTGTACCTGGTCTCATGTATTCTTCAAGTCGCACTATGCTGAACAGACATAAATGTTCAGTATGTTCAAGACAGAGCTGTGCATAATCATGAGGACCTGGTAACAACCTAGATGGTGTGAGAAACTTTTTCTATAGCTCATTAATGATATGAGAAAATATTCAGCATATATCACGTGATGAGAAAAGCAGGTCATAGAGTCATAGAAGAAACTATATGCATAGAAAAAATATGATTGGTACAAAAATTTAGGGCTTCCCAGGGCACTGGAGAAAGAAATGGCAACCCACTCTAGTATTCTTGCCTGGAGAATCCCAGGGACAGAGGAGCCTGGTGGGCTGCCGTCTAGGGGGTCGCACAGAGTCGGACACGACTGAAGTGACTTAGCAGCAGCAGCAGGTAGTATAATAGTAAAGAAACTGCCTGCCAATGCAGGAGGTGCAAGAGATGTGGGTTCTGTCTCTGGGTGAGGAAGATCCTCTGGAGTAGGAAATGGCAAACCCACTCCAGTATTCTTGCCTGGAGAATTGCTTGGACAAAAAGCCTTGAGGGTTCATGGGGTCATAAAAGAGTCAGAGTGAGTGACTGAGCACTTCAGCACAGCACAAAAATATACAGGTTTATTAATCTTGAAGGATAGGATTGAAAGTGATTCTATAAATTTTTTTCTTTTTAATTCTCTGTGGTTTTTGAACTTTTCTGCAGTCTTGTTTATATGTATGAAACATTTTAAAAAGAAATTATACTATTAACTTGATGAAAAGCCAGAATATGTACTTGTATAAGCTCTTTTGTCTTTTACATGTCTTATATCCTTAATTACTGATGAATTTATACATTTTTTATAATTTCTAAACTTTAATACTCTTTAGTCAGTTTTTCTCCTACTTGGCCTAATAACTATTACTTCATTCCACATTCTTGCTTATATTTCAACAACTGAATGTCCTAAATATTATTTGGCACTTATAAAGGCATATGGTAATTTGGAAAAATGCCTTTATTACAGTATAAATCTTCCAAGTAACTTTAAAAATTATGTTGTGGTCTCCATTTTGAAGACCAGAAAATGTGAACACTCTTAACTTGAGGAAAGAGCCTCCAAATACTATTTGTCTTTTATCTTGACTGTTCTGTAATTTATTGGAATCACTGAAGTGTTTCAGGAAAATAAATTCCACAGGGTTTATTTAAGTGCCTAGGGCTTAATAAATTAGAATGGAGTTTTAAGCACGCAGAGAAATGTTACGTCATGGTCTGCATCTCTTCGTCTGTGTGAGTCGAGTATCAGCCTATAAAATCTGTGGGTTTAGGAACCTGGCTATGGATCTGGTTTTCTGTGGGCCACCCCCTACCCTGAGTCTACAATCCATGGGGTCACAATAGTCGGACACAACTGAGCAGCTAACACTTTCACACTTTCCCCAGGCCTAGCATGTTGCATGGTACATGATACACTGATGATTGTGATAAAAGCAAACATTCACTCAGTTCTTGATATGTGCAAAGTGCCTACTATGTGGTTTTCATGCATTATCCTGTCTAGCCCTCAAACAACTCAGAAGTAGGTGATTTTTAATGTTTTCTGAAGGGGGGAGGGTGCAGAGCTATAGAGTATATGTAGAGTGATATATGAGAAAAATGTCAGTAGTCGGGATGCCAGAGTGAAAGTGAAAGTGAAGTCGCTCAGTCGTGTCCGACTCTTTGTGACCCCATGGACAGTAGCCCACCAGGCTCCTTCGTCCATGGGATTTTCCAGGCAAGGATACTAGAGTGGGGTGCCATTTCCTTCTCCAAGCTGGCCTCAAATTCCACAGTTACAGGCATACCTTGGGAAAGCTTTTGATTAAGTTAAAATTCAGGTTAAATTAGACCGTTTTCATGGAAGTCCGTGTACAGCATAGGTTTATATAAATTGAGATAAACAGAAGGCACAAAAATTCTTTAGTGTTATGAGAAAACTTTATAAGAAGGATCTTTTCAATGGTTGCCACATTTTACTTTATTTAAAACCTATAGAATCCTCTCTCTGTTCTGAGTACTGTCATTGGAATAGTTAGGATACTAAAGAGCAGTTCAGAGTTGGGATGAGCCCGCAAATAATTCTGTTATGGTGCAGGATGTGCTGGGGGTAAAGGTGGTGGCATTTAAGCTGTGCTTGAAGGGTTTTTGACAAGGAAAGTAGTACTATGAGCATAAAATTTTGGAGGCAGATTTTGAGAATAGGTTGGGTTTTGTTAAAATCACTCTGGGAGGGCTTCCCTGGCAGCTCAGTAGTAAAGAAATCCTCCTGCCACTGCAGGAGACAAGGGTTTGATCTCTTTGCTGGGAAGATCCCACACTGCCATGAAACAGCTAAGCCCATGCGCCACAACTATTGAGGCTGTGTTTTAGAGCCCGGGAACAGCAACTACTGAGCCCATAGGCCATCGAGCCTGTGCTCCACAGCAAGGGAAGCCACCGCAGTGAGAAGCCCTTGCACCACAACTAGTAATCCCCCTGCTCGCTGGACTGGCGAAAAGCCTACACAGCAATGAAGACCCAGCACAGCAATAAATAAATAAATTAATTAATAGAATTATTTTTAAAAGGGGAAAAAAAAAACACTCTGAGGAATCATGCAGCTGTCTGAATGAATACATCGTTCATTCGAAGAAGACCACCATCTCCCAGCAGGATGCTCTTCATATAAAGAAGAGTATACTGGAGCAAAATGTGCTGTCTTACACTTTGAAATGTCTAGTATAAATGTTCAGAGTGGAGGCAGTCAACATTGGATTCTTGTTTTCACGTTCCAAGATGGCCTACATCTTCGTTGTTTTGTATATTAACTGTTTTACTCCTTTTGCTACACACCATTTATGTCAACCAAATTTTCTAGATTTTTGGATTCTTATACTTTGATTCATTCCTTGATCAAGGAGACCATGGCTTTGAAAACTTAGTGAGCATTTAGGTGAGGGCATACTCATGATTTCTACTCCAGTAGAATTGCCACATGATGCTCAGTGCCTCTCAAAACTCTGTTGGTTTTTATTTATTTTAATTAAAAATATAAAAATAATAGTTAAAAAAACAAAACTCTGTTGGTGTTGGGCCACTGCAGCCTGGTGTTCAGTATTGTAGGGAAATCTGAGCCAACCTGATTTGGGGAGCCTTTGAAAATAATCTGTTTACAAATTTTAAAAAATTTCAACAAAATGTGTCTTAAGATGCTGGTCTCTTTCCCCCCTGCTCTCCATTCACTAATTCTAGCCATACTTGGAGACATGCTTTTCTTTAGCTGATGGTAGTTTTTTTCTATTAATTCTTTTATTTCTTTATTTTGCTTAGATTTCTACGTCATATTTTGCCAGGATTCTTTTTTCATATCTTTTTTCTTATCCTTTGTATTATATCTCTCTACTTTTCCTTTGAGTTAAACTTTTCTTATACTTTAGCTCCAGATTTCCAAGATTCCTCAGTCTACTCTTCACCATTCCCCACACATTTTATATTTGGCATCTTCATGTAGTCATCTTTGATTTCAGATTGTTCTGTGGAATAGTTTCAGTTTTTTTTCCTCCTGAATCTGGTTGAAAGCAGACATTTGAAAACTGCTCTCGTTTCTTAAAGCATAATTCTGTTTCATGGGAACAAATGTGCTCCGATTCCTCGAAGAAACTTGCCTCTTTTGGACTTGTTGGAGCTGTTTCTAGGACCTGTGCTGTCTCTGGCAGCTAATATTTATAGAAAGAAGGCTGTGCTCATCTGAAATGGGGGGGAGAGGTGGGTTCTATCAGATACAATAAGATTCCTATTTGAATATTTCAATCCACAAACCCATTTCAGAAGGCCAGGAACCTGAGGAATGGGTGACTCTGAGGTGACTGTAGCAAGAAGCTCTCGTCTATGCTGGAGTTCGATGCCAGGGACAGCCTGCAGTTCACTGGCAGAGTGCCCCTTTCTGGGCTGGGCACTGGCGCCTCTTGTGTCTTTCAGTGTCCTGAAAGACTCCATAGTGACGGTGAGTGGTCACCCTCACCGTCTCCCTTTATCCCTTTAATTAGGCATCATGAGTGGAGTTCATTGGAGTCTCTTCCTGGCAGGCAAGCTTGTCATCATTAGTCCATTGGCTTTTCTTCCAGCTTTTCCTGTCTGACCTAAAACTAGATACAAGAGGTTCCCTGGAGTTTCTGGCTTACAGCTGTCATCCTTCTGTGCTTTCCTGAGCAGATGCAAGTTTTCTCTTCATTTTATATTCTGCAGTTCATTTTAACAAGACACTGATAAGTCTGTCAAGATATTTAAGACATCGATGAATTTTCCTGAGGTCCCAGCCACTTTAGTAGCTTAGCTGAGAGTTGCAGCTGGAGCGTCGGGACTTGCAGACAGTCTCATCTGTGCTGCTGCCATCAATCTGAGATTGATGGGAGCATATGATGAGCATGAGCCTCAGCCAGTCTTCCTAGAGGAAGAGAACCACTGTTCAGAATAGCAAAGGGCCTTCCCTTAGGAGTGTGAATAATAACCATATTAGCAAACACATACTGAATGCTTACTATGTGCCCGACCATGTTCTAAATGTCTTGCAAATATTTGACTTATTTAATTCTCACAATCATTCTATGGTAGGAGTGACTCTTATTATCTTTTATTTTTATAGCTAAGGCACACAGGAGTTAAGGAACTTGTCCCAGGTCATGGGGCTGGAACCAGGCTGTGACCCTAGGAAGTCTGGCTTCTTGCTCCCTGCTTTAAAGCACTACCTTATATTGCATTTCAGTAATCAGGCATGAAGTTGGGGATCTGATAGTGAAAAGAGTTTGGATTTGTTAGAATAAAGAGGAGAGAGTCAGTTGATGACCAGTAGTGTAGGAGGGGTGTCAAGATGACAATGTCAAGATGATAATATTTAATTAGCCCCCAAGAGGAAAGACTGCCTTGGGAGAATGGTTAGATATGGCTACTTCCTCAGTGGTTTCATAGTAGCACTGCTATCTTTTAAAAACCCTAATGCTTTACTAGAGTCTTTCACTTGAGGAAACATTCAGTCATTCGATGAATGTATGTTCATCATGGGCCATGTGTCAGCCCTGGTGCAACGCGCCTGGATACAGAGGTAAAAGCCAGAGCCCCTGCCCTTGAATTTGACAGTGAGATACCACTAGATATACACCAAGAACTTTCAGTAGAAGTGGACCATGAGTGATAATAAGCTGTGTGTAACATGCTCTGGAAAATGGAGTTTCAGAATTTCAAAAGCATCCATGTTGTTTATTTTTATTTCATTGTTGTGTCAAAAGACTCATTCATTTCCAGTATGTATGTCCAAACTGCAGATTCCCGGCTTCTATATTAGATGAAGGTCAAAACCATAGCCCGAGGCCACACACAAGAGTTCCAATATTGCTTGACTAGAATTTTCCCTCTTTAGGCAACTTTTGTCTGAGTTTTCTTGGCACTCAGTGCCTAGCTGAATCATACAATGCTAAGTAAGATGCTTTTCTGGGAATCCCTTGTGCACTGGAAAAGGATAATGAATGAGGCTTTACATACGGGAACCTTGATGAGTTTTCCAAAGTTCTCTCCCTTGGTTTTGACTTGTCTGTTGTGCTTTTTAGGAAATGTGCAGTTACACGCTTCAGTCTTCTTGGGCTCTGCTTGGGAGCCCTTTGTCTGGGGTAATCCGGGAGACAGTGATACAGGAGGCCCATCTATACATGAGCTCACGGGAAGTCTCAGAAAGATCATACTGTTGGTAAACGTCACAGCCCCTGGTTTTGTGCTTTTCAAAACTGCTGCCCTCTGCCTTCAGACTTCAGGCTGAACTAATTTGTTGGAACCAGATTTTTTCCCCTGTGGGTGGATATTGAAGTTTATTTTGGATTGGCTATTATTGGAGTGAAGAAAGGCTATAACAGATATGCCCTTTCTTGAGAACTACAAGAATTTGGGTGTAAATAAATCAATGGTATCTCTTGCCTCAAATACATTAAAATAGCCAGACTGTTTAAAATTAACCTCTGATAACATTAGACAGTGTGCTTATGTGTGTGTAGTGTTTTGATTATTTAAGTCACTTTCTGATCCTTGAGGCTTCCAAACCCAGCGGCAGCACAGCTAGAAACTTGGAGTGGTGGTGATGAGTGGGAGCCCTGGGAAACTGGGAACCCAGTTTCCTCCAAAGTGGAAAGGGTTTATTTTAATGTATTGATTCATTTAAAAAATATCCAGATAACTCCGGAGGCAGGGGGCATTATGGATGAATGTGAAATTTTCTGTCATCAAGTACAGTCTGTTTGGGGAGTCAAATATTTTCAAATGTTCTGTTATCTTCTATTTTACAAATGAGGACACTGAGATATAGGGAGTTAAATGACTTCTCGAGGGCGCACAGCTAGTAAGCAACAGAGCCAGGGTTTGACTCCAGAACTCAGACTCCAGGCTCTTAGCCCCATATTCCGTGGCCATTCTGTGAGACTTGAAATGGGAAAACCACCTACTTCGAATGCTAGTCTAAAACTGTTTAAATGGAAGGCAGGGAGCAACTTTATGCCTCCTTAGCAGAGAGAAGTGGCAAGATGAAAACAAGAGTGAGGAAAAATTGAGCAGTTTCATGTAGAAGGGGAAAGAATAACTTGGATTCTGGAGCCCAACAGATTTGGCTTGAGAGGGACGTTCATGTGTCGGGGTGGCAGGGGCCAGAGGGAGAGCAGGGTGGAATTGAAGGTTTGAAATGGAATTAAGAGACGTCCTTCCTTGTATGTGTGTGTGGAGAGCTGCTAAAGAGTATGGGGTCCCCTGTTGGCCATAGATAGCCATGGATGCTTTTGTGAGCCAGAGCAAGAAGCAAGAGCATTTAATCTCCAGAATAGTGGGCTTGGGAGAAGGGAGGGCTGGGGGTGGTGAGGAACTGGAGGTAGAAAGGCCAGGTAAGAGGCTGTTGAAATGTCCCAGATAAACAGTGATCAGTGTCAGAGCCTCTTCCCTGGTTCTTTAAGTATCTGTACCTGTCAGTGTGCCCAGGACTTGGCAAAGAGGAGAGCCCCATCCGAAGTGTCTTAACACGATGCCTGGCAGTAGTACGTGTTTGTGGAACTGAACTGGATTAATTAAAGGCAGTGGCTGTAAGATGGCAAACAAGTCAATGCAAGGGAAACTGGAGAAGCAGTTGTCAACAGTGGTTGGTGAGTAATCAACTGGGGAGAGAGAGGAAGAGGTAAGCCAGGGTCTCTGGCTTGATGGGTAATAAGATTTTAGTAACAATTACAGTCGGTGGGGTTTTCCACACACCTTCAAGAGATTCACTGACGCCAGCTGGGTGTCCTGCTAGTCAACCCAATTCTGTCACTGTCTACCTGGAAGTGACATCAGATTCCATAGCTTAAGGGCTCAGTGCCACAAGACCACCCCCAACCTCAAGTCCAGGTCATCACCTGTACTTGTGACTGTCTAGCTAAAATTCAGAGGCTCTCATAACCCTTCCCACCTTGGGTTTGCTGAATTTACTAGAACAGTTCATAGAACTCAGTGCCTGCGTGCCTGCTCAGTCGCTTCAGTCGTGTCCCACTCTTTGCAATCCCAGGCTTCTCTGTCCTTGGGATTTCCCAGGCAACAATACTTGAGTGGGTTGCCATGCTTTCCTCCAGGGGATCTTCCCAACCCAAGGACTGAACCCATGTCTCCTGAATCTCTTGCATTGTAGGCAGATTCTTTACCTCTAAGCCACCTGGGAAGCCCTTTTATTTACTAGAACTCTGGTTTATTATAAAAGGATGCATCTCAGGATCAGCCAGTTGGAGGAGATACCGAGGGTGAGGTATGGGGAACAGGCATGGAGCTTCCATGCCCTCTTTACATCTGCAGGTATTCACTAACCTGGAAGCTCTCCAAACCCTGTCCTTTTGGGTTTTTATGAAGGCTTCTTTACACAGGCATGACTGATGAAATCATTTGCCATTGGCAGTGGATTAAACTTCCAGCCCCCTCTCCTCCCCTGAAGTTGGGGAAGGAGACTGAAAATTCCAACCATCTAATCACATGGTAATTTCTTCTGGCAGTCAGCCCCCATCCTTAGTTGTGATCCAAAAGTCACCTCATTCATATAACAAAGGACCCCCCTTTTTTTCCTTTTGCTCTCACCACTTAGAAAATTCCAAGGGATTTAGGAGCTCTGTGCCAGAGATGGGGACAGAAATCAGATATATATTTCTTATTGTTAGATCACAATATCACAGGTGAATCTACCCCTAACCAAGGCACGGGCATCAAGACGAGGGACCCATTGGGAGGAGGGTGCAGTGAGTGTGGTTCAGGCTCTTTTCTCATTGTGGGACATCTTGATTGCCTACTGGGACTTGTTCCATCTTTAGTGCAGAAAGGTAGGGAATGTTGAGATTCACCCTCTTGTCCAGTTCAGCTTTTAAACAGAAACAAATGTGGTTAATATCAGGCTAACTTGTCATCTTCATTGTTGCCCAGGGAAGAATAATTCTGGCTGATCATAGAATCACATGGAGAAATTTTAAAAGCTAACCCTCATGTTTTTTCCCAGAGACATAGGTGATTCTGTTATGTTGCCACCTAGAGGCACCTAGTCATGCTCCTTGAAAAACTTTGGGTATAAACAGTTATGTTGTTTATTTTAATCATAAAAAGTTTTTTCCTCTAAAAATTTTGAAGAGCTTAGATAAGTGGATTTTTTTAAAATTTGGCAGTCCCACCAGCCTTGAGATAGATGCTAGGCACAGCCACCTTGATGCAGGCTCACCATGTCTGTGTGTCTGTACCCTGGTGACTGAACAAATACGTACTGAATCAGTGTCATCTGTGGGTCTCCCAGAAGGTTTCTGTTGACCCACAGTCAGTGGGGATGGAGTCCTTGCAGGCCATTTTGTGGTGGGTAAGCAACCCTCTTTCCATGTATCATTGTCTTAGATTCCTAGGATTATCACAAACTGGATGGCGTAAAACAACAGAAGTGTATTCTCTTACAGTTCAGGAAGCCAGAAGTCCAAAATCAGGGACCAGGCAGGGCTGGTTCCTTCTGGGGAGTGCTGTTGGAGAAACTATCCCATGCCTGTCTCCTGACTTCTGCTGACTGCTCGTATCCCTTGGCTTGTAGACACATCACTTTAACCCCTGCCACCCACTCACTGTCTTCACCTGGCCTTCTTGCCTGTGTCTGTGCCTTTGCTTCTTGTAAGGATACCAGTCATTGGATTTGGGATATCTCAAAATCCTGTTTTCAATTAAGGTCACATTCTGAGGCTCCAGATGGATATGAACAGGGGACATTATTTGATGCACTGTAGTCCCTTGTGACTTGCACATGGCTAGGGTTAGGGGACACTAAGTTGGGGGAGCTGCCTTGGCCTCCCACCCTAAACTTGGGATCCTCAAACATTCTCTGAGTCTCCAAACAAGAAAACGAGCCATTGGCAATGGAGATACCCTAGTCCTAGGTGGACACCTGCCCCATTGAGGAGTCCAGCTTTCACTGGTTGAACTGGCTGGTTCTAGAAGGGAGAGTTGGGAGAGGGGAGGACCAGTGCAGGGGTGGAGAAGGGGCAGCAGAAGGTACAGAGAAGTTCAGATCTGGTAGAATTTGTAACTCCAGAGACTGTTTCCATTGCTCATAGATTTCTTTAGCTCTTATTTTGTCCCTTGGTCTTCATTTAACATCTATAAAGGGTATGATGCCTGGGCATGATGAGGGCAAGGGACCACCCTGATCTTTTCTCTAACCACTTAGACACTGACCGTGCATTCAGACATTTGGCTTAACAATGTGTGGATGAAGTCATTTCATCTGGATACTTCATGTGAAATCTATATTGTGTCCCTTGGGTAAAGAGCAAATCTCAGGAGTTGTGGCTGTCTGTTATGCTCAAGTTGAGGCCAAAAATACCTGTGGTTTGTGCTTGGATTATAGCCAGACATGTCCGCAAGTGTCCTGTCTGTGTGGAAGTAAAGTCTTGCTCAGGCCTTAAGATGTTTGTTATTACACATTTATCACCCTTTATGCAATCAATATTCCTTGATTAAATCAAATCTTATTTGTATATGAATCATAAATATGTATACAATGCCAAAGAATGTTCAATCTACTGCACAATTGCACTCATCTCACATGCTAGCAAAGTAATGCTCAAAATTCTCCAAGCAAAGCTTCAACAGTATGTGAACTGAGAACTTACAGATGTTCAAGCTGGATTTAGAAAAGGCAGAGGAACCAGACAGAGATAAAATTGCCAACATCCGTTGGATCATAGAGAAACGCAATAGAATTCCAGGAAAAAACAACTACCCTGCTTCATTGACTATGCTAAAGCATTTGACTGTGTGGATCACAACAAACTGTAGAAAATCCTTTAAAAGTTGGGAATACCAGACCTCCTGGCTTGGCTCCTGAGAATCTGTATGCAGGTCAAGAAGCAACAGTTAGAACCGGACATGGAACAACTGGCTGATTCCAAATTGAGAAAGGAATACATCAAGGCTGTATATTGTTACCTTGCTTGTTTAATTTATATGCAGAGGACATCATGTGAAACGCTGGACTGAATGAAGCACAAGCTGGAATCAAGATTGCCAGGAGAAATATCAATAACCTCAGATATGCAGATAACACCACCCTTATGGCAGAAAGTGAAGAGGAACTAAAGAGCCTCTTGATGAAAGTGAAAGAGGAGAGTGAAAAAGCTGGCTTAAAACTCATCAAAAAACTAAGATCATGGCATCTGGTCCCATTACTTCGTGGTAAGTAGATAGGGAAACAGTGGAAACAGTGACAGACTTTATTTTTGGGAGTTCCAAAATCATTGCAGATGGTGATTGCAGCCATGAAATGAAAAGATGCTTGCTCCTTAGAAGAAAAGCTATGACAAACCTAGACAGCATATTAAAAAGCAGAGACATTACCTTGCCGACAAAGATCTGCCTAGTCAAAGCTATGGTTTTTCTAGTGGTCATGTATGGACGTGAGAATTGGACTATAAAGAAAGCTGAATGCTGAAGAATTGATTCTTTTGAACTGTGGTGTTGGAGAAGACTCTTGAGAGTCCCTTGGACTGCAAGGAGATCCAACCAGTTAATCCTAAAGGAAATCAGTCCTGAATATTCATTGGAAGGACTGATGCCAAAGCTGAAGCTTCAATACTTTGGCCACCTGATGCAAAGAACTGACTCATTGGAAAAGACCCTGATGCTGGGAAAGACTGAAGGCAGGAGGAGAAGTGGATGACAGGATGAGATGGTTGGATGGCATCACCGACTCGATGGACATGAGTTTGAGCAAGCTCCAGGAGTTGGTGATGGACAGGGAAGCCTGGCATGCTGCAGTCCATGGGGTCGCAGAGAGTCAGACACAACTGAGTGACTGAGCTGGACTGATATGAGCTTACTGTTCAAAGAGGCCTTACTTTGAACATGCTTATGAATAAAACCATACTTCAAATGCTTTGTATAACTATAAAGTTCATGTATCATAACAAGTTTGCTTTTTGGGAGTTCCTGCTTTTAAAAGAGACTTAAAGCCCAGAGTTTCCAGTCTCAGCGCCACCAGACTGAGGTCTGTCCCTCTGCTTCATGTGGCCCACCACGCCACCCTCTGTGTTCTGACTGGGTTTCTCCAGTGCAGTGAGTATATCAGAGGAGCAGGACTGTACAGTGGAAAAGATCCAGAGGTCTGGGGTTTGAATCCTGATTCTCCACTTTTTTTGGCCTCGTGAGTTTGGCCAATATACGTATGTTTGTTGATCATCCATTTTCTCATCAGAAAAATGAGGATGATAATAGCAACCTGATTGGATGGTGTGTGAATTTCCTAGAACTGCCATGAACTACCATAAACCAAGCGGCTTAAAACAACAAATGTGTTCTCTCACAGATCTGGAGGCTGGAAGCCCAGATCTGTGGGTTTCTACTACAGATCTGGTAGATCTGTAAGTAAGATCTGTAATTAAGGTGTCGAGAGGCCCATACTCCCTCCAAAGACTCTAGGAGAGAAAATTCTTACCTCTTCTAGATTCTGATGGTTGCCAACATTCTTTGTTTAATGGCATCAGTCCAGTCTCTGTCTCTGTCATCACATGGCCTTCTTCCTGTTTCCTCTATGTCTTCATCTCTCTCTCTGTGTAGGGACATCAGTCAGGAGCTTGGAGCCTGCAAGAGCCCTCTTTCAAAAGAAGGTCAGGACTTCCCTGGTGGTCTAGTGGGTAGGAATCCATTGCCTGCCAATGCCGAGCACATGAGTTCAGTCCCTAGTCTGGGAAGATTCCATATGCTGAGGGGCAACTGAGTCTTTATGCCACAATTACAGAACCCATACCAAAAACTACTGAAGCCCACACACCTAGAGCCTATGCTCCACAAGAAGAGGAGCCGCAGCAATGAGAAGCCGGTGCATCCCAATGAAGAGTATCGCTTGCTCGCCGCAACTAGCGAAAGCCCGCACACAGCAACAAAGACCCAGTGCAACCAAAAAAATTTTAAAAACTAAAGCTTAAATAATTGTCACAGTCTAGGGTTGGGCAGGGGGACATGGATTTTGTAGGGACACTATTCAAGCCAGTACAGGTGCTTAAACTGAAATGAAAGCAATTCTTTAGAGCAACCAGGAGGGACTAGTATGTAGTAGAAACTCAGTAAGTCCCAGGGAGCCATTTCTTTAAAATATAGACTTGATCCCTTTGCCCTACAGCCTCATCACTCCTTTCCCTTTTTGGTTATGCTGGGCCACCCTCATCTCACTTCCTCACCATCTTTTGGGGGCTGTTTCTCCAGGAATCTGGCTACCAACTTCTATTTTTCCTTTCTGCCATCATGGTGGAAATTCTGACATTCATCTAAATGACCCACCCAATAACCTGCCTCTGGTTGATAGCACTCTGCCCTGTATCTTACCCTTATCTGCCCGGATCCCACGGTCATTTCAAATACTTGTTCACTGGCACCTCCCATCCTCTTGACCTTGGAATCTCTGCTTTCTCTGTCTTCCAGTCTCCAGGCATGGATCAAGCTACCCACCCTCTGCTCCCGTGCTACCTAATGCTTCTGGTGAAAAATCATACGACTCCACTAAATGGTTTCTTTATGGAGTTATAATTCCTACTCTCAGCTGGACCTTCAGGGATGCTTGAAAACCCCTTTACTCATTTCAAGTGGGTTTCCTTTCTCATTCCCCCAGGAGCTATTGGGAACGTTTGCTACTGGGAACATTTTTCAAGCTGCTTAGACCCCCACTGACTCAGCCTCCTTTATCGCCTGCCTCCCCTAGCAAACAAAAGCTGTAAAACATGAACTGACGTCTTCTCGACGACCGTGGTTCTGATCACCTTCCTCTTCTGCCCTTCTGTCTTAACACGCCTCTTAATTCACAGATCGGCTTTCTGCCTGAGTTGAATCCTCTCTTCTGCCCCCTTCATCCTTATGTTTTTCATTCCTCCTTTCTCCATGGGCCTCTGTGCTTGCCTCAGTCTGTAAACACACTTAAATCTTGCTCAGCCTGAAAAGTGCATCCATTTTCTTTAAATTGAACTGCGTTTAGCTTTCTTCTCTTGAGAGGACCAAGAATACATGTTTCTTAGCTTCTCTGTGCCATTTCCTCATCTATAAAGTGAACTCAAGATGGTCCTTGCCTCATAGGGTTATTCTTAATATTAAATTGTATTTATATTCTTAGGTCATGTTGTTGAAAACTGAAAGTGTTAGTTGCTCAGTCGTGTCCGACTCTTTGTGATCCTGTGGACTGTAACCCATCGGGTTCCTCTGTCCATGGGATTCTCTAGGTAAGAATACTGGAGTGGGTAGCCATTCTCTTCTCCAGGGGATCTTCCTGATCCAGGGATTGAACCCAGGTCTCTCCCATTGCAGGCAGATTCTTTACCATCTGAGCAACCAGGGAAGCATTTATGTAATATTATGTAACATTGTATGTAATTGCAATTATGTAATATTAAGCAGGAGCTATGGTACAGTTCTTAGAACTATATGGTTTTGGCTGTTTGGGGTAGTAATGTATCCCCTGTGGGCTTTGGTAGGGTTCAGTTCACATCACTGGCTGAGCACTGACAGATGATGTAACAGTTACTGTGTATGTTTCTATCCTCAGAAGTATGTCAGTTTCTTCAGGGTCAACGTTACTTCATGTCCATCTTTTTATCCCTAGGGCTTTGGATAGTAACACACACAGACACACACACTGGGTTGATGTATGTAAATAAAACAAATGAGTGCCAGAGCCCAAATGAATTCGATGGAACCATCTTCAGGGTCAATATTACTTCATATCCATCTTTTCATCCCTAGGGCTTTGCATAGTAGCACGCACACACACACACACACACACACACACACACACACACACGCACACACACACACACACACTGGGTTGATATATGTAAATAAAATAAGTGAGTGCTTGAGCCCAATTGAATTGGATGGAACCATTTTTCTCCCTGAAGGGTAAAATTGGTTTGACCTGTTTCCAAGCTTTTGTCTGTTCCCATGAGACTGTTTTTACCTCATGTGACGTGATTTTGATGTATAGAGTAATGTTTTTAACACTGGCCAGCATAGTCAGAGGAAGGCATTTGATAGGAGCATGGAGCCTTTATGTACCTTTGGGACTAAGACAAAGGCATCAAACGAGGAGGGGTTAATCAGTACTGGCTCCCGAAGTAAAAGGAAGAAAAACAAAGCTGGTGAAGGACCAGCTCTGAGGTGAGCCCCCACCATCTGGCAGCAGTGGGCCGGGGGCCAAGGCTTTATGACAAATAAGACAGATGCTGGCCATTGGCCGGCCGTTGGCCATTGGACTGGATTGAACTCATAGTCCAGTGAGGGTTGACAGACCTTTAAAGACATTTTAGGAATACTGTTTAATTAGAGTTGTGCCAAATGCTATGGAAGAGAAGGACAGGAGAGCCCAGCAAGGGGAAGTGACCTGGTCCAGTGATGAGCAGTGAGTGAGGGGCAGCCAGAAATGAATAGGGTGATCTGTGAAGTGGGTCAGGTGGGGGGACCAGCCTGTTTCTGAATGGAGGTGTTTATGATAATGTGTTATATCCATATCATAGCATGCATCGTTTATGTGGAATCACATAACACAGTCTGTTAAAGGGAAGCTGACAGATTTCAGAGTGATTTGCAGACACACCATAGCCTGCATGTGTGAATAATCTGACATAAAAGTGTGGGGAGAGGGAAACTCATTTTAGATGAACTTATGTTTTGGTCCAAAGTAGCTGACATTATATAGAAGGCTTTTTATGATGCTGCTGGGCTTGTTAGACAGGAGGATGGTGAGATTTTAAAGTCCTGGTGTATTAGTAATTTCCTGGGTTTTCCATGGATGCTAAAAAGGACAGTCTTGTAAGGCCTCACTTGGATCAGCTCACGATTTACAGTCTCATCTAAATACATCTTGCATTTTTCAATTGTTGTGTCTTCTCTCCATTAATGTAAATATTGCTCATTACAGAGTCTAGTTTATCATCCAGTCAAATAGCCTTCCCACCCAGCTGAAAGTTGTCCCTCTCTTTTATTGGATTGATTTCCAGTTTTACTCCCTTTTTCACTCTGATGTCTTGTTTCATATTGTTGGCATATTTCTCATATTGCTATATTTTGTCTCAATATGTAGGAAATTCAGTAAAGACTATGCCAATCATGTAAAAGAGTTTGAATGATTTAAAGAACAAATGCATGAATGTAAGATCTGTAGAATGGGGAAGATCCCCTGGAGAAGAAAATGGCTACTCACTCCAGTATTCTTGCCTAGAGAATTCCATGGATAGAGAAGCTTGGCAAGCTGCAGTCCGTAGGGTCGCAAAGAGTCGGATACCACTGAACAACTAAGCACCTTAGCACACCTAGAAAATAGATATCTAATAATTACTTACTGGTACAGTCAATAGGGAAAAATACCATCTGGCTTGAAGTGTGTCAGCTTCTTGTCCTCTTTCTTAAAATGAGAGCTATGTGTTCTTTTTTTCTTTCTGGATGGTATGAATCTTAGGCCTTCCCAGTGGTGAAAACGGTGTCTCCTTTGTCTAATGTTCATTTTAGCCTAACTGATTGTTTTGGCAAAACAATCTCCTTTCCATAAACGAGAGAGAGAAATGCTGTCTTTCCAAAGATAATCTCTCAGATAGACCTCTCCAGATGGCTGTTCAAGCTCCATCCAACAGGAGCTATGCAAGTGTTTGATCCTTAGGGTTTTTAGCATTTTTCCCAAAGGAAGTCTAAGAAACTTTCTCTTCCTGGATCACTCTGTGCCACTGGATTATTTTGGTTTGGGCTGGTATATTCCAAAACTCAAACCTGCCCACTAGCCCGCTGCCTGTGACCACTCAGTTTCCACTGGTTTTTCAGTTCCCAGTGATTAAACCAAAATAAAAGAAGGTGATGCCATGTCTGACCAGGGGCAGACGCTGCCAGTTGCCAAAGCCCAGTGTTCATCACACGGTTGACAGGGTCTCTGCTATCCTGGCAGGAGGCACGCTAGACTTTCAAAAGGCCAAGTGTGAAGGAAAAGCTCTTAAGTAAGTGAGTGTCATTTGGAAATGATTTGATGAATAGGACAGTTACAGGCCAGCCATTGAAAATCTCCTGTGTGATATATTAGCAGGAATGTTTGGAGCCCACATGGAAGGTAAGGTCTGCCTTTCCCACATGCTGCCCTTCATAGCTGACACATTACACATGTCTCCGGAGCGTAACATATGGCTTCCTGAACTTGCAAATGGGGCCCAGCATGCTCTGTTGAAATAGTGTCTGTTTAAACAGTCTCCTGGAGAAGTGAGCCACAGTCACTAAAATAGTTAATTTCATGTCTGAGAATGTCTTCTCTAGAGCCCTTTAAAATGTGTGTGTGTTTTTTTAATGAGCATAATAGAAAATTTGCAAATTTAAGGCGTTGACTGCCTTTGAAGGGGTTGTGAACCATCCTTACTAATTTGTACATTTTGAAAGAATCAGAGCATAAACCAAAAATGGAACAGTGCAGATCATCTAATTCAAGCCTAATCATAATCATCATTTTTTTTTTTTTACATGTGCCAGGCCCTTTATATTAGGCTGAGCGGTAAAGAATCCACCTGCCAGTGCAGGAGACGTGGGTTCGACACCTGGGTTGGGAATATCCCCTGGAGAAAGGAATGGCTACCCACTCCAGTATTCTTGCCTAGAGAAATCCTTTGGACAGAGGAGCCTGGCGGGCTACAGTCCACGTGGTCATAAGTTGCTGAGCGACTAAACAACTATATTGTATAACCAGGTAGAATTCCTTCCAGCTTATTGATAGGAATAGAGAGACTCAGATGTGAATAACCTGCTCCATACCACCTTCATGGGAGGTTTTGGTGCTGGAATTTCGACTTAGAAGCACTAAAAATATGAAGCGTGTCTTTCTCTATGCCAGGAATTCTTAATTTGGGCTTGTGGATGGGCTGGGGTTAGGGACTTAAGCTGGAGAACCCTCTTTTTAATGTGAACATTTGTGTGTTTGTGCATTATTCTGAGTAAAGTCCATATGTTTATCAGATTCTCCTGGAGGTTTGTGTGGCCTCCTAACAACTGTATTTTGACAGCAGGCTCCATTCAGTGTAGAGACAAGAAGACATCAAATAAGAATGCAAACCTTCCAAAGGCATTTGATCTGGTGTTGGTTTGACCAGAAAATGAACCACAAGTCTTCTTTCTAAACTCTATGTGTGTGTGAAATAAATCACATATAGAGAAAAGTGCAATAAACGAGAATGTAGCCTTTAGTGAACATCTGTGCTGTGTCGCTTCAGTTGTGTCTGACTGTTTGTGATCCCATGGACTGTTGCCCACCAGTCTCCTCTGTTCATGGGATTCTCCAGACAAAAATACTGGAGTGAGTTGCTGTGCCCTTCTCCAGGGAATCTTTCTGACCCAGGAATCAAACCCATGTGTCTTGCGTCTCTTACATCTCCTGCGCTGACAGACAGGTTCTTTACCACTATCACCTGGGAAGCCCAGTGAACATCGGCAAGAGGCACTGTAACCAGGTCAGGAAATTGAGCCAGACTCTAGACGATGTCCCTTTCTGATCAGATGCCTCTACCCAAACTACTATCCTGACTTCTATGGTAACCTTGTGCTTTTCTTTATGGTTTTACCATCTTTATGTATATGTACCGTTAAACAATATGGATCCATTTTTCCTATTTTTATCTTTGTACACACACAGTCCTACTGTTGTGCTCTTTGGTGTCTTGCTTAGTTAGTTAGTGAAAGTTGCTAGGTTGTGCCTGACTCTTTGCGGCCCCATGGACTATACAGCCCATGGAATTCTCTAGGCCAGAATGCTAGAGTGGGTAGCCTTTTCCAGGAGATCTTCCCAACTCGGAGATCTAAGCCAGGTCTTCCACGCTGCAGGCAGAATTTTACCAACTGAGCCCCAAGGGAAGTTACTTTCACCAATATTGTTTTAACTGTCTGTCCATGTTGTTGCATGCAGTTGTAATTCATTCACTTTCATTGCACTTTCATTGCAAGCAATTCCATTGCTTGGTTATATTGTAATTTATTTATCTTCTGTTATTGGATATATGACTATTTGTAAATTTTGCCTATTATGAGCAATGCTTTCATTAACATTTTATACATGTCTTATACATGGCTTCCACATGCAACTCCTAGGGAAAGCCTAGTATATTTATTAAGCTTTTGTAGGAAGTGAAATACTTACTTTCATGAGACAAAAGTGAAGAATTCTTCTCTTCTCCCATCCCTGTCCTTAATAACACTTTGTGGAGGAAGAAAATTCTTTCAAGTAAATTCTCTGCTTAGCCTTAGCATGGGTTCTGGTTGTTCCCAAACTTGAAATCAGAGCAGTCGTTGAACCTGGATCAGTCCAGGGCTCTCTCCCCAGCCCCACCCCCCAGCTCACTGAGACTGGAACCTCCAGGATGGGGCCTGGGGGGAGTCTGTGTATTTAACCAGTTCCCAGACCATCCCCGTGACTGTGAGACACTGGGTTTACCCTGATGAATTGATGAGGTGTGGATCCTTGGTTGGGAAGAGATTTGGAGGAAGTGTATCTATGATTAAAATCTTGGAAAATTGACCTTAGAAAGAAAAGTTGAGGGAGCTGGATTTGTTTAGCTTCTGTAAAAAAAAAAAAAAAATCTGAAACATGATTAAATAGGTTTTTTTTTTGCAAAAGGATGAAAGAGTTTTAGAAATGAAAGAAACATTTCCCAAGTCAGAGATTGTGGAAGAAACTCCTACTAAAATCAGCAGATACTGAGCATTTACTCGGCACCACGGGGGTAAGAAATAAAGGCTGTTGTCAGTGCCTTGAGGGAGCTGGAGACAAAATGAGTACATGCTGAGCTGGCGCACAAAAGCCAGGACGTGATATTTCATCCAGTCTAGACTTCGGGCTTCAGTGGAGGTGAGTGGGCGGGCCCTTGGGAGGAGAATCCGAGAGAGGTCACCCGGAAAGGCTGGAAGTGCCTGCAGGGTGTGCGCTGGGCTTTAGAAGGCTGCCCTTCTGTGGGCGGAGGGATGGGTTGACTGTACTCTGAAGCAGTGATGTCCATTTATTTTTTATTGTGATACCCCAGTAAGAAATGTATTTTATATCACTACCCACTACATACTTAAAAGTTTCATGGAATGTTTAGCCTTATTACATATTATGCATGTGATGCTTAAAATTTCTTTTTTTATATATCGGTATTTTTAATGTTTGAGTAACCCAGTACAAGGTTGAGAACACTGTTCTAAGGGGGCCAGGAGCCCAGTGTAGGGCAGAGCTGAGTCTGCCCTGAGCCTGCCTTATTGGGATTGCCAGTAAGGGAGAGGGGTTCCATGGAAAGTGGTGAGAGAGGACTTGCTGATGTGATGGTGGGCTCCTGAAATCTTCCTCGATTCCAAAATGTGAGTGAATTACTTTGGAATGTTATGGCAAAAGTTCACACTTTAGCTATCTATTGGTTGAGCCAATAGACACAACCAAGCCAGAGATCTGGAGAAGGAAGGATTAATTATTGAAGCAAGTAAGGGAACACTGGGAATCTCACCCAAACCAGTGCCTCCCCAAGAGCAAAATGGGGGAAATTTTAAGCTAAGGGTACATCCATATTCCACTGGAAAAGACCCTGATGCTGGGAAAGACTGAGAGCAGGAGGAGAAAGGGACAGCAGAGGACCAGATGGTTGGATGGCATCACTGACTTATGAATTTGAGCAAACTTCAGGAGATAGTGGAGGACGGAGGAGCCTGGCATGCTGCAGTCCATGGAGTCACAAAGAATTGGACATGACTTAATGACTGAACAACAACATTCATATTCCTGCAGGGGCTTGAGCAGAGGAGAACTCAGCATAGAGTTGGGGTGTAAAGGTAACAGAATCCAGGCTTTAGTTAATTGAAGTCAGGAGGCTCAACATCATCATTCCATCCTCCACCTGGGTGGGGGACTTAGTTCCTGCAGGTGTGTGAGTCAGTTAGTTGCTCATTCATGTCTGACTCTTTGCCACCCCATGGACAATAGCCCGCCAGGCTCCTCTGTCCGTGGACTTCTCTAGGCAAGAGTATTGGAGTGGGTAGCCATTCCCTTCTCAACCCAGGTCTCCTGCATTGCAGGCAGACTCTTTACCATCTGAGCCACCAGGGAAGCCCTTCTCAAAGATATATTGTTATTATTATGTCTGTCCCCTGAGGAGGAACTGGGACTCTGGTTTGTCCCTGCACTATTGTTTGACCGCCTTTTTCTGTTTCTGCATTCCTTGTTTTCCCTGATTACTGAGACTTGTTCAAGGGCAAGCACTGTGGCCAGACTCAGATCCCAAAATGGCTTAGGACAGAGTGGCTTCTCTTTTGTCAAGAAAGCCGTCCCTGGATTTCTTTCTCCAGAGATCCCCTAACCTATCTGCTTACAATACCAGATATGAGAGTGGGGTGTCCTTCATATGAAGAAAGTTTTCCAACTTTCCTGATAAAAATTGGGTGTCCAACAATTCAGTTCAGTTCTGACACTAATGCTCTGGAGTTAACATCTGATTCCACAGGCTTTAAAGCGCTCAGTCCCACAAGATTGCCCCCACTTCAGATGCCAGTTTCAAGTCCTCGGCCAACCATATGTCTCACTGACCAGCTGTAAAGTCCAAGGGTTCCCACAGCCCCTTTCCCAGGTTTGGTAATTCACTAGAAATACCAAACAGAACCCAGGAAGGCACTTCACTTTCTAGTGTCAGTTTATTATACGTGATACAATTCAGAAATAGCCAGATAGAAGAAATGCTTGGGGCAAGGTATGGAGTGTGTGCACGTGTGTGGGCGCCCAGTTCTTCCATGGCTTTTGCAGCAAAACCATGCTCCGAGTACCTTTGTAACTGAGCAGGATGCCATGGGGCCTCCCAGGACAGACACCCCCCCCCCCCCCGGCCCGCCCCATATTCTCTGCTGTGGGTCCCCTCTGAAGTACCTAAATAATAGTATCTCATACACATTTCCTGAGTTTTTCAGATGCTAGAAAACCACAACTAAATGGAAGAACTACTTGATTAATCAGAAGCACAGAGCCCCCAGACCTTCTGGCCCCTAAGAACAGATGCTGTTCACCACCCATCAACCAGTCAGAGTTGTGCAGGAGCTGATCACACACCCTGGGATGCCCCTCCCTCACCTGACCTTTAGAAATGCTTTGCTGAAACCTTCAGGGAGTTGAGTTTTGGGGGGCGGGGGGCATGAGCCACCCTTTCTCCTTGCATCGCCCTGCAATAAACCTTTCTCTGTGCCAGATTCCAACATCTCAGTTTCTTGGGCCTCACTGTGTGTCGGGCCCAGGAATGTGTGTCCAGTAACAGATGCACATGTAACTAATTTTAGGGAGCCCCTGCAATCAGGTTTTTCTCAACCAAGAGTCGAGTGCCTTAGTTGCACTGAGAAGGAAAATCCTTTCATGTGGCCTTTCTTTCCTTAAGTACTTTCAATCATGTCCTCTGAGATTTAATATCCTTTTGATCTTCCCAATCCAGTTTTAATTGGGTCAGTTCAAGTTAGGGAAGGATTTTAAAAGACAGCACTAATAATGGAGCAGTTGGGATGATGTAGATAGGAATAACTGGTTGGAAATGTGCTTCAGTAAACGTTTTTTTGTTTTGTTGTGGCTTGTAAAATGCAGTCTGGAGGGAAGTAAGCTGCAATCCATTTCTCTTAGTGTTTGCTACATTTTGTCATTAAGTAAAGCCTGCAATTCTACTGACAAACGCTTGTGCCTTGGGCAATATATTTGTTCTATTCCCCTTCAGTAGGAAGCCTGATTTGTTTTTTTAAGTAATTTTTTAAGACATGTGAATTTATTTTATTATTATTATTTTTTTGGCCATGCCATGTGGCATGTGGGATCCTAGTTCTCTGACTGGGGATCAAACCCATACCCCCTGCCTTGAAAGTGTGGAGTCTTAACCGCTAGAACACCAGGGAAGTCTCAGAAACTTGATTTGTAATAAAAGATAAAACCAGTGTCTTCTCTGTGAGTAAATTGTAGGAGAATGGTGGATTATTTGGCCTAGACATGTTCTTTCTTTGCTAAACAATGTTTAGAGAGCCTTTGTGTAGAGCTTCACTGTTCTATGTGATAGCCACTAGCTACTGGCACTTGATATCTAAAATTAAATTTTGAAATTCAGCTCCTCAGTCTCACTGGCCACATTTTCAGTGCTCAATAGCCACATGTGGCTAATGCAAGATTGGTGGTTGAGGCCAGGTAATTGTTTGTTGGGGGGAGAGGGGTATCCCGAGCATGTAAGGTGTTTAGCATCACCCCAGCTACCTACCAGATGCTGGTAGGACTCCCTAGTCATGACACCCTAGTCATGACAATCAAACCTACATGTCAGGATTGCCAAATGTCCCTTGAGGGGCAGTCACCCCTGGTTGAGAATCACTGGCCCAGTGGCTACAGTTTTGGGACAGTTGCAGATGTAGAACATTGCCATCATCATAGACTATGCAATTCTAGAATAATTCTTAGCAGAGTTTGGCTTTGGATATTTTCTAGATTAAACCTTTTAAGTTTTAGAGCAAGGACAGTGATTGTTCAGTTCAAAGCCTTGGGAAACTGAGACATACACAGGTTTTTTGTTTTTTTTTTTTGGGTGACTTAATATCTGAAGCATGTAAGTACCCCTGTGGTGTTCTGGACTTCATGCAGCCTAGAGGACAGATGTATGATTTTCATTCAGACCTACTTCCCTCTCGCTGTGTTCTTGGACTCAGTGATGGCAAGGAGAAGGAGGACTTCCCTTTCATGGGGAAAGGAGAATGTCCTGAGAAATGGAAGATGTCCAGCCCTGAGACTCTCAGAGAAGCAAACTTCTGACTTAAGCCCTGGGTTACCTCTTCCATGGCCTGTGGCTTTCTCGAAAGCCTTGCCTCTAGGCTAGGGTTGGAGGGAGTGCTGCTGGCCCCACCCTTGCTCTAAGAGAGGCACAGTCTTACTGAGTTTTCTGGTTCCATGAGTGCAGAGAGATGCAAATTGTTCTGAGCCCATGGAAGACTGCAGTCCTTTAAAAGATTCCCTCTTGTTACTTTTAAATCTCCAGTGTCTCCTCTACATTTTCCTGGAAGTGGTCCAGGGCAGAGTCTTTAACATGAATTGCCTGGTGATTCTTATTTTCAGGGTCACAGGGAAGCAGCCAGCCCTAGAGAGCTGTCTGTAGAAAGTGCTGGGGAGAGGAAGATTCCCTTTCAGGGCAGAGGTGTCCATCCCTAGAGGCGCCAGAAAGTAGGCTTAGCAGGGGTGTGGTGAGGGTGTGTCTGGAAAGCAGGCTGGGCTTGCAGTTTCCCAGGGTCTCTTCCTCCTCTGTGAACCCTACGTGCCTCACACATCTCCTGTTGACTCTTCTGCCATCACGAGTTTGTTCTCTGCTCTAAAATCTTCAGTGGCTCACTGCTGCCCTTCCATGTTGGACATTTCTTAGTATTCAAGGCTCTTTTTGCTCTGATATCAAGATCTTCTCTATCCCTTAATAAAATTAGAAATTAGTTTTTGTGCCGCCGAAAGCTTTCCTGTTACTGCCATTTGCAGAATTCTTCTCTCGGGGCTACGGGTCCGTGGTGGTGGACACTTTGCTCAGGGCCATTTGATGTGTAATAGCTCGTTCAGGAGGAAGTTTTGTTTCTGGTGAGATTCTGTTGAGTTGGAAGCCTAGAGAACTACTTAAAACCAGCATACAACTCAAAACTGCAGTAAACTGGCCAGGAGCAGTGACAGTGAAAGCAGATGGGGGTTGCGTGTGTCAATCCTCAGGCTGCCTTGGGCTGGTGGCTGGTTGGTCCTGTCCCCTTATGGGTCCAGTGAGCTGTGGACCAGGTCAAAGGTCAGTGTTCTGCAGTGCCAGCTGTCAAGTTTAGCCTCAAATAAGCTAATGTGTAAACTGGCCTCTTGGTCTTTGAAAGTTGCTTCATCTTCCCCATTTCAGTTGAAAGAAGTTGCTTTGTTTCAGAGTTTGGTGACCGGCCGCTATTTCATTGAACTGTGGATGTTTTCTTTTGGGAAACCAGTCCTTTTGGGTGTCTCCATGGTGAAGGGAAAGGTATTTTTAAAGTTGCCCACTGCGGGGCAGGTTCTCCTTTGGGTGACGGGGAGGGTGGAGAGCCGGGAGGTTCGGGATCCTGGCGGCAGGATAGCCGTGGCTGCTCTCGCTTACTGGCTCTGCGTGTCCGCTTTGCCCCACAGACCAACGAGTGGAACAAGAACGATGACCGACTGCTGCAGGCCGTGGAGAATGGAGACGCCGAGAAGGTGGCCTCGCTGCTGGGCAAGAAGGGGGCCAGCGCCACCAAGCATGACAGCGAGGGCAAGACCGCGTAAGTTAGAGAGATTGGCTTCTGACAGCCGCTCCTGGGTTCTCAGCTTGTTCTCTGAAGTTCTCAGGGTCCCTGGGGACACTTTGCAAGGGCATCTAGTACTATCCCCACCGCCCACCCCTTGTTAAAATATGTAAGAGGATATTTTTGTCTAGTTCCTCTCTCTCCAAGTTCCAAGTTTGAGTTTTGCTTTGAATGGTTACATTTGTTCCTGGTGTAACCACAGATTTTGCCAAAGAACAAATAGCACCAGCCTTGTAACCAGCTAACTGATAGGTGGGAAATGAATCCGATCCCAGATTAGAAACAGCGTAAAAGAGAAATTTTTTTTTTTTCATAACCTTGAAACCTTATTATTTATAGTATTTGTTGTTCAGTTGCTCAGTGGTGTCTGACTCTGTGACCCCATGGACTGCAGCACGCCAGGCTTCCCCGTCCTTCACCATCTCCCAGAGCTTGCTCAAACTCATGTCCGTTGAGTCAGTGATGCCATCCAACCATCTCATCCTCTGTCCTTCCTTACTCCGGTCATCTTACAGAGAGGTTACTGACTTTAGATTTCTAATCTGGACTTATATCAGCTAGGATTGTGTAGTCCTCGCACCTCAATTTCTTCACTGTACAGTGGAGCTGACAGTATTCAGCTTCTAGGGTAGTTATGAGAATAAAACAAGATACTGGCCTTGGTTGGGTGACCCCAGAAGCAGGCTGTGAGGTGTGGATTTGAGTGTAAGAAGTTTTTATAGCCCATGATCTCAGCAAGTGGACAGTAAGGGAATGAAGCCTCTATAGCATGTTATTGACAGGTTACTGCTTTGAGCAACTGAGACTCATTCCCACTGAGGACCTCTGGGAATCTGTCTAGACTTAGAGCAGGGGTTGGACAACTATGGCTCAACTGTCTGCCTTTGTAAATCGGGTTTTGTTGGAACGCAGCCACACCTATGCATTCAGCCTTGTTTGTGGCTGCTTCTGCACTGCAAAGGCAGATTTGAGTCTTAAGACAAGGACCGTGTATCCCATAAAGCCTAACATTTTAACTAGTTTGCTTACCCCAGGTTTAAAGTATGCTTCAGAGTTGTCCCACCCAAGGGGTAAGGAAACTGAGGTATCTATTCCTGGTCTCCTGACACTGCAAGGTTGAGTGCCTTTGCTAGGGGTGATAACGCTCATGGCCAGAACACCTCTGAAAGGATGAAGGAGGGGCACCTGGAGCCACAGATGCCAGGTGTAAAAAGCTGCACAGTGCTCAGCCCACAGTAAGCACTTGATAAAGCCAGCTCCCTTCCTTTCTTGTCCTAGATTAGTGTTGCTCAATTCTGGCAGCTCTGGCATTAGACTCTCCTGGGGTGCTTTTATTTTTTTTTCAACTTCGTTTTTTGTCCTGCTGCACCTCTTGTGGGATCTTAGGTCCCCGACCAGGGGTTAAACTCATGTCCCTTGCATCGGAAGGTGGATTCTTAACCACCAGACTGCCAGGGAAGTCCACCTTGGGGTGCTTTGTAAAATATGGATGCCACACCCACCCTGATGTTCTGAATCATTTGGTCTAGGCAGAGGACCAGGAATCCATATTTTTAAAAGTATCCCATGTAGATTCAACCAGAGAGAACCATTCTCCGGAAATTAGATTGAGTGTAGATTGAAGCAGAGGTATCAAGAATAAATGGCAAATTGTCAGGGAAAATTGTCCCATTTTAGTGCTATGCTACGTGCTAAGTTGCTTCACTCGTGTCCGACTCTTTGCGACCCCATGGACTGTAGCCCACCAGGCTCCTCTGTCCGTGGGATTCTCCAGGCAAGAATATGGGAGTGGGTTGCCATGCCTTCCTCCAGGAGATCTTCCTGACCCAGGGATCAAACCCACATCTCTTATGTGTCTTACATTTGCGGGCATGTTCTTTACCACTAGCGCCACCTGGGAAGCCCCAAATTAACCCCTCTTCCCAGTACCCATTGAAAAGGGTGATCCCATAGAAGAGACCCCCCCAACTCTGTTGATTGGGAGCCACAAGGAAGCTCAAGGGGCTAAGCTTTCTGTAGGAACCAGGCTAGCCAGCACATAGAGAGGAGAGGGTACACGTTCTCACACAGGTCAGAGTCTGGTTCTGTAAGAGATGGGCTTGTCCTTTCGACCAGTCACCCTAAGTTGAACTCCAACCCCCAGTCTCAACTTGACTTCCTTCTTGGCAGAGGCCTATCTCAGGTGTGGGCCCAAGGCCATATCCCTGGGAGCCCTGACTTGCTTGTTGGGGTAGTAGGCTGGCTTTGGGTGTTGGCTAATGTTTTGTTGCATCAGTTGCCTACTCAACCTTATGTAACTGTTAGTTCTTACGTCTCTTGCACTCTAGACTATAATTTCCTTGCTAGAAGGGACTGTGACCTTACAGTTCCCAGCTGGAATTATCTAGCCAGCGGCTTGGTTTATAGTATTCTTTTAAAAATAATTTTATTTATTTTTGGCTGCACAGGATCTTCATTGCTGCACAGGCTTTCTCTAGTTGTGGCGAGCAGTTGTTTCTGTTGTGGTACATGTGCTTTTCATTGTGGTTTGTCTTGTGGAGTACAGGCTCTAGATGCATGGGCTCAGAAGTTGTGGCTCACAGTCTCTAGAGCACAGACTCAGTAGTTGTGGCACAGGGACTTAGTTCTTCTGGCATGTGGGATCTTCCCGGACCAGGGTTTGAACACTGCATTGGCCAATTCTTAACCATTGGACCACTAGGGAAGTACTATAGTAGATAGTCAATAAATATCTGTTGGATGAGTTAATTAACCTTTTCTTGTGATGCTACATTTGGAGTTCATGTTCTCGGAACTGCAGTGGCAGAGACCACCCTCCAATGCCTGTCCTGAGATTTTTTGCAGTTTATGTTACTCTGTGTATCACCATACAGTTTTCTAGGCTCCTCCTCATCCCAGTCTGGCTCTGCAGATGTCTACACAAGACAACCTTTATAGCCACCCCAGAGAAAGGGAAGGGAAGTATCCGTGATAGTTTTGTCCAAGACAGTACTCACTTTAAAAAAAAAGAAAGATTAGCAGCTTTGCCATACTTATGATCACCTTGATCAATCTGTGCCTTTTGTTAATAAGATATTCATTATGTATAGACCAGATGGTCAGATTTATTTTCTCTTCTCTCTCTCTTTTAATTGTAAAATATACACAGCATAAAACTTACCAATTTAACCATTTTAAAGTATCCATTTCAGTGGCATTAAGTACATTCACAGTGTTGTACAACGATCATCATCATCCAGTTCCAGAAATTTTTCATCACCCCAAAAGGAAACCCACACCCATTAAACAGTGACACTCCTTAACTTCCCCTCCCACTCTTCCTGGCGACCACTAATCTGCTTTCTGTCTTTGTGAATCAGCCTATTCTAGATATTTCATATAAAAGCGATCATACCATATGAGGCCCTTTGTCTCTGGCTTCTTTCAGATTAATGTTTTCAAGGTTCATCCTTATTGTAGCATGAATCAGTAGTTCATTCTGTTCTTTTCAACTAGAAATGCACACAGCAGTTATAAAAAAAATCACCACCTCCATTTAAAAGATGATAAAACTAAGGTCCATGTGACACATCTCTTCCTGAATTAACCCTGAGCCATTTCTAACATCTCTGCCTTTGCACTTACAAGCCACCATTTTTCCCTTCAGTGACACCTAGGTAGAAAACTATAGAGACACTATGCAAAAGGACGAGAGAAGGTAATTAATTTTTCCATGCAAGATTTTTCATAAGACATCATCTGCTAACGTTAAACTTTTCTGGTTGGACTGTTCCTTTTGATTTTTAAAGTTATTAACTTAACTGTAAGAATTTAGTTTTCAAAGCCACCATACAATTAAATCTATCTGGCTTCATATTTTCTTTCAAACCTAATGGTCTCAGTGTTGAGAAGGAAGCGGGGTTGCTGTGGGGTCGGAAATCCTCTCTCTTGTCCCTCCATTTCTGTGTGTGTTAGTCGCTCAGTTGTGACTGACTTTGCCACCCCATGAATGGTAGCCCTCCAGGCTCCTCTGTCCATGGGATTCTCCAGGCAAGAATACTGGAGTGAGTAGCTGTTCTCTTCTCCAGGGGATCTTCCTGACCCAGAGATGAAACCCAGGTCTCTTGAATTGCAGGCAGATTCTTTACTGTCTGAGCCACCAGGAAAGCCCGTCCCTTTGGTACCATGTAATTCTGCAAGGCCAAGTGTCTGCCGTAACAGTGAGCCCCAAGCAGCATTGTTCCCTTGGTTTCAGCATTCTTGCCTTGCAAGTCTGCACTTCTGGCTTTGGTTAGTCTAATCTGTGCATTCCTGCCTGAGTGTATGTGCATGTCCCTCAAGCTATGGAGACTTTGCTGTTCTTGTTCCTGTTCTTTCCATTGAGTTTGGGTTTCCATTGGGTTTGGTGTCAGAAAAATGGGGAACTCCCTAGGAGCAGTTCTGAATTCAGGGCGGGCCAATGCGCAATGTTCCTCCCTCAAGAACTCTGGCTCCATCAGCCCCCTGGAGCTTGCAGGGCCTGCATTTGTTGGAGGGTGTGTATAGAATGTTTTGCATTTGTCTCCAAAGGGTAAGACTAGATCACATACCTGGAAGTTAGGTCCTTGACAGGACTTGGCCTCATTCTATGCCCACTCATTAGGGTTTACCCTTTGATGTATGCACACCTCCATATCAAACTGAATTTGGAGGCCTGTCTTCTAGTGAGCTTTTGTGATAACCCATTTTGTTATCTTGCTCAGTGATGCACAGTGTTTTCCTATTGCCTAACAGCCTGGAGTCCTGACTTTGGCTTTCAAGGGCCTCCTGGTGGCCCTGTCCTTGTTTTGCTGTTTTCTTACTCGTTTCTTCTGCTGGAAGTGGCACTGTCTGCTCCCTGCGTTCCTCTCCTGTGAGACCATCTAGGCGTTTGCCCCAGGTTCTCTAGTCCAGAATGCCTTCCTCCCTGATATTCTCAGTCCTTTGTCTTCTCTTTGAAATACTAGAATCTTGATTGAAAAACTTGATGTAGAAAAGTCTCTCCAACTTAAATATGATCTGTATTTTTTTTTGGCCATGCCATGTGGATGCAGGGTATTACTTCCCTGACCAGGGATTGAACCTGTACCTCCTGCATTGGGAGTGCAGAGTCCTAACCACTGGATTGCTAGGGAAGCCCCCAAGATCTGTGTTTTCTGAATGACTCAAATCCCTTACAACATGGAAGCTCTCTGAGGACAGGGATCCTATGATTTCAGCGGTGGTGTTGGTCTTTCCCACTGTTCCAGGTTTATAAGAGGCACTTGGGGGCTATTTGTGGAAGTGAACTTTTCAGCCTGGTTCTAATGGAGAAAACACTCTTTTTGCTGGTACTATCTCATGGGTAGAGTTGTTAGGGATGAACTAACTTGGGGCTCAAGAGGAAAAAAGCTGTCCTGGTGAACATCATAACCTGACACATGTCTCTCCCAGCTTCCAGTGCAACTTCAGTAGAGACAAACTCAGCCCTCACTATCTAGAGAATCGGACGACCCAGAAAGTCCCAAGCATGAGGCAGCCATCTCGGTTGACATTCTCCAGAAGCTTCCATAACCCAAGATCAATAACCAGATGGATGGTTTAGTAATTCTTTAGACTTTTCAGTTCTTCCTGGAATACTTCCTTTAGGGAGAGATAAGAAACCTTGTCTGATATTTTTCTTCCTCTAAAACTGATCTAAAAGGGGTTAAAAAAGGGGTGGAAGCAATCGAATAACTGAAATTCATTTCACAAAGAGTAGAAGCAGGGTGATGTCTTGGGTCAGAAGAGAACAAAATAGAGCCAGGCAGAGAGTTTCAGCCGTGGGCTGTGTTTATGGAGTCAAGCTTGGCTTCCCTCAGCCCATCTGTTCTCTTTCCACGGTGGAGGTGAGGAAGGGGGAGATGCCATTGCCTTAAAACCTCTCACCATAGAGCAAGCTAATTGTTTCAAGATGGTTTTCCCTACATTTGGATGTGCGTTTAATTAAAGTTATGTGTGTTTGTTTTAGGAGCAACCAGACTAAATAAAATCACTGCTGGGACTGTGGTATTTGAAGAAATACCACCCAGCCGTGTGTGTATAGAGACAAATATATATATGTATGTATGTTGTCTACATCCATGTTTAGTCCACCTTTCAAAAACCTGATCTTTTTGGCTTTGAAAACAAGAACTTGTGCAAGTATTTTTAGATGACTCGGTGGCACTTACATGTAAAATAGAGGAGGTAGTCCTTGAATTCTGCAGATCAGTATGAGAAGGGGCTTCTCTGGCGGGCGGCTTATTGTATTTCTGACTCTTCCTGTTTTCTGGAAGAGAAAACCAAGAGATTTCCAAGACTGAAAACTCTTAGAAATCAAGTCATACCACCTGGTTGCCTTCTCTCACAGCTTTCAAATTCATTTACCTAAAACTACAGTGTACTTTATGTGTAATTGCAGCCTCTGTCTCAGCAAAATCGCCTTCCAGGCAAAACCACCCTGTGTTTTGTCTAAATCCTGTTAATATCTGGCAGAGGGATGAACTGAAAGCTATAATTTCTTTATAGCATACCTACTCTGCTTCTGGTCAAGTGCATTTTTGAAAGTGACATAATGTCTGTTCCTGTCTTGCAAATGTACCCAAATGTTTGCTTCTAGTTGGGAGGTATTAAAGTGCTCCAAAATCATTCATAAGCACATAACCAAAAAAAAAAAAGGAGAAAATATGGTCCTTGCCGACAAGATGCACAGCATCTGACTGAGAAGATACGACCAGCGGAAGTACTGGAGAATAATTAAGTGCTAAATCGTAATGTACTAACTGTAAGGGGTTCAAGATGGGAAGAGGTGGTGATGCGCTGGAGTGGTGAAGGAATGCTTCCTGTGATGCAAGTGGCCCTGGGAGGATGGGCTGGGAGGATGTAGGTGGGGACAGAGGAAGTGGTAACCGTGTGCATGGAGGCCATCCCAAATGGAAAAGAGAAACAATACCATGGTCATTATTTCCTTCCCTTCCTCCAGAGCTTATCACAGCACTTCAAGGTCAGGGACCCACTTGACAACTAGATCCGTGGTTCTCAACCTGACTCCCATTAGAAGCTTCCTGGACAGCTTTGCGAAGTGCTGGGCATCACCCTCAGAGCTACTTGTGTTTAATTCCTATGGGATGCAGTCTGGGCATGGGGTTGTTTAAGCGCACAGGTGTCTTCAATGGTCAGCTCAAACTGAGGACCATGGTGCTGGTTACTCTGCAATGAGACCCCAGGCTTTATAGCCCAAAGCTTCCCACAGGTCTTCCCTCATGACAGGTTACAGGGGGGCTGGGGAAGGCCCACGGAGCCCAGGTGAAATGTTTTCTAGCACACATACACGTGTGTGTGTATGTGTGTTTAGTTGCTCATTCATGTCCAACTCTTTATGACCCCATGAACGGTAGCCGGCCAGGCTCCTCTGTCCATGGGGATTCTTCAGGCAAGAATACTGGAGTGGGTTGCCATGCCCTCCTCCAGGGGATCCTCCCAGCCCAGGGATTGAACCCAGTCTCCCACATTGCAGGCGGATTCTTTACTGTCTGAGCTACCAGGGAAGCCCATCCACACATATATGTATATATCATGCTTGTGCACAGAGTAAAATTAAAATAAAAGATAAATTTTGTCATAAAGTAAATTATGTTAAAGTTATATAATTCACAAGGTGTTTATAGGGAAATAGTGTCATGGGTTAAAGCTGAACAGATCATGTTGCAAAACTGTGCTTTGGAAGGAAGACTTGTAACCAGGGAAGTGGTGCAAATTGATGAGAATAGATATGGGGATTAAGAACTACCGTGATTAAAATATTGGTGGGGTCACAGGATTTTTTTCATTTTGAAACTTTGCAAAGCTGGATTAAGTATATTGAAAAGGAAGGATTTTAGACACTCAGATGGCTTATTGTTGCCCAGGGTTGCAGCAATCTGGCTTTGCCTCAGGGGTGAGACCTGCCACCACATGCAGAGGTCAGGAGAGCCTGGGAAACGGAGCTGTGATAGAGGGCGGAGCCGGGGCGGGTGGGCGTGGCCGGCAGCACACGCAGGCCTTGACCTCCATCCAGAGTAACCTCGCAGGAGGAGGGGGCACCTGGGGCAGGAGGTTCTCACGCTGGCAGCCACCAGACAGTTCAAGGGTTGAGGCACATGACGTCACTCAACACATGCCTCTCCTTTAGAAATACTCCTGCTTCCTTGCCTGCATCCCTCAAACTGACACTTTACAAAAGGCCGCCACCACCATTCAGACAGCAGAGTCATTCAAGGTCCAGTTTGCCCTCTTTCATAAAGTCTTTTCTAATTTCCAACAGCGGTGAGCTTGACCTCAACCACTACCTCTCTTAAACCACCTAGAACTTGATGGGTCTTGTTTACCTATGTACTTATCTTACACAACAGATATTATTGATCATGTTAATATTGAGTACCCAGCACTAGGCTGGGGGCTTTCGTATGTGTCCTGCAGTCAACAGACAGTTGATCTTTCACCCATTAGAAAGATCATGTCAGTTTCCCCTAGTGTTTCTTGTCTGATGCTCTCAATCACCCTGGAGTAATTTGTGAAGAGAAAAGTATGGATCAGAAAAAGTATGGTACAAATCACCCATTCTGGGTAGTAGAGTCTGGGGGTCATGAATCAGTTCAGTTCAGTCACTCAGTCGTGTCTGACTCTTTGCGACCCCATGAACTGCAGCACACCAGGCTTCCCTGTCCGACACCAGCTCTCGGAGCTTGCTCAACCTCATGTCCATCGAGTCAGTGATGCCAACCAACCATCTCATCCTGTGTCGTCCCCTTTGCCTCCTGCCTTCAATCTTTCCCAGCATTCAGGATCTTTTAAAATGAGTCAGTTCTCTACATCAGGTGGCCAAAGGATTGGAGTTTCAGCTTCAGCATCAGTCCTTCCAATGAATATTCAGGACTGATTTCCTTTAGGATTGACTGGTTGGATCTCCTTGCAGTCCAAGGAACTCTCAAGAGTCTTCTCCAACACCACACTTCAAAAGCATCAATTCTTCGGCACTTAGCTTTCTTTATAGTCCAACTCTCACATCCATACATGACTACTGGAAAAACCATAGCTTTGACTAGACGGAGGTTTGTTGGCGAAGTAATATCTCTGCTTTTTAATATGCTGTCTAGGTTGGTCATAGATTTTCTTCCAAAGGAGCAAGTGTCTTTTAATTTCATGGCTGCAGTCACCATCTGCAGTGATTTTAGAGCCCAAGAAAATAAAGTCTGTCACTTTATTTTGGAGCCCAAGAAAATAAAGTCTGTCACTGTTTCCATTGTTTCCCCATCTATTTCCCATGAGGTGATGGGACCAGATACCATGATCTTAGTTTTCTGAATGTTGAGCCTCAGGCCAACTTTTTCACTCTCCTCTTTCACTTTCATCAAGAGGCTCTTTAGTTCTTCACTTTCTGCCTTAAGGGTGGTATCATCTGCCTATCTGAGGTTATTGATATTTCTCCCAGCAATCTGATTCCAGCTTGTGCTTCATCCAGCCCGGCACTTCACATGATGTACTCTGCATATAAGTTAAATAAGCAGGGTGACAATATACAGCCTTGACGTACTCCTTTCCCAATTTGGAACCAGTTTGTTGTTCCATGTCCAGTTCTAACTGTTGCTTCTTGACCTGCATACAGATTTCTTAGGAGGCAGGTAAGATGGTCTATTATTCCCATCTCTTGAAGAATTTTCCACAGTTTGTTGTGATCTACACAGTCAAAGGCTTTGGTGTAATCAATAAAGCGTAAGTAGATTTTTTTCTGGTATTCTCTTGATTTTTCAGTGATCCAACAGATGTTGGCAATTCAATCTCTGGTTCCTCTGCCTTTTCTAAATCCAGCTTGAATATCTGGAAGTTCACGGTTCACATATTGTTGAAGTCTGGCTTGGAGAATTTTGAGCATTACTCTGCTAGCATGTGAGATGAGTGCAATTATGTGGTAGTTTGAACATTCTTTGGCATTGCCTTTCTTTGGGATTGGAAAGAAAACTGACCTTTTCCAGTCCTGTGGCCACTGCTGAGTTTTCCAAATTTGTTGGCATATTGAGTGCAACACTTTCACAGCATCATCTTTTAGGATTTGAAATAGCTCAACTGGAATTCCATCACCTCCACTAGCTTTGTTTGTAGTGATGCTTTCTAAAGCCCATTTTACTTCACATTCCAGGATGTCTGACTCTAGGTGAGTGATCACCCTGTCGTGGTTATCTGGGTCATGAAGATCTTTCTGTATAGTTCTGTGTATTCTTGCCGCTTCTTCTTAATATCTTCTGTTTCTGTTAGGTCCATACCATTTCTATCCTTTATTGAGCCCATTTTTGCATGAAATGTTCCCTTGGTATCTCTAATTTTCTTAAAGAGCTCTCTAGTCTTTCCCATTCTATTGTTTTCCTCTGTTTCTTTGCATTGATCATGAATACAAGAGACAAATCATTTGCCCCAAGGAAGATTTCATATTTCCCAAGTACTACTTTCAGACTGCATTTGTGAAACCAAACAGTCCTAAAGAAAAAGAGCCAATGTTCAGCTTAAGTGTCTTGGGGTTTCTTATCTCTGGGTATGTGATCTTTCATCTCAGCATCTCCTCCTCCTATCACTAGGAGACCTCTGTCCTGAGAAGAAGCATGGCTGACTCTATTAGCACATTATGGGCACTTAACAACAATAATCCTGTCTTTGTTTTATGCCAGTCACCTTTATTATATCTACCTGAAATGTTTACCAGAAGGCAACTAATGTTTCCATTTTTCAAACTGTCTGCCACTTCGGTTACTGATAGAAGCAGTGATCAGAGTCACTGTTGCATCTGCCTTTGAAATAGCTGAAACACCGGCAGGCCTACTACGTCTCTGCCTAAGGCGATTTCTCTTGGGCCTGTGGAGTTAGTCCCTGCTAGAAGAGGAGAATAGTTTTTCAAGGCGTTTTTGACTAGAAGCTATTAGACAGGGATGCCTTCCTTTCCCTCAGATTATAATCTGAAACGGAAATCCTGGTCTAAGGATTAAGGATTGTCCCACTGAAATATTTGATGTATGTTAAGCCTTATTTGAGGCTCAGTGACCTCATTAGAATTTAGATGTTGCAGCAAGTAAGTCCCATGACATTCTTGGTAGGCTGGGCTGGAATCACAGACTTTAGAGCTGTAAAAGGCTTCAGTGATCATATGGACCAGGTGAGTAAACTGAAGCTGACGAATGTGGGTGACTTCATTGTCTCATACTTGGAGATTGCTTAATTAAGACCAGAACCAAAGAATGCTGGCTTTTAGTTCCTGCTCCTGCCTACAATGCTAGTGGTCCTAAAAATTGGACATGTTTCAGAATCACCTAGGGGGTTTGTTGAAACACAGGTTGCTAGGCTTCTTCCCTGAGTCTGAGCAAGATCCTAAGAATCTGCATTTCTAACAAGCCCCCCCTGATGCTAAGACTGCTGGTCCAGGGGGCACACTGATGTTGGGAAGCAGAGTCAGTAACATAACACAAATTCTCTCTTAAAAACTTACCACCTGAAAAAAGCATGGTCATGCCAGTTTATAGGTGTACCTTGGTTTGTTGTTTTTTTAGTCACTAAGTCCTCTTTGTGACCCCATGGACTGTGACCCCCCCAGGCTGCTCAGTCCATGGGATTTCTCAGGCAAGAGTACTGGAATGAGTTGCCATTCCCTTCTCCAGGGCATCTTCCCAACCCAAGAGTTGAACTCGAGTCCCCTGCATTGGCAAGCAGATTGTTTACCACTGAGCCACCAGGGAACCCTGTCCCTTGGTTTAGTGAAACACAAAATAGAAACTTCAGATAGACAAATTCAAAACTGAAACCTGCATTACCCCCATCCCCTACCCCAGATCACATCTCTCTGCTAGGAAAATTGCAATAGGCTAGACAAAATCTCTGCCATCATGGAAGGTGTATTCTAACAGGGCAGCCAGACAATAATCACATGCCTCTTTAACATAATGTCAGGTGCACTGAAAAAAAAAAAAAAAGCAGCTGCTAGGGGCCACTGTGAATAAACCTGATTAAGAAAGACCTCTCTGAGCAGACACCTTCATTTGAGCAGATTCCTGAATTGGAATGAGGTGCAAGCCATGCACTTTTCTAGAACTGTCCTGGTGGAGGGAACAGCTGGACAGATGCTCTGAGGTAGGAGGGTGCTTGATGTGCTCAGCGAACAGGGAGCGAACTAGAAGGTGAGATCACAGTGGGAGCCAGTAGCCCCTCATATAGAACCTGGTGGGCCACGGGAAGATTTTGGGTTAAATCCTAATTCCAAATACTTAATTTCCCTTATTCATATGATCTAATATTTTCTCCCCCTCCAGAAAGATGTCTTACAAAAGGAATGCAATTAAAGTATAGGCGATTTCGGGAAATGCTGATGTTCTCAGTTCAGTTCAGTCGCTCAGTCGTGTCCAACTCTTTGCGACCCCATGGACCACAGCACGCCAGGCCTCCCTGTCCATCACCACCTCCCGGAGCTTACTCAAGCTCATGTCCATCGAGTCGGTGATACCATCCAACCATCTCATTCTCTGTCGTCCCCTTCTCCCGCCTTAAATCTTTTTTTTTTTTTTTTTTTTATGTAACTCAAACTTTATTTATTTTTTTTTTTTAATTTATTTTTTTTTTTTAATTTTTATTAGTTGGAGGCTAATTACTTTACATCATTACAGTAGTTTTTGTTATACATTGATATGAATTAGCCATGGATTTACATGTACTCCCCATCCCAGTCCCCCCTCCCACCTCCCTCTCCACCCGATCCCTCTGGGTCTTCCCAGTGCACCAGGTCCAAGCACTTGTCTCATGCACCCAACCAAGGCTGGTGATCTGTTTCACCCTAGATAATATACATGTTTCAATGCTGTTCTCCTGAAACATCCCACCCTCGCCTTCTCCCAGAGTCCACAAGTCTGTTCCATACATCTGAGTCTCTTTTTCTGTTTTGAATATAGGGTTATCGTTACCATCTTTCTAAAGTCCATATATATGTGTTAGTATACTGTAATGGTCTTTATCTTTCTGGCTTACTTCGCTCTGTATAATGGGCTCCAGTTTCATCCATCTCATTAGAACTGATTCAAATGAATTCTTTTTAATGGCTGAGTAATATTCCATGGTGTATATGTACCACAGCTTCCTCATCCATTCGTCTGCTGATGGGCATCTGGGTTGCTTCCATGTCCTGGCTATTATAAACAGTGCTGCGATGAACATTGGGGTGCATGTGTCTCTTTCAGATCTGGTTTCCTTGGTGTGTATGCCCAGAAGTGGGATTGCTGGGTCATACGGCAGTTCTAGTTCCAGCTTTTTAAGAAATCTCCACACTGTTTTCCATAGTGGCTGTACTAATTTGCATTCCCACCAACAGTGTAAGAGGGTTCCCTTTTCTCCACACCCTCTCCAGCATTTATTGCTTGTAGACTTTTGGATAGCAGCCATCCTGACTGGCGTATAATGGTACCTCCGATCCTCTATGACCCACATCCCAGAATTTCAGAAATAAAAGCAAAAATAAACAAATGGGACCTAATGAAACTTAAAAGCTTTTGCACAACAAAGGAAACTATAAGCAAGGTGAAAAGACAGCCCTCAGATTGGGAGAAAATAATAGCAAACGAAGCAACAGACAAAGGATTAATCTCAAAAATATACAAGCAACTCCTCCAGCTCAACTCCAGAAAAATAAATGTCCCAATCAAAAAATGGGCCAAAGAACTCAACAGACACTTCTCCAAGGAAGACATACAGATGGCTAACAAACACATGAAAAGATGCTCAACATCACTCATTATCAGAGAAATGCAAATCAAAACCACAATGAGGTACCATTATACGCCAGTCAGGATGGCTGCTATCCAAAAGTCTACAAGCAATAAATGCTGTAGAGGGTGTGGAGAAAAGGGAACCCTCTTACACTGTTGGTGGGAATGCAAATTAGTACAGCCACTATGGAAAACAGTGTGGAGATTTCTTAAAAAGCTGGAAATAGAACTGCCGTATGACCCAGCAATCCCACTTCTGGGCATACACACCAAGGAAACCAGATCTGAAAGAGACACATGCACCCCAATGTTCATCATGACCAAGTGGGCTTTATCCCAGGAATGCAAGGATTCTTTAATATCCGCAAATCAATCAATGTAATACACCACATTAACAAATTGAAAGATAAAAACCATATGATTATCTCAATAGATGCAGAAAAAGCCTTTGACAAAATTCAACATCCATTTATGATTAAAACTCTCCAGAAAGCAGGAATAGAAGGAACATACCTCAACATAATAAAAGCTATATATGACAAACCCACAGCAAGCATCACCCTCAATGGTGAAAAATTGAAAGCATTTCCCGCCTTAAATCTTTCCCAGCATCAGGGTCTTTTCCAAGGAGTCAGTTCTTCACATCAGGTGGCCAAAGGATTGGAGCTTCAGCTTTAGCATCAGTCCCTCCAATGAATATTCAGGACTGGTTTCCTTTAGGATGGACTGATTGGATCTCCTTGCCGTCCAAGGGACTCTCAAGAGTCTTCTCCAACACCACAGTTCAAAAGCATTAATTCTTTGGTGCTCAGCTTTCTTTATAGTCCAACTCTGAAAAGCTAGTTATTATTGTGAAATAATAATATAAATAAGGAAAAGCTGGTGATTGTCGTGAAGTATTTCTGAGTCTCACTGACCATTGTTACTCCTCTCTTGGAAATAAAGAGTTTTAAAAAGGAAGAAGGGAGATGTGGGCTTAGCAGGGAGAACTGCTATTAGGGTCAGGGCAGTGAACTCAAGTCCTGATCTTTTCCACATTTCCCTAACCTCTCTTCCCTGGTGGCTCAGAAAATGGTAGAGAATTCACCTGCAATGCAGGAGACCTGGGTTTGATCCCTGGGCCACGAAGATCCCTGGAGAAGGGAATGATAACCCACTCCAGTATTCTTGCCTGAGAGTTCCATGGGCAGAGGAATCTGACGTCCATGGACAGAGGGGCCTGGCAGGCTACAGTCCATGGGGTCACACAGAGTCAGACAGTAACGGCTGAGCGGCTGACACTTTCACTACTTTCAACCTCTCTGAGCCTCAGCAACTTCATCTATGAAGTGAAATGTTAGACGAGTTTATTCTTCTCAGTCTTCTAACTCGCTGGGATTCTGGGTGTGTCTGATGGTGCTAGTAGGGTTTGGTGTGTGGTCATTTTCTATAGCTTGACTTCGGGTGTGAAAAATTGATTGCAGAAGCAGTGGACAGGACTAGAGAGTTGCTGGTGGTGGCCAGCCTGTTGCATTCCTGACCTCACTTGGCTGGCCAGCTCTTTTGGGATCGGGAGCTGGGTTGCTTGTGAAGAAAGAAAGAGTTGGGAGTGAAATCCTTCATTCAAGAAAGAGTTTGAATGAAATCTGTGAATGAACATGCGTTAACAATCCAAGTCTTCTGAAAGTAGCGATGTGAGTTTGTGTTTCCTCCAAATATATGCTTCAGCTGGCAAACAGGAACCAAAAGAATTGTGCTGGTAATAGCTCTCTACAAGATAGAAGGAACCTTCCCGGCCATCACTCACAGGCTTTTGAATAGCAGCAGTTTCAAATCTCCTTCGGGTTAAGGGCCTTGAAGAATATCGTGGCCTTGTCCCAAGGTTTTGAATTTGAGAAAGTTTGCACAACTTTCTGAGTGATTTTGAAGGAAATGAAGCCTCTGTTTTGAGCTCTGTGTGCTGTGGCAATTGGATACATTCCTTTTCATTTGAGATCAAGGGCAACCCTCATCTGCCCCAGTAAGAAGCCTGTATTTGCCTTTTGGCCAAATATTTCCAGTTATTTTAATTTAAACTTTGTTTCTTTAAGAGTGGCACAGCCAGTAAGTTGTATTATGTGGTGTTTCATAGTTTGCAGACAGATCTACCAAGTACTGTGGTTTCTCAGCATGGTGATGAAGGGCCTACTCTGGAGGCAGAACACCAAGGTCAGAATTCAGGCTCCCCTACTTGCTGGTTCTGGGACTTTGTGCAAGTTCACTGGACTTCTCTGTGCCTCAGCTTCCTCCTCTGTAAAATGGGATGATGATAATTATTCCTTCCGGAGCCTTGTTAGGGGATGTAATGAGTTATACGGGCATGGTATTTCAATAAATAAACAGCTTTTAAAAATATTTTTTAATTTTTTATTTATTTTTATATTTGGCTGCTCTGGGTCTTGCTGTGTGTGGGCTTTGGCTACTCCTTATTGCAGTGCATGGGCTTCTCATTGCAGTGGCTTCTTTAGGTGTGGGGCATGGGTTCTAGGCACACGAGCTTGGTATTTGCAGAGTGCAGACTTAGTTGCTCCAGGGCATGTGGAATCTTCCTGGACCAGGGATAGAACCCATGTCCCCTGAACTGGCAGGCAGATTCTTATCCACTGTATACCGCCAGAGAAATCCTGCTATTATTGTTGATGCTGCTGTTGGTTTTTTTTTTTTTTTTTCCAGTTGCTCAAATATGGTTTAGAGGTGAGAGAAGTGAAGTTAGTACCTCAACCCTGATGACAAGGCAGCAGACCCAGCGTGGTATTTCGGCCTCCTAGGCTACTCATTTTTTTTCCTGCTGTTCTTCTTCTGTGCCTTTGGGCTGCCACCCAGCTGTTGTTCTGGGCTCTCCAGGTTTTCTTGGTCTTCTCTTGGGAGTGGGAGGGAGGGAGGAGAAAGAGGAAAGGGTGGTTGGTGGGTTCCGGGTGGGATGGGGAATGAGAAAACTCTTAAGCGCAGAAATCTTGGGAACTTTCCAAGTGACAAAAGCAGAGAAATTCCAAATATCAGTAAGCAGCAAAGGGATCAGAGGAGCATGATGTAAATCTTCAGGCCGCTCTGTTTGTGCCTTTTAGTTACCCCTCTGTGGAAGGGCCCAGCTGAGTCTTTTTTACAAGAAAGCTAAACATGGCCTATTATAATGAAACTTAAAACAGCATCAGTTCCTTTTTTGTGGGGCAAATCCACAAGATTGCTTTCAAGGCTAAGGGATTATGTTTTCAAAAGAAGTTTGAAACAATGGGTGCCTTGGTGAAAAGGATGGTGTGAGGTTCTGAACTCACCCTCCGTTTAGAGCAGCACTTGGAAAGCAGTCACGTACTTGGGGATCAACTGGGAAACTTGTAAACATAGCTTTTGAATCAGCGATGCTGGGTGGCGCCTGAGAGCCTACCTGTCTAACAGCTCCTGGTCACCCTGTGAGCATCCAAGATTCCGGCTACTGAAGAGCTGTCCCTTCAGCTGTAGTGGAATCTGGACGGCCACCCTGCTGTATCCCTGGGCAGGGACCAGTGTCCCTGCCACTGGGCCTGGGGTTGGACAGATGGATAAAGGTGTTTATACCCCTCCCTCCTCCACTGAATTCTTGACCTCTCTAAATGAAGGGATAGCCAGTAGACTCTCTGATAAAATGCATTCCTATTGACACTTGAGTGACGTTTCTTGTCTTTAAAAGGAGAGAGGCCCCACTTTTTAATTAGGTGTAAAAGCCTGCAGAGACAAAGCCCAAGGATGTTCTGATTTCGTTTTGCCTTTGCTTTTCTATTCCTCTAAGGGGAAATTTCAGCTGATAATCAGTTACAATAACTACCTCAAAGAAAGACTTAAGTGTTTCTTCTGTGGGAAATTTAGGTGTAATTAAAATTCTCATCTCTCAAATTAAAATTTGCCAGACAACAAGTCTTGGCTTGGATGTGGACAAATTAGAGCCTTCATGTTGCTGGGGGTGTAAAATGGTGCTTTAGAAAGTAGTCTCGCATTTCATTAAAGACTAACATAGTTGCCATATGGTTCAGCAATTCCAGTCCTAAGTCTGTACCCACTGGAACTGAAAACAGGTGTCTACACAAACACTTGTACACAAATGTTTTAGCAGCCTTATTCAAAATAACCCAAAAGTAGAAACAACCCAAATGTCCATAACCAATGAATGAATAAAGACAATGTGACATATCCGCTCAGTGGAGGGAATATCATACTGTATGTGCTACACATGGGTGAGCCTCAAAAAGAGGCCAAACATGAGAAGACAAACACACAAAAAATCTCATACTGTATGATTCCATCTTGATGAAATGTCCAGAATAAGCAAATCCATAGATAAAGTAGATTCCTGATGGCCAAGGGCAGGCATAGGATGGGAAGTGAATATTAGTGGGTATGAATTTTCTTTTTTAAGTTGATTAAAATATTCTGGAATTAGATAGGGATGTTGGTTGCACAACTTTATGAATATACTGAAAACAACTGAATTGTGCATTTTAAAATGCCAAATTGACATACCATAAAATAAAAAGTTTGGAATCTGCCCATGCTGTTTCTCAAGTCTTTATTTAATTTGTTTTAATAGGATTATATCTCAACATCATGGACTTGTTTTAAATAGTTTATCATAGAGTTTCTCAACCTGGGCACTATTGACATTTTGACATGTTGGTATGACTCACATTTGAGACGAGTCAGAGAATTGTTTGTTGTGGGGAGTTGTCCTGTGTATTGTAGGATGTTATAGCAGCATCTCTGTTCTTTCCTTGGTGGCTCAGTGGTAAAAAATCTGCCTGCCAAGCAGGAGACATGGGTTCAGTCCCTGGGTCGGGAAGATCCGTTAGAGAAGGGAATGGCAACCCACTCCAGTATTCTTGCCTGGAGAATCCCATGGACAGAGGAGGCTAGCAGCCTGTAGTCCATGGGATCACAAAGAGTCGTATATGACTGAGTGACTAGTCCCTTCCCTTTCTTTCCTGGTCATTATACATTAGATACCATCCCTCACCCTGTGAATAATAATCGCAGCTGTCTCCAGGTGTTGCCAAATGTCCCCTGGGTGGGGCAGAATCACCCCCAGTGGAGAACCACTGGTTTATCTTTAGTCTTCCTGTTAAAAGCTGAGATCCATGAGGGCTTCTTTATTCATCATGTGTTTCTCAGTGCTTAGAACAGTGTCGGGCACATAAGTACCCTACTATGGTAAATATGTAAATGAATTAATATATTTAGCTATAGCGGTTTATAAAAGTAGACAACTATAGAAATGATTCCATGCTCAACTTAGTTCCAATGCCCTGGGATTAGCTTCGTCAAGAAAAGCCTCTGTTTTGGGGTGAGGGGGGCTGTTCTTCAGCCTAGTACTTTTCCTACCCACCTCACCCAAGTCTGCAAACTGTCTTTACCTGGAGGTGTGTTCTTTTATCAGCTATCCAGGGCACAGACTGTTAGAGGCCACCAAGCAAGATCTTCAGTAGTTGTGTGCTGACTCGAGGTGCCATCTGCTCCTTAAGCCTGAGGCAACACCACAGATGCCACCTGCAGCCCAGACCAGCACCCACCAGTCACCCGGACTGCTGCCCTGAGGATGCCTGCATGTATCAGGCACTGCATAAGAAAGGAAACCTACTCACTGTCATTTACAGATCCGGGTTCTGTGAATGACTAACCGTGTTCTCCCACCCAACCGAACCCAACTCTCCACTTGAGTATCTTATAAAAAGTTACTCAGGTGGAGGCTGAATGCTATTGAGAGGCTAAATGCTAATGACCTGTTGCTGCCACACCCTGCTTTGGGGATTGTCACTTCTGGAAGGTGCCTGAATCTTAGCAGCTCAAGTGTGAGCGTTAAGGCTGATCTCAGATGGTTTTGTTTTTGGTGGTGGTTTTTTTTTTTTTTTTTTTGTCATCAATGACTGTCCCTGACTCTTTCTTGCTTTTCTTTCTTTTTTTTCTCACATTTTTTTAAAATTGGAAGATAATTGCCTTACAACACTGTGTTGGTTTCTGCCATACAGCAACATGAATCAGCCATACATAAGTGTACATAGATCCCCTCCCTCCTGAACCTCCCTCCCAGGCCCCCTTGATTTTCTTCTTGGTTTGCTCCTCCTCTCTTCTTTTTTAATTTTAATTTAATTTTATTTTTTTAATCAGAGTCTACTTGCTTTACATTGCTGTGTCAGTTTCTACTGTATAGCAAAGTGAATAAGTAACGTGTATGCACACATCCCTTCTTTTTTGGATCTCCTTCCCATTTAAATCACAACAGAGCGCTGAGTAGCATAAACCCAGAGAAAACCGTATTTCTTTCTTCATTTCTTAAGCAGTAATGGTTCTGACCTAATTTCTGCTGGTCTGTCTTTTCTGAACATTGAGGCAAATCCTTTTATTAAGCAGCATGTCTCTATCTCTGTTCCTTGCCTTGTGTTGAAGAGACTCTGATAATTGGTGGCATTTCTTTGGATACGTATCCATGCTTCACACTTTGCTAAGCACTTTTTACATATACCTCATTCATTCCTCACAGCCCAATTTACAGATGTGGAAACTGGGATATGGAGAACACTTGCCCAAGACCACTCAATGTTAATAAGCTGCGGAGTGCAGATTCAAACCCAGTTAGCCTGAGCCCTTAAAGATTATGTGTATTGCCTCCCCAATATCCTGCTTCTTGTTATGCTTTCTCATCTGGCTGCACATGCTTGTCCTTCCTCTAAGCTTTAATGAAGCTCTAAAGTTTGAAGTTTTGTCTGATTTTTTTCAGAATCTTGGGTGTTTGGAATAAGGACCAGATTTTCTGAAGTTAAAACCTTATAATGACTGGATATCCAAATTAAGTACACACAGAAGAATAGCAAGGTAGTTTTCCCACCTTGCCCTTCTGTGTAATGGCTTAGGAGCTTGATTAGGAGCTTCTTCTAGGCACAGGGCTGGGGGAATGAAAGAGGGAAGACAGGGTTTTCTCTTCCAGCAGCTGGAGGAGAATTGACCAAACGACGCAGCTCCATTTGTTGGTCATTTGTTGCTTTCCAGGTGTAAGGCAACTGGATTGACTGTATAAGTGGTGTTGATGTGAGGGACTTGCTGACAGAGTCACCTCATTGTCTACTTCGTACCATATTTCTTCTGCATTTGTACAGCTTCCTTAAGAACAGGGCAAAGCTAAATCAGTATACTGATCATTTGGGTGTTCTTTGATATTGATAATTGATTTAGCAAACTCAGGTTATAGACATTTTATCCCAAATAAGGTAGTAAAATGATTTTTGTATATATTATTAAATAAAGGGATACTTTACAAGTATCAGAGTATTTAATCACAGTGATCAGTAAATACCAAATAACTGTATGTCTTGGTAGTTATTCTTTCTTATTTTATATTTTCTCTTTCTAAATCTAGCCCACATATTTTTAAATGATAGAACATAGTATAAAATAGCATATATTGTATGTATTACAAAGAATAGTGTACCGTATTTACATAGAGTATAAAATGTAGAATATGGTGTTGAAGATTTTGCTTCTAATGCATTACTGAAGAGGCCTTATTATTTCACAGGATATGCTCATAGAACTTTTAAAGACTTTCCCAGTTTTAGAACACGGCTGTAGTATGTATAGCCATGTGTGTGCCCATATGTGTTGTAGATGGGGTGTTAGTTACTTTATCAAGAACAAATCTACAATTTAAAATCTGAATTATAGAATTTCTTTTTTTGCATCATGTTCTAGACTGAGCACTGGCTCTTATTTGTCAACTGTTTTTCTTATCTTTGGAGTAGGGTGTCTTAAACCTTTTAAACTGGCTCCTACTTTGGCCTTAACACTATATCCAAAAATCCTTTTGAAGTCACTTATCATATTCTGTACAGTTAAGGTGATTTGACACATTCTCCCATCAAAGCGGTTTAGTCACAATGCCCAAATATCTTAAACAGTCAACTCAATTACATGCAGAGTTGAAATATTTTTGGCAATGGGTTTGACATGCATTTATTGTAGTATTAAATAGGGGGATGTATAGTGGTGAAAATGCTTAAATTTGTTTTTCAAAAAATCTGGAGAACTGACTGGCTATCATATACGTGTCTATTTAACTTACATACATTAGTCTTCTCACACCACATTGGTCTCCTTTAGAAGACACAAGGCCACCAACTCATTCTTAAGAAAACTTTCATTAAACTAAAAGATCAGATGTTTCTTTTTCCTGTATGAACTATATTTCTGGAAAACTAAATTGTTATCAAGGGAATTTTTTCTTTTTTCTAGAAGAATTCCAGCTAATGAATAAGAAAAAAATCATGGATTAGAATGTCACCACTTGGCAAACCACAAATCAAAGGACGACTCCAAGTAGTGATTATCGGTGGTTGCTAACATCACTGAAACGGAGCCAGCTAGACATTACGTGTCTTCAATGAAAGTACACGATACCACTCATGAAGTTGCTTTGCCAAAAACTGAGCCTGTATCAAACCAAGCCTCTAAACCTAGCTACAAGTTTACAGAACAGGTAGAGGCAAGAGAAACATGTTAAAAAATACTATGGGGAGGGAGGTGCAGAAAAATCCAGATACTGAAAATTCTACAGGCCCAAATGCATGGCTTTTTCATAAAACAAATTGCAAGGACCGCCCCCCCCCCCAAAAAAAGGGAACATTAGACATCAACCAGATGTCAATATGTTGACCTTTTTTGGATTTTGATTTCCATAAACTATTCAAAATGATAATATTTATGAAACAATTAGAAATAGTCAATGCCTGAATATTTGGCATTATTGAAAAATTACTAAAACTTTCAGTTGTGATGATATTGTTATTACATTTTCATTAAGAGCTATTTTATTTTAGAAATACATATTGAAACATTTAAGAATGAAGTGATATGAGATGTGCTTCAAAATAATAATGGTTGGTAAGGGTATACATGAAACAAGGTTGTTGGATACAAAAGATTTCATCACATTATTTCTACTTTGTAAAGTGCTTATCTTTTAGGTATATGTGTAGAAAAATTCAGAGATGAAAAGATATGATAAATGAGATCCTTAAGAACAATTTTTATGTGACATCCACAATAAACACCTGGAAATGAGTCTCCTTTCAGAAACACCTTGAAATATTGGTTTAGTTAGTTGAATTTTATCAACTAAGAATGATTTGATTAGCTAAAAATATGAGATTCTGCATTATAAAAATACCAGCATAAACATCTATCATTATATATCAATAATTGGCTGTTTATAATTATTTATCTTTATACTAGTTCATTTTCTCTGTAAGAACAACGAGTGCTGAAGTTTCAGGTGAAATGTATGAGGATAGAATTATGAATTGGTAAAAGACTCATTTTATTTTCGCATCAGAACACAGTGTTCTGCAGAAGAATAATTGGAGATTTCCCAAAATAAAGGAAAAAGTCTCTTCATGATCAAAACTCTGAAGAGAGAGGGCAAAACAAAATCACATGCACACTATTTATTAAAACATATGCAGTGAAACCTTAATTAACTGGATCCCTCAATACAATGTGTTATAACCATCAAAGATGGATTGCTATAACAATTTCATTTTAAAAAGCAATGTCTAAGAAAATTGGATTGGATAGTGAGCCCAACTTCCTAACACCTCACTTCTCTTGACTTATAATGACCACTGACCTTTCAAATATGATGCTGAAAATTATACAAGTACCAAGCCATCCATAGAATATCGTGTCACATTCATCAGAGCACATTTATCAGCATGCAGGAGTGGCCTTACAGAAATGGTTCATTGTCACATGTTCAAGTCACATGTCACAAGTTTAATGCCCTATGAATATAGTGTGCAATCCAGAGAAAATACAGGCTTCCCCTATGACTCAGCAGTAAAGAATCTGCCTGCAGTATGGGAGATGGGAGTTCAATTCCTGGGTCAGGAAGATCCCCTGGAGGAGGAAATGGCTACCCACTCCAGTATTCTTGCCTGGAAGATTCCATGGACAGAGGAGCCTGGTGGGCTACAGTCCATGGGGTCACAAAAGAGTTGGGCATGCCTGAGCAACTGAGCATGCATGCAGAGGAAATCCAGGAAGTCTTAGAGTAGAAAAATAGTTATCACAGGGGGAAAGGAGTTAGCAACTAGAAGGGGCATATGGAGATCTTCTGGGGTGCTAACAGGAGATACAAAGAGGGATTTTGGGTCTCTGGCCACATTGTGTCTCTTCAGTGTGAAAGCAGAAGGGACGTGTCCCACTTGAGAAGTTTTAGCAAACTATACAATTATGAGATGTGTAGCTTAAATATGTTAGAGTGAAAGTGAAAGTTGCTTAGTCATGATCAACTCTTTGTGACCCCATGGACTATACAACCCATGGAATTCTCCCGGCCAGAATACTGGAGTGGGTGAACTTTCCCTTCTCCAGGGGATCTTTCCAACCAAGGGATTGAACCCAGGTCTTTCACATTGCAGGCAGATTCTTTACCAGCTTAGCCACAGGGAAAGTCCATATGTTAAACTTCAGTCCAAAGTTTTGTATCTATACACATTTGCATGTGTGTGTGTGTGCTTGTGAGTGTGCTAATTTCTATTCCTGGTATTTTCATCTTTAGCAAAAGATTTTTGGCTGCCTTGTCCAGATCATTTTGATTGAGTTCTTCGCTGGTCATAGGATATAGCAAAGTGAACAGCTTAAAAACAAGCACATAGACATTAAGAAAATAAGATAAATATTAATAAATATTAAGGCTTAATAATCTGGGGTATTTAGGTCCATCGCTTTGAAAACAGAGTTCAATAATTGAGTCTCTTAGTGGTTTTATGTCCTCAAGAGCAATTAAATTATGTAATGTACACTGTTACTGCATGTTCATGAATGCTAAGTCACTTCAGTTGTATCCAGACTCTGTGACCCTATGGATTGTAGCCCACCAGCCTCCTCTGTCCAAGGGATTCTCCCGATCCAGGGATCAAACCCGAGTTTCTTACATCTCCTGCATTGGCAGACAGGTTCTTTACCACTAGTGCCAGCACTGTTACTAAGGGTGGGGAAATTTTAGAAACCTTTCACTGTGATTAAATGATTTACTGTTTAAAGATGAAGTTCATTAATTGTAAAATTAAGTTACCCCAACAATGCTGAAAATGGGTGTTACTGTTTATTGTCCTGACTTTGGGTGCAGTTTTTTTGGTTAAGCAGTATTTAATCAGAAATTTCACTTAAACAAGTCACACGTTCCCGAGTCATTCCATATGATCAAAGCTTCACTGTAATGTGTAAATCTACTATAAAGTAGATTTTGACTTTAAAGAAACATTACACATAAGTTGCTGCACAAATGAAGAAATGGTCAATGTGATCAGAGCCAGGGAAGCTAAAATGATAGAATGTAAGAGCTGGAGGGAACATTAGAAAGCATCTGAGTCTATCTGCACACTTTATAGTGAAGGAAATTCAGGCTCTGAGAGCTTAAATTGACTTCCCAAAGATACATAGCTAATGTGTGGCTAATCTGCAACCAGAACTGATATAACCCTATTTGCTGGCCCGCCGACCCTCAGTCAGCCCCGTTCTCCAGAGCAGAGTTGTGGGATCAAGCTCATTTGAGTTTGAATCAGTTTAGCTCTTGGATTTGCTACTTGGGTGTGACCATGGGGCCCAGTGACAGATCCTGTCCTATGGAAAAATATTGCCTGAGTATTAATTCAGAGGTACAGACACCAAGTATCCTGAGAAGGTAACTCCCTAAGCGATCTGAGGCATTGGAGAGCTCAGAGGTGCATTAACCTCCTCAAGGCATGGCTGCTCGGTGGGATTCTGCTTTCCTTCTGCCGTGGAAGTGCCCCTCACCCTGGGATCTGCGGGGAGGATGGCTGTGGCCCTTGGATGTTGTCTCTTTTTTAAAATGTTTATTTATTTTTATTGGAGTATAATTGCGTTGCAGTGTTGTGTTAGTTTCTGCTGTAAACAAAGTGAACCACCTATGTGTATACATATATCTCCTCCCTCTTGACTGTCACTTCCATCCCACCCATCTAGTTCATCGCAGAGAACTGAGCTGAGCTTACTGTGTTATAAGGATATTCTCTCTTTCTAATGATAAATCTAAACATGCTGAAAAGGTTTGTACCCTAAGTGTCATTGAGTTCCAGTGCCTAACTGTGGGCTTCCTTTAATGCTGTTTGCACCTGAATGTAGACACCTGCCATCTAATGGAGATGGTGTTAGGACTCATGTCAAAAGGCTTTTATGGTGAATTCCCTGGTGGTCCAGTGGTTAAAACAGTTCCGTCAGGAGTTCGGGCTCTGGTCAGGAAACTAAGATCTCTAACATGCTGCTTGACGTGGCCAAAAAATTTTTTTTGAATTTAAAAAGGCTTTTATGAGAATGAAAAGAGCTAATGAAAAAAAAAAGAGCTAATGTACTAAAGTGGGTATTAAGATGCTTGACACACATGAGCCATGTAAAATAAGTTGTGTAGTTGTGTACACACACTTATTGTTGTGTAGTTGTGTACAACTTCAGTTAACTATTGTTAACTTGACGTGGCCAAAAAATTTTTTAAAAAGTTAAAAAGGCTTTTATGAGAATGAAAAGAGCTAATAAAAAAAGAAAAGAAAAGAGCTAATGTACTAAAGTGGGTAATAAGATGCTTGGCACACATTAGCCATGTAAAATAAGTAGTGTAGTTGTGTACACACACTTACTGTGTACAACACACAATAAGTTGTGTAGTTGTATACAACGTCAGTTAACTATTGTTATCTGCTAGAACACAGCAATGGATTTGATACTGATGCTGTCCAAGAACTCTGACCGTTGTTTGACTTGGACAAATTTGCCTTCAGAGAGTGCATTGCTTAAAAATAATGGCTTTGTTAAAAACACTGGAAAACAGAAAAAAAGTTGATTAACTACTTATATATTTAGGAATTGGGTCAAGTTGGGACTCTGGTTATTTTTTCCTAAAGGAATAAGGAATGTAGTTGAATTTTACTTTTCTCAAGCCTATCTTTACATGGGAAGACCTAAGATCTAGCTCCTAATCCATTACTTAATAAAAAGTATCAATGAGAAAATTATCAGACCACTTCAAGCATCTGTTTTCTCCTTTTTAAAATGAGGTTGATAGTAAGACCTACTCATGAGGTGGTTTGGAACTTAAGTGAGAGATAATGTACACAAGAGGCAAAAGCATGATCAGGGGTAAGTCTATAGAGAGTGGCGATCTTAAGGAGATTGTGTTACCTCTTTTCCAGTTTTCACCTTGCTGCTACGAAAGGACACGTGGAATGCCTCAGGGTCATGGTTACACACGGCGTGGATGTGACCGCCCAAGATACTGCCGGTATGTCATCTTTTTCTCTTAAGCCAACAGGCCAGCAGGAAAGTAGGTATCACAGAAATGATACGTGTTCCTTGTAGAAAATTTACATTCTATACAGATCAACCAAAATAAAAACATAGAATCTCCTCCAGTGACTGGGCTCTGATGTGGTTTCATTATTTGGGCCTTTACAAGTGTTTTCATCTTATATGTGGTTAGTCAACTAGAGACTATGCTTCTTATCCCCCATTTAAAATTTTTATTTTCCAAGATGATATATATGGACCAAGTACTCTCCCCCGATTTTTGTTCTTACGAATCCTGGTACAATGTGATGAGTGGAGTGAATTGTTCAGGTGCTCATTTCATCAACTAGCTGAGGTGGGCTCTGTGGACAGAAGGCAGGATCTTCACATGGATCAGCTGCCCATTATCTTCACCCCTTACTGTGTTTTATTTATTTTTTTTTTTTAATTTTTTTTTTTATTAGTTGGCCCTTACTGTGTTTTAGTGTATCTGAATCACCCAGGAACTGGAGGGGAGGAAGGGCGAAAGAGCTTAAAGGGGGAAAGGAGAAGAAGGAAAAAAATAAACACTGCGCACACACACACACAGACAGACAGACAGACAGACAGACACACACACACACACACACACACACAACCCCGCACATATATATCCCAGCTCTGTCTTCAGAGATTCAGAATGTCTGAATGTTTGCAGCTGGTTGGTACTTTTGTAAAGCTCCCAGCTGATTCTAACGTGAAACCAGTGTTGATAAGTGATGATCAAGTCAGATAGAAAAGGAAGTGCAGTCTTGTCTTTTATGAACATTGTTTCATAGGAAGGAGTCCCTGGGTTGCCAGCCTGGGTTTCTGCCCCTGTTGTCCACACTAAAAGGTGGAAGCAACTACTGGTGGCTTTTCACTTCTCTATTGTACTTGAAAATCTTTGTCTTCTAATAGACTTTTGTTGGTTTTTACTGGAATATAAGATTAGTCTGTTCTGTAGTCTTTATTGAGGCTTTTCATTAATCTGTGATGGAGCCCTTTTGCTTTCCACCTGAAAACACTGACACCCCAGAGTAGTCATCTTGGGGGCAGATTGGTCAAGTGTTATGAAAATACAGTTATTACTTAAAATATGGCCGGAAAACTAATATTTCAGAATTGTTTTCATAAAGTCTGTGGCACTTAAAAAATAATATCAGGGTCTGGGAATATTTATTCTTTGAGAATAGACTTGTTTTTGTAAGACAGATGAAGAGCCACTTAAAGTCAAGTCAGGTAAATGAGGTGTCAATCTGGTAAAACCATTTTTGGTTAAAAATAGGGAGTGATTGAAGTAACAGAATGATTTTCCAGAGCAGTGCCACAGAAAACTCCAAAAGAGTATTTTGAGAAATGGCAATACTTCAGGTGACACTAGTGGTAAAGAACTTGCCTGCCAATGTAGGAGACATAAGAAATGCAGGTTTGATCCACAGGCCGGGAAGATCCCCTGGAAAAGGAAATGACAACCCACTCTAATATGCTTGCCTGGAAAATTCCATGGACAGAGGAGCCTGGCAGGCTGCAGTCCACGGGGTGTCAGAGTCAGACATGACTTGAGCACAGATTATTATAATTCCAGCAGAAGAAAGAATGGTTTCTCTAAGGGATTCCCTTGAAGGGAACACTATGTTGCTAATTAAAGTCATCTTTAATACCAAGATCCATTTTTTTTTAAGTTTATTGTTACTACTTTTAAAGTTGTACCACATGCATGCAGAGCAGTATGAGTAGCTACCATCCCCGTGATGAGATGTGTCCTCTTAAGTAGATGGAATTTCTTTAAGAAAATCATAATCTAAAAAAGTTTGTTTAGTGTGAATAAATATGAGCTGTAATATAATTTTGTTTAACTGCATTTGATGTTAAAAAATAGATTAGGAGTCTCATATTTCCATCATAACTGAACATCGCTACCCTATGTTTTTATTAAAGGGAAAAAAAGTTTAATACATGTTTAATAAATAAACATGTTTAATAAAAAACATGTTTAATACATGTTCATTGTAAAAAATTTGGGAAATACAGAAAACTACCAAGAAGATAACCAGTGGTTCTACTCCAAGAAAAAAAAAAATCTACTGTTTTGCTGTATTTCCTGCCAGATTTTCCTGGTGCCGTTTTACGTAGTTGAGATCACATTATATAATAAACTCTAAATCCTGCCATTAAAAAAAAAAGATTACCATGATCATTTTCTGTACTAAAAACTCTTAAGAAGCATAGTTTTTTGTGGCTGTCTAATACCAAATGGATAGAGTTTGTATTTACTACCAGAGCCCTCACTCGGCTCCTGAAAGCCAAGGGAGTCATGCCGTGAGACCTGGACACCCCAGCGCAGTTCCCTCTTCCTTGCCAGTGGAGATGACAGTGCTCTCCAAGAAGCTTGAGGGGAGGACTTCCCTGGCAGTCCAGTAGTTAAGACTCCATGCTTCCACTACAGAGGGGCACAGGTTCGATCCCTGGTCAGGGAACTAACATCCCACAAGCCACAGGCATGGTCAAAAAATAAAAAGCTAAAAACAAACTGGAGGGGAAGCTGCAGACCCATCCTCCCATCCTGGACTCTTCTCTGGGCTGGTTAGTGGAAACTGTCACAGCCCATTTCTTTCAACTCTGATTGAAACTGGTAGAATCCATAGCACTTGGCAGCCCCAGAACACCTTCTGTACATCCTGTGAGTTGGAAATGTCTCGAGCTGCCTGTCACTTTTCTCTCATTTCTAATAATGAGGTCAGCACTCTGGTCCTTGGGCTTATTGTTTTGCTTTGGTCTGAGTGAGGCACTGACTTCTCATGGTTTCTTGAAAGCATGCAAACAGAACCAGGAACAAAAGAAGGAAAAGTGGCATGGGTAAAAGTACATGGAAAATCTGTTGCATTATCTAGAACAACACTTCTCAGAGTTTTTCCTGTTACAGTGAACAAGATAAATGTGATGGTCTTTACTGCTCATGTCCTTGCTGTTGGCTGTTAACACCCACTCTTCTTTCCTCAAGAATGTGTGTCAGAATCCAAGGGAAGGGCAAGGACATTAGTCACTGTGCTTTAGTGGTTGTCGTTAGCCCAAAATATTTGATTAAAGGATGAATTAAATGGCTCGGTTGCTAAGTTGTGTCCAGCTTTTTGCGACCCCATGGACTGCAGCACACCAGGCTTCCCTGTCCTTCACTATCCCCTAGAGTTTGCTCAAACTCATGTCCATCGAGTCAGTGATTCCATCCAACCATCTCATCCTCTGTCGTCCCCTGCTTCTCCTGCCTTCTATCTTCAATCATCAGGGTCTTTTCCAGTGAGTCTTCTTATCTCATTATCTTATCTTAGAGCTCCAAAGTAATGGAGCTTTAGCATCAGCATCAGTCCTTCCACTGAATATTCAGGGTTGATTTCCTTTAGAATTGACTGGTTTGATCTCCTTGCTATTCAAGGGACTCTCAAGAGTCAGCTCATAGATGCTGTCTTTTCAGTCAACCTACCTGAAGTGTTGCTATATTATTGCTAAGATCCAGTTATCTTCAATTCTAATACCCAGTGAGAACTCATATGAAAATCTGTTACCATAAGCCCAACTGCCCTGCAGAGTTTCAGAAAAAACCCTGCTTTCAAAATATATCATGACATTGACCCTTTTAATTCTTTATATCCACACAGTGTACAGCATGGTTAACTTGGAACAATTACATACTACTTAAATTGGTGACTGGATTTAAGTTCAGAAACAAAGGGATTTTAGTATCTATTTCTTTATCAACTATCCTTCCACATCAAATGTTTGGAAGTCTGACCACAGGCTTTTCATAAATGCTTTACAAACAATCTCAGGAGTCAAGCACTGTCAGTAGATAAAGCCTTGTGTGTGGTACCAGTAGTGTGAAAGTGTTAGTCACTCATCGTGTCCGACTCTTTGTGACCTCATAGACTGTAGCCTGCCAGGCTCCACTGTTCATGGGATTCTCGAGGCAAGAATACTGGAGTGAGTTGCCATTTCTATCTCCAGGGGATCTTCCTGCCTCGGGATTGAACCTGTGTCTCCTGCATTGCAGACAGTTTCTTTACCGTCTGAGCCACCAGGAAAGCCTAGTACATCTCAATTATCATCATTTTAGATGGCTTTGGAGGCTTAGGTGAAAGCATACGTGTGAACATCCCAGTCTCTTTTGCACATCAGGTTTTGAAAATATTTCACATCTTAAAAAAGCTGTGGTTATCACCAAGCCAAACACTCTCATAGTATAAATCAGAAAAAGAAATCCCCAAACTGGCAGAAGCTCATGACTCATGTTTTTGGTTTGTGGAGTTCCCCCCATTCCTTGGCTTCCCTGGTGGCTCAACAGTAAAGAATCTGCATGCCATGTAGGAGACACAGGTTCAATCCCTGAGTCAGGAAGATGCCCTGGAGTAGAAAATGCAGCCCACTCAGTGTTCTTGCCTGGAAAATCCCATGGACAGAGGACCCTGGTGGGCTACAGTTCATGGGGTCACAAAACAGTCAGATACAACTTAGCAACTAAACACCCCATTCCTTATCACCTATTTGCTAAATAGCACCATAGACATAGTGATAGCAGTCAGCTGGGAAACTCTGCACCTAAGCTCACAGTGCTGACTCTAAAGAGGACCTTTGTGTTTGCTTGTGTTCTTCCCTGATTTAGGAAGTGGCATTCTGTTTCTTTAGAAATGTAATCATTTCTTCCAGACTTGTAGGTTGTTTTTTTTTTTTTTTTTGGATGCCTGTAATTAGCACCTGGGAAGATAAGATAGGATTAAACAGAGCGTTAACAGAAGATTGAAGAAGACCAAAGAATTTTCTGTTTATTATCAGTGCTTGTCTGAAGTATTAGCTTGCAGACTCCCTTTTTTAGCAAGTGTATGCATTTGACACAATGTGACCCGGTGGCTTAAACAAGATAGACTTTTCTCTCTTTCAATTAAAAGTCCCAAATTGCTATGGCCACTCAGCTCCACACTGAGGACTCTTACCCAGACTTGTTACTCCACCATCCAGGGTATTGCCTTGGCCCTAATGGCCCAGGGGGGCTCCCAGTCCCAGCTGGCAGAAGGGAAAGCCCAGCTCATGAAGCGGCATACACTCAGATCTCACTGGACACTGAGTGATCTGTGGCCACTCCTGCCTTTAAAGGAACCTTGGAATTCTGGGCAGAGCAAGAAATTGTCCAGTTTAATAATACAGAGGCGGGTGCTTCCCTGGTGGTCCAGTATCCAAGACTCCATGCTCCCAATATAGGGGGCCTGGGTTTCATAAGATCAGAGAGCTAGATCTTATCATATGCCGCAAGTAAGAGTTCAAACACCACAACTAAAAGATTCCTGCCTGCCACAACTAAGACACGGTGCTACCAAATAAATAAATAAATGTTAAAAAATATGTATAGAATGTTTTGCTGTAGAAGGAAGTATAAATAGAAATTGAAGAATGATGTGTGATTTGTCACACTCCCATATCTTAAATTTTCCTTGATCCCTTTGCATACAAAACTTATTTTCTCATAGAAGAAGAGTCTTAGGAGAGTGAGAACTGAGCTATGGAATATGGAGATGCCATAATGCACAGAGGCCTCAGGAGGGAGACACTGGAGAGCCCTTCTTCTTTTCTAGGGTTTCTGGTATTCACTTAGCTTTAGTTTGGGTTTCTGGGTGGCCCTCCATTCCATTATGCCCTTAATCTATCTCACATATAATACCAATCTAGCTCACATATTCTAGCCCAGAACAGTTATATCTTAAAAACTCAAGTACTTGAGAGAATGGGTCATTTAAAATACAACGGCAGACTGTAGTCCATTAAGTATTTCATATTTAATTTGGAATAAAGGCAAGCCAGAAATTGATTGCATGATTATAGTTCTTTACTTCCCGGTTGTGCACGTGTATGGCATGTCTGAAGGGCCAATCAACTATGTACAGTTTAGTTCAGTTCAGTTGCTCAGTCCGACTCTTTGTGACCGACTCTTTGTGACCCCATGAACCGCAGCACGCGAGCCCTCCCTGTCCGTCACCAACTCCTGGAGTCCACCCAAACCCATGTCCATTGAGTCGGTGATGCCATCCAACCATCTCATCCTCTGTCGTCCCCTTCTCCTCCTGCCCTCAACCTTTCCCACCATCAGGGTCTTTTCACATGAGTCAGCTCTTCGCATCAGGTGGCCAAAGTATCACAGTTTCAGCTTCAACATCAGTCCTTCCAATGAACACCCAGGACTGATCTCCTTTAGGATGGACTGGTTGGATCTCCTTGCAGTCCAGTGGTCTCTCAAGAGTCTTCTCCAACACCACAGTTCAAAAGCATCAATTTTTTGCTGCTCAGCTTTCTGTATAGTCCAACTCTCACATCCATACATGACTACTATGTACAGTGATCAACATAATCTGGCCATGAAAACATTTCAAATGATATATACATGCAGGAAGTGCAAAAAAAAAAAACAAAACCCTTTTGCTTCAGTGTAAATCACTATGCAAATCTACTTTGTGGAGATTAAGGGATAATTTCAAAATTCTAATAGTAAGAATGGTTATAAAAATTTCTCTTTGTGTGTGTGATATGTGTATGTGTGTATATATATATGTGTGTGTGTGTGTGTATATATATATATACACACATAACTGAATCACTTTACACCAGAAACTAGTACATCATTATAAATCAACTATATATACTTCAATAAAGAAGACACAAATAAAATTTTATTATTTTTTATTGCCAGTATAGTTAATTTACAATGTTGTGGATTTTTTTCTTTTAAAAAAAAAATATTTATATTGGGGCACAGTTGATTAACGTGTTGTGTTAGTTTCAGGTGGACAGCAAAGTGATTTAGTTATATGTATACATGTATCTATTCTTTTTAATAAAATTTTTTTAAAGAAAGAAATACATCTTTCATACTCTGAGCTCTCCCCTGGAACTACAACTAGGTGAATAGATTTATGCTTCAGTGGCTGAAAACTTGACGTAAAGATAAGCATTTCTAAGAACAATGTTTAAATATATTTAATGTTGTAAATAAAAATCAAATTAATTACCACTTTTATTGTTTATATTTGGCATTTTGAAACTCTGTAAGTAGAGATTTCAAACCATATCTAGTTGAGTATCTTTTAGCTCTCTTTATTTTTTGAAATGTTTCCTTATTACGATCTGAAACTATGATTTCTCAGACTTCAGTCTTTTGGTGTTTCTTTGCCTTGTCTTCATCTCAACGAATTCATCAGTTTAAACATTTGTCACCTGCACTTGAAGACTGTGTTCTTAGTCCCATCAGTAATTCCTTCACTGTATGAGTGAGTTCTGTTCTGTTTCTCTAGCAGTCTGAAATCATTGAATAAGTGGTTAATGTCCAAGTTAGCTTGGGGGATGGTGTTCCATGGCTGCAATGGCTGGGCCATCCTTCTTAGACTCTTTGAATAGCAGGATTCTTAAACCACCTGGAATAGCCTCTGACACTTGACTTACGAGTAGCACTGATGTCTTCACTCACAGACAGAGTTCTGCTGAAATGCACCTGAATTAGTGTTGCCTTGTCATTTTCCTAAAGGGAAATTGCTTTCTGATATTCCAGACAGATCCACAGCCAAATGGAGCCAGTCTTATGTGGGGGCTGGTTACAGTGAAGTTCTGTCACTAATATATTCTCTCCAGAAAATTTTGCATTTGGAAAGAGATTTTGTTTTAATGGTAGCTGTGAGAGACATCTCGCTCCAGGATAATGTTGACCAGGGACTGATGCATCATTTGAATTTAGAGATTCTTTTAAGTGAAAAATGCTTTTGTGCTCTTGGTTAGGGAAACCCATCACAGGGCCAAGGAATAAAAGAGTGTTGTTTCTGTAGAAACACAGTGCTTACTTCAGGTATGACTGGAACTCTTGCACTGAAAATGAAAGCCTGTTATTTATTTTATGATGGTTGTGTAAATCTCCCTACCCTCTTGTCTTTGGAGAACTGTGCCTTTTTCCAGTGGGTACTATTTATGTATTAGAAGAGCTTTTGTCTACAGGATAGACAAAAGTTAATGCATTGCATACACAACATAAACAGTCTTCTACTTACAATCAGGATGGGTTCCAAAAGTTCATCTCCAAGGCATTTGTTTAAAACACAAAATGTGCTCCTCCTTAGAAATACTGATAGAAATGATGGTCGAGGGCCCGGCTAACCCACCAAAACTCAATTCATAGTTTAAGCAAACTCACTATTGTATGTTATACCTCCTGAAAAGAGGTCTCCTGTGCTAAAAGGAGGAAGGGGAAAAGAAGATACTTGCCTTCCTACTTCCAAAGATCTCATTGCCTTATTTCCTGATTGTCTTCATCCTTATCCATTTGGGCGGAGGTCAAATGGAGTGTTCTACCTCCTCCAACCAGCTCCCGCTATGCATACCCTTAAAATCTCTGTGCAGATTCTCAGCAAAGAAGGTATCTGATCTTTTAACCTTACACTTGCTTTTGTGCATCTCATTGTGGTCCTAAAACCTTCTAATTTTAAATATGGTATTTCCTAGCTATATGATTCTTTAATAATTAGTGGATTTCTGGTCAGTATTATAAAGACTAATTCAGAATGGAGAAATGGTATTTGGAGACCAGATCACCATATAAAAGAAGTTGTTCCTCTAAGCCAGGGGTTCTCAACTGAGTTACGTGATTCCCGTCTATCCAAGGGATGTTTGGCAATGTCTGGGGACATTTCCTCTTGTTCCATCTGGACATTCAGTTGATAGTGGTCAGAGATGCTAGTCCTTTTCCTATGGTACATAGGGCCACCTTCCATAGCTTCGAATTTCACTGACGTTAAGGCTGAGAAACAAGCTTTAAGTGTGGGTTGCTTACAGGCGTTACATTGGAGGTATCTATCAGTTTACAAATGCCGGATTTAGCAGTTTTGTTCCCTGCCCCCAAGCCTCCCTCCCCAGACATTCACAATGGACAGACTCTCTGATTCAAATTTACAAGTGTGTATGGAGAGCCTGGTCTGTGTTAGCACATACATGCTATTTCTTTTGTCTTCGTTTAGGCTTCCCAGGTAGTGGTCTTTCTTTAGGCTTTGCTTAGGCTTCCCAGGTAGTGGTAAAGAACCCATCTGCCAATGCAGGAGATGTAAGAGATGCTGCTTCAATCCCCAAGTTTGGAAAATCCCCTGGAGAAGGAAATGGCAACCCACTCCAGTAGTTTTGCCTGGAGAATCCCATGGACAGAGGAGCCTGTCGGGCTATAGTCCATAGCGTTGCAAAAAGTCAGACACAACTAAGGTGACTTAGCACACATAGGCACTTGGGATACAAACTTTATATTCTAGAGGGAAAGGAAGAAGAGTTGACTACATAAATGTGTGTGTGTGTGTGTGTGTGTGTGTGTGTGTAGGAGAGGGGAGTCAGGTGAGAAGGGAAAGTTGAAGTTGCTGAGTGCTATGAAGGACAAAGAAATGAAGCAAAGAGATGAGAGGAGTGGGGGAGGAGTTTTAAGTGGTGAAATCAGGAAAGGTCTCATCAAGAAGCAGGTTTCAGTGGTATCAGGCAGGTAAGCGGGCAAACTGCATGGTTATCCTAGAAGAAGAGGATCCAGGCTAAGCAAAGAGCAATTCTCTAGGGCCCAAGGATGCCTGCTAGCCTGGTAGCCACACCAAGGCTGTCCCTCAGCCCCTCACCCACAGATGTTCTACAGGCCCACTAGATGGTGCAGGGGAGGGCACTGGGTGTAATGTTGTTTAGTCGCTAAGTCGTGTCCAGCTCTCTTGCAACCTCATGGACTGTAGCCTGCCAGGCTCCTCTGACCGTGGGGTAGAATTTCCTAAAGTTATCTGACCACAGAAATGTCAGAGAGTCTAACGTTGGCGTCACATTCTTTGAAGGGAACGTAAAGGGATGCTCCTTTGACAGTGTTGTTTTTATAACTCTTTTCCTTCTTCCACCAGTTCCAAGTTTGAACATTTGAACTACAGGTAATTCCCGTGCAGAGCTGGAGCACATTTGGAGGAAAGCAAGAGGAAAGGTGGAAGTGGGCTTCCATGCGGGCGTTGGGTGTGTTCTCATATGGCTGCCTGTGCTGGGTTCCGGGGCCAGTAGCAGTCATGGTCTGGTATCAGTGTTGTGGACGCAGGGCATCTGGCACTCATGCTGACAGCTGAAAGCAGAATTTCCAAGCTGCATACCTAGAGTCTACCGCAGGCTTCTAGCCCAGAGCTTAATTGTACCCCAGGAGAACGGCAGCTGGCAAGGGCCCTGAATGTTATCCAGGGGGCAGGATGCTGTGTTCTCCCCACTTTTGTCACAATGAACTTTGCAGATAAGAAGTGGAGGCATTACTCTCAAGAATAACAATTCCGTCTTTGTTGGAGAATAGTTTATTTCCTCATAGTTGTCTTCATCACAGAGATAAGAGATTTAAAATGTGTGGTCTTTTTCTTCCAATTTTTTTTTTTTTAATCCATTTAGGACACAGTGCTTTGCACCTTGCAGCCAAGAACAGCCACCATGAATGCATCAAGAAGCTCCTTCAGGTAAAGTGAAACAACTTAAAATTATAAATGTGTCATTTTAAAAACATGAAAGTAAACTTGTGTGTGTGAAAGAGCAAATAAATACACGCATACTCCTTTAAATATTACCCCAGAACCTGGGTTCCCTAAGAAGCTTCATTATTAAAATTTCAGATAGCTAAGGAGAAGATTATTTCCATGGCAGTTCCTCTGGTGGAGAAGAGGATCCTAATAAATTTGGAGTGCTATCCTGGCATCCAGCTCTTTTGTCCCCTTTATTCAGCTCTTATGTTTTTTTTCCTTTTTGGAAGGACATGTACCCTTTAAACAGTCACCTTAAAAAAAAAAATTCCTGTGCTGTTGGAGATCCTTATAATACAGGATCTCTAATATCCTAGTATTTATTCTCGCTCAATCATTAGTAGAATGCAGCTTTTCTTGAGAAGCAAAACTTCAACCACTATTTCCTTGAATGTAACTTGATGAGCTTTTAGTTCTTAGTTTTTGTTCAAATTCTTGGTTTTATTCTTCTTTGTAATTTTAGGTCAACTCCCTGGTTGGAAACTTCCTTGCCAGGAAGTTTTTATAACGATCACTTAGGGTGACAGCTTCTGTCTATCTTTGAAGAGGAATATTTAATGAAATCCCAATAGTTCATACAGTAACTTCCATCTGTTGCCAGTCAAAATGCAGTCTTGGCTGTTTTCAGGAACAGCACAGAGCAATAAACTACGTGTTTGGAGTACTGTCTGTTCTGTTGAGCTGTCGTCTCGGCCTTTCTGAGCACTGTTTGGGACTCAGCATCTTGCTTTAATTTGGCTTCGCAATTGTGATGCAGAGATGTGGGCACATTCTTCGAATTGTCCTCCTCTGTTGACCACACAGCTTCTTGTCTTGCGTTACATGATGCAAGCTACCTCTAGTGCCAGGAATGCTTAACCTTAACAGGTCTTTGAAGTGAAATTCAAGAAAGATAGATAAACATCTGTGATGATGAAGAAGATTTTTATTATGAGGATTCTCTCTAAAGAAAGTTACCATAGAACTTTTCTTCTCTGCCTGCTCTGGGGCTGGATACCCTGGATAAGTGAAAATCATTGAGTTGCCCAAGTGCCCTGCCTCCACACCCATGGTCTTACCTTCAGGTTTTTTTTTTTTTTTTTGAAACCTTATTTGTATTTTAAGTCTCTATTCCCATCCTGGCTTGGCTATCCAGACTTTGCATCTGGCTCTGATTTGAGGGAAGAATGAACTTGACAAGCTGGAAATCCTCATGGGCAAGGACCAGATATTCTAGCCTCTAATGTAATTTTATATCTGGTTATGCAAATGGATTGGTTTTTCTCTGGAATCTTTGAAGCCTTTAAACAGTTCCTTGTGCTGTTCTAAAATTAGGCCAAAGCATGGTAAGTTGTAACATGATCTCTATTCTTCTTACCACTGAAGGGCAGACAAACATTTCCAACATTGCCTGCTCTCTGCAGATCATCTGAATGGTGTTCTTCTTTTTGGATAGTTGTGAAAACCAGAGGCTTTGATGGCCTCCTAGTGGGTTGTTTACCTTGAGTCCTGCACTCCTCTGATCTCTGCTTCACCTCTTGTCTGGGCAGCCCACACCCTCTGCAGTGGGGCCACTGCCATCTCCTGCCAGCCCCTCACCCTGCGCCTTCTGCAGCTACTCCTTTCTCTCTGGCCTTTTGCTCTTACTGTGTCTCCTGGAGAGATTTCCCTTCTCCAGGGGCTACCATTTCAGGGTTCTACCTCCTCAAGGCAGTGAGCACAAAGAGAGCCTTGTGAGAGTCTCCAAATTCAGATGCCCTCTCCTTCCCCTACCCCCTCCCCCATCCCTTGCTTTGTCTCCTAGCAAGTGGTCCCTGGGCGCTGTGCGCTGTGCGCTGTGCCGAATGGCGAGTGTTGACTCACGAGCAGAGCAGCTCCCATCCTGCTGGAGCTTTTGCCGCTTGGTGAACAAAGACGCAAATGCCCACGGCAAATTGCACATCACTAAGAAGCAAACTGGCAAGAGTATTGTGAGAGGTGTTCAGGAGGGCCCCTGTAGAGGAACTGAGATTCAAGCTGAAAATCAAGCGGTGCAGAGAGCCATGGGAGAGCGTTCCAAGTTGACAGAAAAGCAAGTGCAAAAGACCTGTGGTCAGACCTTTTGCAAGTGCAAAAGGTTGGAAGGGCACCAAGTAGTCAGGCAGGAAAGAAAGCCAGTGAGGGGACCCGGGGGAAGTGAGGGAGAAAGAAAAAGAAGGGCCCACGGGACTTTCCTGACGGTCCAGTGGTTAAGACTCTGCGCGTCCACTGTAGTGGATTTGATCCCTGATGAGGGATCCCTCATGCTACACAGTAAGGCCACCAAAAAAGAAGGGCCCAGGATGCAGCCTTGTGTGACATGATGTAACTGCGGAGGACTTGGAAGTAAAGAGCTACACTCACAGTTTAGACGGTCTCTCTATTTGTATAGAGAATTGACTAAAGAAGGAAAAAGCAAATCGTGAAGACAGCCAGGTGGCCGTCAAGGCTGTCAAGGTGAGCAGGTATTGGCTCAGACCAGGTGGTGATGATGGAGGAAAAGAGGAGAGGCGATTAGGGTGTGTTTGGGGTACAGAGTTGACAGACATGGTGGTAGACTAGATGTGAGGGAGGAGGAGGAAGCAGAAATCAAGGATGACTCGGTGGTTGCTCAGGGACTAGAGAGATGAATGTGCTGTTGACAGTGACAGGGTGGGTTGGGAGGATCAAGCTGTACCGGGAGGAGACCCCAGAAGTTTTGCTTGTGCTGCCTTTGAGGTGCCCATGAGAAATAGGCACTAGGTTATGAAACCCAGGGCTCAGAGATGCCGTCTGCTGTGTACTAACATGAACACGGGCTCCACGCAGTCTGTCTGAGTCTGAATTCTAGCTCTGCCACTTACTGTGACTCGAGCAAGTTACTAACTTCTTTGTACCTCAGTTTCCTCACCTGTAAATGGGGTTAATGGTATCTAATCAGGGTTGTTAGCAGCCTTAAAACCACTCCTGGAACAGTGCCTGGCACATACTTGTTAAGATATACATTCGGGAGGCATTAGCTTCTAGACGGGGTTTCGAGCTGTGGGTGTGGATAAGATGACCCAGGGTGATAGCGTAGAGAAGAAGAAACACCATGGGCCCTGTGTTCCCCTCTGGTGAAGGGTGACCAGAGCAGTGGGAAGGAAACCACAATTGGATGGGCCAGACAGGGCTCCAGGAGCTGAGAGGAGAGGGTTTGGAGAAGAGGGAGTGGATCACAGGTGAGAGGTTGATGAGAGGAGGACAGAAATGTTTGTCATCATTAAAAACACAAAGGTGGTTGGTGACTTGGATTCCCTGATCCAAGGAATATTCCTCAAGGAATATTGAGGGCAGACACCCAACTGCAGTAGGTCCAGGAATGAACAAGAGTCAGGGAGATGGTGTGTGTGCAGGCCATTCTTAACAGAAGGTTGGTCTTGTGAAGGGGGATAGAGAATTAGGGCAGGAAATGGAGGGACAGGTGGGATCATGATGAGACTTCCTAGAGCATGTTGTTTAGCTGGTGGGGATGATCTGTTGGTGACAGAGCTGATGGAAGGGACAGGTGACAGTTCACTTCTGTCTTGACTGCTTCGAGGTGAGTCTCTCCCCATGAAACCATATGGGGAGCACAGCAGCTGGGGCTTATTCAGGTTTATACTTTGCTTAGTAAGTTGCATCATACCTTGCAGGAAAAGGATGAACTGAATAGAACTGAAATTTACTATACATATTTATTGACTTTTGTCTTATAGTCTAAATGCCCAGCTGAAAGTATCGACAGCTCTGGGAAAACAGCTTTACATTATGCAGGTACTTTTCCTTCTCTTATTTGTTGTCTTCTACCATGAGAAACAGTACATTTTTATTTTCCTTATTTAAGCCATTAACTTTACCATTGTTATTCCTGATGCCGTTTTCTGTCATCCTTCCTAGACATTATTCCCCTCTTCCTCAGTTTGCAGGTTGTGTAGGGTTTTACTGAGGAATACAGCCAGAATTCATCAATCGCCTGCCAAACAGCTAGTAAACATTGTCATGATTGTTATATTTTAATTGTGAGATTCTCGTTTAAGAGAGATTTATGAGCATTTGTAGATTTCAGGTAATATGTGATACAGACTTGTTTTTGCTTGGGGATCAAAAGGATCTTCAATCAATTTTATATATCAAGGTTTGATTTTACTATCGGTCACACAGTTTCAAGTGACAAAACGTTGATACAGAACTCTGGGATGATTAGATTTACACATTTCTTTTAGTGCTAGTTGTAGAAAACCTTGGGGCTTCCCAGGTGGCGCTAGTGGTAAGAAACCTGCCTGCCAGTGGAGACTTAAGAGATGCGGGTTCAATCCCTGAGTCGGGAAGATCCCCTGGAGGAGGGCACGGCAACCCACTCCAGTATTCTTGCCTGGAGAACCCCATGGACCGAGGAGTCTGGTGGGCTACAGTCCATGGGGTTGCAAAGAGTCAGAGACGACTGAAGTGACTTAGCATACACGAAGAGCTAAGCCAAATGTTTGCCTAAAGGCAACCAACAACTGGCAAGCGCTGACCGTAGATCTGACGACACTGAAATTAAACAGTAATTTAAAACACCGCTTGCTTATCCATCCTGATGTCATTTCTCTTCAGTGTAGCCAAGTATCACCTGCATACTGGGTGGACTTGAACTTTTCTTTCCTAGAAGTGTTTGATGCCCCGGGTTGTGAGACTAGCCTGTGACTTGCTGTGGTTTCTGTGTCTTCCTTCCCTTAGCCGCACAGGGCTGCCTTCAAGCTGTGCAAGTCCTTTGTGAGCACAAAAGCCCCGTAAACCTCAAGGATTTGGTAAGTACCAGATGACCATTAGAACTGGAGATGGACCCTGGTGTCCAGAGCGCCATGGGCTCCTCCTGGAGCATTTGGCAAAGTCTGCTGCTTTCTGACCTAGATTCTCTTGTGCAAAACAGATTTCGGTATTAGCCCCATTGGTCCTTAAACCGTTAATAAAACATTCTGCAGCATGCACTTTCAGTATTCATTTCTAAGGATGGACACATGGCTTACTATCAACCTAAATATTAATAAGACTTATTTTATTGACTTTTAGTAAAAAATAAGACTAAATAGTTCTATTGTTTTCTTTCTGCACCCCATATATCATCTTTGGTGCTCCTGGATAGTGTTTTCCAACTATAAAGACCACTTATAGCCTATTTTAACCTTGCTGGACTATTTCGAGAATAAATTGACATGCCTCTTGCTCCTGTTTACGGTGTTGAATTTCCTGCTATAGCATGGGACTTGGCATGTGTAAGTTACACTTGATGGGGACATTGTGAAGTGAACATTCAGAATCTGTAAATAAATTCACACTTGCTGAATCTCAATACTTTATAACCAGAAAGTATTATAACTTCACAGAAATAATTTTCTAGGAATTCTGAAGTTCTACTCTAGAAAGTTTTATAACTTCACAGAGATAATTTTCTAGGAATTCTGAAGTTCTACTCTGAGTGAATACTTAATCTTTAAGTAGCAGTTGTATTTTTAAATATCCCCACATTATAATAATTGAATATATTGTAACTCTTTTTTTCCTTTGCCTATTTGAATACATCTGCCTTAAAATTATTGTCAACCACATATGTGGGGTATGTTCAATGCAAGAACAGAATAAGAGCTTCTCTTTATGGCTTGCATAATTTGAGTCAGGTCCCCTATTCACCCTAAGATTGTGGAAATTGTCACCTATAAATTCTCCTGGTATTTTTTTCATTTGTTTTATACTGTGATGTTGAGATCCTTAATTCATTTTGCAATTTGAATGAGCTGGTAATCTAATTTTTTCTAAAGAAATTGTCAATTGTTATATTAAACCTTTCTTTCCATCAATCTCTTTATCTTGTCATGTGTCAGTAATGGACAAATAAACTCTTAGGCTATGTTTTGATACCTAGTAAAATTATGAAAGCATATGCTTTCCAAGAAGACAGTTGATGGCATGGCAGGATGCTAGGATACTTAGAAGAAAGTGCTTAGAGAGCATGGGACCTAGTAATGCCATAAGGAAACAACCCTTCATTTCTCCAGAACATGGAGAGCCATTTCTCAATGGACATGGTATACTTGCCTCAAGCCTTGACGTAAGTACGGAAGGAATCAGGACCTTTGCAAATCTGGTATTTGGCTTCTAAATTAAAATCTTAATCTGAATTTGTCTCCTAGGATGGGAATATACCACTGCTTCTTGCAGTACAAAATGGCCACAGTGAGGTCTGTCGCTTTCTTCTGGATCATGGAGCAGATGTAAATTCCAGAGACAAAAATGGAAGGTACCACAGAATTAGAAAGCATGTGATTTCACTGATATCCACATTCTGAGAAGTTGTCACAGCTGTACTTTGGATCGTTTGTTTTAAAGCAGTTTTAACTTCTTTACTGTGTTCTGCCTTTTTTGGATAATTAAGAATCTGTTTTGACTTAAAAAAAATATTTTTTCCAGACCTCTGGGAGCATCATAACTGACCATGTCTATGATGACATTATTAAATGTTAAAATGGATAGGCCATTTCCTTTGACTTTTCAGGCAAAATAAAAGTAAACATATTGGTTGTTTTTTTGGAGAAAAAAAAAACAGGCTTAATAATGTTATAGGTTCTGATTTGAGAAAAAGACAAGATTTGTGCCAGTCATATTTAAATTCCATCATGGTTATGTCTATGTTATTTGACCTAATATTTTTTATGATTTAATATGAGATTTTATAAAACGGTTACCCGATTTTGGTAGCATTCCACTTTGAATCTCCTGGAGTGTTAAGAGTAGTACAGGTTTAAATGCACTTAATCTCCTTTTCTCTGTTTTTAAGACAAATGAAATGATTTCCTAGCAAAAGTTTCCAGATTTTGTTTTCCAGTACTGATTTTTTGTCTCCTAATTCTTTAGAACTGCTCTCATGCTGGCTTGTGAGATTGGCAGCTCAAACATCGTAGAAGCCTTAATTAAAAAGGGTGCAGACCTAAACCTTGTAGATTCTCTTGGACACAATGCCTTACATTATTCCAAACTCTCGGAAAATGCAGGAATTCAAAGCCTTCTATTATCAAAAATCTCTCAGGATGCTGGTATGTGAAAGAAAATAGCCAATGTTGTTTCAAATTTATCCCACTCCATTTTCCCCAAAGAATAAAGGAATTTGTACAATATATTATTCTTTTAAATATATTCCTGGGGAAAAATGAAGTGTTGAATATTGTGTATGTTGTGTATATGGGTGTGTTTGTGTGCAAGTGTGTGTTTATATACCTCCCCCATTCAAAGTAGATATGAGTCATTATGGTTGTTATAGTTTTTTTTTTTTCTCATTTTTCTTCTATAGATTTAAAGACACCAACAAAACCAAAGCAGGTATTTATCTTTGGAAGAGGAGATTCTTTTTTATCATTGCTTGTGGGAATTTCTGATTAAACCACTCTATGGGCCATTAGGAAAGTGATTTAAGACTAGGCTGAAACTACTTAAGAAGTAAAATATCTTTGGAATAAATGATTCATTGTAAGGTGGTAAATATTTTCTTAATGATTTAACCTGTTCCCAAAGCATGTAACTTTAAACTTGCTACTCATATATTCATCTTTTTTCTGAAATGTACTAATATTTCCTACTGGTGTGAAAAGGTTTGATGTGATTTTTAACTCTGAGAACAACAGTATTTTAACTACTTGTAATATCACATGAATTACAGCACTGTGTTAAATATTTAATGAAAATATGAGATTTGCCACTTTCATTTTAATTAGATCTTTTCTAAAATGTCATTCATTTTACACAAATAGAAATTGAGAAGTTTACGCTGTTACTTTGGAGTTTTTCTTAAAAACATAGTCACTGTTGTTTATTAATGAGCTATATATTTGATTATTTATAAGTCAAGGTTCTTGGAAAAATTATCATACTGAGCAAATACTTGATACTGAATTTATTTTGTACCAATTGTGTTATTTATTCATAACCTTCAGAGAGGAAGTTCTCCCTTTTCCCCATATTCATAGTCATTCCTTGGTATCTGCAGGAAATAGCAAAATCTGCAGACACTCAAGTCTCTTATATAAAATAGTGTGGTACAGTTGGCTGTCTGTATCTGTGATTCTGGGATATGCAGACGGTTGAATCTGTGTGTGTGGAACTTGTGGATATGGAAGGTCAACTGTACATTTTTAAGAAAAGGAATGGAAGTAGTGAAAAGGTAGGGGAAATACCACTGCTTTGCATTAAGATGGGAGCTAGACTATGAACATACTCTGGGTTCTAAATTGTGGTAAACAATTCCTTATCCTCTCCTTTCCAAGTTCTGCACACCAACTTAATCTGGTTTTGTCTTGTGTTTTTTATTTTCTTACTTTAAAGCATGAGCTGCTAGAAGAACACTTGGAGCATGCATATTACTTATTTTTATGTTGGTAGCAGATTTCAGAACTTGATAAAGCAAAAAGTGCATGAACTGTTAAGGTTTTTCTCATTTGTTTGATGAAGCTATTTACTCAGACTTTACTAACCTAACTAACCCACCTCCATTCTTTGGACTGTGATAACTTTCAGCATGATCAAGTCTCTAAAATAAGCTCAGAGAGAAGTGGAACTCCAAAAAAACGCAAAGCTCCACCACCTCCTATCAGTCCTACTCAGGTAAAAATGAAAGAAAACCAACAATGAAAAAACATAACAACAAAGCCATAATTTTGTTATTTTGTGTTTAGGTCAAAAAGAACTGTTTTAAAATTGACCTGTAAATGAACATTTAAAATTTTCTTTAGCAGTTTTAAACTACAAATAGTGACATGAAGAATATTGATTATAGTAGGGAAATAATGTTGATTCTTACTTATTTCAAAGCTGAAGAATTAGACTGTATCTTTTTTTAGAAGTTTCAAAATTCTGAAAATCTAGAAGAGGACCTTTTTCCTTAAGATAATAAGCTCAGACAGAGCTCACATTAACAGCTCTAGTAAAGTGGGGAGAATGTGTGACTGGTGAAGCATTAGTTGAAAATGAATTTTAGTTGGTCTGTCAAACATTATTGAAATATATTTGCCTTTCATATTACATTTAAGGTTGGCTCTCATTAAAGGAGCTTTCATTTTTGAGCTTATGGTGATTACTGAGTAGAAGAGGAAGCTTGAGTAACTATGAAATGATAAATAAAAACAAGCCAGGGTTTATTATTAAAAGAAGCATAGGCCATAAAAAGAATAATCCTTATCAAGTATTTAAGAGGAATATCTCCTTCAATAAGTAATATTAAATATGTTAGCATATTCATTAATAATATTCTCAATCTGCAATAGAAGTTTTATAAACTTGTAAAGTTAATTCTAGTGAATATAGGAGCAAAGTTTCTTAGTTAATTCTACTCTGTAAATTTTCAGAAAGTCTTTGAGATAGGTGAATTGTATTGAAAATACGTTATCATTGAATTAATTGAAACTAAGCATAATTACTGTTAGATTTATTTGCATTGGTTAAATAGGCTAATTCTTTGGCACTGGAGAAGAAAAACTTTTGAAGAAGGATTCCTTATTGATGGTTTTCATTTTGGTTTTTTAGTTGAGTGATGTGTCTTCCCCAAGATCAATAACTTCAACACCACTTTCAGGAAAGGAATCAGTATTTTTTGCTGAACCACCCTTCAAGGTATTTTATTTCTGTGTCCAACTTATTACTTAATTTTAAGATATACAATAGATTTGACTTAAGTTATATAGCACTGGGTAAAACAGAATATACTTCCTAGTCATTGGTTTACAACCTTTTAATCAGAGGTCGTCCTCTGATTATTTTTTCTGGTGAGGACTCCGTAAAAAAAGAGTAGACTGAATATATTTATTAATTAATATTTAATTTTCTTCATTTAAGAAAAGGACAAAGATAAGAACTTACCTGATAACCAGTCATCTTTCCAAATTGAGTTGACATAATATCAATCAAAAAGAAAGAAATGGATAGTCGCTGATGTCTTACTAAGAAGTAATTATATATTTTTATATAATTATAAAAGTAATATGTATTTATTTTTAAGATGTTAGTAAATCCATTCTACCTGATTCTCTAGATTTGTGGTTGAAATGTATTTTAAGGAATGAGAGGGTATTTCAATTTAATATTTGTTTACCTAAGTATCACTAGGGAATTATACTTGGAAAAAAAGTAAAATTTATATTTGTTACAGTGAAATTTCAATGGCATAATTGTGTATTTATTTCCCCCATCTAAGAATTACTAAAAATAAATTTGTGTTTAACTTAGATGCACATTGATCTGAAGAAGATTCTATCAATCTATCATCTCGCTTGTGTTAACTAGATTTTATTAAAATACAAGGCAAGGAAAGGAAGTTATGCCTTTATAATTACCATCCTAATATCTTCTAATATGATTATGGCTCAAAGGTAGCAAATGCATTCCAAAGAACAATATGACAAATTATGTTTTTCAGAAATAGAGTGTAAAAAGACTTACTTCTTTAAAAAAATCACAGAAAGATAAAAGGGACACCATCTGTAATAGCTAAAGTTTTAAAAGATAAAAAAATGCCAGTGGGTGGTGGTGATGTGGAAGAACTAGAACTCTCATACTCTGTTTGTTGGATGTATAATGGTACAGCTACTGCAGCCCTCCAGGCTCCTCTGTCCATAAGCATTCTCCAGGCAAGATTACTGGAGTGGGTTGCCATGTCCTCCGCCAGGGGATCTTAGACTGAACCCAGGTCTCCCACATTGCAGGCAATTCTTTACCATCTGAGCCACCAGGGAAGCCCATAGCTACTTTGGAAAACCATCTGACAGTTTCTGTAAAAGTTCAACATACACCTAACATATCATCTAGCCATTCACTCATAGATGTTTACCCAAGGGAAACTAAAATATGTCTCAAAAAGTACACAAATGTTTATAGCATCTTTTTTCAAATATCCCCAAACTAGAAACAGTCGAAATGTCTTACAACAAGTGAATGGATAAAGATAATGAGATATATCCGTATATAAGAGCATTAATCAGCCATAAAAAGAGAATGAAGTGCTGGCCAAGCGGTATCATAGATGAATCTGGAAACCATCATGCTGAATGAAAGAAGCTAGGCTCAAAGAAGTTCATCCCTTGTAATATTCCATTTATAGGAATTCTAGAAAATGAAAAAAGGAGAGTAGTGTGATTGCCTGGGAATGGCAGGGATTGGCTAATGAGGCATGAGGAAACTTAAGAGGTAATGCGGATATTCTGAATCTTGATTATAGTGGTATCTTGCGTGTGTATCTGTTAAAACTCCTCAAATTAAAAGCTTTCAATGTATATACTTTATTGTACTGTAATAGAGTTGAAAAATAAAAATAAGCGCTTATTTTTTAAGTGAAAATAAAGCTTTTGTTATGATAAGCACTTGCCAAAAATGAGCCACTCTATTTTTAGCATTTGAGCGTTTACAAAAGTTCCTTTGCTGGAAAATTATCTCTCTCATCACGGTCTATGGCATATCTAGATAAAACTTAGTAATTTCTGGCAAGAAACTGTATTTTGTTTTGGAATGAGAGTTTGGCTTTGAAGTTACAAGAATTTTTCCAATATACTAAAAGACAGATATTCGGGGATACAGGTTTAGAGGAAATCTTTAGGAGATTGTCAGTCCACAGCCATAAGAATTCTTATTCCCTTATAAAGTTACCTGTATTTTCCCTGACAGGTCTCATTGATTACCATTTTTCTTAAAAGCAATTAATATATTAATGGCTTATTGATAAAGTGATAAAGCTAAAAATACTTCTAATGTATTTTAATTTATTACCCAGATAAGTAAAACTTCTATTTGTCTTTACTATGAAAGTAGTATTCACAATCTCAAGTTTTAGCACACAGCCCACTGAATTAGCTATTATGTAAGTTTATTATAATCTTCAAAGATTTTTGTAATATTCATGAGGTTTCATTTTGTAATATTTTGAGAATATATCCTTAGGAACCTCTAAATAAAAATTTTATCTCAGGGGTTAATTGTTGCTTTTATGTACTTATATTTTAAAATATCTTCTTACTGGAGATGGTCTATTTTCATAGTAGGATCATACCAACCTGTGTAAACTCAAGGAGAAAAATTGGCTGGACTCTTTTGCAGAGTGTGACATTCAGGAATATATTTTAAGTCATTTTTGTGTTCCAGCAGGCTGAGATTAGTTCTATACAAGAGACCAGAGACAGGCAAAGTGCCAGTACTACAGGTAAGACGAAGGGGCCTGTCCCCATGACTGGTCTCTATTTCATGTCCCTTTGAGAGAGCAAAGGCCAAGGAGAGATACCCTGTCTGGGGAAGTCAGAGAACCTTGGGTACCACCCAAACACTGCCAGTCTTTCACAGTCTGATGCTGTCTACTTCAGCAGACTGTCACCTAGATTTTAAGGAGTCCCTGAGCTTGGGTATGAAAAAAGAAATCTCTGTTTTCATCTGTTCCTAATTTAACATTGGCACTTCCTTCAGTGATGAATATAGACAGAAAGCCCCAGTAGTGTTAGCAGATCAGTGATTTTGACACCAGGAGAACTCACAGATGGTATCATATCCCCTTACTGTTATTACAAATATCTTGAAAGATCATTTATAGTATCTCTACTAGAAACTCTGGCAGTTATTAGACCTGCTTCCAGATCTTGTTGTTTGGTGGGTTACGAAAGAAGCTTGCCGATTGCTGTAGCTTGTACATTCTATTTTATGCATTTTAAGACACTGTTTTGCAATGAGGTCCACGGGCTGTGAGCTGCCAGTAGTGACCCTTCTTGCGACTGAGCAGCAGGTTATTTCTTGAAGAGAGAGCCAACTGAGCACCTCCACGGTTGCCATAATTGAACTTTTCTGCTTTGGATTTTAAACAGACGTGAAAAAGTGTCAAATCACATGCAATCATATTGTCTTCAAGGAGGTTTGATTCATTGTATTGAGTTCATCCTGTTGCTTTACCCTTTAAGAATGTAGTACAGTACCTTCAGAATCAATTTGAAATGTGGAGTAGATTATTTCAAAGGCCCCTTTTTTGTTCCAGCGTCCAGTTTCTCAATGTTATGCACATCATATGTGTTTGGAGCACTTAACTTACAAAATTTAGACATATAAGCATATTATTGGCTAGGGAATTTTTGCAGAAACTAATGCTTGAGACGTTAATACAGCTCCAGTTAATAATGTGTTAAGAAATATTCCTGGTAGAGAACAATGTTAATATAACTGCACAACTGTTACATTGGATACTTTAAAAGCCATCCATCCTATCTTAGAAGTAATTTTTGTTGCTTAGAATTATCCTCCTGCTCCCAAATTCCCTGATTAATTCCAAGCTGACCAGACTCTATGTCAAGAACACTCATAAAGCTGTGGTTTAGGCCCCAGGTATCATTAGTAAGCATTTCTGTGAAGAGATGTCATTTCACATCCTTCTAAATTAAGACTCAAGTTTTCATCTTTGCATTAAATGGTTGTGAGAAATTTTTTAAATAGAGGTGAAAATTTGGATCAGTGCTGTTCAGAGTATGGTCTCTAAACTGTTGCCAGTCTAAAATTAAAAAAAGGGATTGCTCCAAAAAGTCATCCAGCCAAGCACATTGTTTCATCCACCTGACAATTTTTATCCATAGGAAGACTTTCTGGGTGAAGGAAGCAGTATATTGAATGACATTCTGGAGCACATTTCTTGTCTTGTCTCAATGAGAAGTTTGAGTAGCATAGCTTTAGATGTTATTTCAGCATGATAATCAGTAGAATGTCAAACAGTTGTGGTTTACCAGCAGTGTTTATTGTGGGATTCGGAAACTCCTGTTTCATGTAGGGGTGGTCAGCAGATGCCTTAAGGAAGAGGCAGGGTCTGATGTGGGTCTTGAAGGATGCCTAAGAGTTATCCAGCCAAAGAGATGCTACAAGGGCAATCATATGGATGAAAAATTAAAGAAGCAACCTTATGTTGAGAATAGAGAGGGTGTAAATCTGATGAAAATGGGATACTGGGGAAAGACGTGATGAGTCATAAACCTGAAAGAAAAGTAGATTGGAGCCAGATCAGAGAGGCCTTAATCCAGATAAAGGAAGTTGGAGATTATTTTTGGAGGGAGAGCAATTAAAGCACTTGAACCAAAGTCATGACCCCATCAAAGTATGTTTTAGGAAGATTAGTCTGACAGTGTTGTTGGTACAGGCTACATTTTGACTAGAGGAGAGAGAGAAAGATTTGTTAGGAAGCCATTTGTACAGTTAACCAGGTATGGTGATGAAGTCTAAACTAGGGTAATGGGGATGGGGATAAGAAGTAAACCAGATTCCAGAGATCTTTCTAAAAGGATTCATAGAGTGGGATATATAGGGCATGGGAGGAATAAAAAACAACTAAGGTGTGGCACTTAATCAAGTGAACAGAAACTGTATAACCAAATCCATCAGTTTTCAGATAAATTTATTTGTATCTAGGCATCCATTATTATGCTAGGAAGTGAGGAGGCCCCTATCCAGCTGAATGGGGCTTTCATCCCTAGTCTGGACGAGAAGGAAGAACTGGATTGGGTAGAAAGTGAGTTTGTTAGAGGTCAGAGAAATAATAGTTAAATTTTTAAAATATTATTTTAAATTGTCTTTCTCTTTCCTAATAGCTGATAGCTTATTGGATATAAGTTCTGAGGCTGACCAGCAAGATCTTCTTGTCCTATTGCAAGCAAAAGTTGCTTCTCTTACCTTACACAATAAGGAATTACAAGATAAATTACAGGTAGGTAAATAGATCACTACCACAGTCTGTTCAGTCTGGTCAAGCTATTGGATTTCTCAGGGTTAGTTGGGTATTTTGTTTTAGACACCAACATTGGTTTCTTCTTTTTAAAATATAATTACCCTTTAGCATTTTATGCTTTCAAATTATTTGTTTCTTGAGACTTATTCACTAATTTATTATTTTTATAAACTGGTAAATTATATAATTATATACCTAGTATGATATATATGACAATAGATAGCTATATGCACACCATATATATGACTGGTCATTCATTTAGTAAAGTTGATCATTTCGAAGAATGTGGCAAGAGGTAGGGCAGCTACAATAATATGAGAAACAAAGAAAAATTTGAGTCAGAAGCTCCGCAGCCAAAACAGCTCTTGCATTTTTAAAGTGGCAAACATAATCTGTCCTTCAAGAGCACAGAATAAGCTTAGTGTTGTTAAGCCTGACTCTTGTGTCCCAGACCATATTTTTTCATGGGGCAAGAGGACGCATGTAGAATGATACTGCTGCTCCCCCATACTCAAGGTTTGGATTTGCTCCCCGATTGCAGTTGCTTGCTCATCTAACCACACCTTTGGTGTCATTTCATTCTTGCCTTCTTTCCAGGCCAAAACACCCAGGGAGGGGGAAACAGACCTGAGCTTTGACTCTTACCATTCTACTCAAACTGATTTGGTCCCATCCCTGGGCAAACCTAGTGAAACCCCTCCTCTAGACTCCAAACCATCTCCATCTGTCATAACACATTCCTCAAGTAAATCCACTCTCGACAGCGATGTCAGAATCCAGCAACTCCAAGAGGTTTTACACGACTTGCAGAAGAGACTGGAGAGCTCTGAAGCGGAGAGGAAACAGCTGCAGGCCGAGCTCCAGACCAGGAGGACAGAATCAGTGTGCTTAAACAACGCCGAGATCTCGGAGAATGGCTCCGACCTCAGCCAGAAACTTAAGGAAACTCAGAGCAAGTACGAGGAAGCTATGAAAGAAGTCCTGAGTGTGCAGAAGCAGATGAAGTTGGGCCTGGTCTCACCGGAAAGTGTGGATACTTACTCGCACCTGCATGAGCTGAGGATCACCGAGGAAGAAATGGACGTGCTCAAGCGGGACCTCCAGGGTGCCCTGGAAGAAAGTGAACGAAATAAAGAGAAAGTGAGAGAGTTAGAGGAGAAACTGGCAGAGAGGGAGAAAGAGGCAGTTATTCAGCCACTGAGGGAGGAGTACGAGGAAATGAAAAGTTCCTATTGCTTGGTGATTGAGAATATGAATAAGGAGAAAGCATTTTTGTTTGAGAAATATCAAGAGGCACAAGAAGAAATCACAAAACTGAAAGATACGTTGAAAAATCAGGTGACCCAGGAGGCGGGTGATGAAGCTGAGGACATGAAAGAGGCCATGAACAGGATGATTGATGAACTCAACAAGCAGGTGAGTGAGCTGTCTCAGCTGTACAGAGAGGCCCAGGCAGAGCTGGAGGATTACCGGAAGAGGAAGTCTCTAGAAGATGTCACAGCTGAATATATCCATAAAGCAGAGCATGAGAAGCTGATGCAAGTGACCAACGTATCCAGAGCGAAGGCCGAAGAGGCACTGTCCGAAATGAAGTCTCAGTATTCAAAAGTGCTGAATGAGCTGACCCAGCTCAAACAGTTGGTAGATGCTCAGAAAGAGAACTCTGTCTCTATCACGGAGCATTTGCAAGTGATAACCACCCTGCGGACCACTGCCAAAGAGATGGAGGGAAAAATAAGCAGTCTGAAAGAGCACCTGGCGAGCAAGGAAGGGGAGGTGGCAAAGCTGGAGAAACAGCTCCTAGAGGAGAAGGCGGCTGTGACCGACGCGATGGTGCCCCGGTCTGCCTACGAGAAGCTCCAGTCATCTTTGGAAAGTGAAGTGAGTGTGTTGGCCTCAAAATTAAGGGATTCTGTGAAAGAGAAAGAGAAGGCCCATTCAGAGGTTGCCCAGATTAGAAGTGAGGTCTCGCAAATGAAAAGGGAAAAGGAAAACATTCAGACTCTCTTGAAATCCAAAGAGCAGGAAGTAAATGAACTTCTGCAAAAATGCCAGCATGCTCAGGAAGAACTCGCAGAAATGAAGAGACATTCCGAGAGCTCCTCAAAACTGGAAGAGGATAAAGACAAGAAGGTTGGTGAGACTGTTGCTATTGAATTTCTAGCTAGCAAACCCTGGTGCTTTGAACCTTCATTTACTGAAATTAGCATTTTTAGCATTTGTTAGCACTAAGCTATTGTGAATGCACTAAGGCTCCACACAGGACTCCATCTGTCCCCAACACCACATTAAAAATAGTAGGGTGGACATTTATTTAAAAAGAAAGAGAGAGAAAGCACTCATCTTCTACTACTTCCCTCACACCAGAGTATTTTCAAATGTGTGGTACATATTTTCCCCTTAAAAATTATTTTACAGAAGCTCTGCCAAGTGTCAGGGGCCAGAAGTGAACCCACCAGCTGAGAAATATTTGTGATCCATCTTAAACTTCTACTCTGTTGGAATCCAGACAGATTTCCTCTGTCATATGGAAAATCAATTACTGCCAGACTTGATACTGCTTCCCTAAACCCCGTGAGCTTACTCTTGAGTCAGTTTAAAAGCCCTCCCTGGTCCTCATTTTCAAAGGTGTGCAACAGCAGAGAAAGGGAGGAATGTGGGGGGGCCAGGCAACTCGAGATGGGCTGAGCATGGAAGGTGGAGAGTAAGGGAGAAGTGAAGGATGCTTCTGTGCTTGGATCTGCTCTGCATCCCCAGATGCCCAGTCTCCCAGGTTAGATGTTCTGAACAGCATTCACTAGAGAATTATTTATTTTTTATTCCTTTATTATCATGGATGTTTCCAAAACAGCTTCCAAAGCCAAGGAAGCAGGGGTTTGAGAGCGGGTGGGGGTGGGGATTGTCTTCACTACAAGGTAGGATATCAGAGATACCAGGGTTCCCAGAACTTATTTCTGATTGCTTATGGCAGCAATAGGGAACAAAGCCTAGCTGGCTCCAAATATAGAATACCTGAAATCTGTTTTTGATTTATTTTTTTTAAACAGTCCCCCATCTTAAGGGTGAAAGAAGGGAATCCACATAACAGATGTTGTTGCCTTCATGGCCCCAAGCACAGTCTCATTCCAGGGCTCTTGTCTGCATAGGCTTGTTGGTTTCCCTGACTCTTACCTTGTTGTTTCATTGTATGGCTTTTCTTTGAAAAATTAAGAAAAGGGATTGCTCCAGGCCCAGAGGCCAGTCGAGGCTGTGTTCCCAGTGGAGAAACAGCTGGCATCTTGCCTCTGCGGGTGCCTTCTCTCCTGATAAGAACTTTCCTTTCTCGCTAGATAAATGAGATGTCCAAGGAAGTCACCAAGTTGAAGGAGGCGCTGAACAGCCTCTCGCAGCTCTCCTACTCCGCCAGCTCCTCCAAGAGGCAGAGCCAGCAGCTGGAGGTGCTGCAGCAGCAGGTCAAACAGCTGCAGAACCAGCTGGCGGTGAGCGGGGCTGTTTCCGTGGCTGGCTGGGCGGTTGGGGTGGGGGACAGGTGGGAGCCTGGCAGAAAGCTGCCCAGCCTAAGAGAGTCGTGCTTCAGTGAGCAGTTGACTAAAGACCTTCAGGTGAGGGCCAGAGAGGGAGCTGGTGGGTTTCCCAGTCTTTACGTGCAATGAGAATGAGTTCTGTGTGTCACCGGGAGGGGAGGGGTCTGCAGGATAGTGGCAGGAGCCTTCTTGTCTTGTTCCCTCTTCCACTCACTCGCTCCCCTTTCTCCTTTTTTCTGCTTCAGTAGTTACCATCTCTGGCAGCGGGTCGAGATGTTTCTTATTAGGGGGCCAGGATGTTTGGTGGTTGTATATCCACATGTCTGAAGCTGCTTCTTGGCCCCTGTCCTGATTTCACCCAGGAAAGCTTTTTCACGTCTGTACTTGTTTCTGGTGACTGTGGTAATAGAGCAACAGAAACTTGGTTTAAAACAACACAGATTTATTACTGACAGTCCTGGAGATCATAAGTTCAAAGAAATCAGTTTCACAACAGGAAAGTCTAGGTCTCAGCAGGGCTGGCTCCTTTCAAGGCTCTAGGGGAGAATCTGGTTGTCTTTTCAAGCTTCTGGAGGCTGCCTGCTTTCCTTGGCTCATGGCCCCTCCCTCATCCCCAGAGCACATCCCTTCAGCCTCTGGTTCTGTCCTTCCACCTTTGACCTTTTTGCCTCCTCTTGCTGCGATTCATGGGGTTGCAAAGAGTTGGACACGACTGAGCAACTGAACTAAACTGAATTGATAGGACCCTAGTAATGACATTTAAGGTCCACCCAGATAACCAGTATAATCTTTCTTTCCATCTCAGGATCCTTAATCTAAAATGTCCCTTTTGACTGATGGGTAACATTTATAGATTCTAGGGATTAGGACATGGGCATCTTTGGAGGGCCTCTCATGTTGAGAGACTGAGAGGCCAGGGTGGTGGGTGGTTCATCCATGTGGATACTAAAGTCAACCAAGTAATGACAGAAGCAGGACCAGAAAGGAAGACAGTGATCAGAAGACAAAGCTATAGAATATGTAAAGTTTTCATTGTTGCCTGCTCACTCTGTTGTATTTGACTCTTTGTGACCCTGTGGACTGTAGCCCACCAGGCTCCTCTGTCCATGGGATTTTCCAGGCAAGAACACTGGAGTGGGATCCATTTCCTCCTCCATCTCCCCCACCAAGGGATTGAACCCAAGTTTCCAGCATCTTCTGCACTGGCAGACGCATTCTTTTACCACTGAGCCATCTAGGAAGCCCTTTAGTTGATGAGGGTATGGGATGTTTTCTACATGAAGATTAGTTTACCCTGGACTGTTGCTGGCTTCCATTTACATGAACTTGGGTTTTGTGATTCCTTCAATACAGATCGATACTAGTGAATTCAGGTTTCTACAGTCCTTACTCCCTCTGGCCACAAAGTTCAAAACCAGCTTTTTTATGTTACCAGCTCTAGCAGTGGAGTTGTAGTCAGGGAAGGAGAAGATGCTTTTGACAGTTTTGCAGGTCATTTTTCTGATCAAGTGGTTATCACAGACTCGTAGATAAAGTACTAATGGTTTATATAGTCATTCTTACAATTATCCAACATGCATTTAATGAGCTTCTATGTATCAGTAATGTACCAGGTGTCCATGATATAAAAATGAATAAGACACAATCCCTGCTTTTATGGAATATAATGGCTTACTCAATGTACTCAGTGTGGTAAGCATTTGTTGAGAGATGACCAACATGCTGTGGGCATAGAAAGGCAATGTGGATAGCCAATCTGGGTAAATCTTGGAAGGCTTCCTGCAGGAAGTGATGCTTGTACTCAATCTTAGATGAGTAGGAGGCAGCAAGGATGTGGCATTTAGATGGCCCATGGTAGCTGCAGCAAGCACAGCTTGGAGTGGAGGTGTGGAGTGTGGATGACTGGAGACTGACTGCTGGAGAAGTGACTCAGGAGCTAAAGAGAAACAGTGGGAGGCAGGGGAAGCCTAATGCAGATTTGCTAGAAAGACAGGAGATGGTGGTGAGGGAATGGGATGCTTTCAACTGAGATCTTGGAGATAATGACTGAGGCAGGGAGGTAACCATAAGAGTGAGTGGCTGGAAGGAAGAGACACAGGTCATGAAGCTGAGGTTGAGGGACTGAGAGGCCAGGGTGGTAGGTGGTTCATCTATGTGGACACTGAAGTCAGCCAAGTGATGACAGAAGCAGGACCAGAAAGGAAGACAGTGATCAGAAGACAAAGCTATAAATGATGGAGTGGAGGGAACCAAGAGGTGGGAGGAATCAGCAGAGAGAGAGCTACCAAGTATACTTCCTAGTGGCATGAACTTCAAAGATGGAAGGTTCCAAGGTTGTCCTTAAATGAGAAGGACACCTCATATCTAACACTGATGGGAAGGAGGTAAGAATAGATACTGATGGGCCTCAGTTGATTTTTTAAGTGATCCATATGTGATAGTTTCGATTTCCATTGGGAAATGGGAAGAAAGGCTTCTTCTTAGAAGAGTTAAGAGCTGAGTTGAGATCCTCGAAATAGTCACTGAGAGGAATTGGAATAACATCTCAGCAAGAAGAAATAAAAGCATTAACAGCTGTGCTGAGGGGCCATTTGAGATTGGGGTCATCACCCTGTTTACCTCCTCAGTACACAACTAAATCACTGAATTCCCCAGGGATTATATACCACTGGTCACACAGTAGGTGATCAACAACTCTTTTTATAAGATAACATTTTAAAAATTAATAAATATTTGGTCATTTTAGAAAAGTTGAAAGATTAAAAAAAAAAAACCCTGAAGAAGCTTGTATCTATGTATCTATATACATTGTCTATAATTTAACCACTAAGAGACAGTAACTGCATTTGATGTAGTTCCTTGCACTGTTGTTTACTTTGTTTGAATACATTTGCCTAAGTATGTGTATTTATATTTGTTTAAACAAACATGGGTTTATAATAACTACTTTTTACAGGAATTTTCTTCTGGAGTTGACATATGCCAAGATATGAAATAGATTTTTTTTCCCCTAAGAATATTGACAAGTGTTCCAAACCACACACCCCATCAAGTCCACAGCGATTTCAAAAGCTTCCTGTGCTACTTGCTGGAAGGAATCACTAGGGTAGCATTTGGCCACAGCCTTCTCCTAGGATTTTTTTTTAAGGTCTCCTAAGCCCCTGATGGTGGCTCAGATGGTAAAGAATCTGCCTGCAATGCCAGAGACCTGGGTTCAATCCCTGGGTCGGAAAGATCCCCTGGTGAAGGGAATGACAACCTACTCTAGTATTCTTACCTGGAGAATTCCATAAATAAAGGAGCCTGGCAGGCTCCAGTCCATGGGGTCTCGAGTCAGACACAACTGAGTGACACACACAACAGGCTCTTGAACAGTGTCAAATTGTCTCTTTCTAGGAATGCAAGAAACAACACCAGGAAGTGATATCTGTTTACAGGATGCATCTTCTTTACGCTGTGCAGGTATGATGTCTGGGGATCCTAAAGAGACACCACAGCAGGGCTTGTCCAGATCCCCGTCTTGAAACTAGCAGAACAGATGAGAATTTGAGGAGATGGATTTTCAGTGGAAAGCTTTTTCAAATACCTTCTGCTTTGCTTTGGATTTTGTGTTGGGAGCCCCTTCCCCTGTTAATGGGGAGCTGCCTCCTTTGTTGAGTGCTGAATGAGGAGGTGGCCGTTACATGTCCCAAGAAGGAGGCTGGGGGTTACTTTCCGGGCCTGAGGATATTTGCCGAGCCATTGGTGCCGGTGCACTCCTGGGATGGTCAGTGTTCTGACTGGCTGGGCTCTCATTTGCTGTTAAGGTTCTAGAAACCCTTTGTTGAGGGCTCTGCTGCGAGACCCAGCCTCCTCGTCCTCTGGAGGAAAAAGATCAGGGCCCTCACTTTGCATCAGTTCCTCCTGGAAATGTGGGAATGGGTAGGGCTCACATTTCCTGGGAAGACCCGGGGGGCATCTAAGGGCTTATGCCTGGCAATCATCTCACTCCCTAGGGGAGGCAGTGCCAGGATTTAGGTTCTAATGAGTGTCATTTTATTTTAAACCTTTTTGACGTTCAGTTTTCTAATGAGCATTCAGCCTCCCCTCTGCCCCTATTATTTTCTGCATTTTGATGCTCCTGTGGGACAGCAGCCTCTGCCTTTTACTCACCTCCTTCCTCGCCACCCCCCAACATCCCACGTGAATTGTGTCCAAGGCATGATATCATAGGTTATTCTAATGAGTGTCTTGTGTTGGACTTTCCTAGGGCCAGATGGATGAAGATGTCCAAAAAGTACTGAAGCAAATCCTTACCATGTGTAAGAACCAGTCCCAGAAGAAGTAAAGTGGATTCCTTGGCAGGACACTGGCCCCTTGTTGTCCACCTTTGTGTTATATCCGGAGTTGTCGGCAGCCACTGCCATTGTTCTCATTCGTGGTATCACTGTGACCCTTATCATAGAACGTCTTCCCTTTCCAGAGACTTCTTTCTGAGGACAGGTCCCTGGAGAAGACTGTCCTCTGTAGAACCGCTGAGAGACTTCAGAGCAGCAGAGGGGAAAGATGCGGTCACCCCTTCTGATCCAGAGCTGGGATCAGTCACGCCCAGGAGTCTGGTCCCTGTGCTGGCAGTGGGGCATCTTCCCTGGTACCTGCCTAGCTAAGGGGCTCCATGCAGCCGTGCTCCTGTTCCTACCCTCCGGCCGTGCCATTCAGCACAGTAGGATTCTCTTTACTTTTGGTTTCCTAGCCCCACCCCCACCCCGAAACACGACTTAATTTCTAACCAAATTTGTATGACACTAGTTAATGCGCTATGTGCTTAAGATCCTTTATCATGATGTCCTGTGGATTTAAAAACTTTAATTCCATTTTTTCCCCATCTGCCTTATATTTCTCACCACCCTGCTTGTCAATCTTACAGTCAGATAAGCACTATTAACTTAAATATGAAGTTTAAAAACAAAGGCAAATTGTCCTTAAAAGTTCTTTCTTAAGTACATTGCTGACGTGTTGCAAATTTTCTATGCAAACTTGCCTCCTGCTGTTTGTTATCCACGAAGCTCAGGAAATCCAAACATTTGTGTTTCAACAAGGGACAGTAAACTGTGTGTTTACAGCCAAAAGAAATGCCTCATAGTTTTTAACCTCAATTTTTTAAAAGTGTTTTTTTTTTTTCTGTACAATATTTTTATTGGCTCTTAAAGATGTTTTCATATCTAAATCCCTAAGTGAAATTTACATTAGACTATATTAACAAAGTATTTTTTAGGTAATCACGCTTAAGACTTTATATATATATATATAACTTCTTTCTCCACATTTTCAGCTATAGCAGAAGGTGGTTATATATTCCACTCAAAATGTCCTACCACCAACACCCCTAGACTTTCTACCATTGTGTTCTTAGGACTGTAGCACGTCTCTAAATATAGTAAATCCTCTTTAGCCCATTGGATATTTCTGAGTGCCCCAACTCTACCAGCACCTGTAAATTACCTCGGGAAGGACTGTACCAGTGGGTTTTTCAACTTTGAAACAAAAAATCCTGGTAAACATTATGGTGCCTCGCCGAGGTCTTGGGAGAAAACATCTCTGTTCCCTTTACTTTCAGGTTAAAAATGTTTCTGACTTGCTTGCAGCTTCCTTTATGGCCTTGATCTTATGAGGGATGTAAACTGAAGACAGAAGTCTCTAACGTATAGAACTGTTAAGTGCAGGCCGGCTCTGATGGGGCTGCCTGCGCTCAGAGACCACTTGGCAGCCCTGTGCTGAATGGGGGCCAATGACAGCGAAGCAGAAATGGCTTTCGAACTTGGTGTTACTTTTCTTAAGTTGTTTATAGTTCAGCAATTTCGAACATGCTCCAAAGAAAAATGTGAAAGGACTTTCTGTCACAGCACTTAAGAAAACACAAAACCACCCCCACCCCACCCCCACACAGAAATGCTGCAGAGTGTAAAACTTGAGACATTTTGTAGGATGCCTGACAAAGTGTAGCCTTTTATCTTGTTTCAGGATGCATATTTATTTCAAGTACTCTGGTTAAATACTGAAGTTACATGCTGTAGTTTAGCATTTTGCCTTTGTAATTTACAGAAAAGTACTGCAGAAAATAAACTTTTGTTTCGTTTTGCATCTCCCTTGTTGATTTTGGGCGCCTTCATTAGCATGCCCTGTAGGGCTTCTGAAGATCAGCTCAGTAGCACTTCCGGGTGACGGTTTTTATATCCCGTGTCATGTTCAGCAGGTGGCCGTTGTCTGCTATCTCTCACGCAGTATGTCATACCGTCCCCATATTCTAGCTCCTGGGACCACCTTGAACTCTCCCCCAGTCATCAGCCACTTTGGAACACTTGCATCACAGTTATTTCATTGAAAATTGCCTCTCAGTTGATCTGCAGTCTTTTTTTTTTTTAACCATTAAAAAATCTCCATTAGATTTTTTTTTTTCTCTTCTATTTTGAAAAAGTAAAAAAAATGTGTGCTAAGTCACTTCAGCCCTGTCTGACTCTGTGGGACCCTATGGACTATAGCCTGCCAGGCTCCTCTGTCCATGGGATTCTCCAGGCAAGAATACTGAAGTGGGTTGCCACGCCCTTCTCCAGGGGATCTTCTTGACCCAGGGATCAAACTTGTGTCTCTTATGTCTCCTGCATTGGCAGGTGGGTTCTTTACCACTAGTACCACCTGGGAAGCCTGAATATATAACATGGTTTATTTTTAAAAAGTCAAAGACATTATCCTGTCACATTACAAAGTTAATTCATTCCTGAAAAAAACTCCTGTAGCGTGAATTCTTGCAGGTTGAAATCATAATTAAAACACCAGATGACAATGAAATGGGTGCAATTATTTAAGTAGCTCATATTCTTCATAGCACAGTGTAACAAGGCCATCTCCCTTTGCTCACGGGCTGCTGCTGCCAAGGCATACCATAATACTCGACTGAACACTTGCTCACCTCCTCCCTCTGAAAAGAAAAAGGACAAAAGATACCAATGAAAATAATGCAAAAATATAATGTCTGAGGCTACTGTTATTTTAAATTATCAAGTGCATGCTCCCTAAAAAGAGCTTACATCAACAGAGGCCAACTGTTCACTCAGAAAATAATTTCCTGGGAACACTCAAATGAGTTCTTAATTTAGATAAATCCAAACCAGGCTTCTTAAATGGAAAGAACTGTCATATGCCAACGGCAGGGTAAGAAAAGAAACAATCATCCCTCAATGATTATATATCACGGTATAATTGTAGGATAAATGAGATAAACTGAAAGTAAATCTCTCCTTCTGACCTCCCCAGAAGTAACAGCTATTTAGTTTCTTGAATGACCTAAGACAGTCTGTGTTTATATGTATTGGATCGTTAATGAACATTTTGGCCACCCTAACATTTTACTTTCCTCTTTAAATATGGACACTTCATTCATTCTTCAGGACCATACTTTTTCCACCTAAAATATCCAAGAGATTGTTGTTTCCCAGCACACAACTCTCATCCTTTTTAACTGCTGCATAATGTTTCATAGTATAATTGTGCTGTATTTTATTAAACTAACTCCTCATTGATGGGCATTTAGTCTGTTTCCAGTATTTTACAGCCCTAAAACTGACGTGATGACTATGCTGTGTATAAATGTCTGTATGTATGTGTGAGCATCGTTTGGGTGATTTTCAAATTGTCCATTTGCACACTGGCTTCCATCAAGTGATACAGGAATGCAGAGAAGGAAAAAGTAGAATAGCATGTGGATCGTCACAGTCAGAAAGAAAGGTCTTTTTCTTCACATGGGTTTCGTAAGAGTCATCAACTTGTTTTTCTTATGTAAACTTTCAGACTGACTCCAAAGCCTTTAATAATTCAACTCACCGATCTTAAGATCAACACATGATATGCTGTGTGGGGAAAATGCTCCCAAAATATGTTGATGCATAACCTTTTGCCATGTGGCATAACCGGAACGCTGGGTGCTGACAGCAGTTGAAACACCACCCAGCCAAGATGGGGGTGATGTAAGGTTTAAAAGGCAGACTGCAAGGCAGAGACTGAGCTGAAAAAAGCAATAGACAGAGGCATTCACGAGAGCAGTTTCTGTTTACCTTCTCAGGGCAGAGAACTGTCAAGCATTCAGGGAGTGTGTGGCATATTTGTGAAGCAAAGGACAAAAACCCATCAATGACAGTCACCATAATTGGGCCAACAGGAGCTGGTAGAGGGAGCAATCGATGTGGGTGGGTTCCAGCAGATGAAAAGGCTCCTTTGAGGAGTAAATCCTCAAGAGATGGAGGTGGATAGAAGGGAAGAGTCATTTCTGCACATTCACTATAAGCCAAGCTCTAAAAATGGGAAACTATTTCAAGAATGGTGACTGGGTGTACCAGATTGTTAGTGGAGAATGTGGAGGGGAGACAGAGGAGCAGGACACGGTCAAATAATGTAGGATTTAACAAAGGAGAAAGGTAGTGAGAATTACCTGTGTGTCACCATCAGATGTTTTCAAACTTATACATTTAAATCAGGTTAAACACACTCTTCATAGGCAGAATAACACCCTCCCAAAGAGGCTCATGTCCCAACTCCTGGGAATTTAAATAGTTTATGTTATATGGCAAAGGAGAATTAAGTTCTCAGATAGAATTAAAGTTGTTAATCAGCTGACCTGATTAGCCTGATACAGAGATTATCCTGGGTTATCTGGGTGAGCCGGCTGTAATCAAAAGGCTCTTGTAAAGCAGAGGAAGGAGTCAGAGATTTAAAGATGCTGCACTGCTGACTCTCAAGATGGAAGAAGAGCCGAGAACCAAGGAGGGCGAGTGGTTTCTAGAAGCTGGAAAAGGCAAGAAAACAATTCTCGCTGAGAGCCTGTAGCCCAGCCATGGTCATGCAGACGTTTGACCTCCAGAGGAGGAGGTAATAAATTCCTGTCGTTTTAAGCTGCTAAATCTGTGATGACTTGTTATAGCAGCAATAGGAGACATAACAGAGGCCAGAACCTCTAATAATAGGGAGTTCCTGAAGATGACACAGTTTACTGTTACTGAATATGAGTAATAAGCCAGGCACTCTGCTGGATGCTAAAGGTTCAGTGGTGAATATAAAGCTCCTGCTCACAGGACCACACATCTGGTCAAATGGCCCTGCCACAGAGCAGACATTCCATGTTCATTGGATGAGTGGGTAGGTGGCGATTTAGATGGATGAATTGCTTATAAGGCCCTGCATCATGATCTCCTCTTAGGCTGACTCATGCTCCTGTCTCTCTTCCTCTCATTCTTTCATCACGTATTTATTTTTCTCTGTGCTGGGCCTTCATTGCTGTGTGCAGGCTTTCTCTAGTTTGGGCAAGTGGGGGCTGCTCTCCAGTCGCAGTGCACGGGCTTCTCTTAGTGGTGGCTTCACTTGTTGCGGTGCACGGGCTCAGTAGTTGTGGCACACAGTTTCAGTGGCATGTGGAATCTTCTCGACTAGGGATTGAACGAGGCATCCTCTCCTGTGTCCCTGGAATTGGCAGGTGGATTCTTAACCACTGGACCACCAGGAAAGTCCTCTTTCTCTCATTCTTAATTGAACCTTTTGTTGTTCTTTGAATTGATTAAATTTGCTCTGTCCCCGGGACTTTGCGCTTGCTATTAACATCCTATAATGCCCTTGTTGACATTTGCCTGATTTGCTTCCTTATTTCCTGTAGTCCTTCCTCAATGCCACCTTGTCAGAGAAGTCCTCCTTAACGACCCTGTATAAAGCAGCACAGCCCTCCCCACCTGCTCACATCACTTTCTAGATCCCTTGCCGGCTTTGTTTTTCTTTGTATAATTTGTTACTTTCATGGAAGGTGGTTCATCCCTTTCAGAAAGCTGGACCCCTTAGCAGAGGCCTGAGACCAGCCGGAAGAGGGTTTTCTCCTAATTCACACAATGCATGCTCAGTCACTTCAGTCGTGTCCGACTCTTTGCGACCCCATGGACTGTAGCCGGCCAGGCTCCTCTGGCCCTGGGATTCTCCAGGCAAGAATATTGGAGTGGGTTGCCATTTCCTTCTCCATAATTCACACAAAGTTGCTGCCTATTCCCTAAGCCACCTGCCTTTTTCTAACTTGCAGAGACATCGGTGCTTACTAGCAGCCCTATGTTTTTCTTCACCTGGTAGAACAGAAGCTCCAGGAGAGCAAAATCTTCATTGCTTTGCCTGCTTTTGCTTGCCTAAGGCTTAGAAAGAGCAGTGTCAGGCACATGGTAGGCATTCAGTAGGTATTTTTCCCTAAAGGGATGGACAGATACATGGAGAAACTCACAAGTAAATGGAGCACAAACAGCCTTAGGTGTGTGAGTATGAGACCATGGATGGGACACCAAGGGAGCTCAGAAGAAAGACATCCAACCCTGCCTTGAGAGGCCGGAAAATGTGTTTTAAGAAATTACACCGTCCATGAGAAAGTTTATTTGGATTTCCTTGTCCTCAAGTTTGACAGTTCCTGGGTCTGGAATAATAGAGATAATCACATTTGATTGGGGATTGGAAGACTTTAGAAGGAACCCTCTACACATGGTTCCTCTATGTGATTTCTGCAATAACAATGCTTAATCAGGATAAAGGGAGAAACGTTGCGTGAACAGACTATTAATAAAAGCACTGTCTCAGATTACTAGTATTTCAATTCAGAGTCAGTAAACAGAACTGAAGCACACCTACTATTGAGACAGAGGGAAAGGGCAGGACACAAATGCTTGATGATGGAGTGAGGCTGCTGGAATGCAATAAAGACCAGCCGGAACCAGCTGAAACCAAGGTGGCTTTAAGAATAGCCAGGTCATTGATCTATAGCTCATTATACCTTCATTGTGATACTAAAAATCACTCCCCTTATGCCATGCTGGTTCCGATGTGGGCCATAAAAGGCCAAAAAGTGGGCAGTGGCCCAGTTCCTGGGAAATCCCTACACTCGTGGCTCAGACAGTAAAGAATCTGCCTGCAATGCAGGAGACCCAGGTTGGGAAGATCCCCTGGAGAAGGGAATGGCAACACACTTCAGTATTCTTGCCTGGGAAATCCCATGGACTGAGGAGCCTGGTGGGCTACAGTCCACGCGATCACAGAGTCAGACAGGACTGAATGACTAACACTTCCTGAAATAGCAAAGAGTCCTCCCTATTAAATTACTTAGACCATAAAATCCTATGACCCCATGCCCTGAGGTCACTCTCACTGAGCCGACCGCATTCTACCTATGGAATGTGTATCTCTGTAAATAAATTTTCTTTCCCTTTCCTGTGGCTTGCTCTTGAATTCTCTCTTGCACTAAGTCAAGAACCCTCACTTAGCAGTCCATCCTAAGGATTACTGCAGACTCCAGGATGTGGTGATATTTCCCTCTCCTGCAGCTCCATAACTAAGCTTACATCTGTAGCCAAGGTTGAAATGCAAGGAAAGAAAAAAAGTCACAGAGGTTTAGAACTCTAAGAGTCTTTTTAAAGTTCTTCTCATCTGATTTCTAATTTTACAGATGAGGGCAACGTGCTTCTGGTTAGAACTAATTAAATGGAGATGGCACCAGTGTTAGCTTTAGGAATGAGAATTCAATGGCTGCTCAGCACCTCACTTTCCCTCACAAGGACCAGCAAAGCAAGTGTTCAGGAAAGAGAAGTTATTTTTATTACTCTTGGAAACAATCTCATAGGCACTTCTTACCATGACAGAACATTAAAACTCTTCAACGAAGACCAACTTGTAAGGTAAGGGTAAGGGAGATGTGTCAGAGAACAGGAAACAACTTCTTCCTTTTTATCCTCATACATGTTAAATATTATTCATAGAATCACAAAAATCTCTGGTTTAACCTCACAGAATCCTGAGACTGGAAGGGGTTTTAGAAAGCAAGTGGTGCAAATACTCTCACAGTAGAGGCGAGAAAATCGAGTCCCCTAGACTGTGACCTGCCTCAGGGCACAGAGTCCAAAGCAGAACTCTGCCATTTCAAAGCCCAGCTCAGTGCTCTCATCGTGGTTTCATGCTGAGGATTCTTTTAGGAAACAGAAAATAAAGCAGGTGGGATCTTTCTGAAATTTTGGCTCAGGAGCTTGAGGGTAGAGATTTAAGCTTTAATAGGCCATCCAGGTTTAAACTTATGGGATATTAAAGCAAACTCACTTAAACAGCTCCTCCAACCTAACTCCAGAAAGGCTATCTTGGCAGTCCAGGAGCAACAGCAATTAAACTTCAACACAGGAACTGGAAAGAACAAACACTAAATGTAAACACCACCTGTCAAGTTCTTGGTAAATATTTTCCTTTTCTCTCTACTGAGCTTGCTCGTTTTTGAAAAGGAGAGGACATACCAGTTCCAATTTGACTTGTCATAGGCCCCTAACTCATTGTGGGGTTCATGACAACTCCTTAAACACAAGGCTACTTGAGCCAGTGCCATTTATTTGGGTATTGACCACAACTGCCCCGTCACCTGGCAGATCTAAATGATAGTTTTCACTCTGCATCTTTCAGGCCACTGAAGGTGGGTAGGACAAGGCTACATGGTGTATAACTTTGCGCTATGTAGTGTCTGCCAAGTGTGCCCGGACCCTGGAAAATACTCTCTGACCTGCCAATCATTAGCAGAACTAGTGGACCATTTCTTAAGTTACTGACTCCCTACACTCCGCTCCACTACTCACGTGTAGCGCGAATTTTACCAGGAGAGGCAACACAGACGGTGCCAGCACCGTCAATAGTTCTGAGGCTTTCCTCGCCGTGCCCCGAGAGACAGAACACCCGGGGAACCGCAGGGTGCAGCGTGCGCGGGAGGCGCAGGGTGTCGCCGAATACAGCCTGGGTACATCGCAGCTTTAAATAAGGTCGTGGAGCCCGAGGCCCCATTCCATCCTTCGATGGGATTTATCGCTTCTTTCCGGGTCTTCATCTCCGAGAGGTAAAGTCAAATTGAGAAAAACAACAGTAGGCGGTACAGCTGCAAGAGAGGGAAGTGTCAGGACGCCCCCATCTCGCTTGGGAGGACCGGAAAGCCTCCGGGGCGGCAACAGCTATAGTTGGCTGGGGCAGCCCGGGATTCCGCAGGACCGGAAGTGCCCGCGTCGCCGTGGCTACAGGCGCGGACGCTAAACGCCTACCGCAGCATTCCGTTCCTATGGTAACACCATTGCCTCCAGAGCCAAAACCCCGGCGGCGGACGCGGAAGGCAGAGCCAGCTGAGCTTCTCGCTTCCTCAAGGCAACCTGTGGCGCCTTGAACGAGGTCCGCAGAGGCCAGTACACTGAAGCGCCCCGCGGAAGCCGAGCAGAGGGTATCCAGAAGGCTAGTTCCGGGCCTTCTGCCCTTCTCCAGGTACCCGGCGACACTTGGCTCTAGGCCGCCCTCGCCCTCTTTTCCGACCGGGGCCTCAGCGGCCGGTGCGCCGCTGACAGGAAGCCAGGGGGAACCTCCGACGGTGCTTGAAATGTGTTAAGATTTACGAAGGCGAGACAACTGCAGAAAAGAAGAAAGCGATTTGCACTGGAGAGAGGGGCCAGAATTTGGTGTTCAGTTCAGGGCCATGGGAAATCTCACAGGAACAGAATTTAGGAGATTGAGAAGTCAGAACCTCTACCCCCTGGCCACAGTTTATATATATGCATATACATATACATGTGTGTGTGTGTATGTTTGAACCTCGCCCCCGGCCACAGTGTGTGTGTGTGTGTGTGTGTGTGTGTGTGTGTACAGTGTGTGTGTGTGTGTGTGTACAGTGTGTGTGTGTGTGTACAGTGTGTGTGTGTACAGTGTGTGTGTGTGTACATTGTGTGTGTGTACAGTGTGTGTGTGTACAGTGTGTACAGTGTGTTGTGTGTACAGTGTGTGTGTACAGTGTGTGTGTGTGTACAGTGTGTGTGTGTGTGTGTACAGTGTGTGTGTGTGTGTGTGTGTGTCTGCACCTGGTCTTAGTTGCAGCACTCAGGATCTTCTTTGCAGCCTGCGAAATCTAGTTTCCTAACCAGGGATTGAACCTGGGCCCTCTGCACTGGCAGTGCGGAGCCTTAGCCACTGGATCACCAAGGAAGTCACCGGCTACAGTTTTGAAAGTAGAGATTAGAAAGACAAATTAGTGAATCTTCCCTTCTAGTCTTTGGGTGGAGCATTAGTCAGAGACCTACTCAGGGCTCAGGTGGGAATGAGTGACTTTCTGCAGGGTGAAATTAGGAGAGACTTGGTGGGTGCTAATGTTCATAAATAAATTGCATTGCGTTTTTATTGGATTTAAGCAACGGGGATAACCATGAAGGTTCAATTTAGAAGATAATAGAAATCATTTTTTTCTTTTTTTGCCATCAGTTTTCACTATTTCCTCCATCAGTTTTCACTATTTCCTCCATCAATTAATGACAGCAATTAAAATAGATGCATGTGTTTTAGCTCTTTAACTAGGATCACCTACTAAATAGTGAGATGTCTCTAGGGACATGAAGAATTAACAAACACACTATTAGTGTGTTAGTCGTGAGAGCTGGTCATCTGCAAAAACAATATCTGACTTGAGTAGGAGATCACAGTTCCCATGATTCAGGAGATGTAAATGTGTTGGCTTAAGGGGTAAGAAAGGTCAGAGATTTGGGAGGTAATGTGGAGTAAATTTTAAACAATAGAAATTTAACTCAGGGATTTAATTTGGCAAATGTCTTTAATTTCTGCTTTCCAGGTACACCATTCATGAGTGTGTGTGTAGTCTATTTGTGGATTTAGGGTGGGTTATATATTTGGGCAGTTTCAGTTTAACGCTAATAGCATCCAACAGAGGGAAAATAGAACAGACTTCTAAGTGTTTTTTTCTGAAGCTAACCTCACATGTGATTCTTGGTAGGAAGAAGATGCGAGCCAGCCCCATCCGCATCCCAGCTGTCACCAATGATACCGACTGGGACTTCTGCTTCCATCTGTAAGTGCCACAGAGTCTTAGCATCACTTTCCACTGGCCTGAAGCCCTGGGACCTTCACTTTTTTTAATATATGAAAAGATTTTGTTTTTCAGTGTTTACATTTTATGTTTTTTAAAAGTATGTTTGAATTTTGACATTTTTATTAAATTTTTTTTACTTTGTATTGAAGTATAGCTAATTAACAATGTTATGATAGTTTCAGGTGGACAGTGAAGGGACTCAGCCATACATATACATGTATCCATTCTCCTCCAAACTCAACTCTTCTCCCATTCAGGCTGCTGCATAACACTGAGCAGAGTTCCCTGTGGGACCTCCACTTAAGGCCAATCTTGGTAAGAAGCTTTGCATGCGTGTTATAGGGAAGAGTGAGCTTCTGTGTAGTTTTCTAATACCAGTTCTGGACTTCCCTGGAGGCTCAGACGGTAAAGGGTCTATCTACATACAATGCAGGAGACCTGGGTTCTATCCCTGGGTCGGGAAGATTCCCTGGAGAAGGAAATGGCAACCCACTCCAGTACTCTTGCCTAGAAAATTCCATGGATGGAGGAGCCTGGTGCAGGCTACTGTCCATGGGCTCGCAAAGAGTTGGACACGACTGAGCAACTTCGCTTTCACTTTAACCTATGCAAGGGCTTCCCTGGTGGCTCAGTGGTAAAGAACCTGCCTGCCAATGCAGGAGATGTGAGTTCAATCTCTGGTTTGGGAACATACCCTGGAGAAGGAAATGGCAATGCACCCCAGTATTCTTGCCTATCACCCTTGGTTGAGAACCATTGCTCTATACCAATGCTATCAAGTAGAAATACAATGCTAGCCAAAAATCTAATATTAAATTTTAAGTAGCCATATTAAAAAATAAAAAGAAACAGGTAAATGTAAATACTATATATGTATGTATATAATATTATATAAAATAATTAATTAAATATTTTTCTTCATATTAAGTCTTTAAAATTTGGTGTGTATTTTACACTGCAGCAGATCTCAGTTCAGGCCAGCTACATTTCATGTGCTTAATAGCCAAGTGTGTCTAGTAGTTAACATGTTAGTATGATTCATTCTGTACCATCTTATAAAATATTTTAAGGATTATATAACTATAAAAATTGAAGTTAAAAATGTAGAGTTCAGGGATTTTTCTGGTGGTCCAGTGGTTAAGAATCTGTGTTTCAGTGCAGGGGAAATGGGTTCAAACCCTGGTCTGGAAACTAAGATCCCACATGCCCTGCAGAGCAACTGAGTCCACTCACCACAACTGGAGAGTTTATGCACCAAAACGAAAGATCCTGCATGATGCAGTGAAGAACCTGCATGCTGCAACTAAGACCCAATGCAACCAAATAAACAATAAAATAAGTATTTTTTTAAAAAAAGAAAAAAATGTTAAGTGCATAGTAGAGTATCTTGGAAATAGTCAGATAATTCATATCTAATTTTACTAGTAAGAATTCATATTTATGTTGGCAATATATAGAATAAGTTAGAGACCTAGCAAGGCAGATCATTCATTTAACTGGCCTAATCTTTATATATATATATATATATATATATATATATTTTTTTTTTTTTTTTTGTCATGTAACACAGGGGATCTTAGTTCCCAAACCAGGAATCAAACCTACATCCTTTGCATTGGAAGTGCAGAGCCTTACCCACTGGACCACCAGGGAAACCCCTGGCCTAATCTTTTTATTTTGACTATTCTTTGAGATATCTATCTGGTCAGTGTTCTCCAGGTATCTTTTTTTTTACTAAATATTTTATTTGGACATTTTAAAGTTTAATTTTGTAACCACTCGTACTCATTATCACTGAAATCTAGCAGATTACCCTTCAAATTTAGTTGCAGGTAGAGAGGTTGGAACTAGAATGTTCAAGACAGTTTATTAACGTTTTGGGGGAAAAAATCACGCATCCCATGGATCTCCAGGCGTGCTCCGGAAACCCACCTTGTCCACAACCCTCCTCCTCCTTTTCCTCAATGCCTCCTTCCATGCTGGAACTGTGGAGTACTCTAATGCCATATTTTCCTTCCTCTTTTCACTTGATCTCTCACATGTATATGTCTGGGAAGAACTTAACTGCGATGGAAAGTTCAGGGTCGTTTTGTAGAATTTTTTTTTTTTTTTTTTGGTTTATCCATCTGCCTCCAAGCATCCCTAGAGAGTCATGTCCTCCAGTCCAGACAAAGCCCACAGAAGTCGATTTAATGGAAATAGTTGTCCCTCTGTCATTTTGTGAAGTTCTAGTCAAAGCCAGAGCCAGGGCTGAGTTGACTCCAGGCAGTAAATTAGAGAAGGTGTGGTTTGCGTGGTGCCAGCGGCGAACTTAGCCTTGGTTTGGTAGTTAACGAAACTGCCATTCACAACAGGCAGTCGTTCACACCGGGCTCCCCTGTGGCTCAGACAGTAAAGGATCTGCCTGCAATGCGGGAGATCTGGGTTCGATCCCTGGGTCGGAAGATCTGGAGAAGGGAATGGCTACCCACCCCAGTATTCTTACCTGGAGAATTCCATGGACAAGGAGGCTGGCGGGCTACACCTCATGGGGTCACAAAAAGTCATTCACATAAGTTCTGAGAATTGAATTTGGAGGTGAGGGAGTGGCAAGGGAGGGAAGGGGACTCTCGGAGGTGGTCAGTGTTTCCTTGGCTTGAACCTCAGCGCCACACTGTTGATGCAGAACCTCTGCCCAGCAGGCCCAGGTCCATCGGGGAACACATGGCCGAGGTGAGCTTCACACTGCTTACAGACCACCTCTGTGCGAGCCAGTCCCAGTGAGGCTCCCATCAGAGCCAGACATCCCGTGAGCCTCAGAGAACGAAGGCCATCCCGTGCCGGAGCAGAACTTCTTCTCAGAGCTGAAGAGTGGGCCGTCACAACAGACACAGTGATACATCCCTGGTTCCTTGTTATTCAGGTAGATCCCACTGAAAGGCGGCTCCGTCCCTTTTTCTCTCGTGACATGGAACTGCTCTGGTGTCAGCTTCTTTTGCCACTCACTATTGGAGAGGGCCGGCTGACGTTTTGTAAGAGACCCTGCTCGCGGGGATCCAGCACTTGCGAGGAGGCCGCTGCAGTCCGCTCGGCCCCGCGCAGCCCACCCGGGTGCCTCGCGGAGGGGAAGGCCCCGCAGAGCTTGCAGGAGGCCCGCCATGACGCTGAGTGTGGCCTCCAGGTATCTTTCTTACCTTTCACAGCAACAAATTCAAAGCTAGTTCAGAGCTTTGCAGTCTCAAGTCATTTATCAAGACTTGAACGTTTCCTCTTCCTTTGAGGCCCTGCTATTAAAGCTTGGGCTTATTGTTTTTAATATTGAAAGAAAGCTAATAATATTTTTGGTGACCCCAACAGATTGAACTTCTGCTCCAGGTATATGAAATATGCAGCCTAAGCAAGGTCTTCTGTTGAGAGACTGGGTTTTCTTTCTGTGAGTTTCTTGAGTTAGGCTCTCTTGCCACATATTTCCTCTATCATCAGTCTTTTTCAGGCATCTTGAAGACCTTACACTTCCTTTTTCCATTCATTTGTTCATCATTAAATAAGGAGTTATTTTTTCCTACTGTGACCCAGGTATCGGGGTTTCTTAGAAACAAATGAGACTCAGTAAAAAATCCACCCCAGGTGGATTTTACTTACTAGGAAGCAAAGAAGTCTCAGAAACAAAACAAATTTTGAAAAAGACTGTGGTGTGATTCGCATGATAGTTGAAGTTGGAGGAAACTTTCGCGAGCCCATAGAGGGTGTTCGCACTGCTACTCCAGTGCGATATTTCCAGCAGAGGTGACACTCCATTTGGGTCTTGGAGGAGTATGGAATTCACCAGGCAGAGATCAGGCAAGTTTAACTCCTGTTTCCCAATTTCATGGCTCCTCCAGGCTTCTCTCCCTTTTCCATTGAGTTTTTGCACGTCGTCTGAAAGCACACTTCTGTTTGTGCGCTGAGGGCAGTCCTGCCGGGGCCTGGGTCTGGGCCTAAAGAAATGTTACTGCCCTGTCCACATGGTTTACCCACATGCCTAAATAAATATAGGTTATTTAGAACAGAACTCTGGATGGATATTAACATGTCATTTATTCGAACCTGGTGTAAAAGGTTACATTTGACATTTATTTTCCTTCTAAATTTTCTCCTTTTTGTATTCTTGCAGTGAGCATTTATTACTTATCTAATTAGTGGAAAAGGAAGATAAAATTTATTTTGAAACTATGCAGTTGTTGAGCTTTTAAAAGCTATCATGAATACATGGGTGATTCTTTGGGGGAACTTACTTCTAATTAAAATTTCTGCTGTTCCTCTTAAGATCTTACAATTCTATTTCTTCTGGATCACTTTATGATTATTCTGGTAGAGTTAGGATATGGTTATCTCTTTTGTTAACGTAGGATTCACTCTTTGGACTTTATCACATCAATTACCCATTCATAATTATGTTTAGCACTGAAATCTGAGATTTACGTTGTCTGTGTGTATGCATGTGTGTATGTGTGTCTTAGGGGTGGGGCAGGGGTGCTGGGGAAGAGGAGAAGATTTTTCAACCCACTCAGCTCTTTCTTCAACACGTTTTTGGTTTATTGTTTTTTTTCTCCTAATAACTGAAAAGGTCATTTCTCTCTTGAATCTGCACTTGACCCAGTGTGTGTTCCCCTCCCTTCTCCTTGGTGGAACCACATCCTCTTTAGTTAGGGTTTATATTGAAGCTTTTAAAAAATTTGAAAGAGAACATGTGAAGTTCCAACCTCAAAATGTTAGTTCCCTTTAGCTTATTTCACTGTGTCCATTTTTGCCCCCGGTTTGGATCAGAATTTAGAACACTAGGAATCTTGGAGATGTTCCAATTCAACATCCTGAAGTCATGGAACTCATAAAATAATAATAGCTAATGTTGAAAGAGCACTTACTAAATAGCAGGCACTGTGCTAAGTGATTTATGAGTATTACCTGACTTAATCCCATAACCTCATCAGGTGAGTGTTCATATTGACTTCATTTTACAGAGAAACAAATTAATAACTTCAGGTCTTATGGTTGGTAAGCCACAGAGTTGCCGCTGAGTGGGTAGTTCAACAAATCTGTTTCATTTGAACCACTACATTGCTGTTCTAATTCTGGGTTTTGCAGGTGAAATGAGTTTGCTACTTGGCTTTATTTTTCAAGTCTGTTTTAAAGATCATATCCCCAGCCCCAAGTTGGGAGGGCTCTGGCCTTTAGTGCCACGTTGTTTGAGATATGCAAAGGTCAAACCTCAGTCCATGTCCCTATCTAGTACCCACAGGCCCCAGCAAACCAAGATCCCAGAACATCAGCGAACAGATGAGTCATCTCCCACTAGTGGATCTGAAGAGAGTGAGGAAGACACCAAAGCCAAGGAGAAGGCCATAGACTGTATGTCTCATCCCAAAGAGAAATTGGCCCAATCCCAGAAGAAAATAGCTCAGCTGATTAAGGGGAAAAAGGTAAAATAAAAATTCACAAGGTTTTCCATTTTCAAATGGAAATTTCCATGTCCATGAAGGCCATGAAGTGAAGGAAGGTGTTAATATTTCTTTATAAGTGGAAGAGAACAGAGCAGAGCATAGTTGGTAGCCAGCCCACCTTCCAGCTCCACACATGGGTCACTAAGTACTTCCTTGGAGTATTTGTGCTCTTGGCTTTAAACTGAAAATTGATGTTGGGTCTTCCTGTTGCTGTTTGGTTCTTTTAATTAACAAACAGTTTTTGATTTCTCCTGAAAGGTTTCAGGATAGTATCTTTTGGGTAACAAGAAGTCCGGGATAGTGAGGCAAGAGACGGAGAACAAGGGTAGACAGGTGCAGTCTAGGCTCAGGCCTAGCAAGGATATGGTAAGATGCCTGTGGTTACCGTGGAATCCTAAGGAAACCAAAGGACAGGAAGTGGGTGGTAGCAGCAGAGGTCAGAGAATCCAGGTATCCATCTCCAAGAGCACAGCCAGGACTTGGGAACTGCGACCTCAGAGCAAGTGTTTAGCAGGAGTGTTCAAAGTCCAAGAACATGAGACAGCCTGTCAGTGACCCTCGTGATTAACACCCAGGCACCAGCCTGCTCCCAGAGCATTATTTATCAACAAAGAATTCTTATGCTGACTTACTGACTTCTTCGCCATTCCCAAACAAGGGGAACAGTACTTGCGTGAAAGTCTGCAGATGGCTTAGGAAAGGCTGAGAGGCATCTCAGAAGACAACAGAAGTTGATACTTCCCTGGATGGATATATCTGTAAATTTACCTGTGTAAACTACCCAGAAACTTGGAAAGGACCATCATCCTGACCCATTAGTATTTCATGAGCCTCGGCTAGAATGATCAGTTCTAGAAAGACAAGTACCAACTGCTGTGGAATGCAAGTGTGAACTTCTAAGATTTGACAGCTCCTAGACCACTTTGGATAACGACAGAGATTGAGAGTTAGGAGTTAAATCTAGCCCACCCCAGTTCTCACCGCCCTGAAGGACAGGAGGGTTGGTGGTGGCAGTGGCAACGCTGGGCTGACCTCTGGAGCCCATATAGGTTGCTTGTGTCCCCAGGACAGGAAGTGTGGGGACGGATGAATACACGATGTCCAGAGCCAGGAAAGGACTCAAGGCTTTGGACTCCCGTTCTAGGTATTTTTCATGGTATTATGCTTCCTCCTCGGAATAGAACTTAGTACTTGGTGTGCGGTTGGCCCATGAAGAACTCACATGTTCTGACCGAATGGCTGTTTTTAAAGCTTGAGGGGAAATATCCCTCTCACATTGTTTGCCTCTGTGTGTTTGAGCTGAGAGGGATGAAGTCTAGGGTGAGGAAGGATGTGGGGGTCTCAGGGGTCAGAAGAGAACAGTCCTTAGACTTCTCTGTGTTACTCTGTAAGGGGGTTACAGTCAGATAATACAGAGCAGATTCGGATCCCTTTGATATTGACTCACTTTCCTCTAGAGTAATTCTGTAAGGTGAGTGGTATAGATCTCTAAGTAGAAAAGGAAGCTGGGACTCAGGGTGTTCTTGCCCTAAACTTCACAGTCAGTAAATGTCAGGATCAAGATCAAAATTCCAGGATCAAAATAAGTGCCTGACTTTGTCAATCAGTGCAGCTACTGGTGACTATGTATGTAAAGTTACTGACATCTATGCGTTAAAAGATGTAAGTCTGTGATTTCAAGAGCTCTGCCCATCAGTTCTACAGGGCCAGGGACTCTTTTCCCCACCCCATCCTTATCTTTGCCAGTAGAGAGATGATTTATTCAGCAAGTGCTGAATGAGTGGTCTCCTCTGTGCATGGAGCATACAGTAGTGAATTTGAGGAATAAACTGTTCTTGGGGAACTTATTTTCTATTTGGGGAGACAGATCATAGGCAGAAAATTTTAGTTAATGGAATATCAGAGAGGTAAATGCCATGAAGAAAAAAATTAAAATTGGTAATGGAGTATAGTAAGTGATGGGGTGAGAGGCTGTTTTATTTTTTTTTTTTTCATTTATTTTTATTAGCTGGAGGCTAATTACTTTACATCATTGCAGTGGTTTTTGTCATACATTGAAATGAATTAGCCATGGATTTACATGTATTCCCCATCCCGGTCCCCCCTCCCACCTCCCTCTCCACCCGATCCCTCTGGGTCTTCCCAGTGCACCAGGCCCGAGCACTTGTCTCATGCACCCAAACCTGGGCTGGTGATCTGTTTAACCCTAGATAATATACATGTTTCGATGCTGTTCTCTTGAAACATCCCACCCTCGCCTTCTCCCAGAGTCCACAAGTCTGTTCTATACATCTGAGTCTCTTTTTCTGTTTTGCATATAGGGTTATCATTACCATCTTTCTAAATTCCATATATATGTGTTAGTATACTGTAATGGTCTTTATCTTTCTGGCTTACTTTGGAGAGGCTGTTTTAGATAAAGTGACCAAGGAAGGCCTCTCTGGGGTGAACAAAATGAAAATGACACAAGAGGGTAATGATCTGTGAGAGTGTCCCAGGCTGGGCAACAGCATATGTACAAGCCCTGGCCTAGAAAGTAGTTTGCTGTATTCAGGAACATCAGATATATTTTAAAATCCTATGATCATAAATAATAATAAAAATTAGAAGAAGGAGAAAAAGATGGAGGAGGAGAAGAAAAAGAATGATAAGCACCTAGCTACTTGGGCACCACTGGTGGGTGCTAGTGAATGAACTCATTATTTGGAAAGCTAGTAAATTAAGAGAAAGAGTAAAGTATATATCCTATCCTTCTGATATGAACTGTACTGTTGAGTAACTAAGAAGTAGATGAGGGGAGATTTCATTTTTATAAAGTTATTCCAACTAACAGATGAAGAAGGAATGATAGAATTAGGATATCATGTATTATCTATTATAGATCTATTATATCATCTATTATCTATTACCTTTTATAGATTTATTCATACAGTTTTGCCTTCATCAGCAAGAGACAAGCAGAGGTTAGGTGTCTTCTGATGGTAGAACATATGAAGTAGTTTTGCTTGGGTAAAAAAAAACTGAAGGTAACCAAACTTCTAAATCCAATGACCAATATAAAGGCAGAATGGAGGATGGAAAGACATGTTGAATGACACACATAAGGATGCAGTCAATCCAGTTTCCATCTTTGGGAAACATTATAAGTCAAGTAACTCAGTTTCTTCCATAAATAATTTTCAATGAAAAGAATTAGAAATAAAGGTAGAACCCATGGATTAAAGGAGACTCAGGAGATAGATCTCAGTGTTTGGACAATCAAACTGCAAAATATGAGGTAATTATTAGATATATGGGAGTAGGTATTTGATAGCAAGGAATCATTTTTAATATTTTGGTGTGATAATGATTTTGTGATTCTGTTGGTCTGGCCCAAAAAGTTCATTCGGGTTTTCCCTGAGATGTTACAGAAAAACCCAAATGAACTATCTGGCCAACCCAGTATTCCTAAGTCCATATCTTTTGGAGGTACTTATGAAATATGAGATAACTTAGTATCTTGGATTTGCTTCAGAGCCGTAGAGGGAGAGGGTAAGTACATGTGGAGCATAGATATGAAACAAGATTGACCATGAGTAGTTACTTGAGGCAGCTAAGTGTGTCATTGTCCATTCTGTTTTTGCATACTGTTAAAATTTTTCACAGTGAGAGGTGAAAATAAGTCCCTCTGGCTGTGATGTAGAAAGTTAACTATGGGGGCGCAGGGGTGGAGGCAGTAGGAGGGGCTGAGGTCACCCAGATCATAGGTGAGGGTGGCTTGGCCTGGGTATGCCTGGCAGGAATGAAGAGAAGAGCTTAGCTTCAGGACTTAGTAGTAAGGTGGAGCTAACAGGACTTGATGGGATGGGAAGCAGGGAGGAGGGAAAAAGATGACAGTGGATGCAGTCCTGCATTCCTGTGATGAGATGCGGGCCGGGGATTTTCCTCTTTTCCAGAAAGCATGATGACTTGCTTGCTCTCTGCAGAACATTGAAGCAAATAAGGAGCTGATTCGCTGTGTCATCCTTTCTCGGATTATTTTTGGGGAAGAACACTGGAAATGTGCACAGGCTTTGGCCACCCTGGCTTATGGCTACCTGACACTGAGAGGTACTCTGTTTCCCAGTTGGGTGTGGGTGGGTGAGCCATGCTGAGCACACACAACTGCATTGGGGGTGGGGATGACCAGGGGAGGATCCATCCTGTCCCCAACGCACAGCTTGTCAAGAGAAGGGACAGCCCATGGGTGAGGCAGGCAGTAGGATGGGGGTCTTAGAGATAAAAATAATAATGAAGGGAAGAAGGCAGAGGACAGAAGACTGAAGGACAAAATGGGGTAGAGGAAGTGGAGCCCATGAGGAGATAGAAGAATCAGGAAGGGCCAACTCAGGGAAGCCAAGGGAGAAGAAGGCATTTCAAAAGAAGCTCAGTGTGGTTTCAGCAGGTTCTGATGGCAGAGGGAAGTCAGATGGGGTGAAGGCTGAAGAGAGACCCGTGGATTTGTCAATCAACAAGTCTTTGACAGTTGGTTTGGCACCAACAAGTAAACTCCTTGGGCCCTGGGAGAGCCCAGATTCAGGAAGACAATTTAGGAAACTGTTTCTGAAATTCTGACTGAAGGTGAGGGCAACTTGAAACCAAGAGGAAGGTACCAGAAGCATGTGAGGGGGATGTTGTCTGAACGGAGGGAAGGCAGACACAGCCCCGCTTTCTTCAGAAAGATTACTGAGTGGGTCTGTGGAAGGAGGTTGGGCTTCATCTTCTGAAGTCAACACTTTCTATGAGCAGCCCCAGTAGACCTTGAGTTTTGCTTTTCCAGTTAGATTCCAAGCTGACTCAAGACAGGTAAACAAGTCATGTCACAAAAGATGCCGGGAGCACCTCCCTCTTTTCCCTGACTCACAGTTCTTCCCACCACATGAATGGGCAACCACATTTGAGTCATAGGTTGGAGGGGGGAAAAGTTTTCCTGTAAAGGAAGGTCTTTTTGTGTGTTTGTTTTTTCTTGATGGGAAAACCAACTTCCTGGTTAAGTGTCCACATAATATAATAGTGCTCAACCTTGCACCCAGACTTTCTGAAGCCTAGTCTAGAATTTTTCTAGGTTATGATCATGACCTTTCCTTGAGAATAGCCCAGGGTCTTTTATTTCAAGTATAGGCTTTACCCAATTTCTTCACTTTAACTTTTTTAAAAAGTCTGTGGTCCTTCAAATAAAATAACAAAAGCTTTGAAAAATCACTAACCTTCAAGAGGAATGAAGTGCTTGCTGAATTCCACTTAGTTTTGTTGTCATTAGTTCTGCAACTGCTTTAAAATGGACAGAATTTATGAGCCAGGCTTCCATGTAGGCAGGACATATGCATCTGTGCGTGCTCATGCCTTGCTGCACATGTCCGTGTTTTATGGCCAGCAGACCTGCCTGCCTCATTTCCCTGGGAGCCTTTTCCAGTACTGGGGGAAGGGCTTCAAGCCAGAAGACTGATTTCTCTCAATAAACAGTCTTGCAGTATTTAATGAGACATTTGTATATGGGAGATGCTGTGAAGAGGACTCTGGGAACTATAAGGTACAGAAGACACAGTCATGGCTTTTAGAGAACTTAACAACCATGTAGAAGGTGAGCTACACATAGACAACTATGATAAGAAGGCACCAGATGGCAGATGCTATGTGACTGGTTTAAATACAGGGCTTTGGGGATGCTGTTATTGTTCAATTGCTAAGTTGTGTCCGACTTTTTCTGACCCTATGGACTGTAGCATGCAAGGCTTCCCTGTCCTTCACCATCTTCCAGAGTTTGCTCAAACTCATGTCCATTGAGTTGGTGATGCCATCCAACCATCTCATCCTCTGTCATCCTCTTCTCCTCCTGCCTTCAATCTTTCCCAGCATCAGGGTCTTTTCCAGTGAGTCAGCTTTTCACATCAGGTAGCCAAAGGATTGGAGCTTCAGCTTCAGCATCAGTCCTTCCAGTAAATATTCAGGACTGGTTTTCTTTAGGATTGACCAGTTTGATTTTCTTGCTGTCCAAGGGACCTTCCAAGAGTCTACTCTAGCACCATAGTTTGAAAGCGTCAATTCTTTAGCACTCAGTCTTCTTTATGATCCAGCTCTCACATCTGAATATGACTACTGAGAAAACCATAGCTTTGACTAGATGGACCTTGGGGTCATAGGGTAAAATCATTTCTTGCTGAAGGTAGTTAGTGATAGATTCAGGAAGAGATGCCGTTCAAGAAGGCTCTTTGAAAAATGTCTGGGGTTGGGTGGGCAGAGGACGGGATGGACATTTCTGATGAATAACAAAGCCTGGGCAGAGGCCTGGAGGTGGGAAGGTGCAATGTGTGTTTAGAAAGCAATCAGCAGCCTGGCTGTCTACACTGAGGACTGCTCAGGTGAGCCGGGAAAGGGCACCTGGGGGCAGGCTGAGGAACTAGTCCTTTGTTTGGTAAACAAGGAGGACTAGTAGAGATTTTCTAGCAAGTGGTGAATAAATAAAAGTGGGCCTGTGGAAAGGTCAGTTTAGCAATGATAACTGGAGTGGAAGCCATCTCATCTAGCTGTTAACATCTAGGTGTAAATTCATGCTGATGACAGGGCCATAAGTGAGAAGGTAAGGATTTGAGAGTCTGCAATGCACAGATACCCTTACCTTTTGAGCCAGAAATCCCACTTCTGGGACTCTTTCCTGAATCTACAGTTATAACCTGGATGAGACAGTTTGGCTGAGATTATTCTTTGCAGCACTGTTTATGATAATAAAAGATTGGAAACAACCAAGTATACTCATGAATCACTCATATGTACAGTGGGGGTATGCAGTCTTAGAAAGGGCATGAGGAAGTTCTGTCTACAACCAGGGAAAGATCTCCTGGATACATCTTTAGGCGACAGAGAATGCACCATGCAGGACGGTGTTTGTAACCTGCCTCTTTCTGGGTGAGAAGGACGGGAGAGAAATGAGAATATGTGCTTATGTTCACAAAAAGAAATACTGAAGGAAACACAAGAAAGAAAATTACCTAGAGGTTGCTTGTGGTAAATGAGAATAAAATTGGAAGTGAGATCTGTCAACATTTACCTTTGCATAACATTTTGACTTTTGAACCCTAGGTAGGTACTGTCTGTTCTAAAAGACTGTGAAGGAAGAATTGGCAAGACATGGCACTGGATTTGGGGTTGAGGAAAAGTGAGGCCCCCAAAATGACCATGAAGTTTCAGGCCTCTCAAGGTGCCACTGTCAGAGACAAGTAGATCAGGAGAGAAAGTGGAGTGGAAGAGGAAATGTGGATCTGGTTTTTGATATACTGATTTTGAGTTGTAATAGCAAAAGCCACGAGTATATTTTAACTAGGTGCTAGAAAACTGGGACCAGAACTTGGAAAGAAAGGAAGGGAATCATAAGCATGGAGGAATATTTGAGACCAGAAGTAGGGAGGGGCAATGGAAAATTATAAGCATGAAGGCCAAGGTTGAAGTTATAGGAGTTGATAAAACTTCTGGGAGGAAAGAGAGAAGAAAAGGAAGAAGTGAAAAGACAGGTCCTTGGAGAATGGACACATTTATGGGAGGGAACAGGGGACCCTGGCGGAGTGAGCAATGTCAGAGGTTTATCAAGGAGAATCAAGTTAGTGCAGTACCTTGGAAGCCAAGAGGAGAAGCCAGCAGCCAGGGTGTCTAATGCTGCCTTGATTGGAATGCAAGAAACCGTGAACACACTGATTCAGTAGGATGCCTTTGGGGACCTCACAAGAACCTGCAGAAGGGTTGGCGCAGAAGCCAGATGCCAGGAGTGAGGGCAAGGCTCAGGGGCCAGCATCTAGACTATGTATGTCACATCCTGCATAGTGAAAGTGATGTGGGGTAATAGAGGGTAGTTAGGGAAGGCAGGAAAGTCACATGAAATTTATAAGAGGAGGAGACTTGGGAAGATTTCTCGCAGTGAGGAAGGAGCCAGGTAGAGAGTTTCAAGGTTTTAAAAATAGAGCAATGGATGCGATGAGTCCATAAGTCAATACGAGAGAACACAAGGCCTTTGCTAAGCAGAGTATAAAAGGCTGTGGGCTGGTAAAATAGAGGAAGGGGACACTAGAAGTGGAACTCTGTCACCAGCTGACCTGATGAGAACGTCCTGAGGCTGGGGCTTCCGTGGTTGAGAGAAGGGCAGGTGGAGAACAAGGGAGTGGCCGGTCACCTTGTTACCTCTGTTTCCAAGTGTTTAGGAGGAAATAGTAATATGAACAGGCAGTTTCCTGAGGCTTTTCCTATTTTTAATGAAGCAATGAATTAATCTGTTAGCCTGTTCTTACTGGGGCCTTTCCAAGTATCTGGGGCTCTTTTATAAGTTCTGCAAAACACCAAAAAAGAAGTATAAGTCATGAACCCTACCTTCTCTGTCTAGTTGGTTAAAAACAAACAAAAAAACCTGGTACAGGAACAAAAAGAAATGATAAAAAACCCAGGTGATCAGACCTTCAGGAAGCCTGCTACCTATCTGAAGTGAGTGTGCATTTGAGAAGGCAGTCTTTTATAGAGATGCTGTTAGCAGCTTTATGAAGAATGTCCAGTGTATGTAAGGACAAGTATAATAAATTGCTTAAGAGGTACGGATCCTGGTAGTAATGATAATAATGGCTAATATTTATTTAAACTCATTTCCCACCAGTGTGCCAGGCACTGTTTAGTCCTTTTTCATGAATTAAATGAATCCTTGCAACAACCATACTAGTTAGGAGGTATTTTCATTGCCATCTTATAGATGAATAGACTAAAGTACAGGTAGATTAAGTAACTCATTCAGGTAGTGGCTAAGCTGACTTCTGTACCTGGAAGTCTGGCCCTAGACCCTGCTCTCTTAATCACTACTGTGAGAACTTCCTAAATATAGGTGGTGTTCTAAGGTGACAAAGGCTGAGGAGCTCTGAACAGATTGTCTGTGGCCTGAGTCAGAGTAACAGACATCAGTGGTGGAATCTTATCCCAAATTAAAGAGAAAAGATTGATATATTGGGTGAACAATCTCCAGACCCCTTTCCCAGTTTATCAGTATGTGCTTGTGATTTCTGAGTCTCAGGCTTCAGCAGGTCTTGCTGCTGCCCTGATTTTCACTTCTGTAGTTGCTGCATTCCTGGTGCAGGGAGAAGGCTGATGTCCTTGGCTTGGGAAAGCAAGTAAAGGAAACTGACTTGGTCTCAGAGCAGATGTTGGAACTGGGGATTTGGGACTCGGAGTTAGGGAACAAGGTCACTGATCTGTGAGTATCCTCTGGAGAGAGAGGAAATGAATCTTACATGTACACATATATGCAGATGCTATTTTTCCACAAAAGAGGGTGTTCTTGTAATTACTAAAAAGCAAATTCTTTTTAAAGCATTAGATTCTGACTCATCGTATTTTTTGTCATCCTGAATTTTCTCATGTAGGAAATGTTATAAAAATATTATCACAGAGTGACATTTTTAAAATTTATTTTATTTATTTGGCTGCATTGTGTCTTAGCCACGGCACATGGGATCTTTGTTGCATCATGCAGGATCTTTCATTGCTGTTCAAGGATTCTCTAGTCATGGTGCTGGGCTCCAGTAGTTGCATTGTGTGGTCTTATTTGATCCATGACATGTGGGATCTTAGTTTCCTGACCAGGGATTGAACCCATGTCCCCTGCATTCCAAGGTGGATTCTTAACTGCTAGACCACCAGGGAAGTCCCAGAGTGAGATTTTTTTTTTAAACAAAAGAAGGACTTTTTTCATACTTGGAAACTTTAGAAAACATTTGTCTGAAACTATAGTCTCTAAACTCTTGAGAATTAGCTTCCTTAGCACTAAAAAAAGCTTTGTGTGCTCCCCATAAATATGTATTTATTATAAACTATGTACAATGGTATTAAATATTATGTAATATAAATATTCATTAAAGTGGAAATGAACAAATACTTTTTTTTAAAAAAGAGAGAGGTTTTTATCACCTCCATACACACCCTAATGGCATCTTGCATACCCAGAGGGGTATACACATCCCGCTTTGGAGACCAGAGTGCATTCTGGGAAGGGTAAAGGAGTCATTTTTCTTTAGGGCTGAACTTTCAAGTGTGATGAGCTGTTTAGTTCAATTTACTTAAGGCCCACTGGTCACGAGCTCTGCTTTTTCATCAGAAGGACCACAATGCAATGAAGGGAAGCAAGAAACTATATAATTAACTAGCTGATGCATTTAGAGAAAGTGTTCCTCTTGGGGATTTCACAAGCAGCACTGGGCCCCCAGGGCTGGGGTGTGGGGCTGGGGGGCAGACTTGCAAAGCCTCAGAACAACTTTAGGATTTGTTTCTCATTTAGGAGCCAAGGAGCAGTGTTGTGCTGATCCGGGAGTGGTTTTCAGTGGCTCATCCAGTTTCACTTTGCTTCTTCCTCTACACCCAGGGAAGCATCTAAATGTGGTTCCTGCTCTCCTTACTGACATACTCCCAAGGGCCCAGCTGGTCATGGAAAGCAAACTATTTGATAAAAAGGCTCTCAGTTTCCTAGTTAGTTGTCTCGGTCTGATACCCTGGCAGAGTTTTCTGTTGCCGCTACCTTCTCAGGACCTGTAAAGACTCCCTGTCACCCCGTAGATCAAGTCCAGCCTCTTCTTGGCATCTAAGACTCCATTTTCCCCATCCGATTCATATGTTCAGTGTCTTTCAATTTAAACCTCCCTTTAGTCAGACTGGTCTTCTCACAGCCTTCCCTATTATTCCAGCGCGCGCGCGCACACACACACACACACACACACACACACACACACACACACACACATTCTGTCTTTTTGGCCTTAGGCTGTTTCCTCCTAGTGGAAACCCTTTCTCATTCTTCTCCATCAGTCAGAACCTACCTACTCTTCAGGAAGGAGAAGAGTCCCACTTCTTGCATAAAGACT